>NW_024704746.1:8365158-9565158 GCF_018977255.1 Callorhinchus milii | reverse complement strand
GGGTGACCAAAAAGGAGTGTCTTACGATGAGTCTCGAAGGAGGCAATTGAGGGGGCAAGGCAGAGGGGCTTGAGCTTCGATCTAGAGGGTGTGTGCAGCAAGGCTCGACCTCCGATGGTGGGTCAAGGGGTGTGGAGCAGGCTAGTTGAGCGAAAAGGTTGGTAGGGTTTTAGGAGGTTACAGAGATAGGACAGAGCAAGCATGCTTTAAACAACAACAACAACAAGATTGCAGTTATAGAGCGCCTTTCACGTCGGGAGGACATCCCAAGGCGCTGGACAGTTGGGTCGGGACCCGAGCAGGGGGCAAATGGTCAGGGTGAGGGAAGGGAGGGAAGGACAAAGATTTTAAACTCGATAAATTCAATGATTGACAAAGCTGAGATGATTGCTGCTCTATTCAATGCTTTTGCTCCCTGTCCAGTACCTCCTTCGATTGCGGACGAAGCTACGGACCTGCTGGTGACAAAGTTGTCTCCGGCTGTGTTAACCTGCACTGCCTCAGGGGTCCCCATCCCGGCCATTCACTGGACCAAGGATGGAATCAACCTGCCACTTCAAGGAGAGGATTACCGCGTTCTGCCAACAGGTAACAATCCACCAAGTGAGGGCACTTGTCGGATGTTGAACAACCAACTAGTGACTATCTTCCTGGCGGGGAGGGGGGAGGAGGGTTGGATAAGTGGGGTCTCCTTTGGCAATGGTGTGTCGGAATCGAACCAGCCCTTTATGGTGGTCTCGGTCGTCCACTTCCTGAGCCAGGTGAGTCCACAGTATTTCAGGGCACTGCTAATGACACCAAATCCAGCCTGGCATATTGGCAGGACCTGGAAGGGCAGACCAGTCACTGGGAGCAGGGAACCATCCCACTCAGCTTCTGTTAAGCCTATAAGCAAAAGCCCTAACGGGTAGGGTGGTTCTAGCTAGGCAAGCAGCAGGAAAGCTTGCCATACAATAGCAATAGACCACCCAGCCATTTTTTAAAAAAATAAACCTTATTTCAAAGCTTATAAAATACAGTACATCGGTCGGTCAGTCTCGCTGAGAGCAACACATCCCAATGAGAGCAGCACAAGAAGTAAAATGCTCCCCCCAGTGGTCTAATGGGGTAAATATCCTACAGCACTGAAACCAAACACTGTAGTTACATAGAATAACATTACATGGAATGTGCAGCACCAAAATGGCCATTCATCAGAACTAGTCCGCGCTGGTGTTTATATTCGACGTAAGCCCTGGAATATGCTGATAGGAACCATATCATCGTTGCAAGAAAACAGGAATGAATACTCTCGGGAAAAATTGCTGAGGATTTTATTTTAAAAAGAAAGTTTTTTAAAAAGCCAACTAGTGAAGGTATTCTTCATATTAACTGCATGTTCTCATGCCCTGTAGTACAAGTCATTCATTTATATTTCACAAGTTACTTTTCTCATCCACTGAAACCCTTGGTGATAGAGTGCATTTTGCTGTTCATCCAGGAACTATTGAGATTAGCGCTGCCCAGCTCAGACACACAGGAAAGTACATCTGTACTGCAACAAATGCCGCTGGCAGTGCCCACAGACACGTCAACCTCCGGGTACAAGGTAGGCACCAATGTACAGCCCATATTATACACTTCCACTTTCATCTACTATATTGGTATCAATGTGTGAAGCATGGTCCTTCTCCATAAACTGAGATTTACATCATTTTCTCGCCAGAAATGACCTCGCCTATGTCCACCCGGCTCAGTTGGTAGCAATTTCACCTCCGAGTCAGAAGCTTGTGGATTCAAGCTTCATGTCAGGTCTTGGAATATAGTCTATGTTGACACTCCAACACAGTGCTGGATTGTCGTAAAAGATATTTGAAAAGACAAGGGCATTTTTCTCACCCAGGATCCTGGCCTACAAACCCCTCCCACACAAAATTGATTACTTATTCCATGGCTATTTGTGGGACTTTGCTGTGTGCAAATTGGCTGCCGCATTTGCTGCCTACAAAATTCTGTCTAACCACTTTACGGGATACCTTGTGAAGTGTTTTGAGACATCTCAACAACGTGATAAGGAGCTTATATGAAATACAAAGATTATTATCATTATTGCCACCACCATCATCCCGGTTGCAAAATTGTTCAGTTAGAGATTATTTAGGCACATTTCATATATCACATTTTTTTTAATATGTTTAGAATTTTAGTATCAAGTGTATCCTGTTAAGATAGTGCTTTAGTAATGTATCTTAAGATAGTGCGTTAGTAGTCATTTAAGCGCAATGAGTAATGATAATGGTTCGGGTGTAATGTGATGTTTATGCTTGTGTGGTTTTATAATCGCTAATAAAACATTTTAATAATATCCTTGGTGTGGTTTCTGACCAACGCTTGAACCCAATTTCACAGTAACTTTCCTAATTCAAGGTCCCATCTCTTTCCAGAACTTCCCACGATTCAGACGCAGCCCAGCAAACTGGATGTGATTCTCAACAACTCCGTCACTCTCCCCTGCAAGGCCACCGGCACCCCCAACCCTACCATCTCTTGGCAGAAGGAAGGCATCAGCATTAGCACGGCAGGTAAAGCCACCTCCATCCCTTCTGTAGCCAACTCTGTTCCGGAGCTATACAGAACACCTTCACCGTCTAAGCAGGTACTGCAGTGCAGTTGTAGTCAGCTACAAGTACTCATTTTGCACTGGAGCAAACGGTCTACAGTTAGTGTGTTTGACCATTCCTCACCAATGCTCGCTCAGAAGTTTGAAGCTGGGGAATCATTGAATTGCTGGATGTAAATTGGCTGTCATATTCATCTACAACTATCACAAGTCAAAATACTTAACAGCACGGTCAGGATTGCTAACCAGCAGCCATTTAATAGGGTTATAACGCAGGGTCTGATTCGATGGTCTCAAAACACAGCATTACAACAGGGGTGGGATCCATTGGAAATTACTCGAAAGACCTTTGTGATGTTAGCGTTAGAGGCACTACAATTATTATGTCTGTCAATTAAAAACAAGAACTCAGTGCTTTCAAGTTTGAATGCTGAATTGCTTTTCTCCTGCCCTTTCTTTCTGATTTAAAAAGGAGGTAATTTCATCGTGCTGCCCAGTGGCGGACTTCAGATCACCCGTGCGACAGTGAAGGACACTGGCACCTACATGTGTGTCGCACAGAACCCAGCCGGCACAGCCTTAGGAAAGATAAAGCTCCAAGTGCAGGGTGAGTTAAAGAAAATGAATGATTATTTGAAATATAAGGTGCTCTCACACCGACCGGATCCCATGCAGAGCTCTTCATTTAACTTTTGCTGCATTATACCCAGGGACAGATTTTTTTTTTCAAATAACCATGGTCTGAAATAATTCATAAAATTAATTTTAAACCAATAAAACTTTTTTTTTGAATTTGAAAGTCCCGCCTGAAATCAAGCCTCATCCGAAGAACTATGTGGTCGCTTTGGATAGATCGCTGACCCTGCTCTGCGAGGCCAAGGGCTTCCCGGCTCCTGAGATCACATGGAACAAGGACGGACATCAGGTCACCGAGACCATCCGCCAAAGGATGCTGAGCACTGGGGCTCTGCAGATTGCCTTTGCCCAGCCTGGAGACACCGGCCGGTATACCTGCACGGCATCTAACCTGGCTGGATCCAGCAGCTCCAGCATGCTTCTCATTGTCCACGGTACGTTTGGCATTCAAAGGTGGCTTTCCTCTGCCCTCAATAATAAAGATAATAATTCTTGTATTATACTCTGTAAAGTACATCGGCTCTATTTTGTGTGTGTGGGGGGGAGATGGAAACACGGCAGCCAATTGCACACAATTGTGGATTGAGTGACCACACAATACCCAAATAAAATTGGTCACTCACTCCATGGCTGTTTATGGGACATGGCTGGGTGCCGCAATTGCCTTCAAAATAGACACAGTCGTTGCAGTTTACAGTACATCTGATGAGACGCATTGAGACATCAAGAATGTGATGAGGTGAGGTATCAAATGCAGGGATTATCACCGATCCACATTCAGGTCCAGTGTGTTTACTTAGTGCCTTTCTTACAGTCCCACCAACCATTCGCGGAGCAGAGACGGAGCTCACGGTGATCGAGGGCTCGCGAGTAACTTTGCAGTGCGTGGCTGACGGCGTGCCTCGGCCAGTCCTGAGCTGGCAGAGGGATGGCGTGGCCCTACGGGACACCCCGGGGAAGTTCACATTGCTGCGGTCAGGGGAACTCGCTGTGGAAAATGCCAAGGTAAGAGAAATAGCCACCACTCAGACCTGCAGCTCGGATCCCGCTTCCCAGGGAAATGAGGATCGGAAAAGGAGGATTTGCTTCCTTTAAACAGGTGGGTCTTGCCTCATATTGCTTCTGACAAGTGCAGTCTTGTAACCTCCTACTGCTCCCTCTCAGCCAGGCGACGCCGGGAGCTACACTTGTACAGCCACCAACCCCATCGGGCGTGAGTCCATGACCATCGACTTGACTGTGCACATCCACCCGACCTTTTCAGAACTGCCTGGAGACATATCCCTGAACAAAGGGGAGCGCCTCGCACTGACCTGTGCAACAAATGGTATTCCTACACCCCACATCACCTGGATGTTCAACAACAACATCATACCCGGTGAGGACCTGCTTCTTGCGTGCGGGCTGCTCGGAGAATACGTGCAATCGTGTCTTCCTGCTGTGAGAGGTACCGTGATCTGCCCAAAGGTCCATTTCCTCAGAACTCCTTTCATGTCCGTTTTTCCTGACTGAACTTTTCTACGGGTATCGAACTGTATTGTATCAAGTCATTTAAATCCTACATTCGATTCATCCATTTGCAAAAGAAAATAATGGTTTGCTAGGACTACCTTGGTAGATGTTTTTAATAGGTTGCTCTAGGATTCCCCAACTGACTGGATCTGAGATTCATGTGGATCGAATATACTGCTTTTATTGTAATATATCGTGTGTTACCAACACTGACCGTCCTGCTGTTATGGGGTGGGGGTAGGAGGAAAGGGTGGGTGTAAGTGAGGTCTTCTTGAAGCTAAGCTGGTGAAGTACTTGGTAATCAGGGTTGATCTTATCTGTGATGAGTTAGCAAATGTCAGATAAGACAGTTTATTAGATCATGGCAGATCTATTCATCTCATTTCTGCGCCTCTTTGTACACCTGTCCCCAAGTCAGACTAGAGAATTACGTGCCCGATCAGTTTATACTGGCGGGTGGTCTTTCAGCTATTCTGTAGTTCAGTGGTTAGAGCGCTCGCTTTGCAAGCGAGAGACCTGAGTTCAATTCCAGGCAGGTCAGGGCGAAACCTTGGGCAAGTTTCCTTACTCCATACGCCTAATAATAATCCCTCCAAAAACAATAATAAATTGGTCATTTTCAATCCACGGCTTTTCGTGGGACATTGCTGTGCGCAATTGGCTGCCGCGTTCGCCCACAGATATACAGTCAATTCACTTTATAGTGTGTTCTGTGAAGCGCTTTGGGACGTCCTCCCGAAGTGCAAAACGCTATATCAAATACAAGGATTATTATTATTATTCTATCCCCACGATCTTGAATTCCATTCCAGAGTCCCTCAGACTCGCTCGCTTCTTCCCCTCTTTCAAGACGCATCTCAAAAAGTACCTCATCAACTACTTTCAGTCATCGTTCCCCTCCTCCCATCCTTTGGGTGCTGATTCCAGCCCCATGAAGCGCTTTGAGACGTCTGCCCTGACGTGAAAGTCACTATAGAAATGTAAGTTGTTTTGTATAAAAATGTTCAAATTGAAACTGGAGATTTAACAATAACTAAAACATGCGACAAATCTCAAGACAGCTTACTGACAAATGCATGGTTTATTCCTACAGCCCGGTATGATAACGTCAATGGACACAGTGAACTGATTATTGAAAGGGCATCGAAGGATGACTCTGGGACGTACATTTGCACAGCAGAAAACAGAGTGGGTTCCATCAAGGCCATTGGATTTGTATATGTCAAAGGTGAATTGGGAAGAGCTTCTGTGTTCTCTTGCTACTTTATGTTCCTTGTTTGCATTCATCACAGCAGGAACATTCACAAGTCTGAAAATCCCTCGTTTGGGAAAACTAACCCTTTAGCACCATCTCTCAGCTTTCCTTAATAACATTGCAGTGGCACCATCTCTCGGCCATCTGTCTCTGTTTAGTTTTCTTCTTGGATGATTGGGAATGTTTAGATTGTTTTTCGGTTTATTTACTGGTCGAGTTGCCCTGCTCATAAACATAATGTTAATTAGTAAGGAAGCTGGGTGTGGTATTCGAAGTGGGGTCGTTGATGGAGGAACAATACTGGTCTTAATTTTTTTTGTGAATTGGAAACATTTGTTAGGTGATAGCACTTGGAGAAGCAATAAGGTATGGAGTTATCACATCAGTGACATGTTAGGAAAAGGTTTCCTGGGAGGTTAAGAGGGAATCTGATGGAGGTTTCATTCATTTGTGCCCTTTTAATATGGGCTTTGTTAATGGTTCAACTTACTTGAGGTGGGAATAGAGCATTTGTGTGAAGGTTGCACCTTTTTATGCTTTCGCTTAAGAAATGGCTGGTTGTCAATTTCCCCCATCTTCCCCTAGAGCCTCCAATCTTTGATGGCGACTTCAACCCAAACCGCATCGAACCTCTGGGAGGCAACGCAATCCTGAACTGCGAGGTCCGAGGCGATCCTCCCCCCACCATTCAGTGGAGCAAAAAAGGCATCAGTATTCATATCACCAACAGGATCCGACAACTCCACAATGGCTCGCTGGCCATCTATGGCACAGTGGTAAGTAAGTTGTGCAATAGACAGTAGGTCATATGCAGTGAAGAGTTCAGTGAGCTGAGCTCAGCAGGTGCTGGACACCAGAACACTCGGTCTCAAAACTAATGCTAGCGCCAGAAAATTCTTAATAACATTTTACTCCAGCAAAATTGAAGGTTCTTTTTGAAATCAACTTTTGTTCTTATTGCAATACCTGGGTGAGGTTTCCAGGTCCCAAGGCACAGCACACTGCCAGCATGGGAAGAGAGAGAGAGAGAGAGAGAGATCACAAAGCACAGGTTAGGGTGATGGCTTTTCAAAGTCTGTATGTTGTAGGAGGAAGGGAGGAACATAAAGAGATCCATAGCGTTAAAGTCCTGGGAAAGAATGAAACCGATAGGAAATCAGTTTGCTTTGGGCTCACATTTAGCAATATAATAAAAATAATATACTTTAAATCATTGATTTTGCACTTTGTGCCTTCCTCACTTACTGTGGTAATAGGTGTAACCAGCAACCAACCAAAGGATCTTACTTATAATCTCTTGTGTCCAGTGTACTTGTTTTGTACACACATCGTTCCTGCTTTGATAAAAGGGTTAAAACATGCAGATAGCTTTTTTGAGAAGTGTTAGAAAGGGTTGGAATGTTGATCAGAAACTCATACCCGCCTGTTGCTGTCATCATCTTACAATTAGAGCTAAACTGATTAGACTCAAGATCGGGTAATATTTCTTCACACAGAGGTTTGTGACAATCTGGAATGAATTGCTGCATAGCTTACAGATGCAGAATAGTTTGGGAATTTTGAAAAGGGAACTGGACAGATACTTAAGGAGCATTTAGGGAGATGAAGAAAAAAGAAAGCAGGGATACGAGGGTCAAAAGATCTGCCATGATTCAATAAAGTAATGGAATGGGCTCAATGGGCTGAATAGCCGCCTCCTGTTCCTATCCTCTCTCCGTTTCATTTGCAGAATGAAGATGCTGGGGACTACAAGTGCATCGCTACAAATGAGGCTGGTGTGGTTGAGCGCAGCGTGACCTTGACTCTGCAGAGTAAGCCTTTGCTGGTACTTTGGTTCTCCAGTGACTTCTTATCAATCGAATGGAGAGGGAAAATTGAAACCCGATTTCCTTGAATTTTGCAATAATATTGTTTACAGCCCTTTCTATAAGAGTATTAGCGCCTCTCACATTGGGAGGACACCTCAAAGCACTTCATGGATTTACTGTGGAATGGAGTGACTGTATTTGCAGGCGAATGCGGGAGTCCAATTGCACATAGTAATGTCCCACAGACAGCCATGACATTTTATTTGGGGGATTGCTGGCCAGGAGCCTGGGAGAAACTTATTTCTCTCTTCAAATAGTGCCACGGGATCCTGAACATCCACCTGAACAGTCAGACGGGGGCTCGGTTTAACATCTCATTCGAAGGACGCACTCAGTTTAATTGCTGATTTTGGAAGTGTTGTAACGCAGCAATGCAATACATTTCTGCCTTGAGGAAGGTACAGAACCCATCAGTTAATCTATGATGCTTTCTCTCTCCCAGGCTCCCCGGTGTTCATAGTTGAGCCGATGGACACAGTGGCAGACGCTGGCTCCACAGTTATCTTGAGCTGTCAGGCAGGTGGAGAGCCACCCCCTACAGTCGAGTGGTCCCGTCAGGGGCGCCCGCTCCTCAGCAACGACAGAGTCACCATCCTATCAGATAGCTCGCTGAGGCTCACCGCCCTGCAGAAAGAGGACACATCTGACTACGAGTGCGTGGCCAGGAACCTGATGGGCTCAGCACTGGTGAAGGTCTCCCTGACCATCCAAGGTTTGATGTTCTTCACTAACTTGGCCACCACTAAGGGCATTTAGGAGCAACGTCTTCATGTAGAGGGTAGTGAAAATGTGGAACTCACCACCAGAAACTGTGGTTGAAGCAAATAGCATTCACATATTTAAGAGAAAACTCGATTCATACATGAGGAGGGGAATAGAAGGGGTTGGGGTTTTTGTGGGTTCTGAACACAGACACAGACTGGTTGGCCAAAATGGCCAAGATCTAACTCTTTGACCGTGCCTTCAGTCATCTTTCCCCTCCCCACCCTCTTCAGGTCCCAGCTTGGGTGCCCAGGCAAGAGGTTTGCAATGTGAAAGCTGCTATACAATTGTAAATTGCGTTGTAATGTAACCCCCAGGAGTTTGGTTTGGACACTCTTAAGCATAGTAATGGGTTGCTATTTGTGTCGGACATTTGGCTGCTCCCAAAAATAGATACATCTCAATTCATCCATGAATCAGCCATGTGAACCTTTCTGATGGAGAACGGAGAGTAAAGCAACAAGGGTTTGAACACTTGCCGTTTCCCCTCCGCAGTGCATGGGGGATTTTCCAAGTGGCTGGTGTGGGGTCCCTGCAGCGTTACCTGTGGGCAAGGAGTCCAAAAACGGCGGAGGCTCTGCACGAATCCACTCCCAGCCAACGGGGGTCGGCCATGCCAGGGGGCCAGCGAAGAAGGTCGCGGTTGCCAGGCCAAGCCTTGCCCAGGTGTGTAGGAGCAGCTTTACTTCCTGATCCAGAACTGTAAGCGTTCTACCCTGCACCCGGCAAAGACTGGCCACCACAACAAACAAAGCCACAGAAGGGTGCAAGTGTTTAAACCAGTGGTGGCCACATTGATGGTCAGTCAACAAAAAAGATTTGCTTGATTTATGCCAAAAATCAAGAAATATTCAATCAAGAAAAAAAACTGAAAATGCTCGACTGATTGAACAAGGACTTATCTAAACTTATGCGAATGTTCAGGAGAGGCTACTTCTTGACAGTCAATTCTTGGGCCAATTTTGGCCTACAGGCCATAGGTTGGCACCACTGGTTTAAACCATTGTAAGACCAATGGCACTTCTTACATCAGAAGAGTAAGCAATCTGCCGATGTGGGATATTTCGCCTACAAAACCTTTACAGCAAGATCTATGAAGACCAAATTTAAGATTGCTCAGAATGTACACACTGTAGATAAAAAGAAAGTTTAATCATCAGCCTGTGCCTAGTTAGCGGATCTCCACCGAGTTGCTAAGAAGGGAGCTACAATTGTCTTAAGTGCCCCTGGAATAGAGGTCACTTTATCCAAAGTCATAGGTTTAGAGTTGTAAAGAAGAATTTCAGGCAGATACCAAGTTTTTCTTTGCTCGCACAGTGATTGATTGGATTAGGTTGCTGGGCAAGGCGATTGAGGCCAGGATGCTGGACTTATTTAAAAAACAGCTTGATGCTGTGATGGGAGGTCGGTGGTCTGGGTGGGAGGTCTGGAGGAATGAGAGCGGATGGGAATTTATCCAAATCTGTTGCAATGTAAGACTTTTCATTTGAAATTTTCTACCGTAACATCGCACTTCTTTGTTGTCTTCCAGTGGACGGCAACTGGTCAGAGTGGGGCCAGTGGGAGGAATGCTCTCGTACCTGTGGCCAGGGAAATAGGATGAGAACAAGGGTGTGCAGTAACCCACCCATGCAGTATGGTGGGAAGCCATGTGAGGGCAAGACTGTGGAGACTATCATGTGCAATAATCGCCCCTGTCCAGGTAACATACAAGTGTCCGTCTATCTCTTTATTTTTATACACATATAATATTGTATTATATGAAAACTGTACAGAATTACATAAGACATTTATATGCATATATTATACGATACATATTTACATTTATATAGCGCTTTTCACGTCAGGAGGACTTCCCAAGGCGCTTAACAATTCTGCCTTGACACTTGAGCTGGGTGATGTGGTGGGAGGGAGAATGATGAACCGTAGCAATGGTCAAAGAGATAGGTCTTGAGATAGATCTAGAACAAGTTGGAGGGACACCAGGATGGACCGGGGGGGGTGTCTAAAGGCTCAAAGCTCAGCTTTATACTTAATAAATAAATTGCTTGAATTTTCTACAACTTGGATTGACAAGGACCTCAGCTATGAAGCTCAATAATTAAAACTCCACTTCTGAGAATAGTTAAGAGCCCACCCTACAATTAAGTCTCTCTGTGTGACATGCTTTACTTACTGCATGTGTGGCTTTTGATACGTGACACTTATAAGCAAACCTAGCGAACTTTGATACGGTAAAACAAAGGATGTGGGCATTATGAAATAGAGAGCATTTTATAGCGATTCCCTTCCCCCCAATAACTCCCCAAATCACTCCAGTTTGTTGTAATAAAACCCACAGGGCCCTGGCTTCAGACCAGATACTGATACAAAGACATTCTGAATCCAAATACTGAGCAGTGCATACGTTTGCCAAAGGATCCTAATATGTGCAATTTAATAAACATCAAAGTTGCATCATTCACTTCCATGCCTTTTATATCACTCTGGTGCGCTTGTTAAAAGTTGCTGTTCATGCCTTTAAGACAGACCTTTAAGACAGACACTTGTCCATATCCGCTAGTTATTTTTTTCTGTTCTCGCTTAACTCTCTACTTCAGCCCAATTCAAACCAATTAGTGAAAGAGAAAGTCAGGTAAACGTTTTAAACTCCTTTTGTTAAAATGGACATGGTCTATTTCATGACGTTAGAACAGCTTTCGGGTTGCTTCCATGCTGGCTAGCACTGAGATTTTCACATGCTGTTTGATGAATCTCTCTGCAGTGGGCGGTGGTTGGGGGGCCTGGATGCCATGGGGAACATGCAGCGAGACCTGTGGTAAAGGGACCCAAACCAGACAGAGCTTTGTAACAATCCTCCTCCGTCCTTCGATGGAGCTCACTGTGAGGGGCAGGAGGTGCAGACCCAAGTGTGTAATAACCGACTGTGCCCAGGTATGCAATTGGCAACACCAACATAATATTCCGTTTTAGTTAACATATGAGGTGTAAGGTTAAAGCACTTTAGTTCTTTCTGTAAAGTTCAGTGACTGTATTTGTAGGCATCCAAATTGTACTACTATGTTCCACAGCCATGAAATGAAAGACCAGTTTTATCTGGGGGATTGTTGGGCAGGACATCGGGAGAAACTCCCTTCTCCTTTCTCGACTAGGGAATCTTTAATGTCCACTTGAACAGGCAGATGAACACCACCACAAATTGCATTACATAGCGCCTTTCATGTCGGGAGATTATCCCAGGCCATCCAGCATGACCCTATGATTGATCTGAAATTTTGTAATCATGTACATGATTGTTAAAGTGAGTGACATTTATTTAAGTCATTTTAACCACACTCAGATAGTTATTTAATGTGAGGTGCCATTTCCTGACCCCACACACCCCTTGCCATCAAGAGTGTGTAGAATTAATCTTGCATTAAGAAACTCAAGTCCATCTCAAACTATGTTGCCGATTTAATGGGAAGCTGGTGGGGTCGAATTGATGATCAGATGAAATTGGCCAACTGACCTTCTTCATCCAAAGTTTTCTTGCTGTTTTGTGCATATTATATAATACTTTAGGCAGATCTGCAGTAAGCATTTAGCTCCAACACCTGGAAAGATCCAGACATAAAGACAAGAGTTTTTGAGAACAGCAGGGTTAGCATGAGCTCTGCACACAAGAAAGAATTTGACGCCCTCCTCTGTGGCTGCTGTTGTTTCCTGGTTTTAGTGGATGGACGATGGAAGTCATGGAGCAGCTGGACAGCCTGCAGCATGTCGTGTGGAGGCGGCACTCGTCAGAGGACCAGAGCGTGCTCAGACCCCCCACCACAGAACGGGGGGCGCCAGTGCGAAGGCAATGACGTACAGATCGACTTCTGCAACAGTGATCGGTGTCCGAGTGAGTACTGGTGGTTAATCACACTCCTTCAAATGCTGTAAGGTCCCATTGAACTGATATTTACCTCATAATATTACACAGTGGTCTTAATAGTAAAATAAAAATGCTAACATTAATACAGTCAAACTCGCATAAATCATATAATCCCCTTAGTCACACATCTGCCCAAGTCCCGGTCCAAGAGTTTATATTCTATGCAAGTTTGACATAACTTATACTTTACATAAATGATAGTAAATGTATGGTCCCAAATGATACGACTTATGAGAGATTTATTGTACTTGTTGTATTATATTTGCATTTGAGTACAGCACCTATAATGTTGAATCTCAAAGTGGCATCACCAAGTTTTTTGTAAGAGTAATGGTTGTATTTGTGGGTTGAACGCAGCAGCCAACAGCAATTCATACGGCAAGTGAACGATCAATGTTAGTTGGGGGGGGTTTCCGGCCAGGACATTGGGAGAACCTACCTTCCACTCATATTAAACTTCAGGGCCGGGCAGGTTTTCTGCACGGCCGACGTGTTATAATGCCTATTTTTGCTTGTTTCAGTTCACGGAAACTGGGGCCCTTGGAGCAGTTGGGGAACATGCAGTCGGACGTGCAACGGAGGCCAGATGCGGCGGTATAGGACCTGCGACAATCCCCGGCCAGCCAGCGGGGGTCGGGCCTGCGCTGGGGCCGACACTCAGATACAGAGGTGTAGCTCCAACATTTGTCCAGGTGAGTTGGCTGACTGCCAAAGCTGATGTGGTTTGTTTCGAGTTGACATTGAGTTGAGTGAATACTCCCTCGCAAGAGAGTGCCTGGGTTTAATTCCCCACAGGGCGAAAAGTTGGGCAAGTCCCCTTACTCCACATGCCTGTTTACCTATCAGTAAGTAGGAACCTGGTTGTTAGTCGATTGGCAGACCCCCCTCCGAACATTCGTAAGAGTACGTAAGTCCGGGTTCAATCGGTAGTGTGCTTTCAGTTTTTTTCTTGACTGAATGTATGGCATAAATCATCAAGAAAGCTTAGTGTGTTGGTCATCAATGAGACAAGCCTTGCCTTGTGCTGAGAAACCTGCGTAAGCATTCCCTCGGTGACTGGAAGAAAGGGCGAGACTGTTAATCTTTCAAATGATGATCTATTATCCTGTAGTTTTGTTGATGGCTTAATTGGGGGTGTTGGGGGGTAATACATTTCTCCAAGACACTTCACTCTTGAAAAGTTTGTTTCAGTTGCAATGAATACAAAGTAACATTGAATTTCCTTTGCTCAGACATAAAGGCCAATGTTACCTTATCTAGAAAAAGGGGAAGAAAAAAGCTCATTCATTGAACTTAAACAATCTTAATAGCAAATAAATCACTAAAATCAGGATACCAATTCATTTACTGAATCGCAATCTGCTGCTGGTTACCTGAATTCAGTGGCCAGATCCTGGCATCCTATTCAAATATCAGATCTTGTGTTGATTTCACAAGGATTCTGAGTTCACATATGATGCTGGAGGAAGTGAAGGGCCCATCCCAACACTTACATTACACACCCCCAGTTCTCAATAGAGATTCCTATAATAGCCAGGCTCACAAAACCAGTTAGTCAAACATTTTTTTACCCTGAGGGCTAAGACCGCCAAAGAGGCAATTGTAGTCCTAGAGTAAGTGCTGTGACGTTAGCTGATGTCCTTTCGGGATTGAGACAGACTGACGCACCTTAAGACTTTTAGGTGGTTGATCTGAAACTTCACCTAAACAACCTTCCTGCTGAAGAGGTAACAACAGACTGCCCAGAGCTGACCTTCAGTGCGGCTCTCACTGCAACCTGATCAACAGAACGCTGATACTTTAGCTTTGGTCATTAGTGCAGGGGCTGCTTTCACATTTGGAGCCCATGCAAGATATCACACAAATGCTGTGAGGACGTCTCACACGTGCCACAAGACTGTGAGAAGATTCTCTCATCCCCCCCACCCACCCACACAGCAAAAATTTGATGTGAGATCTGCAAATTTAGGTCAGCTCCGGAATCACACCCGAGATGTTCATCAATTAATCACACTGATAGTCAAGAGCAAAAGGGAGTCTCTCATCAAGTCTGCTCCCAATGTGATAGTTACTTTCCCCAACCTCCCCCTCCCCCTTTCCCACCTTCTCAGAAGATGGCAATTAAACGATCTGAATGCAACCTCTGTAAATACATTTCCTTCTTCAAAACTATGCACGCAGTGGATGGGAACTGGGGGCCTTGGCTGGCCTGGAGTGACTGCTCAGCATCGTGTGGAGGTGGGGAACAGAGGCGGGTCCGTCTGTGCAACAAGCCCCTGCCGTCCAGCGGGGGCCGCTCGTGTCCAGGAGATGCCTCCCAAGTGTCCAGATGTAAAGGCCAACCCTGCCCAGGTTTGTCATTGGATTATGCTCAGCGTGCGAAACAAATCCCTTCATACCCTGGCACCTCCCAACTTTTCGACCTGCTTTCTCCCCACTCCCTTATTCACCGCCTCTGCTCAAATGGCTCTTGCCTCATGCTGGTCCCTAGTCTCCTCCACTCCACTAAGCTCCGAAGCTTTGGAATTCTCTCCCTCAATCCCTCCGCCTTGCACCCCCACCCCACATCCTCATCATGACTGAAAACCTTCCTCTTCAACTGCTTTACAGTCACCTCCTCTCTCCCGCTGTTGAAACTGCATAGAAATATTTCAGTGGATGCCACATGCTTGAAACCGCACACATTTTGAAAGCTGCAATAAGGTATTCAGGCCTCAGAAATATTGAAATCCAGAGTGTTTACCAAGGAAATGTCTCTGATGACTCTTAAAGCATTTGCGTTTCAGCTTTCATGCAATTACACTTCTCAAAGCATTCAACAAAATGTAGCAGGAACTAGCAGAAATATACGAAGGATTTGAACGTAGAGACAGTGGGGGTAACGTCTGAGCACTGAGTAAAACCAGAAAATTATGAGATCGGAGAGTAAGGGCCAGATTGAAGGGAAAGGATTACATGGACTAGGGTAATGTGAGACCATGGTGAGATTTGAAGACCAGGGCAAGAATCTGAAAATAATCAAACAATCTGTTGAAGTGCTGAGAAACAATATCTTGTTGAGGATTATTTCATTCAAAATCCTAAAAAACAGATTGATTTTTTTTACGTACAAATATATAAAAAATAAGGCGTTCAACATGCAGTAATTGTCTCTGTTTGTTTCAGGTGGACCTCAGCGTGCCAGGGGAAGTGTTATTGGGAACATTAACGATGTGGAGTTTGGCATTGCTCTACTGAACGCTACCATCTTTGACAGTCCAGAAACTGAGGCTCGAATTATACAGGCACAGATCTCAAACATACCGAGGAGCATTGGTGAGTGCGGAGCATTTCAGTAGTCAGTGGGTACAGGGTGTCTATCCACAAAGTCCTTTTGTTTCCCCCCTACACTGTACTGACCAACAACTGAAACGTGGAAGAATGATGATAATTGTATTTAGAAGTACTTAGTACAAGCATTTAACTGTATTTAGAGGTACAGAGGATCAGTGTGAGCGACGCCATCATTTTCATGCAGGTAATGATCCGTCACCATGTTCGGTACAACATCGTCCGTAACATGGAGTGACGAGGTGAAATGCATCTGACTCCTCCGTTGTCTTGTACGCTATTTTGTAACCGGGGTAAGAGGACTTTGTGGACACCTGTATATCTCAATTTCACATCCCTTTTACAAGGTAATTACAATAGACCAGGATTACATGCGTTAGTTGGGTAGGACCCATCTCGTTCTGCATTAATCCCTTCCTTGCTTGTCTAGGTCCTGCTATGAGGAAGCTCATCTCAATCCTAAATCCCATCTACTGGGCAACCGCTAAGGAAATTGGGGAAGCAGTCAACGGATATTCTCTCACGGAGGGAGTGTTCAGACGGGAGACGCAAGTTGAGTTTGCTACTGGTGAGTTGCTAAGTGCTGTATTTGCAAAGTTTGGAAAGGTACATGAGATTAGTAAAAGGATGTGAATTTTCACAAGAGGTTTTGGATAACAAAAAGGCCCTATTTACACACACTAATGTTAGACAGGTTCTTGATTCAACTTTCATCCAAAGGATGGCACTACATTGGAGAGTCAGCCTATTGAACTTAATTACAGTGCATAAAACTCAGTAACTATGTTGGGACTGAACTCACACAGCCACACAGTGAGCAATATGTTAAGCACAGGTTGCATTTAGGGAGGATTCACTGTGCTTTGGTCACTGTCTGTTCCAGGAGAGATACTGAGGATGACGCACATCGCCAGAGGCCTGGACTCGGATGGAGCACTGTTGTTGGATATTGTGGTGAATGGATATGCGCTACAGCTTCCTTCTGCTGTGAACCTGAATGTTAAGGTAATTTAAAAAAAGGTATTGTGATCTTCCAAATCTACTGGTAAAGCCACTACACATTGTGAAACTGAACAATACAGTTGCAAGTCCCATCTCCTGGCCTGTGCTGGACTAGAGAACACAATTGGAACTTTCTACAACTGCCAGCAACTATCAGGAAAATTCAAAAGAAAACTTATAAATGGGTTAAAGACTCAACAAGATGCATTACTGGAAAGAGAACAAAGTAGGTCAAGAGAGGACAAAAAAGGATGGGCTTATTGTCCATCAAAAAAATATTTGATTCTTATCTAAAAATGGGGAATATATCCCAATTCCATTACAGTTTCTTAGGAATAACCAGATTGCTACGTGCACAATGTAAGAATTAAGCACTTTGAGACACTGCCCCACATCCAGATTCATATTCTCAGACACTCAGCACAGATTTTGTGTGGATTCATGGCTAGGACTAACATCCCTAATACTGGTAATTAAAATGTACTGAGGGGAGGTATGAAAGATGGTAAAGTAACAGAAATTCCTTGTCTCTTAAATGTCACATTTAGGATTACACGGAGGATTACGTTCAAATTGGAGGCGGGCAGATTTACGCCTACTCCACCAGAATGTTCACCGTTGATGGTGCAAGTGTGCCATACTCCTGGAACCACACCATCACATACAATCATAACCGTGGACGGATGCCGTTTCTAGTAGAAACACTGCACGCTACCTCTATTAGTGCAGAGTACAACCCACTGGATGAAACTCTGGACTACAGAATACATGCCATCATCACTAAAGGTACTGTACCCGGTTGTTAGTCAATTGGCGGATCATTTTCCGGGAGTAATAATCCCTCAAAAAAAGATTGGTCATTCAATCCACAACTGTTTGTGGGACATTGCTGTGCTTTGCCAAGAAAATACACAATCCCCTTTACAATATTTCCCGTGTCGCGCTTTGAGACGTCTCAATGAGGTGATAAGGCGCTATATCAAATGCAAGGATTATTATTACTGTAAACTCCTTTGATGGTACAAACACCCTATTATATATACACACACAAACACCCACAGTCTCTACTTGCAGTATTTTACACACAAAAGAATACAGCAGAGGAGGATTGCTAGGTTTAATACAGGTGCTCTGATCCTGGCTGTGTTATTGCCCTCCACGTTCGATCAGTGCAGGCTATACATGGCAGTGGAACACTATCGTACGCACTTACAAAGCCAATGATTAACAATAACTAAACTCGGGTGGAAGAAAGGGAATGTCTCTGAGTGTTATTTGGCTGAGAGCAGCTTATGTTTAAGGAAGAGCTAAAAGCATTTGTTTTATATTAGGTGACCGCAGTAACCAGTGCCCAAGCGGCTTCACTCTGGACTCGGCTGGGCCCTATTGCTCAGGTAAGGAAAGCAATTGCATTCAAAGATGAAGCAAGTTTGCACGAAAATGCTTCAATCCATGGCTGTGCCTAACGCCCTCCCTGCTCCTCTACAGATGAAGATGAGTGCACTATCCGCAATCCCTGCTCAAATACCTGCCACAATGCAATGGGTACCTATTACTGCTCATGCCCAAAAGGACTCACCATCTCTGCCGATGGAAGAACCTGCCAAGGTAACACTGCATTTCTGCTGAACAGAAATCTGACTGCATCAATCTAGACAATTCCTGCACGACATGAGTCTCAAATAAAACATCTAATTCTGATTAACCTCTTGGTTAAACAAAATGAGGGGGGGGGCGGCAGGCAACGTTTAAGGAAACTGAATAAGTCAGCTTTGATAGATAAATTAGTTAATAGCAGAGGTACAAAGATCAGAATAAATGTCTAGAATTGGATGGCATACTGTCCTTCCCAACTCCAGGATATTGATTGGATTAGCTACATTGATATCAGGGATGTAGTTCTGGGAAGAGATTGGAGAGGTTGGGTCTGTTTAAATTGGAGCAGAGGAGGACCCTAGTAAAGGTGTATAAAATTACTAACGGTTTTGACAGGATAAATGGGGAGAAGCTACGGGTAGAGGAGTCAGTGAGGACATAGATATAAAATAGTCAGAGCAAAAGGGGAGCTTAGCAATATTTTTTGGCCCCCTACACGGAGAGTTGTTGGGATGTACAAAGCCCTGCCAAACTAAGGAGATCGAGGCAGAGTCCATTGTGAATTTCAAGAGCAAAGTAGATAGACATATGAAAGGTTAAAGGTGCATGGGGAGAGGGAGTGAATGATCAGCAGGAAACTGCTTACCATTAGAAAGGCTCAGTCAGAGAAGCGATAACAATGTTCAGTGACTATTTGTATGTAAAAATAAAGTGTTAAAACTTGGAAGTGGCCATGTCAACATCCTGTCTATGAAATGACCGGGTGTTGAAAAGGTTGATGGTCAGCAAATGAAATAGGGAGTTAACAAAGAAAAAAGCAAAGCACAAGGTTGATCAGTATTTGAAAAAGGTCAACATTTCAGGGGCAATCCTTCATCAGAACTCCAGTCGATTTAAATTTTGCTGAAGGAGCCACATCCAAAATAAAACTCTTTTACATTCAGATTAACTGCACCTTGAATCTTTTGGTACATCACTATTTAATATTGGTTTTCAGACATCAATGAGTGCGCTTTAGGTGGTCACACCTGCCATGCCGGACAAGACTGTGAAAACACTATTGGTTCGTATCGCTGTGTGGTACGCTGTGGGCTTGGCTTCAGGAGGACATCAGAGGGTTTAAGCTGCCAAGGTATTGTTGTCGTTAATACTACAAATTGTGTTACTAAGATTTAACTGACTGAGAGACTAACTTACCTACATCAGTGACAGAGACTAACTCATAAGTCAGTGACGAGGAGACCAACTCTAATTAGTCCAACACAGAGAAGCAGACCTGAATGACCAATTTCCATGCCATGTTAGGAGCAAAGGCTTAGGGACCCAGGGTGTGCTTGATGTACTGCTGGAGTCTAACCAGCTAAAACCACATAGCTTGCCATTGATAGCACTGTCTAACAATCTTGTCCAGCTAGGACCACCCTACCTGTTAAGGCTTTGGTTTGCAGAGTTAATAGGAGCTGAGTGGGAGGATTCACATAGAGAATGGAGAAGACCTTCACATCCACCTGATATCACAAGAAAGCTGAACTTAATTATAAGACACCATTACTATTTACTACCTCTTACGTTTCCCCCCATGAACTTTATTTCAGTAGGTGAGAGCAATGTTTTTTGAAGCGTTTCATTGGCTAAACACTAGCCTTAATTTTACACAGTGTAAATTACATCCCGGCAATGCTAACATTTGCAAAAAATATTCAGAGGTGAAAATTAGATTCCTTTTCTGCTCGACAGACATCAACGAATGCCAAGAGTCAAATCCATGCCAACAGCGCTGTCTAAACATCATCGGAAGCTACCGATGCAGGTGTGACCCAGGCTACCAGCTGCGAGGTAGAAGATGCATGGGTAAGTGCACGACCAGTTATACAAAGCTCATGTGGAATGCAATATATAAGTATCTACAACAACTTGCATCTATATAGTGCCCCTCCAGAACGCTTGACAGTGCTGAAGCACAACATTAAGAGCCGGAGCTACTGTACTTCATGTACAATGCGCTTGCGATAGTCACTACACTTCACAGTAAAATCATGTGAAGCACTTTGAGACATTGCCGACTAGATAAGGTGCTATATCAAATGCAAAAAAATAATAGTGTTATAGCACACCAAGCACCACATACTAAAACTACTCGAATGGATGATTCACACCTATATAATAATTAGATACAGTGCCCACAAATTCTCAAAGCATTTCACAGGTTATTAGAATTAAGTGTAGTGCTGTATTTGTAGGTAAATGTGGTGGCCAATTTGCACTCAGCAAATTGTACAAACAGCCACAAAACAAATGACCAAATTTATTTGGGGGATTGTTAGTCTGAACACTGGGGGAAACTCTCTGCCCTTTTCAGATAGTTCCATGGGATCTTTAGCATCCACCCAAACAGGCAAACAGTACAGCAATTTAATGTCCCTTATGAATGATAAATAATCCTTGCATCTGATATAGCGCTTTTCACGTCTTCAAGATGTCTCAAAGTGCTTCACAGAATAGACTGTATATTGTGGATGAAATGCGGCAGCCAATTGCGCATGGCAGCTTCCCACAAACAGTCGTGGATTGAAATGACCAATTTATTATTGTTTGAGGGATTATTATCAGGCGTGTGGAGTAAGGAAACTTGCCCAAGGTTTCACCCTGCCGGGAATTGAACCCAAAGCGAGTGCTCTAACCACTGAGCTACAGGACTCCATGATGACAGACATCTCACAGTGCAGCTCTCTCACTCTATGACTTTGAGCACAAAGTCCTGACTTAGGGGCCCCTTGACCCCCTCAAACTTCCGAGGAGACCAGAGTGTCACAAAATGAGCAAGCAGACCTTTCATCACATTAATGCAATTCAGCAAGATGAACAAACTGAAGTTACAAAATTCATACAATTGGAAATAGAGAACAATAGAAATAAAGGATGAGCCTCCAAGCTCTTTAAATAAAAATGAAGAGACATTTCTAAGTGCTCCGTGACTAAAAAAAATGGAGCTTTATCGATCACTTTCTCTTTCTCCATTTAGACATCAATGAATGTCGACAGAATGTGTGCCGACTTGATCAGCAATGTAAGAACACGCGAGGGGGATTCAAGTGCATCGATCTGTGTCCAAGTGGAATGACAAAAGCAGAGAATGGGAGCTGTATTGGTAGGTTTCAAGGAACACAGGACATTTTATATCTGCATTAGTATCCTTAAGCACCATTTGTTTACCAGTAAATCATTGCCACTTGAAAAGACATTTGGAATAATTAAGCCGTGTGGTAACATCAATAATGAATTGTGTCAGCCATAGAACCTAGTATTTTCAAACCACATCTTGGAATGCCTTGCTACATATATGCAGTGGCTACAGAGAAAGAGACCAACTTCAATGTCAGGAGCCCAGTCACATTTCAATGGAAATGCAAACGCAACTAGCTGATTCATTTAGTTTGGGCAGAACGCAGTTAACATCTCCTTTAGAATCTCAAATGTTGTTAGTAAACGTTGTTAGCAAATGTTGTTACCAACCATAGACTCTTGGTACAAGTTACCAACCCACTTCGGCAGGTTGTAGATCGGTGCAGTTGGTAACAGACATTTTTCCACAGATATTAACGAGTGCAGAGATGGCACTCACCAGTGCCGCTACAATCAGGTCTGTGAGAATACCCGAGGCAGCTACCGCTGTGTTTGCCCAAGAGGTTACCGATCTCAGGGAGTTGGAAGGCCTTGTGTTGGTGAGTAACATTCAGCTTCGCATTGGAGCACATTTCTGCATGAGGCTGACATTTCATTTCACAGTCTAACACAGTTTCTAATGAATCCCAATGATGGAGGTAAACTTCTCGTGAGATTTAACAAACGGATGCCTTTATTTTTTAAAATATGTGCTTTTTTCAAAAAAATCGTGTTTATTGGGGCAAAGTTTGGGGCGTTTATATTTAGCCTTGTTACAACACCTGACTTGTATAAGGATTTGATTGCAGATATTGAGTGGTAAAATTCAGCATCTTAACCATTCCTCAATAACATAAAACTCCAATGTGAATGAGCCTATAAACTGCACAATTAACACTTTAGCTTTCTGTAGCTGCATCCTCCCCACAGCATGGCTTTTATTCTCTGAAATTAGATTATCACCACCTCATACGTGGCTGTTAAATCTGTAAAGCATTTGCAGGTCTCCAATGTAGCAGCAAGATATCGAAGAAACCCAATGAGGATTTTTTTTTACTAATTTTCAATATGAAATCTCATGAATTTGTACAGAGAAATCCTTCACAAGGGCATCAGTTCTCTTCCACGTGTAATGATTATTTATTGAGGAGTACTGCAGAGGCAGGCATCACTGTACAGTTGAAATTTACTATGACAGCAAGCAATAGAGTAATCTATTTTGCCTGGGTTGTGAAGCTGAGGTGATAGTCACCTAGGATTCTAGACTAAAAAAAAGTGGCGTGAATAGTGCGTGATCCTCATTGCTAAGATGTTGCAAAGTGAGATTCAACTGTACTGCGTTTACCTGCTTCTTTCCCTTCAATAATAATCCTTGCATTTCAGTGCAGGAATGTAAAGTATGTATTGTGCTAGTCTGAGACCTGCTCATCTGCTCTTGGCTTCAGAAGGCACATAACCCAGTGACTATTGGAGAGAAGATACAATAGTTTGCAATAGCACCTTTCTTGTCAGGAGGATATCTCAAAGTGGTGGTTGGGCGACCGAGCTGGGGTGGGACTCATACCCAGTAGTCTGCCCAATAATCACCCAGATAAAATTGGTCATTTACTCCATGGCTGTTTGTGGGATATTTCTGTGTGAAATTGGATTATCAAGTTCACTTAGAAATTCACTCACTACAATTTACAGTAAATCCTGTGAAGTGGTTTGAGATGTTTTGACAACATGATGAGGTACTATATCAAATGTAAGGAACAACAACAAGATTCCATTTATAAAGCGCCTTTCACGTCAGGAGGACGTCCCAATCGGAATCATTTATTGTTATATATATATTAATTTAATAATATTTTTAGTCATTTAGTTAAAGTAAGCAAATCAAGGAAGGAATAGATGTAAGCTTCTTGCTCTGATTTCTCTCAATATCACCATTTAGATTGTGCAGAGAACGATGGATAAATATTACAACAGATCTAAAATACAGAGCACGAAAGATCCACATTACATAAATTTGCTCATGATGCTAATGATTTGACCTATTTCTAATTGGGTATTACAGTGGCACCTCCGTGATTAATTAGGCCAAATCACTTTCAGTCTGAAATCCAGCCTTATCTCTTCCTGAAATTGTCCTCAACAAACCTGAACCTGTGCCATCTTGTTCTGATATCTCAACATATCAAAGTGGACTGATTACTCTGACTTACCAATTTGATGAGATGCTTTGTTTGGGGAAATGTGACAGAATTCCTGCCACTTGCCTAATCTGTGTTGGATGTTAGAATTAGTCTGCCCACCCTTCTCTTTAATTTTCATTTACATTGATCACAAAAAGTGGCAACTTTTACTAACAAAACTGCTGTGGCAACAATTCAGACAGAAAGAGTTTGACAGAGTCGAATGCAAGGCGGTGGTCAGTCACTCAAGGCTGTGACAATTAGTCATGTGGTCCAAAATTGGGGCCAGGAAATTTAAATTATAACAAACAGATAGCTCCAGTTGGGAGTTGGGTTTCCTATTTCTCAAGCAAAGCTTGCTAATTCCTCAGCTGCATATGGTGTAGCATTCAACAAAATGGTAAACAGCTGGTTACAATATTCCAACAGGGAAGGGGAATGCTGCTTCTCCCTGCCCTGAAAGAGGGAAAAGCAGGAACTGGAGAAGACAAACTAAATAATGGCAGGTTTTTCTCTCCACACATTAATGACAGTACTTATCAAGTGATCTCTGACCTTCCATTTGATTCCTTAATTTGCTTATACATCAAAGCACAGGTGCATGCATCGGAATAACTGACCTATTTAATGACTCATGTGATTGGGGAAAAAAAGCAACGCTTATGTGAAAAGGGCCATCTCAGTTTACACACTTAGGCAGGTGTAAATTTTTTTTAAAAATCTTCGCAATTGCAAACATTAGCCTGCTCACACAGCACCCTTCAAATAAATCACCTTTTCTCCACTAAAATCTGCTGTTCAGATCAGTTTAATGAACGATTTAAGGGTACAGTATTTTGCTGGCAAGTTGAATCTTTTAAAAAACACACAAGGGATAGATAATGCTTTGAATTTTGTCATAAGGGCACAATCCATTGGTTTGAAAAGTTGGCAGTATTTCGTTGGGATCACCTTACAAATATCACCTCCCTGTGCCCAACCCAATCTGAGTAGACAGGCAAATGGGATCTCAGTTTAATATCTTATCCAAAGGATGGCACCTCTGCCTTTGCAGCCTTCCCCCCAACACTGTATTGGAGTGTCAGCCTGGACTATAATAGCTTATACAGTAAAACTCACGTAAGTCTTATCTATATAAATTGTATAATTGCCCAAGTTGTACATTCACCCAAGTTCCATTCAGTTCCCTATCAAAACCACTTAGATTTATTTGCACTACTTGTATTAATCACTTCCTAAATCATAACCCAGCTCCCCTCCCCTCCATTATTTCTACAATTACTGGCTGCTGCCTTCAATTGCGGGAAATAACATCCTGACCTGTTGCCTGACCCCGTACTGGCTGCATGGACTCGCGATAAACAGCCTTGATCGATTGATGCATACGCAGAAGAGCTTAATTTCCCATGATTAAACCAGATGCCAGCACTTGCCGGTCAATGCTCATGTGGTGACGGGTGAAGACGCACTGAATTGCGGGAAATGTAGTCTTGACCCATCACCCTATGTGGACTTACTAGCTGCATTGAATTACGCATGCATAGTGTAGACTTATACAGGTTGCCTGCAACTCAGACTTTGTTTAAGTCATGTGAGTTTTACTGTACTGTACTTTCCAAATTCCTGTCAGGAGTAACTGGGTCTAATTTGTGGCAATGCTTTTAATGTGATTGCTTAGTTTCGTAAACCCCACGGCATTGCCGCTCGGTTCAGAGTTCCCCGGGGGAGGGGGGAGAGACATAATTATCCTTGCATTTGATAAAGCGCCTTATCACGTCTTCGAGACGTCTTAAAGCGCTTCACAGAATATACTGTAAAGTGAATCGACTGAATTTTGCGGGCGAAATGTACTTCCTTTCACAAGAAGCAGTCACCATTTGTGTGATTCAGTGCAATAAGGAACCCAGTTAAATACCACAAATTAGACCCTAGTGTCAGCAAACACTCCTGATTGAAAGTAAAGACGGGTCCTCATTGTGCAACTCAAACTGATCCTCTTTTTCTATGTTCTTTTTTCTTTCCTTTTCATGGTACATTGTGCTGCGACCATGTCCCATGAGCAGACATTGACGAATGTGAGCGGGTGCCTAAACCCTGTGCATACCAGTGCATCAACACCCCTGGCAGCTTCAAGTGCCTCTGTCCACCTGGACAACATTTGTTAGGCGATGGGAAATCATGCGCTGGATTAGAGAGGTTGCCAAATTATGAGAGCAATTATTACACCTATAACTTTGCCCAGTTCCCCAACGTGGGTTATTTCAACCGGCACCAGTACATTAGTCAGTCCTCACAGTATAGATCCCACGTGGGCTACGGCAGCCGATATCGTTCAGCTTCCTCCAGGACTGGCAGGAACGTTAGAAAAACATGCCCTGAAGGCTATGAGGCAAAGAATGGCAAATGCATAGGTAAACATCAGAATTTATCATGGCATCTTCTTTTTAATGCAACAGTGTGAAATGAAATGTCTTGAAGGTTGTGAAGCTTGAATTAGCATTGCTCAGAAAACTCCTTCTCGATCGCGTTTGTTAGAGCAACTCAATGCCCCCACCCCCAAAAGAGCATAGAGCATAGCCTTGCTACTTCGGATGAGACGTTAAACCGAGGTCCTATCTGCCACGAAGATGTTAACGGTCCCATGGCACTATTCGAAAAGAGAAGCGAGTTTCTCTCTCCCTGACCAACAATCCCCCAAATAAAATCAGTCACTGACTCCATAGCGGTTTGTAGAACATTACTGTGCACAAGCAGCTGCTGCGTTTCGCTCACAAAATATACAAGCAATCCACCCGCAGTATATCCTGTGAAGTGCTTTGATTCGCTCGATGACGTGAAAGGTGCTATATTAAATGCAAAGATTATTATTACTTTCCCTTGTTCTTCAATGTCCTCAAGCCATTGGCACCCCTTTTACCTGATCAAATAGTATATTCCCATTCACCTCTATTGTCCAACTTAGGTCTGGTTAGGTAGGTTGGAAATGTGACCTGTACGTGTTACAGTAAAGTTGTGAATCAGGAATTATGCAAAATCCCTTAAATATTCATTAAGTGTGAAACCAGGAAATTCGGGAAATCTCTGCATGGGATTTCCATGTATTCTATTCAGATGCAAGGATTATTATTAATTGCACAAGTTGTCTAAGGTTCTCAAACAGACTGGTGGAGAGAGTACTGGGTTCATTACACTGATGAATGTCCAACACATGGGGCAGGGAAGGGAAGAGAACAGAAAGTATTCAACACGTCTCTAAACTCTGCAAACCTCTCTTCACAGATATTAACGAATGTGAAAACAAGGAAATCTGTCAACACGACTGCAAAAACACACCAGGAAGCTACCAGTGCCTCTGTCCCAGTGGATATCGACTCATGACTAATGGCAAGGCGTGCCATGGTAAGGTTATAGTTCAGAAATGATTTACAATTCCTAGTTGTTAATATAATTAACAGGTGGAGTCCTGTAGCTCAGTGGTTAGAGCATTCGCTTTGCAAGCGAGACACCTGAGTTCAATTCCAGGCAGGGCGAAACCTTGGGCAAGTTTCCTTACTCCAACACGCCTAATAATAATCCCCCCCAAAACCAAAAACAATAATAAATTGGTCATTTTCAATCTACGACTGTTTGTGGGACACTGCTGTGTGCAATTGGCGTTCGCCCACAAATATACAGTCAATTCACTTTACAGTGTGTTCTGTGAAACTCTTTGAGATGTCCTCCCGACGTGAAAAGCGCTATATCAAATGCAAAGATTCTTATTAATATTATTATAATGTAATATAAAGCACTCCGAAACACTGTCCGCCGTGAAGGGCACTATATAAATGCAAGCTGCTGTTAATGTACATAAGGTGAAAAACAGAATTTAGTAGCAAATATGGTTGTATTTTCTTCAAAAGATCTGACTATTTAAGTAGATGCCGTGTTTTCACTTGGTTCAGTCACAGCATTCAGAAGAAATCCTCTCCCAGTATCGTGGTTAACATGCCCCCAGATCAAAACAAAATTGGTTATAGTGTACTTTTCACAGTGGTTTGTGGGACAATGCTATGTGCAAAAATGGCTGTGAGGGAAAAAAAGCATTAAAATGAACAAGCCATATATTTTTCATTCTTACACTTTTTTTAAAAAAAGATTTTTTTTCTAAAATGTTTCAGGCTTGTATGAGATAATTAATCCCCAAAATTAAGACAAATGTATTAAAGTGCACATATTTTATCAAATTCGCCTTCCCATTCTTTAATTTCTCTAGATTTAATAATAATTGCCGGTTTTGCTTGTATGAATCCCAATGGTAATACTGAAACTGGTTTTGTTATTCAATTATTCAGATGTTGACGAGTGCCTGGAGCAGAACATCCACTGTGGGGCCAACCGTATGTGTTTCAACATGAGAGGCAGCTATCAGTGCATAGACACGCCTTGCCCACCCAACTACTTGCGAGATCCAATCACTGGGTAAGTTTCGCCAACATGATATCCATCCTGCTATTGTCTGAATTGTCACCAGCTGAAAATTTATAAGGAAATCAAACCCAAAAATTGTTTTACAGCACAGAAGGCCATTCAGCCCTTTGTGTCTTTGCCAGCTGTTTAAAAGAGCAATTGACTCAGTCCCATTTACCTTCCCTCTCTTTCAAAATAAAAAATATTTTCTCTTAAATGACATTGCACATCTTTAAAGCTTTTGTGTAAAACAAAATCCTCCTAATTTCCAGCTGTGCTCTTTTGTTCCAAGCAAACCCCCTACCTCGTGATCCAAACATCCAATTGTATTCACTTTTCACTCGCTCCAGTTGCAACCTTTCAAAACAAAAATAAAATCTAGCATTGACCATATCTAAGAGATGCATCAAACCACCAATACCACCTTTTTCACCTATTTGCAAGGAAACAAAATTGTGCAACTCCTTCAGTTCAATATAGAAATAGGCACTTTAATCCAACTAGCCCACTCTGGCACTTATGCACCACCCAATCCTCCACCCCTCCTAATCTCTTTTATCTCTCTCTAATTCTCTTTTTCCTCATGTATGCGTGACACAATACTTGAAGGAAAATGGAATTTTCACTCACCTACCCAGTAGACAGTCACTTGCGTAAAGTTCCCTCACCTTATGACTGCACATGTGAATTAGGGGAGAATTCTTAAAGAAACTTATCCTTTCAAAATTGCAGGACTTGTCTGGTTTGTGAGGGTGGGGGACAGGGAACATAATGAGCAATGTGACCAGTTGGTTTGAGCAGAATCTACAGGAACAGAAGTCTGACTTTTATAGGCGACATTTGAAATGGATTTGTTTTTTTGCTCTTAGGTTCTGCCTGAAAAACTGCCCGTCTAATGACCTGGAGTGTGCTCTGAGTCCCTATGCACTGGAGTACAAGCTCGTCGCCCTTCCCTTCGGCATTGCCGCGAACCAGGATCTCATCCGGCTGGTGGCTTACACTCAGGACGGCGTGATGCACCCGCGAACAATCTTCCAAGTGGTGGACGAGGACCCGGGCGTTCCTTTCGCCATTCGGGACGAGAAATTGAAAGGAGTTGTTTTTACAACCAGACCACTCCGGGAGCCGCAGACGTACAGAATGAAAGTGCGAGCATTGTCATACAGTGCTGACGGAAACATCGAATACCAGACGACTTTCATAGTTTATATAGCAGTGTCTGCATACCCATACTAAATCACTTCAGCAAGTATATTTTTTATATTGCACACGAGTAAAAAAAAAAAGAAAAAAAAATCAGAGGATGGATGCCAGTTTTGAAATCCGCCATTGTTTTATACAGTTTTGTGAAAAATGGTGCTATATATTGGCGGCAGACAGACCAGAGGTTTGCAGCTGGGAGACACTGGTCTGGCACATTGCTCAATGAGAGAGACAGATCATCATTCTAAGCCATACAGTTCTTATTCTTCAGCCAATCTGACCAAATAGCCACCAGCCATTTGAAGTCAATACACTGTTTCAGCGCCCTTGGGACGTCCTCCCGACGTGGAAGGCGCTATATAAATGCAAGTTGTTGTATGAGAAGATGCCAATATTGGGGAAATCAGACACCAAGATGTATTCTATCTTTATGAAAATGTACATATGAATGATTCTCTGTATTTTCTACGCCAGGGTGGTCCAACTAGCTGCATCCGGCCCGGGGGTGATTTTATCGGCCCGTGAACCATCCCAACTTCATTGCAAATACAGCCAACACACAGGCTCTAAAACGGGTCTGGCCCATCATGAGATAGACACCAGGGGCTCAGGCTCTGCCTGGCAACGGGATTTGCCAATCAGGATAAAATGTTGTTTATACAGCCCTTGGACTTACCTCAAATCTGCCATTCGGCCCTCAGGAGCCAAAAGGTTGGGCCACCCTGATCTACGCAGTTACCTGTGGTTCATTTATATTTCCCCTTCCCCCAAAAAGGCTAAAGTGTAACACCATAACAAAATAAAGGTCACAAAACCTCTGTTACTGTAGGCACTTCATTTCTTTGCTAAATCTAAGGTTAATGTACGTGAAATGGTGATCTGAAACTACAAAAATGTTGGTTGTAAATGATGTTGAAAATTCAACCTTTTCTTCCTCAATGCGTTTTCTTCATTTCAGGTACATCTCAATAAGTGGTATGGGAAGCCTCAACCACGTTCTTACCCAAAATTCACACAAAAGCACTTTCCATGCACTGCCAGATCAGCAGAGTCAGCACAGACAAACCTGCAACCTCCTGATCTGTACACCTACTGCTGTACCAGACACTGCCTTTACTATGAAGGAGGCTCATAACTTAAAAGCTAATCATTGGAAAAATAATTGACTCTGGAATATCAAGCTCTCATGTGTAGACTTATGATTGTACTTGTTACAGTTTCCACTTGTGAAAGACTGCTGAAACACAAAATACTCTTAGAGGGAATTAAACTGCTTGAAAAATAGTAACATCAGTAAACATTCTGTTTCCCACACACACAAACTATTTGAACTAGATGTACATCTTTTACACAGACACGATAAGCCAAGGAAGGGTGGGGGGCATACAGAAATTTTTCAAAAATCACTTAAGAGGCTATTTGTGGAGTCCTGTAGCTCAGTGGTTAGAGCACTCGCTTTGCAAGCGAGAGACCTGAGTTCAATTCCAGGCAGGGCGAAACCTTGGGCAAGTTTCCTTACTCCATACGCCTAATAATAATCCCTCCAAAACCAAAAACAATAATAAATTGGTCATTTTCAATCTACGACTGTTTGTGGGACATTGCTGTGCGCAATTGGCTGCCGCGTTCGCCCACAAATATACAGTCAATTCACTTTACAGTTTGTTAGGTGAAGTGCTTTGGGACGTCCTCCCGACGTGAAAAGCGCTATATCAAATGCAAGGATTATTATTATTATTGTGACTCCTGTGAAGAGCGGCTGGGGAAGAAAAGGTATAGGTAAATTAGGGGGGGGGGGGGGCAATACCCAGGAGAGCAAGAGGCTGGTTTGAAAGCCTGAATAGGTCTGCAAGCTGCGTCATACTTAAGAAAAAGGTGAGATACTCCTGAAATGTGCAATAGCCTTGCTTAGCGCAGCAAACAACCAAATGATTGAGAGTAGGCAAAGAAAGATTGGCCACACAATATGCTTGGGCTCATAGTGAAGTCCTGTAGCAGATTGATTAGAACAGTCACCTCGCAAGACAGAAGACCCGGGTTCGATTCGCTGGCAGAGCAAGTCTCCTTACTCCACATGCCTATGTTTACCTAGCAATAAGTAGGTAACCTGGTTGTTAAGTGGTTCGCTATTCCAGGGTAATAATTCCTTCCAAGTTTTTTTTAAAAAAATAAATGATTTTGTCACTCAATCCGTGACTGTGGGACACTGCTATGCGTAATTGGCTGTCGCATTTCACCCATAAAATATACAGTCAATTAACTTTACAGTGTAATCTGTAAACCACTTTGAGATGTCTCAATGACATGATAAGATGTTATATCAAATGCAAGGATTATTATTGCAAGACCTAAGAGCACAACATAATTAAGCCTGGAAGAGGCAGGTCTATTTGCACACCTTGCCATCTAAGAGTGGCTCCTATTAATAGACCTACCCTTACAAAGCAATATAATAATTAACATGCAGGTATTGGTGCAGTTTCTCACCTTAGTACAAATGACTCAGATCAGCTGCTATTTCATAGGGAAGTGCTTTAAAGATATCAAAGTGCTTTGAGCAAGCATTCGTCACATAAGATCGGACAGTGCAAGTGTTAGTGCAGTTCAAAGATTAATTCAAAGTTCTTTTAGAGGCATTTTCTGACATGATAGGAGCTATATTGAGTGCAAGTTGTTGTTGCTGGCTTTATATTTACAATTGGATAAATAAAGGTTCCGTTTGATACCATGTCTTTTCACATAGTTGAAATGTCTCAAGGCATATCACAGGATTTACTGTAGAGTGTAGTCACTGTATTTTGTAGGTAAACACTGCAGCCAATTTGCCCATAGCAATGTCTCACAAACAGCCATAAAGTGAATGATTTTTTTTTAGAATTACATAGATTGGTATGACATGGAAACAGGACATTTGGCCAAATTAATCCATGCCAATATTTATACTCCACCCTTCTATTTCCCTTTCTTCCTCCATGTATAGATCAAGTTTGCTCAAATTCTGTACATTTACTTCAAACATAGCTCTGGCAATGTGTTCCCCGCCTCACTACTCTGCCAGAGAAAGTTCTTCCTAAACTTGCTTTAAATTTGCTTCCCATTCACATATTGATGCCTCTTATTAGTGACTAATCTTAAGCACTTCTATTGGATCTTTTCTCAATCATCTCATCTCTATAGAGAAAAGCTCCAATTTGTCCAATCTTTTTTGATAGCTGCATCTATTCATCCCTAATGACATAATAGCATAATAATAACCCTTGCATTGATATTGCATCTTATCACGTCATTGAGATGTTTCAAAACGCTTCACAGAATAAATTGTACACCTGCTCAGCCTAGACCATACAAGTGGGGCCTTGACCCCTCTCAATATGCAACACACACACCACACACAGTAAAAGAAAAATAGAAATGGGACAATTACACTGTGGAAATAAAACTTCTGGATATAGATTTTGGATTTCACAAAGTTTATTTTGTTCGGTATGGCATCCACCCACCAAATTAATAGGCTTTGACCAAACCCAGATTTTACTGAACCTTCTAATTGGTCTCTGTATCTTCAAAGCCAGGCATTTACTGTATCTTTCAGAGTTACGGAGTTTCAAAGAAAAGCTTGTGACGTATAAAACTGAGGGAGTTGTAACATCACACCTGCAGCAAGTTCCTGAGAGCAGAATCTTGGGCAGGGCAGAGCAAGAGCAGGCTTGGCAAAGGAGAAGCAACTGGAAAAATTAGAGAGGGAGAAAGCACAGAAACACAACAGAACTACAGGTTACCTGTCTCTCCAGTAAAGGTAAGCACACAATACAATGTGAGTGGCTGCATACATTGTATAAAGCGAATGTTCCTGGTTCATCAGTTGTGCCGTTTTTTGTTAAATTCTTTGGTTTTAAAAGGAAGTTACTTCTTTGTTTTACTGTCCATATGGCACCACTTCAAAGAATTATAAATTAAAATAATCCGACGGAAGAAATTTCAGTAAAATAAGATTAAAAACAAATTATTTTAACTTCAGAGTGGCTCAAATCCACACAAAGAAGGGATCAGAGTGTGTCAACATGAGAAATGGGCACAGATTCACGACTGTATTAAGCAGACTTTAGGAAAAATGTATAAAAACCCACTGTTGCTTAACATGTTTTTAGAGAACGACCGAAAGAGTAAAGTGAATGGGGGAAGAACATCTGAAACGGAGGCAAGGGAGAGGACAGTAGATGGAGGGATTCCCAAATGGAATTCCAGAGGGTGGGGACAGAAAGACTGAAGGCCGGGCAGCCAATGGTGGAGAAGGCAGGGCGGGGGACATGGAGCAGGCCAGTATCGCCGAGAGGAGGGAGCGGCTACGTTGGTCAGCTTTTAGAGGGTTGCAGAGGCAGAGAGGAGCAAGAAGACTGTGGAGAGCTTTAAAAGAGAGGCAGAGAATATTAAATTCAATCCTCTGGGGGATGGGGAGCCAGTGAAGCCGGGCGAGGATGGGGTGATCGGCTCACGGAATATAGGGACCTTTGATCATCATTTGACTGTGTCATAAATGATTTATGCATCTTGATACCAATCCTCAGTTGCAATGAAAAAGTGCTCCTTTACCCACACCAACACCCCATGCTTTAAATGAGCACACAAGCACCAACTGTGTGCGAATAATATACCATGTTAATAATAGTCCTTGCATTCAATATAGCGCCTTAACACATCGTTGAAACGTCCAAAGCACTTTACTGTATATATCACCTGTGTATTTTGAGGGTGAAACACAGCAGCCAATTGCACACAGCAGTGTCCACAAACAGTTGTCAATTTTTTTGGAGAGATAATTACTCCTGGAAAGCGATCCACCAATCGATTAACAACAGGGTTTTCAGATTTACTTCTAGGTAAACAGGCGTGTGTGGAGTAAGGAAACTTGCCAAATGACAAACGCATTTGGTACTCAATCGAATAGACGTCCAGTGTCTTGAAACAAAGTAATGTTGCAGTTGACAGTGGTTTGGTGGAGAGGGTGCATCTTAAAGAGCAGCAGGCTTTGCTATAATGCACTGATATTTCCTCTGAGTTATTTTTAATTTCCCCTCACCCCCTTTTGGTTCATTTGGCAGGATAATTGCGAAGGTGGCTGTATTGCCAGCATTAAGCCCTGGAAAAGCTAAAACATTCAACAGTCGCCATGACAGGCAGGCCAGAGGCCAAGATCGTAGCAATTGGTTCAGTTGCTATCTTGAGCTCTCTGCTCATGACTGTTTGCTCTGCACCACTGGAGAAGAGAAGCGCTCATTCAGTGAACTGCTCAAGAATTGGATTTCCAAATATTCCGTGCGCCGTGACACCATACACTGAGATCCTGGACCTGTCCCACAACCAAATGACAAGAATCCAACAGCAATATTTCAAAACACTTTCCAAACTGAAAAGGCTGATTCTTTCATTCAACAAGATCGCTGCTATAGAACCTGGAGCATTTGCAAATAACTCAGAGCTGCAGCACCTCGACCTTTCGAATAATTCTTTGCACGATATTGCAATTTTGCCATTTAATCACCTCAAGTCGTTGACCTACCTAGATATCTCCAACAACTTGTATGACACAATTTATCTGGGAGTTGAGATTAAGGAGCTGAAGAAACTAGAGACTCTAATGCTTGGAACCCCTTCAGTTTCCTTCTTGAAGGTAGGATCTCTCTCAATGCTTCGTGGACTCCCACTACAGAAGGTCCATCTGATCACTCAAGACCTGGAAGAGTATGAACCTGGGACACTTACTGCTCTGGAGAATTTAAGAGATCTTATTTTAGATTTGCACATCGAGAAGAAACCAGATATACTTACCCAGATATTAAATGATCTACCAAACACAACCACCACATTGGAAATCATAAATTACAATTTAGCCAAATACAGGACCAGTATGGAATTATTCACCCCCTTAAAAAAATTAAATCTGTCGACTCTTAGCCTAAATCACATCACTCTCGATGACCGGATAACAATTAATTTGTTTGAAAACGTTTTAAGATCAACTATAGTGGAAATGCATTTGTCCAACATCAACATCGACAGCATTGGCAAATGGGATATTGAAATAATCTCATCCCAGCAGATCAATTTGCATAAAATTTATATCAACAACATTGTCAATCCAAACTTCTTCAAATTTTACTCGCTCAAATACATTCAGAACCTGTTCCAACAGCTGACAAAGTTGAGTGTCATAAATGGAAGCATGTACTACATCCCGTGTGGGGTATCGGAAAAGCTGATCAATTTAAAGTACTTAGATGTTTCTTTCAACTTACTCCAAGAATTCAGCTTCATCCCAAAATGTTCGAATCCGTTCCCTGGCCTAACCTCGCTCGTACTCAATGACAACAAATTTTCACACCTACGACAGCTCAGTGTGATGACATTCCAGATGCGGAACTTGACCCGTTTAATCGCAACTTCTAATTCCCTTCAATTACCTGGAGAAGGGATGTGCAGTTGGTCTCGGAGTTTAAGGCACATCAATTTCTCGCACAATAAACTTTTAGCAAATGTGTTCAGCTGCCTACCGTCCTCGCTAGAATCGGTAGACTTAAGCTACAACGCCATCAGCACAGTGCCAAACCTTGAGAAGATGAGCAACCTGCGAGAAATCATTTTGACAGGGAATGCTATATCATTTCTTCCTGAATTCGCAGCAGGCCACCCCGTAAGAGTCTTGTCCATCGACCGCAATGCGATTAATACCATCGACGTAGACTTGCTGCGGTCCATGAATCAAATCCAGTTGAAATTAGGCAACAACCCTTTTCGGTGCTCCTGCGCAATTCAGTCAGTCATTGATTATATTGAGCATTCGCACATTGAGATCATTGACTGGCCGGCAGACTATCGATGTGCCAGTCCGCTAAACATTCAAGGTCAAGTCATCAAAGACCTGAAATTTTCAACAGTCGAGTGTAACATTCCTCTATTTGTTGGAGTCCTTTTGGCCTGCATAGCACTTGTAGTAGCCTTGTGCGTTATCCTGTGCATTAAGTACAAGGTCACCTGGTACATCCACACACTCTGGCTTTGGGTCAATGCAAAAAGGCATCCAGATGACCTCATGGAAGGGAATTTCGAGTATCATGCCTTTATTTCATATAGTGAGCGCGACTCTGACTGGGTAAAGAATAAAATGCTGCCACAGCTGGAAACCAATAACCCGCCATTCCACATCTGTATCCACGAAAGAGACTTCAGGCCTGGGAAGTCGATCATCGCCAACATAATCGATTGCATATCAAAGAGTTACAAAACCATATTTGTCCTGTCAAAGAGCTTTGTGCAGAGCGAGTGGTGCCACTACGAATTATTTTTTGCGCACAATCAGATACTTGACAAAAAGAAAGACTCTCTCATCCTGCTCCTCCTTGAACCCATTCCTGCGAAATCCATTCCCGATCGATTCTGCAAACTGAGGAAGCTGATGAACAGGAAAACCTACTTGGAGTGGCCGCAGGGCGAGTTCCAGCAGAACTTCTTTTGGAAGCGACTGAAAGCCATTCTGAACACAAATTTCCAGCCACAATGTTTGCAAAATAATCCGGGCAATGAATAAGATACTCATCTACCGACACGCACGAGGCTCAATGGGTATCCAGGCTGCAATGTTTCTTGTGTTTTATATCGTTGGTGGACAACCTTTATGGTGGCCAACAAAATACATTTGCTTGATGGAATATTTCTTGATTCATGCCATCAATCAAATCAACAACTGAAAACTCACAAGCAATTGAACACGGACTTGCCTAGACTCAGGCGAGTGATATCAATGGCAAGTTTCTCCTGGTGTCCTGGCCAATAATTCCCCAGATAAAATTGGTCATTCACTTCATTTCAAGTTGGCTGCCACGTCTGTCTACAAATATGGAGTTCATACACTACTGTAAATCATGTGAAGGACTTTGACATGTCAACGCTCTAACAAATGGATTATCAGTATTTTATTAAGTTCTAATATGTGATAATAATAATAATCCTTGCATTTGATATCTCACTTTTCACACCTTCTACATGTCTCAAAGGTGTTTAGAAATGAGACGTACATTACACCAACTCACAAGTCTGCTCCAAAGCAAAATATCATCAGAGTAGAATTCCCTCCAGTCATTGTTCAGCGTTTCCCATTTATTTATTAATTAAGAAATCCACCTAGGAAACACCTTGTATTATAATAATAATCCTTGCATTTGATATAGCGCTTTTCACGTCGGGAGGACGTCCCAAAGCGCTTCACAGACACACTGTAAAGTGAATTGACTGTATATATTTGTGGGCAAACACGGCAGCCAATTGCGCACAGCAATGTCCCACAAACAGTCGTAGATTGAAAATGACCAATTTATTATTGTTTTTGGTTTTGGAGGGATTATTATTAGGCTCTGTGTGGAGTAAGGAAACTTGCCCAAGGTTTCGCCCTGCCTGGAATTGAACTCAGGTCTCTCGCTTGCAAAGCGAGTGCTCTAACCACTGAGCTACAGGACTCCACAAATGGTATTAGTGGCTATTAGCCCCATTATCAGAAATAAAGGAACATCCAGCATTCCCTGATGATCAAGACATGGACACGTTGTATTTACTGTTATTTTATAAACATTTAATGCAAGATATTCCAAATACTCCAGGTTACAATCCACTTTATGACTGACGATCTACCGCCAATCTTCCTGGGTATTATTTTAGCTTCTAAATCTTCTGCTTATCATGATGAATTTGCAAAATAGATTAAACAACAATTGTTTTTGTTTTGCAACTCTGAATGAAGTGGGTTTCATAAAGCTCCACTTTAACATCTCTATTGTTCCGTTTTTGTTCTTACTGGATACATATTTGATAAGTAAATATATTGAAGGATATGGAGAAAAGCAGGGAAATGGAATTAAAGGGAGTTTCTGCAGATTTAATGGAGGAGTAAGTACGATAAGCTCTGGTCCCCCCCCACCCCCCCCACACGGCTGACCCAAGTTCCCAGACAGCTGTGTAAAGCATTTTGAGACATCTTCCCAACCTGAATGCTGCTAATATGAATCATAGACGGCAAGTGATTAGGATAGAAGGGGATCAGGCATCCCACCCCAATCTATCTACAAGGGGAAAGCCCTGAGAAGGACAACAGCCAGTCCTCCCAGCAGCCCCAACCCACGGCACACACGGAACCCCTCTTCCAATGGGCGCCCTCACTTCTGATTGACCGATGAATCTATTAGTCATACATGTCTTAAAGGGGTCCAACTCTTTAACTGAGTTTTTACTCAGCCTCCCCAAAGAGCATTTTCACCCGCTGTCTATGATAAATGTAAATTGTACTCCTGTTCTTATCCTTCGCCCCTTAAACTATCATGGGGGGCCGGGATCTCATATTCAACAACTGTATATAAAACTGTCTCTTAGCTTGAAAGGATCAGAAAAAATATGCAAAGAATAAATATGAAAAATGTTAAATGGAGAGTTTGGGTCAGTTGGCAATAACTACTACATAGCATATTAACATTTTTTGTAATGTGGCTCCAATATTCACGAGAGCAGGTATTTTTTGTATTATACCATTATGGCCATTAATAAACTTTGTACTGATAAATATTCCTTCCTTGTGGATTTTCCAAAAAAAACCTTGCTTTTAGAGATTGTAAAAATACAAGAAAGGTTTTGTGTTAAATTACTTGATCAAGGAAGAAAAACAAGGAAAATCGGCCGTCATGTGTCACGTACTTGCCTTTTTGCCCACAAAATACAGTCAATCCACTTTACAGTATATGCTTTGAAGCACTTAAGGCATCTCAATGATGTGATGAGGCACTATATCAAAAACAAGGATTATTTTTATTATTTAACCTCAACACGAAAGATGTGCACGCAATTGGCTGAAGCATTTTGGCCACAAAAAAATACAGTCAATTCACTTTACAGTATATTCTGGGAAGCGCTTTGAGACGTGTCGAAGACATGATAAGGCGCTGTATTAAATGCAAGGATTATTATCGGAGGATTGAGCTCCACGAGTTGAGCTCAGGTAAATGGGTGAATGCACTTGAGCAAGGACGTTCAGCGGCGCCTGCAGGCAAGTGCATGTAATCACATGTCTGGGTGATGGCAAAAATCAACCTCAGCAATGTTACAATCCAGGATCACACCCCCAAAAAATGTGCCACTTGATTGAAATTCTGGCTTTGGAAGGAGATAGAAGGCAAGCGGAGGAAACAAAACACCTATATTGCGTCTTTCATGTTGGGAGAACCTCTCTAAACACTTTATAAATACTGAGCAGAGACACAATTTCTAGACGGCAATTTTTTCATTCAAATGGACAGCCACACAGCAAGAATTTTCCACGCTCATATTGTTCAAAATTACATGGCACATGTCAGTCTACATTACACAGTTACAGACCATGGAGATGCTTAATTCTCACAGTGCCTAAGGTTTGCACTTAGTGAAATAAATTAATGTAGGGGGACTAAAACTGAACTTACAGCAAGGTTTTAGTCATTCAAGAGGAAAAATGTGTAATAAACCCAAATACAATGGTTGATCTTGTGTAAGGCTACACAACAGCTTAGTAGATAATATTACTGACTGAAGAGCAATCCATCTGTTCCTGAAGCTCAGCACAAACTTTTTCATATACCATCTTAATCAAACACTACCAAGTACAAATTGCAACAAATTTTGCACAGCTGCTGTTATAAACACAACCAATGTAATACCTGTCATTCTTGTTACAGCAATAGAATTCATTATTGAAATGTGTTTATCTATAATCTTCCCTTATTCTTCACCTTACACAGAAATATTTCCAACAGTACAGGACCCCTCTTCAGTCAAGATAGACCTGTGCAATTGTCACTTATTAAAAACTTACTGTTCAACTGCATTTGTGACTGAGAATGAATCGAGTTTTGAACTTATTAACTTAGAACTCCTACTTTATTGTCTCCCAGTCAGCAGGGTGAGATCCAAGGGAGTTCTTCAACATGAACTTTTCTTGGGAACTTGGCAACCGAACCTTGCCAGTAACACAAAACAAAAAAAGTAGAAACTGAACATATGCTTACCTTTATAAAAGTAATAATTTCAAGTGACCTCAATTTTTAACAAAGTGCAGGGGAGAAATTCTGTAGCATATACTGTGTCAGTTTCTCTGAGCTGCCCTAAACCAAATCAATGCTAATTGCCAATTGCAGCATGCACTGACTCCCTCTGAACAACCAGGACTCCTGCAGCCAGTTTTACAATCACCTGTTAGCACTTGACTATCAATTACCTTGATTCAGGCTTCTCTGATGTCTGAGGAAAATGTCAAACTGGCCAGTTTCATTTTAAAAAAGAAAATGAGTAATCCTTGCATTCGACATTAGCACCTTTCACATCAGGAGGACGTCTCAAACTGCTTCACAGGATTTACTGTGAAGTGTAGCGACTATGTTTTTTGTAGGCTAACAGTGCAGCCAACCTGCGCGCAACAATGTCCCATGATGTCAACGATCAATTTTGGAAGAATTGGGCTGGGACACAGGGAGAAACTCGATTCCTTTTTCAAATATTGTCGTGGGATCTTTCCCATGCACCTCAACAGATGGATGAGTCCTCTGTTTAATGTCTTATCTGAAGGATGGCACAACAATGCAGCATTATTCCAGTACTGTATTAGAGTGTCAGTCTTGATTGTGAGTTCAAAGCTCTGATGTGGGCGTTTAATCCACAACCTTCTAACTCAGAGTTGAGTGTGCTACCCAACCGAGCCAGGCTGATAACTGATTGCCTGCTCAATGCCGGTTTTACACTATTGGAATTCAGGTGATGGTGAAGAGTGGCCCAAGGGACCAGGTTTTGTCTTGTCTTTCTCGTTTGTGAGAAAACACTTTGACACTCTATACACCTCATGTACACACATTACTTACCTTACATTATGCCAACACTCCACATCAGAAGATTTCTGAACATAACCTTTACACAGTGTAACCTTCCCCTGAGTTTACTGAAGCTTTGCAACTTTCTGCCACCACCTCAGTACATTTGTCAAGATTGCCTCATCTTTCTCCTTGTAGATAATATCTGTGTCCTGTCTGCAGCAGTTCCTGTTTGCTTTGTCGCCTCCCCTCTACCCCATTGCCCCTAAAGACCCTTCTTTGCCAAATGGAAAGAGTGAAAGGCCCTGTGTAATGCGACATCTGGTCTTGGTGTGTATGTAATGTCTGGGATCGTCTGAAACAGGCTGAGCTGTTTCCAAGTTTCAGTGCATGCTCATTCCCCTTTCCAAAGCCACAGCTCAGACCTGAGACCTCATCGGCGCTGAAGTCTCGAGGACAAATGGCAATACGAGCAATTCCCAGGGAAATCGCTAGCAGTGTTGTCAGCAGCCCAGCAACAGTCACGCTGCTGGAGCCCTTTTTGCACGTCACTATCAGATTTGTACTAACACTAACTAACTAACACTAAATCTCATGGGTAGATTCAAAGTGATCTGGAACACTTAAAGCAATGCATCAGCATTGTCAGAGGTGCAGATCAAGCAAACCATATGTTGTTGGATAAAGCGTTGCTTTATTCTTAAATAAAAACAACAACGTGAAACCTTAGGCAAGTTTCCTTACTCCCCCTGGTTACCTAGCAGTAAGTAGAAACCTGGGTGTTAGTAGATTGGTGGATCACTTTCCTTGGAGGAATAATCCCTTCAAAATAAATAAATTGGCTGCCGTGTTTTGCCCACAAAATATACAGTCAATTCATTTTACAGTATACTCTGTGATACGCTTTGAGATGCTTCAATGAGGTGAAAGGCGCTATATCAAATAATTATAATAATAATCCTTGCATTTGATATAATAACAATCCTTCCATTTGATATAGCGCTTCTCACATCGAACACAGGTCTCTCGCTTGAGAGGCGAGTGCTCTAACCACTGAACTACAGGGCTCCATGAAGGGGTTTGATGTCAATCCATGGAGACACTGAGAGTGAGTCATATCCTGCAAGGATGCAAGTAATATGCAGAGTTTGGATGAGTTATAATCCGTACAGGGTGGAATTAGTGAGACTGGCGAGGAGAGAACTATATTCTTTATCAATTTAGAATTTATTGATATAGTGCCTTATCACATCTTCGAGATGTCACAAAGCATTTCACAGAATATACAATGCAATGAAAATGCAAGAATTATTATTAATATTGTAAAACATTTTTGCTGGGAGGAATTGGCAGTGCAGTGATCCCTGCTGCCTGTCCTCTTGTGGGTGCTGTTTGACAAGCAGAATCCAAGGCAGTACTGCTCTGAACCAGTCAAAAAACTTTGCTTTAAAAACGTATTGCCAGTGAGAACACGATTAAAGATACATTTCAAAAATATATGTATAGTTTGAATTAAGGAAAGTTAGCACAAGACATTTTTTTTCTCTGTTAACTGACTCACATGGTCACCCAGCATCATGCTTGAGAGCATCCAAACTAAATTAGCCACCCAACATCAGTGGTGTATAATGATGCAATTGACTTAATGATTTTATCACCAGTGGATCACTAAATGTTTTGCCCAATTAGAATATGTGCAGAATTGATTGTACATTTGCTTTGCAGCGTCTTATTGAAGATCTGGAGGATAAATCTACCTGCTCTACCCCAGATCACAATTGATGAGTTTAGAAACACCATCAAAGTGTGTTTCACAATTGAAAGAATACTATGTGAAAGCATGGGACAATATAAACAGGGCTGGAGGAGACAGCAAAAAGAATTTTTTTTTGCTACCTGTCCTTTACAACCCTAAACCTATGTTTGCCTGTTCTCCAGAGAGTGGGGACAGAGTGGCGGAAGGTAACTAAACAACAGGAGACTGGAAGCAGAAAAGCGAAGGGCATAGCTGGAATCTGGGGCTTGAGAAGATGGCATAGATTGTGAGGGGTGAGGCCATGAATGGATTTAAAGTCAATCCACAGAGATACTGAGAGCAAGTCAAATGCTACAAGGATGCTAGTAATATGCAGAGTTTGGATGAGTTATAATCCATACAGGGTGGAATCAGTGAGACTGGTGAGGAGAGAAATACATTCTTTATTGATTTAGAATTTGTAGTTCTATAATGTATGTGTTTTTTTTAAAACAGTGGTTTGGCACTGGATAGGAGTCTGAACACATCTTAGTAAAGTACTGTGAGATACGTGAAAGGCACTACATAAATACAAGTTTGATGTTGTTGTTGAAAACCCAGTAAAAGCGATTGTTTCAGGCTTAAGAGTAATACAGAAGAAATTGCTAAATTTAATTGTTTTTGTATGTGGAGACCAAGATTTGAGGGGATGTGTAATGCTTGTATCTGCATTTATGCAATAGTTGCATCTGCAGACCACTCTGCAGCCAAGAATTAAGCTTTTTTTATTTGATTCTTTGACAATTACTTGATGTGCCAAATTAATATGAGTGCCTCGGAGGAATGTCCTTCCAGTTAGTAAATGGAATTTTTTTAAAAGTAATTTTGATGTCTAGTTTGATAATGATTCATGTAGACTTTAAACTGAAGTCATGTCTGAACATAGACAGAAGGTCCCATTGCCACTCTTGCTACTTTGTGAGAATATTGTAATACAAGATGTAGGCGTCTCGGCGTATTGCACTTTTCACTATTTGGTTACAAAGATGCAGATTGATTTAAAATGTGCTTCTATGGAACCCGTTAAACATTGGATGGATCTGAGCATTTTCTGGCAATTTGTTATTTGTTACCGTAAACTATACCTGTAGAAACATTGTAGAACTGGAATTTGTTTACCCAGAGAGTTGTTACGATCTGGAATGCACTGCCTTGAATGGGTGGTGGAAGCTAAAATAAAGCAACAATTCGTAAAACAACACCTTCTTTGATTAAGAATAAATTGCTCTTTTAAAGAGTCATCACTGACACAATGGGCCGAATGGTTTTCTTCCGTGCTGTACGTTCCATAGTTCTGTCCCCGTTTTCTTCTCAGATATGCATTACCACATATTTATTATCTTCATTAAAATCTATCTCTCCCCCACAATGAAGAAAGCCATCTGTTTAATTGGTTATACATCTTCCTGAATGGAGATGATTGGTACTGTATGCGACATATTGACAGGTACTGTATTGACATAGTAGGCAATCTGTAACCACAATACAATTCAATACAAATTTACATACAGTATATAGTACCTTTCACATCGGAAGGACGTCCCAAAGTGCTTAACAGAACTGGCTGGGTGCCTGTGCTGGGGGTGAGTGAATTATATTTAATTAATTAACGTGTTACATAAGAGAAAGTGGGTGTTTTAAAATCAGCTGCTAATTCTTTGAAAGAGCAATCCAATCAGTCCCATTTACATGTCTTTACCCATTCCTCTACAAATTATTCCTTTTTTAGTTATCTGTCCAGTTCCTTCTTGAAAGCTAATATGGATCTTACCTTAACCGTCTCATTGATAGGGCATTCCACATCCTAACACGTCTCTGTATAACATAATCCTCCTAATCTTGCCTTTTACTCCTTTACTAATTATTTTAAATGAATGCCCTTTAGTCACTGGCTTAGCAACCAGTGGTCAAAAAAGCATCAGCAAATGTCATAGTCAACCCATATTCAAATGCCACATATTCAAGACTGAAGTTGATAGATTTCTAAAGGATAGAGGGATTAAGGAATATGGAGATAAGGCAGATATGGGGCAGATGGAGTTAGGTTAGAACAGCAGCCATGATCTTATTGAATTGCGGGGCAGGCTCAAGGGGCCGAATGGCCTACTCATGCTCATAATTCCTATGTTCCTATACTCGTTCAAGAAATGTTCTGCTTGTATAATGGATACTATGAACCCACGGAGCTCTGAAATCCAATGCGCACATTCTCAAACAAAATGTTTACATTTATGAAAACGTCTGAAACAATGCATCTCATCCTGTTGATTTGCCATTAAGTCCATGAGTTCAATCTTTCTTTAAAATTCAGAAAATAAAGTCACCTCTGAGATGCCTCTTTTCAAGGCTGAACAGCCCTCGCCTCAACTGTTCATTCCTTGTAGCTCATTCTCTATCACTGGGGATATGTTTCATGTTCTTTAGTACTTAGGCAGCAGTCAGAATTGTATGCAGTTGTCTAGGTGCTGTTTAATGAGAGCGTGAGCATGATACAACTTGACCAAGACTTCTGGGGACCTGAACACAGCGATTATAGCCCAGCATCCTGTTTATCTTCCTTATTGCAGCCTCACACTGTTCTGACTTGGTGAGTGACAAGTAAGTTGTTTTTGAGAACCTCTTAGAAATTCAGTGCATACATAGCCAAAAGATTACAAAACCCTTGTCAGTTGTTTCTGAATCATAGAATCATAGAATGTTATGGCACAGAAGAAGGCCGTTCGGCCCATCGAGTCTGTGCCGGCTCTTTGACAGAGCAACTGACTTTTATTAACCCTACTCACCAGCATTCACGGCCTTTCTCCCTCCTACCTCTCCGACCTACTATCCCCCTACCTACCTGCCCGTACCCTCCGTTCCTCTGGCTCCGGTCTGCTCCACATCCCCCGCCCCAACTGCCCTACTATCGGTGGCCGGGCCTTCAGCCTCTCAGCCCCCAGGCTCTGGAACTCTATCCCCCAGTGCCTTCGCCGCCTCCTCCCTTTCCTCCTTCAAGGCCGGTCTCAAGACCTTTCTCTTTGACCGTGCCTTCAGCTCCCCTCTCGACTCTCTACCCCCTCCTCGCTCCCTCCCTTCCCTCCCCTCACCATTTCCCCCTGCTCGGGTCCTGACCCAACTGTACAGCGCCTTGGGACGTCCTCCCGACGTGAAAGGCGCTCAATAAATGGAATCTTGTTGTTGTTATTGTTGTTGTTGTTTCTCCCCATAACCCTGCAAACCTGTCTTCCCCAGATACCTATCCAGTTCTCTCTTAAAAGCTGTTATCGAATCGGACTTCACTGCCCTTTCGGGCAGATCATACCAAATTTTAACAACTCGCTGAGTGAAAAAAATTCTTCTACCCTCCCCTCTGCTTCTTTTGGTAGATATCTTAAGACTGTGACCACGAGTCACAGACACACTTACCAGCGGAAACAGCTTTTCCCTATCTCGCCTGTCGAAACCTTTCATGATCTTGAAGACCTCTATCAGGTCCCCGCATAACCTTCTCTACTCTAATGGGTAAAGTCCTAACTTTTCCAGCCTGTCCTCATAGCTAAGCCTCCTTGCATACCGTGCATGAGATTATTGAATCATCAATAATCTCATGCACGGTATGCAAATCATTTAAAAGAACTGAACATGCAAGGAAATATTTTGTTACTGACATGGGATGAAAGGTATATGACAAAAGTTATTATCTGGGTCAGATTCCAATTGTGAGTCAGATCAACACACAGTCAAAGAGAAAAAAGTTTCTCCCAATATCCTGAGCAACAATCTCTTAACATAAAATTGCTCATTCACTTCTAGACTGTTCGTGAGACATTGCTGTGCCCAAATTGACTGCCACTTTCACCTACAAAATACAGGATCACAATTTTACAATTGGTAAAATTGGTCATTCACTTCTTGGTTGTTTGTGGAATATTGATGTACGCACTTGGCCACCGCATTCACCCAGAAAGTACATACAGTCACGTCACCTTACAGTATATTCTGTGAGGAGCTGTGTGGTATCTGCCTGATGTAAAAGACGCTATACCAAATGTATGGATTAATATTCATATAATACAGCTTTGTACTGTTGTATCAAATTCAAGGATTATAAATATAAATATAAAACTGAATGTAAAGATCAGTGAAAAAAAATAGCAAGTCTGTAGATTATGACTGGCTCTGAGAGACTGAACAACTCATGACACTTCCTGTGAGTGTGAAACTCCCTTAAGTGTTCTGTGGTCAATTATTTCTAACCGGAGACAAAGTGTTAGACAACATTCCCGGCAGAAGTGCTTTGAAACCAAACTCAAATCAACACCGCAAGTGTGTGAAATGATTTTGTCTGAAGACTTCCCTTTAATCATATCTGTCTAATTGCTCTCAAGACTCAGCCGTCCTGATTACCGTCGCTGAAGCACTTCCTGTCATGTCATCTTTATAATATTATTATTATTGTAATAATTATTATAATATTATTATTATTATCTTGGTTCAGTTGGTTGCACAGTTAATAATAATAAAAATCCTTCCATTTGATATATATATATATATATATCACGTTGTTGAGAAGTCTCAAAGTATTTCACAGAATCTATACTAATAAAGACAAAGTATCTATGTGTGAGTGTGTGTCTTTGTGCGTGTCTGTGTTTCTGCTAATAATGCAATAAACAATTGACGTAGAGACATGATTCTTACCTCATCGGAAAGAACCTTGCAAGCGAGATTCACAAGCATATTTTTTCGGGGATCTGCTATCATTGATAATAATAATAATAATAATCATTGATGAACTATATTTAAATAATGCTTTAATTAAGCCCCAAAATTCTGCCACAAAATAGCAACAGAGGAAAGCACACACCCTTCTCAAGAGATATATTTATAGTAATATATTTTGCAACAAATGTATGGCAGTTTTTTCAGGTTGTCAGAGGAGCTACAGTCCTCCCACCAGTATTGCTCCCAACCAGGAGTCCATATGTTAGAGAAGCAACTATTCTGACTGGTTGGTTCAAAGGGAAAGATGTATTCAATCCTCGCATCCCACTGCTCCCAAGTGACTGCCCGTTTGAGTTCAAAAGTCTCCAATTCCTTGTTTGAATGTGCTTTGCCATGTCAATTAACAAGGCACAGGGGCAGAGCTTGAAGGTTGCTTTTCCCATGGACAATATTATGTGGAGTCCTGTAGCTCAGTGGTTAGAGCACTCGCTTTGCAAGCGAGAGACCTGAGTTCAATTCCAGGCAGAGGGCGAAACCTTGGGCAAGTTTCCTTACTCCACACGCCTAATAATAATCTCTCCAAAAAACCAAAAACAATAATAAATTGGTCATTTTCAATCTACAACTGTTTGTGGGACATTGCTGTGCGCAATTGGCTGCCGCGTTCGCCCACAGATATACAGTCAATTACAGTGTGATCTGTGAAGCGCTTTGGGACGTCCTCCCGACGTGAAAAGCGCTATATCAAATGCAACGATTATTATTATTATGTCGGATGCTCATGTATGGGTTCAACTCGGTGTCAGGCTCCACTACTGTTAAGTGCTCTGAGATGCTACCCTGCATGGAGGGCACTATATAAATGCAAGTAGTTGTTGTTGTCCATCTCAAAACCTGTATATCATGGCCGAAGAAGGAAAAACTGCAAATTTGTCATCTACACAGAAGCCCTGCAATAACTCAAAAGATCTGCCAGATCACACAGTAAACCCCTTCAGTTAGCATAGCTTTGATAGGAGTCCTCCCAAAAGGAGTCTTCCCAAAAGGAGTATAAATAAAGATAAAATCTCTGTCTGTGTGTCAATCTGCATTCCATATTGGATCCTATGGTTGCAAGCAAAGCTGTAACAGGTACACCTAGCATACAATAAAGTTAATTGCCTTTTTTTCCAGATGACAAAAAAATAAAATTTTTGCAGATGACACTCAAATATCTTTGCCTCCACCCTCGACTCCAGGAACACGGCTGTCCTAACAGAATGTTTGTCAGACATCAAGTCCTGGATGAGAGCTAACTTTCTGCAGTTGAACATCAACAAGACCGAGGCTCTCCTGATTAGCTCCCATCAGAGCATCCACACCTCAGGCACTGACAGCATCACCCTCCAAGGATTATCCAGAACTCTGCAGCCCATGTTACCCACCTCTTCAACCGTGCATTTGGTTACCCTCCTTCGCCCCCTGCTCTCCACCCTCCCTGATCCTGAACCCCAGCCTGGGTCTGAAGCACTGATTGTCCAGCACCTTGGGATGTCCTCCCGATGTGAAAGGCGTTATACCAATGTAATTTTGTTGTTGTTGTTGACTGTTTATTTTGTGGGTGAAATGCAGCAGCCAATTGTGCACAGCAGACTCCCAAAAACAATCGTTGATTGAGTGACCAATTTTTTTTAAGGGATTATTATCCCTGGAAAGTGATCAGTTAATCGACAAATGACTGGGTTCCTACTTTAGGTAAACAGAGGCGGGTGGAGTAAGGAAACTTGCCTAACATTTTGCCCTGTCCAGGAATCAAAAGTGTGTCCTCTTGCTTGAAGGTGAGTTCTTTAATCAATTATGCTTCAGGTGTTCACGCTTGGATCAGAAAATTGTGGTTAGGCTATTCAGAGGCTAATAATATATATTAACCCACTGATATCATTCTTATTTCACAGGAATCTCCCCTGCTGTTGGCCTGATGGGGAGCTTGTTTGAAGGCAATGGTGGACAAACCTACATTCCAATCTGCTCAGGCTTCCTGACTGAAAGGAGATTCCTGAATGGATTATAAAAGGAAGAAAAAGAAACAAATGAAAATCTAAAATAGAATGGGGCTTTAATAAATCTAATTTGCCCACAAATACACAATCACTACATTTTACAGTAAAGAGGTTTGGGATGCCCTCCCAATGTGAAAGACGCCTACAAAATACAGTCACAACACTACATTAAAGCACTTTGAGTCATCCTCTCAATGTGAAAAGTGCTATACAAATATAATTTGTTGTTTTTGTTGTAAATGATGTGAAGTACTTTGAGATGTCCTCCTGATATGAAAAGCGCAATATCAAATCTAAGGTTACTTTTAATTAGTAAAGGAATTTTCTGGTTTCATTCCCTGCATGAATTTGGATCTTTGACTTGGTTTTATTCTACTTTTAGTTAGGTAGTCATTTTAGTCCATCTTAGTGGCACGATAGCAGTGGCTTGCTTTTATAACTATCTTACACAGCTTGAAAAGAATAAAAAGTGCATGTGAATAAAAACACCGCTGCCTGCGCTCCATCGAGTCTGGCCTCCTCCTTGTCCCCCGAATCCTCCACTCCACCATCGGCGGACGTGTCTTCAGCCGCTATGCCCCGAGGCTCTGGAACTCCCTTCTTCACTCCCTTGGTTTCGCCCACTTTCTTTCTATTTTCAGGTCTCGGCTGAAGACCTTTCTTTTCGACCGCGCCTTTGGTCACCTTCCTCCCCCTACCCCTGGCTCGGCCCCGGGATCTTAAACTGTGAAGTGCTCTAAGACCCGTCCGGCGTGGAGGGCGTTATATAGATCCAAGTTGTTGTTGTAAAGCAAGGTGAGGAATAGAAGGAGTTCATTAATTATTGAGAATGAGCTGCATGCCTTACCAGACAAGAAGTCACAATGCAAGTTCCATTCTCATTTGGCTCCTGATTAACCTGCAAGCCAACTCTAATGGACAGGGCGGATCAAGCTGGTTAAACAGCTGGAAACTGACGAGTGTCTCATCCTAGTTCTAGCTGGATCCTTTCCAGCTGTTTACCCACCGCATTTTTGGATCCCGAATGCATTGGCTTCTGCCTCCTCGACCCTGAGTTCTCTTGTCATAGGCTCCTAAAGATAATACAGTTCCTCCTGGGGGTGGGAGGGGGATCTTCTTGGAGCTGAACTGGCTCCAAGGTGACATGTCTGGCAATGTAATGTTGGAATCGAGCCAGTCTGCTGTTGCGGTCTTGGTAGTCCAGTTCCTGAGCCAGATGGGGCCGCACTTTTCCAGGGCGCTGCTGATGACAGCCCAGCCAGCCTTGCTCATCAGCAGGAACTGGAAGAGCAGACTAGACACTGGCGGCAGGGAGTTACCCCACTCAGCTCCTATTAACCCTGCAAGCCGAAGCCCTTATGGGTAGGATGGTCCTCGCTGGACAAGAAGCAGGAAAACTTGCCAGACGAGATCATACAACTAATATCATTTGATCTCAGTGACACACTTCATTTTCTTTATTTGGAGTTTCATTTGTCCTTTTCTCTGTGTTTTTCCCTTTATTATAATCTTTACTTTCCTTTTTTCTTCGGATCTCCAGCGACCTTCCTTACTTTAATAAGTTGCTTGGTTGCGCTAAACTTGACATGTGAAGCAAATTCTTTATCGAGACAGCAACATTCTGTTCCTTCTGTGTGGCTGGGAGCATCAGCGCTGAACCAAGAAGGGTCAGGCGCTGAATTACACCATCAACTTCCCCTTTCATTAACCTTAGTTTAGTCTGGTGACCCTATTACCCTCACCCTTGCACAGCTCCACTAGCTCCACATCTTCTAGAGAACAATGTTCAAAATGCTCATCCGCACTTTCAAGGCGTTCCTCAGCCTTGCTCCTCCCTACCTCTGTGACTTGATAACTCCATACTGACCTGTCTGCTCTCTCCGCTCAGTGAACTCGGGCCTGCTCCAAGACCGCCCCCCTGCCCGGCCCGTCATCAATGGTCTGGCGTTCAGCCTCCCTGCCCCCAACCTTTGGAATTACATCCCATAGTCCCTTCATCTCGTCCCTTCCCTTGCCTGCTTCAAGGCCCATCTAAAGATTCTCCTCTTCGACCTCTTCAGTTAGCTTCCTATGGCCCATCCTTCCGGCCCTCCACCCCTCCGCCAGCTCGGGTGCAAATCCTTGATGTCCAGGACCTTGGGTCATCCTCCTGACGTGAAAGGCTCTATACAAATTTAATTTGTTGTTGTCTCAGGTTTCCCAAACATAAGTAAGTTCTGTAGGTGGGAGTAAGAAGACACAAAGGGACTTAGACAGATTAAGTTAATGAGCAAAGCTGTGGCAGATGGAGTTCAATATAGGGAAGTGTGCGGTCATCCACTATGGACCGAAAAAAGATAAAGCAGAATATTTTCTTAATGGGGAGGAATTAAGAACTGTGGAGGAGCAAAGAGATTTGGGAGTCCGTATCCAAAAATCACTAAAAACTAGTTCCCAATTGCAAAAAGTAATCAAAAAGGCGAATGGAGTGTTAGCCTTTATCTCAAGGGGCCTGGAATTCAAAGGGGAATAAATGATGCTTTAGCTATATAGAGCGTTAGTCCTGGAGGGGGTGCAGTGTGGAATGTTGCCAGGCCTAAAAGGGTTAAGTTACTAGGAAAGGCTGCATAAACTTAGATTGTATTCCCTTGAGTTTAGGTTGCGAGTTGATTTGATTGAGGTATTTAAGATAATAAAGGGATTTGATAGGGTAGATACAGAGAAGCTATTTCCTCTGGTGTGGAATCCAAAACAAGAGGGAATAGTCTCAAAATTAGAACCAGGTCATTTAAGAGTGAATTCAGGGAGCATTTTTTAACTCAAAATGTGGTAGAAATCTGTAATTCTCTCCCGCAAAAGGCTGTGGATGCTGGATCCTTTCACACCTTCAAGAGTGAGGTTGATAGATTTTTTGAAGGTCAAGGTATCAAGGGATATGGGGAGAAAGCGGGAAATTGGAATTGAAAGGATTAGTTGAGGTCCAGATCAGCCATGATCTAATTAAATGTCAGAACGGGCTCGAAGGGCTGAATGGCCTCCTCCTGTTCCTATGTTCCTATTGAAAACCTAGCGTTTGCAATGGTAGCAAATAGACAATTTTGCGAACTTCAATTTCCTTAAGTACATGTTGTTTTGCTAATGAAAAGGAAACTTTGTAGCATGTGCAATTTGACATGTATTACTATTCTTGTCACAATAATTTTCATTAGTGTTAACTTGGCTTTTCTAAATGTTACTGGACTGCTAAATGGAAACAACATGCCATTCTTTTTCAAGAGGAAGAGAAAAAACTATTTCTCAATGTTTTTGGAGGGATTTGCTTTCTTCGACCGGATATTACACTTAAATCTGCTTAGACTGGGGAGTTGGAGTGACAGTCAAACAAATCAGATCCAGTGGGACCATTTCTGTCATCCTCAAACAGTATAAAAGCATTCAACACTTAAAAGTCCATGCTTAAAAACATCTGGCTTAGAACAGACTGCAGCTATTGTGAGTACTCCTTTTAAAACCTTTTTATTTTTAATCAAGATAAAACAAAAAAATCATTTCATTACAGTTATTTAAAAATGTTGGTCACTCTAAGTTAATTAATTGTATTGAAATTAATTTTTCCCCAATAAAATTAGTCTCGATTTTTTGTTAAAAATTCAAACAAATGCTTTGGATCATTCTCCCCATGTGGAAGGTGTTATACCAAATACAAGGATTATTATTATTATTATTATTGTTAAGGTAGTTAAAATTAATGACAATGAAAGAGGTAAATTCATTAATATTAAACCTTACATTTGATATAATGCCTTATCATCATCAAAACGTCTAAAAGCACTTTACAGGATATGGTGTAGAGTTCAGAGATTGTGTATTTTTCAATGCGAACGCAACAGCCAGTTCGCACGCAGCAATGTCCCACAAACAGTCATGAGGTTTATAAAGTGAATAACCAATTTTACCTGGCAGATTGTTGGCCAGACTCCGGGAGAAACCTCTTTTCGAATAGTGTCATGGGATCTTTAACATTCACCTGAACAGCAATTTCATTAAGACCGTTTGAGCGACGATGAGGAAAAAAAATTGGGATTGAGACGGTGCTGAATTAAATGTCTTACCCATTACACAACCGTTTCATATTATGCTGTGATTCTTCACAGAGGCGTCAGTCGATGGAAATGGCAAGCCCCCGGTCAATCGTGACACTGGGCTCGTTTCTTCTGATATTTTACTCCTTCAACCTACCAAAAGAAACGTCAGCTCAAGGTAGGTGGCTTGAGTGGACAGAGTTGCCCACCAGGGAACCTGTGAAAATCAAATTCTATTGAGTAAATAAGAGTTACCCATCAAAATACTTAACTAGGGTTTGCTTATTTTTCACCTCACTTGCAGGTGTGATCAGGTCAAAGTGGTATTTTTCTTCTCTTTGATGGGTAGCCCTAATAGGTAGCCCGAATACACTTCAACTGATGACCATTTTACAGGCAACAGGATGGGCTTAGCTGAATAAGTAATAGGAAGCTTTCCAGACAGTGCTATCAATGACAAGCTATGCAATTTTAGCTGGTTAAACTGTCTCCGAAAGTGTATTCTGGAGTCCCCAAGCCTTAGCTCTCGCAAACCCACATCTAGTACTCTCTGGAATTAGATAATCCGTGTCCGTCCCTCCGGGGAGAAAGTGTACATTCCACTGTAGATATGGGATTTCCATATGTAGGTGGAAATCTCAATCTGGTTTGGATGCTCTTAAGCATGGTGATGGGTTTCTTTATGTGTCAGACACAAGGGTTGAACCCCCAAAAATCTCTGTTGCCCGTAAAATGGTCATCAGTTGAAATTTATTCAACTGGTTACAGCTGAAAATTAGTTATCTTGTACCAGTAAATACCGATTATCTCCATAGAACAGAACTGCTTCTTACTGTATCTGCTCAACATATTTGCTGATCTTATAAAGTGTGTGTTTTTAACGTAATAAGATGTGTGTTCAACACTAAAACAAAAATAATGTGGTTCTACACCCCTTCTCGCCTTGGTTAGTTCCTTTGCTTCATTTAACGATCTGTATGTTTTGCACTGAAAAAATTGAAGAGAGTTGCAGAGGAAGATGTGGTAACAAGTACGAGAGAGGATACAAATGCCAGTGTGATGGTAAATGCCTTCAGTATAATGAATGCTGCAAGGACTACAGATCTCTGTGCACCTCAGGTAACTTTTCACCCGCAATCCACAGTCAATCCACTTTACAATCTATCCTGTGAAGCTCTTTGAGGTGTGATAAGACTCTATATCAAATGCAAGGATTATTATTTTAATTAATATTAATGCGCAAACTGCAGACTTTCTGAATAATTCTTTGCATTTCGAGAACTAACCATGAGTTGGAATTCAGCCAAGCAGAAAATTTAAGATAGTCATGAAAGGGAAGGTTCAGAAATATTTTTGCACTGAAGTGGTTGGAATTTGGAATTCTCTTGCCATAAACTATCGTTGAAGCCAAGTCCATAAATTGTTTTAACAAGGGAATTAGACATCCTAGATGCTTCAAAACAATTTGTGTTTTTGTGCTGTAATATTCTACGATTTACCCACAGAGCCATGACGTTGCTGGTAAAATAATAAAAATGTAATGCTTGCATTTAGAATTGTATAAATTTATAAAATTTATAAAATACAATGTTATATTTGTAATAATATAATTACATTGTATATTATATTATTATATATTTTATAACGATAATTTTATAAAATCATAAAAATATTAATAATTGCCCATAAATTGTATAGTAAATTCACTTTGCAATATATCCTGTGAAGTGCTTTGAGACTTCTCAACAATGTGATAAGGTCCTATATCAAATGGAAGGATTATTATTATTATTTGCTATTCTGCCTTACATGACAGGAGGACAAAGCAATTCACAGGATTTACTGTGAAGTGCAGTCAATGTACATTTTGTAGCCCAAACGCACTGCACAATGCACAATGTATGTAACTCTTTGACAAGACCTGGAGTCCTGTAGCTCAGTGGTTAGAGCCGTCGCCTTGCAAGCGAGACACCTGGGTTCAATTCCAGGCAGGGTGAAACCTTGGGCAAGTTTCCTTACTCCACACGCCTAATAATAATCCTTCCAAAACAAAAACAAGAATAAATTGGTCATTTTCAATCCACCACTGTTTGTGGGACACTGCTGTGGGCAATTGGCTGCTGCGTTTCGCCCACAAATATACGGTCAATTCGTTTTACAGCATAATTTGTGAAGCGGGAAGACGTGAAAAGCCCTATATCAAATGCAAGGATTATTATTTTTATTATAATAAGACACAATATTGTCAGATATCAACAAAGGTCACTCAGCATTCCGTTTAGGCAAAATCTGTTAAGCCAAACTTTACTAGTTCTATAAAGTTACACCACGGAAGGATTACAACAAAGCAATGCTTCCGCGGGACGAGACCTTCAGCAGCCGAAGTTCCAATCTGTCTTGTCTGGTTATTCAAGCTTTTGATTTTCATTAAAAGTCTTCACTCGTGCTGCCCCGATATTTTCCTTCCTTCTGTTCTTTGTTCTCCCTATCTAATGCTCTCATTCCCCTCCCTCTATACCTTCCACCAATCTCTTGTCAGTCATTTACAATCGTTATTTGTATATCCACTCATGGGTCTTCCTTTTACATAGATTGTTATTGTTATTTTACATACCCTATCTTACACCATTCACTGGTTGGCGAATATGTTACAATCTCTCATCAACATATCCAATCATATGTTTCCTTCAACCCTCTTTATTTGTACTGACTCATAATTACATGATCACGTGTTCCATGACTTCTCACCCATTTTGACCCATCGTTAGTATGTTAATTTCGCACACCTTACGCTAACAATATGACATTTTGTTTTCTCCACGATCCACAGAGAGCTCCTGTTCCGGCCGCTGCATGGAGAAACATGAAAGGGGTCGGAAATGTCAGTGTGATACCGACTGCATGAAGTATGAGGAATGCTGCCCTGATTTTGTTGCAAATTGCAGGAAAAGTAAGGAAGCGGCAATAAATTCAGAACGAATGCAATCATTTGAAAATAGATTGTTTAACTTTGGTCTTATTGTGGGAAAGTCAACTGATAGGAAAGTGAGCCTTCTCCTTTAGCAATATTCTATTAAGCAGCCAGAAGTGGAGTCCTGTAGCTCAGTGGTTAGAGCACTCGCTTTGCAAGTGAGAGACCTGAGTTCAATTCCAGGCAGAGCGAAACCTTGGGCAAGTTTCCTTACTCCACACAGAGCCTAATAATAATCCCTCCAAAACAAAAAATAATAAAAAAAATTGGTCATTTTCAATCTACGACTGTTTGTGGGACATTGCTGTGCGCAATTGGCTGCCGCGTTCGCCCACAAATATACAGTCAATTCACTTTACTGTGTGTTCTGTGAAGCGCTTTGGGACGTCCTCCCGATGTGAAAAGCGCTATATCAAATGCAAGGATTATTATTATTATAGAATGAGAACTGGCAAACTCTCCTTCAATAAGGTTGCTTTCAATCCCAGTCAATGTAACTTGTGAGCTAAAGACTATTTCCTGCCCCTCCTTTGGTTCCTGCCTGTCATTACTTGAGAAAGTGATCAGCGTTCTCCAAAGCCTCTGCCAATGACACTGTGTAACCAGTGCGGGAAGATGTACGTGTTGAGCACAGGCTGACTCACTGTCTGCCCTTCCCTGAATGGGCTCATGATGCAAATACATCACGTAGAGGGGTCACAGTTGGGTGCACCCATCTTACTACTTCATCATAGTGTAGCAAGACCTAGGATCCAAGGCACATCAAGCCTAAGATTAATATCCCACTTGTAATGTGCATTTGGCTTTGGTGCAATATGATCTCTTGTAAAGTGCCAACACACAGTATGGGATGGAGTGCATAATCGACCGTTGGACCAAACTTTGTTGTAACCCTATTGCAGCTTATTACTACTAATAATAATAATTAATAATCCTTACATTTGGTATATCGCCTTTCATATCGAGAGGATGTCAAAAATCACTTCACAAGATATATTGTAAAGAGTAGTGACTCTATTTTGCAGGTAAACATGGCAGCCAATTTACACATAGCATTGTCCCACAACCAACCATGAAGTGATGACCAATTTTGTGTTTTGGGCGATTGTTTCCAGGACGCTCTCTTTTTGAATAGTGCCATGGGATCTTTAACATCCACCTGATCAGGCAGATAGGACTTTAGTTTAATGTCTCAACCAAAGGACGGCACCTCTGACAAGGTAGCACTCCCCCACCCTCCACCAATGGAGTGCAAAAAAGGCTTACAAAGTGTATTTTGTAAGCCAAATGGCCAGCTTGCAGTTTCTAATGGTGGTGGGACTTATTTTCTGATCTAATCCATTAAAACTCAGGCACTGAACTCAACTCAATCCTTCCATTGCAGATCAAAGTCCAACAACAGCTGCACCAAAAAACAAACTGATCATGGCATTGAAACCAACCACGGCAAACCCTCTTGACTTCATCAATGATGCACAGGTTCAACAAGATTCTGACAGCTATTTGGATGCTAAATCTCCTCAAGCTATGAAAGAACCAACTAAACCAAGTAAGAAGTAATAACGTCTTGTACTGAAAGATGAGGACATAGCCAACAGGTGGCAATGCATTCATACCGCTATATTTTGCCATGCTAATAAGATGATCAACATTGTGTTTTGGGCGACTGTTTCCAGGACACTATTATGTTTCATCGATTATTTACAGTCAGGTAGCTCAATGCAATAAATTCAATTGGATCAGTTTAAAAGTCTTATCCCAAGGACGGCTGGCAATTAAGCACAGCCTCAGTCCTGCACTGGAGTGTCGGTCTAGATTGAAAGCTCAACTCCTAAAGTAGGGCTTGAACCCCAAGCCTGGCACTATTCTAACAATACCACTATCTAACAACTGAGTTCAGTTAACAAAAGAACTCTAAGCACCTGAAGTACAATTAATTATTGAGCTCTTGAATTACCTAATCGAGTGGTACTTTCTTTATTTCAGATAAAGAAACTTCTAAGGAAGCTTTGGCTACAAATAACTTTACACCCATGAATCCCATCAGCTTTGATGGAAAAAATGCAGAGAATCTCTCATGGCTCACATATAGTCCTGACGTAGAATTTGCATTTGTGACTGAGGAATCTAATACAATCAATTTTGAAACCATTACAATGCTCCCAAACAACTTAAACAAAGAAGGACCTGCACAGACCACTGTTCCAGGACAAGTTGTTACCACAGATCTGAACATAGACAAAGGAGGAAAGTCTCAGCCCACTGAACAAAATATTTTCACAGATGTGAAGATAGACAAGGAAATAACTGCACACCCTACAGAACAAGGAATTACCACAGCTCTGGACTTAGACAAAGTAATTACTGCACATCCCACTGTTCCAGAAAAAGGTTTGACCACAGATCTAAATATAGACAAAGAGGGAACTGAAAAGCCAACTGTTCTGCAACACAGTGTTACCACAGATATGGATATGGATAAGGAAATGACTGTATGGCCCACTGTTCCAGAACAAGGAATTACCACAGATCTGAACATAGACAAAGAAGGAACTGAACAGCCCACTGTTCCAGAACAAGGTTTGACCACTGATCTGAACATAGACGAAGAAGGAACTGAACAGCCAACTGTTCTGCAACACAGTGTTACCACAGATATGAATGTGGAGACGGAAACGACCATATGGCCCACTCTTCCAGAACAAGGCATTACCACCGATCTAAACATAGACGAAGAAGAAACTGAACAGCCAACTGTTCTGCAACACAGTGTTACCACAGATATGAATGTAGAGACGGAAACGACCGTATGGCCCACTCTTCCAGAACAAAGCATTACCACCGATCTGAACATAGACGAAGGAACTGAACAGCCAACTGTTCTCCAACACAGTGCTACCACAGATATGAATGTGGAGACGGAAACGACTGTATGGCCCACTCTTCCAGAACAAGGCATTACCACCGATCTGAACATAGACGAAGAAGGAACTGAACAGCCAACTGTTCTCCAACACAGTGCTACCACAGATATGAATGTGGAGACGGAAATGACCGTATGGCCCACTCTTCCAGAACAAAGCATTACCACCGATCTGAACATAGACGAAGAAGGAACTGAACAGCCAACTGTTCTGCAACACAGTGTGACCACAGATATGAATGTGGAGACGGAAACGACCGTATGGCCCACTCTTCCAGAACAAGGCATTACGACTGATCTGAACATAGACAAAGTAATAACTGTACAGCCCACTGCTCCAGAACAAGGTTTGACCACAGATCTAAATATAGACGAAGAAGGAACTGAACAGCCAACTGTTCTGCAACACAGTGTTACCACAGATATGAATGTGGAGACGGAAATGACCGTATGGCCCACTCTTCCAGAACAAAGCATTACCACCGATCTGAACATAGACGAAGAAGGAACTGAACAGCCAACTGTTCTGCAACACAGTGTGACCACAGATATGAATGTGGAGACGGAAACGACCGTATGGCCCACTCTTCCAGAACAAAGCATTACCACCGATCTGAACATAGACGAAGAAGGAACTGAACAGCCAACTGTTCTGCAACACAGTGTGACCACAGATATGAATGTGGAGACGGAAACGACCGTATGGCCCACTCTTCCAGAACAAAGCATTACCACCGATCTGAACATAGACGAAGAAGGAACTGAACAGCCAACTGTTCTGCAACACAGTGTGACCACAGATATGAATGTGGAGACGGAAACGACCGTATGGCCCACTCTTCCAGAACAAAGCATTACCACCGATCTGAACATAGACGAAGAAGGAACTGAACAGCCAACTGTTCTGCAACACAGTGTGACCACAGATATGAATGTGGAGACGGAAACAACCGTATGGCCCACTCTTCCAGAACAAAGCATTACCACCGATCTGAACATAGACGAAGAAGGAACTGAACAGGCAACTGTTCTGCAACACAGTGTTACCACAGATATGAATGTGGAGACGGAAACGATCGTATGGCCCACTCTTCCAGAACAAGGCATTACCACCGATCTGAACATAGACGAAGAAGGAACTGAACAGCCAACTGTTCTGCAGCACAGTGTTACCACAGATATGAATGTGGAGACGGAAACGACCGTATGGCCCACTCTTCCAGAACAAGGCATTACGACTGATCTGAACATAGACAAAGTAATAACTGTACAGCCCACTGCTCCAGAACAAGGTTTGACCACACATCTAAATATAGACGAAGAGGGAACTGAACAGCCAACTGTTCTGCAACACAGTGTTACCACAGATATGGATATGGATAAGGAAATGACTGTATGGCCCACTGTTCCAGAACAAGGAATTACCACAGATCTGAACATAGACAAAGAAGGAACTGAACAGCCAACTGTTACCACAGATATGAATGTGGAGACGGAAATGACTGTATGGCCGACTGTTCCAGAACAAGGCATTGCCACAGATCTGGACTTAGACAAAGAAGGAAAAGTACAGCCCACTGCTCCAGAACAAGGTTTGACCACAGATCTAAATATAGACAAAGAGGGAACTGAACAGCCAACTGTTCTGCAACACAGTGTTAGCACAGATATGAATGTGGAGACGGAAACGACCGTATGGCCCACTCTTCCAGAACAAAGCATTACCACCGATCTGAACATAGACGAAGAAGAAACTGAACAGCCAACTGTTCTGCAACACAGTGTGACCACAGATATGAATGTGGAGACGGAAACGACCGTATGGCCCACTCTTCCAGAACAAAGCATTACCACCGATCTGAACATAGACGAAGAAGGAACTGAACAGCCAACTGTTCTGCAGCACAGTGTTACCACAGATATGAATGTGGAGACGGAAACGACCGTATGGCCCACTCTTCCAGAACAAGGCATTACGACTGATCTGAACATAGACAAAGTAATAACTGTACAGCCCACTGCTCCAGAACAAGGTTTGACCACACATCTAAATATAGACGAAGAGGGAACTGAACAGCCAACTGTTCTGCAACACAGTGTTACCACAGATATGGATATGGATAAGGAAATGACTGTATGGCCCACTGTTCCAGAACAAGGAATTACCACAGATCTGAACATAGACAAAGAAGGAACTGAACAGCCAACTGTTACCACAGATATGAATGTGGAGACGGAAATGACTGTATGGCCGACTGTTCCAGAACAAGGCATTGCCACAGATCTGGACTTAGACAAAGAAGGAAAAGTACAGCCCACTGCTCCAGAACAAGGTTTGACCACAGATCTAAATATAGACAAAGAGGGAACTGAACAGCCAACTGTTCTGCAACACAGTGTTAGCACAGATATGAATGTGGAGACGGAAATGACTGTATGGCCCACTGTTCCAGAACAAGGCATTACCACCGATCTGAACATAAACAAAGAAGGAACTGCTCAGTCCACTGTTCCAGACCAAAATGTTTTCACAGATCTGAATTTAGACAAAGAAATAACTACGCAGCCCACTCTTCCAGAACAAGGCATTACCACCGATCTGAACATAGACGAAGAAGGAACGGAACAGCCAACTGTTCTGCAACACAGTGATACCACAGGTATGAATGTGGAGACAGAAACGACCGTCTGGCCCACTCTTCCAGAACAAGGCATTACGACTGATCTGAACATAGACAAAGTAATAACTGTACAGCCCCCTGCTCCAGAACAAGGTTTGACCACAGATCTAAATATAGTCAAAGAGGGAACTGAAAAGCCAACAGTTTTGCAGTACAGAGTTATCACAGATATGAATGTGGACAAGGAAATGACTGTATGGCCCACTGTTCCAGAACAAGGCATTACCACCGATTTGAGCATAGACAAAGAAGGAACTGAACAACCAACTGTTCTGCAACACAGTGTTACCACAGATCTGGACTTAGACAAAGTAATAACTGTACAGCCCACTGCTCCAGACCAAAATCTTTTCACAGATCTGAATTTAGACAAAGAAATAACTGCACAGCCCACTGCTCCAGAACATGGTCTGACCACAGATCTAAATATAGACAAAGAGGGAACTGAACAGCCAACTGTTCTGCAACACAATGTTATCACAGATCTGAATGTGGACAAGGAAATGACTTCACAACCTACTGTTCCAGAACCAGGAGTTACCACAAATCTAAACACACACAGAGAAAGAACTGCTCAGTCCAATGATCCAGGCCAAAAAAAATTCACAGATCTGAATTTAGACAAAGAAATAACTAACCAGCCCACTGCCCCAGAACAAGGTTTGTCTCCAGATGAGAATGTAGAGAAGGAAGGAACGGCACAGCCTCTTGTTCTAGAACAAGGTTCTACCACAGATCTGAATGTAGAAAAACAAGGTGCTGGAAAACCCACTGTTTCAGAACAGCGTTTCGGCACGGAATTGAATGTAGTCAAAGAAATGACTACACCACCCACTGCTCCAGAACAAAGTGTTATCACAGTTTTCAATGTAAACAAGGAAACTGCAATGCCCACTGTTACTGAACAAAGTGTTACTGCAGATCTCAATGCAGACAAAGAAATAACTGCCCAGACCACTGTTCTGGAACAAGACATTACAACAGATCTGAATGTAGACAACAAAATAACTGCACAGCCCATGGTTCCAGATCAAAGTGTTATGGCAAATCTCAACGAAGCCAATGAAATAATTGCACTGTCCTCTTTTCCAGAGCAAGATGTTACCACAGACCTGAATTTAGAGAAAGGAGTCACTGCCTCGCCCACAGATCCAGAAGGTGTCACCACAAACAAAGAGGAATCTGCAAAGCTCACTGTTTTAGATGTGACTGTAATTACCAACAATGTAGAAAAGGTTGAAACAATGCAAACCTCTATCTCCACCGTGCAACCTGAATATGAAGACAAAGGACCCACAAGCTCTAAAGTCTTTACATTTAATTCCCTGAAACCAGCAACATCAAAACCTTTCATGGACCAGTCAACAATAGTAAGTCTTAACAATGGAAGTAAGCAATGAACTGTGCAACCCTAGAGTCATCTTTCTGTGTAAATCTTGACTCCCTAATTTTCTCCCTTCCTTTCCTGAAGACAGCACATAATTCAGTCTGGGAAATGGGGTCTTGGACATCAGCACACTTCGGATAGCTCAAACACATGGCCAGTATTCCTGTTTAAACCTGGACTTAATGTCGGCAGGCTGACCAACGTAGCACAATTGCAAGCCTGATGCTGACATCCATACATATACTTTCCAGAGGGGAAGAGCCAGTCAAGGCAAAGCAATTAGTAAGGGAAATCATGACAGATTTTTCCCTGCCTGATTCCAGAGATACTAAGGCTAATTGTCTACCATTGTGTCTGAAATAAGGTAATTTAGCCTTGGGGATTGATCCTAGTCTATGTGGATTCCATTCACAAAGAATCCTATATAGTACTAACATCAGTAAAGAGGGGAGCCTGTTATTGTTGAAGTTGCCAAAGATACAAAGTCTTACCTCTTTGATCATAATATTTGTCATCCTTCCCCTCTCTACCCTCTGTAGCTCCCACACCCTGCCTCACATGCCCATCCAGGTGTGTAACACATTTTGAGACATCCTCCCAAAATGAAAAGCCCTCGATAAATGTAAATTAATTGAGGTCAGTCGCCTCTCTCTCTTTGATGAAATGCAAAGGTTTTTGCATCTTAGTGGGGTTATCTATCTGCGACTCCTATAAAAAAGTGTTTACCTCAGATCAAGTGTACCCATAGATTGGATAGGCTAAAGCATGCTTCCCCAATAGACAAAAACACCAATAAATCTTTGCTTTTGCAGGTGCCCACTGCTGCTCACATATCCAAAGTCACTGATGATTATAAGTTATATGATGACAACTCAAAGTATGATGTTACATTAAAACCGCCCACAGGAACATTCAGACCTCAAGTAAATGTCACAATTCCACCAACTGAAGGTAGGACATGCAATTTACTAATAGACTTTTAATTCCAGATCATGCAGATTATCATGTTGTGGTGGGTGATGCACTTCTTATTTTACCATGGTGGCCATTATTTAAACTGGTCCTAGCCGATGTGAAGCTAAATCTCTTACCAACTCTCAAAATGTTAAATTTCTGATGGAAACTCATCACATCATCCAATTCTACACTGGGGAGCCAATTTTCCAATTGATGTCTACTCTAAATGAATAACCCATCAATTTTGTGGTTGATTTCTAATCATTTATTTTATTTTTAATGTTTAGCTTTCAGTTCCAGTCTGACCTACCCTGTGCTACGCACTCTCCATGACAAAGAGGGCAATTCAATTACTCTCAAGCCTTCCCCAAAGCACAAGATTGACAGCTCACACCCTGTTGGGAAGTGACTGCTCCTTGCTCAACACATCTCCACAAAGTTCTGTGACTGAGATGAAGACCTCATGGTGTGGCCTATCATTACCACAGTGTTGCCCACTCCCATAATGGCGCCAAGCTGTCAATCTGCTATTCATTAAAATATGAAGGAGCTATGTTATGTTAAAAGTAAAAGTTGCCAACAAAATATCATTTGGGATAATTTGTCCTAGCTTTCATAATTACATCTATTCCTATCCTAACTCTTATTGTAGAAGAACTTAATGATGCCAATTTATGCAGTGGCAAACCTGCAGATGCATTTACAACCCTACACAACGGAACTTCATATGTTTTTAGAGGTAAGTTATTTTATGGTTTAAAAATAATCCAGTTTTATAAATGCTATTCTGGTTTGTAATGCAAGTTTCTAACCACCAATTTTGTCACACGCTTTTGAAATACAATTTGCACTGAAAACTCAATTAAAACTCCCCAACTTGATTTGTGTTTGTATTTAATGATAACAAGCATCTGGGTTCACAAGATCGATTTGGATGAAAAGGCCCTTCGGCCCATCTGATTCATCCTTTCAGAACACATACCCCACTGTTCCTCCATTCCAGCATCAAGCTTTTTTTTTTAAAAAATGTGTCCCTTGTCCTGGCCTCAACCAACCTTCTTTGGACCCCATTCCAGTCGTTAATTACCTTCTGGATAAAGAAAAACTTCCTGGTTTCTGTTCTGAAATTGCCTTTTACAACCTTAAACCTAAGTACTCTACTGTCACAAATGCCCCCTAAATTAACGAGCACATCTTAATAGGATATGAGGATGACTGACTTGGAACATGCCACTGAGGGAGGAGGAAGAAGATTCACATAGAGCAGGAGAGATTTACTCCGTATTTAGCCTGTGGTACACATTACTAACACACCGCCTGGTTGGTTTTGTATCCTAAGTTTGTTCCATTGTCAGAAGATGCTTGATATGACATTTTTCCAATGCTTTGGTCTTATTGAGAGCTAAGCCTCTGAAAAATGGTAGCAGCTTTCATTAATTGTAAGAAACCTACCCTCACGAGCACAAGTTTCCTCTGTAAGACTTTCTAATAGATGGGTCTCCAACCTTCTATTGGCAGCTGCCAACTCAGTTGATCCAGCCCTCAGAACAGAATTTAAAGCAAACATTTAAGTGTAATTGCCTTTTATTTTTCCATTTCTCAAAGTGCTCATTAACACAAGTCCACCAATATTCTCCACCTACTTATGTCATTTGCAGGTTATCTCTTTTGGACATTAAACGTGAATGGCCATGCTCCTGGACCCCCTCGCCGGATTTCTGATGTGTGGGGAATTCAGTCTCCAATTGACGCAGTCTTCACACGATGCAACTGTGATGGGAACACTTTCTTCATCAAGGTAGATTCATTAAATCTCCATCATTTTTCTTTCAATTGCTGACAATAAATGATTTTCATTATGAATTTAGACCTCTGGGGAAAATCTAGATTAGATGGGCGAGAGAAAATATCAGTGGCTTAATTTGTCAATCACAGCAGATTGACTGGGGAGGAAACCTGATAGCAATCAACATAATTTTGGTTGAAGACCAAAGGTTATTAAACTCTTTAGACTGTTTTGTACCAGAAATGGTCAAGGGCTTTGAACTGAAGGAGGTGATAGGGAAATCACCTGTGTTCAATTGGAGGAAAGCAGTCAAGAATATCACCTGCAGAGATGCCACTCTGCCAAACCCAGGTGCTGTGTATTAGGTAGAACTATCAAGCTACAACAACTTGCATTTATATAGCACCCCTCATACAGGGTAGTGCTTAAACAGGTGAAAGCTGAAGAGATTTCATTAAGAACAGGCTTGAAGACAAAAGGATTGAGTGTTTGGAGTCTGCTATGTGAAAAGCACCAATTTTTATTTGTTTTTTTGCTTACCGCAGGAGCAATTTCCTTTCAGCAATTCATTCTATAAAAATGATCTTGTACATATCTTACTTGAAGGACACCATCTAAATGCAAGTTGTTGTAATGAAAACTTGGGTGTTAACCATAAGAATGAGACTCGAATACACTGAAAAAATCCTTCATTGACATTCTTCAGGTTCTGAATTCTGGTAGTCCCCAGTATTATCAAAATTCATTTATACATTTAATGTGCAATGGTTCATGCTATGCTTTTGGTTTGCATTCAGATCTTGGTTGAAGAAATATTTCCTATTTACAGCCTGTATTTTCCATTCAAATGACGGAGCCCACGTTTAATAATAATTGTTTGTGTTACAGGGGCAGAAGTACTGGCGCTTTCAGAATGGCAAGATGGACTCTGGCTACCCCAAGACAGTGTCACAAGGCTTTTCAGGACTAAAAGGCAAAATAGTGGCTGCTCTTTCAATGGCTGCATATAATAACAAACCTGAAGTGGTGCACTTCTTCAAAGAAGGTAATTTTCAGCTTTTCGCATGTCATTGTATACATTCAATTACAAAATTATATATGCAAAATTGCTGTGTGCAATTGGCTGCCGCATCTCGCCCATAAATACTCAATCCACTTTGCAATATATTCTGTGAAGCCCTTTGAGATGTCTCAATGAAGTGACAAGGCGCTATATCAAATGCAAGGGTCATTATTATTATTAAAATGCCATAACTATTTTACAGTCAATCCTGTGAAGCACTTTGAGATGTCCGTCTGTGAAGGTGCTATATCAAATGCAAGGAATATTATTCCTACACAAAGAGTTGGGGATTTAATCTGTTGAGCCATCCTCATTAACTCTATGGCAAATCTTCAATTCCACTTCCCTGCTTTTTCTCTTAATATCCCTACTCACTGATTACTATATCTACCCCCCACCCCCCACATGGTTAATTATTGATATACAGTGGCCTGTCATAAAAACCAAATTCAAGGATGAAATCGAGTTTGGCTAGGATAACCTCCAGTCGAATGGTATGCTGACTCGGCAGACCATTGGGTGAGGTAACAGAAGTCTAACGGGCATTTACTACTTCTCACCTCCTCGCTTCTTTACCACTAACCTATGACATCCTGCTCAAGCCTCAAGAGCAAACAGATTATAGACTTTTATTCACTCTTGGACCCCTGCTACTTTGGGAGGCAGGAGAGGCCAGGCATATTTTATCATTCTTGATGGGGGAAATTTTCATTTATTTATACTAAGGTACTCAGTTCGATACTTACATGATGTTTTAACAGTAGTATCAGCACAAAAACTTATGACTTTTTAAAGTGACAATTCACACGTCATGATTTTAGTTACAATGTTTGCCGTTTAAATTGAAATAGCTGCTCACCCCCAAAAATTCAAATGCATCTTTATATACCAGGAGGACAATTCCAGACATACTCTTATCGGCAAAGAACTTCCAAAACGTGTTCAAGACAACAAATCAAAGTAAAGCACACCATCCACATCAATCAAAATGTGAGTCGTTTCAAAAGGCAAGCAATCGTGCTCTTTCATCACCATCTTAACAGGCCACAACAAACAGGTATTGTATCTAATTTTACTATTGTTAGATCCCAGCTTTGTGCCTACAATTCAAGAAAATATTCTTTTGATAAATTTTCATCTGCAGTGTTAAGTAAAAATGTAAGATCAAAATCATGCAAAGAAAACAATTTGCATTAGTTTACTTGCTAACTTAGTTTGTTTGTACAGAATTTAACCCATGATTTGATTTTCAGTATCGAGACTCTCTCTGGAAATGCCAGTTAAGAAATACTGGAGAGGATTTCCACAAAAAGTCACCTCTGCCATTTCATCACCAAATGCCCGAAGACTTAACAACTATGAGTACTTTGTCCTTTCTGGCGGTAAGTTCTAATTCAATATATTTCAACTTTTCTGAATTTTGGATACTTTGTATTGCTGTTGGTATATTTCTTTACTTTGGCTGGGTTCCTTTGATTACTTACAGCAGATGCTAACTTTACATCAAAGCCCTTTTCTTAAGTAAAACTGAGGACTCTCCTCATTCGATGTTCCTACTGCAGCGACAATTCTAACGTTTCCTTTCTCTTCCTTCCCATTCAGATCGCCGTTACGCTGTTGATCCAGTAAAACAAATGGCTGTTAAGACCAAAAAGAGGGTTGCAAAGTCCTTATACAGCTGTCCCTAGGCTCTCTGCAACCTTTCACACAAACAAGCAAGATTTCAAGCTTCAAATGGTTTAAAAGGAAGTCACTTTATTTTCAGTAAACAGAAAACGTTATACCATGAAGTGTGCCCAATCTTTTTGAGGTTCAAAAAATTATTCATTCCCAGCGCTTGGTACAATAAGCAAAACGAGTGACATGCCACCAATACAATTTATGGTCATATACAGAGGACAGACTGATTTTTCAAGGCGTCAGGCACTTCAACCCAAATTTCCACGATTTAGACCTCCTCTTCCTCCCATTGCATGGCTCATACCTACAATAAAAAAATAGTTATTCAAACAAGAGTGGAGTTGTAGGTAAGGTCATAAAACATACATCCCACATGCATAATTCATAGCTCACTATTAAACTGCTTTTCTGTTCAGATTCCTTTTTGAAAAAGATTAGGGAACTTTTCCATCACCCTGGCCAATATTCCTCCTTCATCCAAGTAGAGAACAGTTGCTCAATTACTAATTGCGGTCATCTTGCTGGGGTAGATTAGCTGGCTTGTTTGCCTACATAATCACGACACTTCAATATGATCAAGTGCTAAATCAATTGTAAGTTTTGTTAAAAAGTTGGAATGTACCAAAGCTACTTAAGATTCCAATTCAGTTTCAAAATCATATTTGTTACTTCAGGTTGAAAAGATATGTAAGGAAAGTTGTTGCATACATTAAATCAGTGGTATATAAAAATAAATAAAACAGGAGTTTACATTATTTCAGGTCCATTTGAAAAAATCAAAAAATACTTAAAAACAAGCTGCAGAGAAGATAATCAACCCAGTTAAAGCACAAATGAGCAAACTCTTATTTTATACAGTAATACTGCACAATATGACAGAATATTACTTTTAAAGATGAATTATACTTTACGCCTTTTAAAAAATTAGATTGAAAAACTGAAGGTGATCAAACCTCTTCGATTTTGGAATTGTCGCCCTCGACCAACAGTTCTCCCCATCTGTGGGTGAAGTCGGACCCTTCGCAAGGGTTTCGGCTGAGTGCTGCTGGCATCTTATCAGCAAAAGAAAACATTACTATACTTCAGAGTATAGAGATAATAACAATTGGCAAATTCAGATTGAATCCCACACATCTGTTCTCTAGGTCTTCCGTATCTAGTAATTTAGCCCCAACCAGAAAATGGCGCAAATAGTAAAATCGCACAAAGAACCTTTCGTAAATATAAGATTGGATGAAAAGCTGCAGTAAAATATGTTAATCTAATTCAGATTGAAAGGCATCGATCTCACTGCTGGGGTTGAGCAAAACCCTTGCAAAATAGTTTCAGTAAAAAAAATTCAAATTAAAGAGTACAAAAATTGTTCAGTAGGATGATCACATGCATAGTCAGAGATAAAAGCATTGATTTCAATCTCTCTGTCTCCAAACTCTTGAGTTACAGATTTTAATATGGAAAAACAGTCATTTTAATGGGGCATAAGTGGTTAGATCAGTAACAGAAAGCAGCATTTTTGCTTCTCTGTATTATCATACATCATGGTGTGGATTCGTGTTTTTCTTTAAAAGTACATTTGTTTCAGGCTGAATGTCTTTCAAAGCAATTCAAGCTATAAACATTTTTAATATGATTTTTCAACTCAAAATAATCTGTTACAGTTAATTTATATAAAAGCTTCATCAGAAATAGGCATAAAGGGAAATATTACAGTAATAAAAGAAGCTACTGACATCCAAGCCACTTCAATGTAATGGGATTTGTTTTGATATCATTCGTTGTATATGTTTATCATACCAATCATCTATTTACTCAAGAACTTTATTCCAAAAAGACAAGCAATGCACAATGTGAAGGTAATACAACAACTTGCACTTATATAGCCCCCTTTACCCAGGGTAGCGTCTCAAGAGTGTTTAACAGTGGCGGAGCCTGACACTGAGCCGGGGGGAGGGGGCTGTAGGCATGGTTGAAGAGGAAAGTTTTCAGGCAGGACCTGAAAGAGGGGAGAGAGGGGGCAAGGCGGAGGGATTGAGGGAGTGTTCCAGAGTTTTAGGGCGTAGTGACTGAAAGCGCGACCTTCAATGGTGGGGCGGAGGGTGCGAGGGACAAGCAGGAGGCCGGTGCCAGTCAAGCGGAGGCGCTGGGTGGTGGATTGGGGAGTGAGGAGATCGGAGAGGAAGGGAGGTGTCAGGGAGTGAATGGATTTGAACGCGAATGTGAGGATCTTGAAGTTGATGTACCTGCTGAACTGGACGGTGGATCCTGGCTAGTGGATGGCAGGTCTGCCTCTTCGGATGGCTGAACAGCTTCCTCCTCCTGTTGTCCCTCAATTTCCAGCAGAGCATCTGAGCCAAGGCTGAAGAAATAAGAGTTACGTTAAAAACTGGGAGGCCAAAAAAGAAAATTTCATTAAAAAAATGAACCAATATAGTGTAAGTAAATTCAAAGTTTGTAAGAGTCACAAGAAAACTGATAAGATGAAAAGTACTGCTAGCATTTCTAGTTTGATTTAGGACATTAAAATTCATTGCTTGATCAATGACTATTTCTTGCGAATGCTTATCAAGTTCCAGTGCATTATTGTGATAATTACTAATAAATCCTCCTGTTCACAGGAGGGCAAATTACAAGGCTCTGGGTCACTGATCACATTAAGAAGCAATCCAAATTGTAATTAACGTGTTCAATGAAAATTCCCAAAAGGACAATTTAGAAGCATTTAAAATTATCAATGCAATATGAAATCAGAACATAGCTGTGCATCAATCCAGAAAACATTTAAGTATTACATAGAATATTACAGCACAGAAACAAGTCTGTGTCAATTTACATATGGGCTCACGTGAGACTCCACTCCTCCTATTTCCCTATCCCATAACCCTCTATTCCCTTCTCCCACGTGTAATACATTGAGTAGCTGTTAAAGACAGCTCTTTTAAAACCTAAAGCCTTCATAATCTTTTCAGCTCACCCCTCTTGTTCGCCTCCTTCCACGAACACTTCATCTCCATCATCCCCACCACCTCCAGACTCAACAGTATTTGACAGACTGGTCAGAGTTGTTGTAACCATAGGAACGGATTGGGAGGCATGCTCTGTTCCATCTGATTGTATGCCCTCATTGAAAACAGTCACTGAAAGGAAAACAAGATGTAAAATAAAGAGCTTAAACTAATGAACAAGTATCTCAGCCTCATATTCAAAACCCAAATGTACATCAATTTGCAAGGTGCAAGATCGTGCACAAGGATATTAAACAGCAGTTTAGTTGGTATTCGGACCCAAATCCCCCAATTCTGAAAACTTTCTAAGATCACTTATCCAAACACTCCTAAAGCGTATCATTTTAACTGATTTCAGTCTTAGTGAACCATTACTAGTGAAACCATTCGACAAAAGACTTTGCGAATTTCTGTAACGAGCAAAGTTCAATTCATTTGTAATAATTGACTGAAAAGATTATGCAGTTAAATTTAACTGGAATGTGTTGAGCATTATGCCAAACCACAATTCTAAACTGCAAATAAAATGAACCGTGAAATGTGTTATGAATCCCAGCCTCATCCTACAAAATGTACGTAATCTGTGGTACTGACATAATAAAACAAAAAATTCTATTATATTAACATTCATTGTCTCATTGGAAAGGGCATTTGCTGAAACTATGAGTAGCACAAATATTCTAATTAAGTTACAAATCTCAACAAGATGAAAAATTTAAGATTAATTGTGCTTTTTAAACTAATTCTAATCCTATGATAAAAGGAGATCTAGTAGTTATAGTAGCTTGTTTTGTCCCACCCCTAAGAAGGCAGATTCACTAATTCCATACCTGGTGCATGAACCTGGAGTGGTGTAGTGGGCACACTGCGACCTCCAGACTCATCTTCATGAACGGCCGCAAGACAAATGGGAGTTTCATACATTCCCAGGCCTTAACGAGGCATAAGGCAGGAAGTTATTTATTAGCAGTGAGAAATGTAGAGCGTATAATGGTCAAACATACGGTTAAGGAAATCACAGAGAACCACTTGAAATTTTTAAGTTTACGATTGGATTTTAATTCAAATGTTTTGTGGGCTCACATTCATTTTATTAAAGCATTAATAATAATCCTTGCATTTGATATAGCGCTTTTCACGTCTTCTAGACCCCTCAAAGAGCTTCACAAAATATGCTGTAAAGTGAATTGACCATATATTTGTGGGGAAAACGCAGCAGCCAATTGCGCACAGCAGTGTCCCACAAACAGTCGTGGGTTGAAAATGACCAATTTATTATTGTTTTGGAGGGATTATTATTAGTCGTGTGGAGTAAGTAAACTTGCCCAAGGTTTTGCCCTGCCTTGCGTGGTGCACATCCACAATAGTGGATTTCTTAGTGAAAACGCACACAAGTACAGTACTACATTACTTGCAACACTATTTGCCATTTGGATTCACTGGATACTTAATAGTTTGTAGGGGTGTCTTGTGACACACAAGATCAACAGTGCTGTAATAACATTTACATTATTTTGATGGGGGTTGTGAACACATCAAATGTACAATAATTGCACAATCATGCAATCGCCCAAAGGACAGCTTGTGAAAAACTGCAAGAGACTTAAGGCGGTTCTAATTTATGTTCACAGGAAAAGCAGGGAATGCAATCGATGTTACTATTCTGTAAAATCTAGATGCAAGTTTATCAATCCTTAATGCACCTTCATCTGAAATAAAACTGAAAGTCACTTTTCTCAGTATAGACTGCAATTATTTTACTTAGTTACACATTACAAAAATTGACGGAGAAAAATTGCATTAAGAAAAATTACCTCCTTGTGATGCTAGTTGTCCAAGATCCGATTGGCTTGAACTGGTTTGCGAAAGATCCTCAGAGAGACCAAACCCGAAGCTTGGTACAGCAGTGACCTGAGGTGAACTAACCAAATTTGCCATGTGAATTACTAAATCAAACACGTGCAAAAGTATACAAGAGCACATCTGTGGCTTCACGTCCCCCACAAACCATCTGTCAAAAAATGCCTACTCTAGTGAGGCTAAATGTTTATTTCTGCTATTGGATGCCTTGAGCTAGTTTATTGTAATATTCATATTTGCTTAATATGAATTAATAGTTAATATTAACATGCATTAAAAGCATTAGCTAAGAAATGTTTCTATGTAACCTGATTGAAGTTTCATTCAGAAAATAAGTTTGTTGCTGTAAATATTCACCACAGCTTGTTACAGAATAGGTTTTCTGCTGGGTGGATTTTGAAAGGTTCAAATGTTAAACAACTTGAAATGTTCAGCGTTATTCCGGGTGTTTATTATCCCTGTTATTCTCATTTGGTATATTTGCAAATCCACTTACTGAATGACTTCTGCAAATCCATCTGATCGGTGGGGCACAAAAAGAGTTGGTGTGCTTGGCACCATCCTGTCATCTTCATCAAAGAAGTGTTGTTGCTGAACCAAGATATAGAACACAAATCAAAATTCCCCTGTGGCCAACTTGAGGTAAAACTCTGTACAGTATGGAAACTAAACTACATAGGTGTTCACAGTCAGGTTATCTCAGTTAGGTCAAGTTAGGTCTCCAAAATTGGCCTCATCTCTGCCTTAGGGAGAGGCAACAAATAACCAGGGTTTTGCATTCATTTTGCAATCTCGTGATACGCACTGGAAAGTGCCAAAGTAGTGAGAATATTCGGTTTGGCAGTGCTGGCCTCCACAATTGCTTTCCATCACTCACTGGGTTCACACAAGCAGAACAGAGTATCTTGGGACGTACTTTGAGAATCACAATCATGTAGCCAATTTGTGCAGCAGTGTGCCACAAACAGTCAAGAGATGAATGACCAATTTCACAGAACCGTTGGCCAAAACACTGGGGAAAAACTCCCTTCTCTTTGAAAGTGATATGGCATCTTTAACATTCACCTGAGTAGGTAGATGAGATGTTTTACATCTTATCTGAATGAGTGCACCTCCAACGTTTCACTAAAACATCAAACTAGGCAATGGCTCAAAGGAGCTGACATGGGACTTGATTCATCAACCTTCTAACCCAGGAGTATTTGCTTTTAACTGAGCCAAACTGATTTATACTCAAACAACATAATTACATCTAAATGAAGTTCCCTTTGAGCTTTTAAACTGGAAGTCATTGTTCCAGTTTAAATTGTTAGTCATTAACAAAACTGCCCTCTGAAGCCAAAAGCAACTGAAGCAGGAAACTACAGCTCTTCAATGACAATCAGGTTGAATGGGTAACCTATTCATCACCAACATAAACTAACTTGCCTAACATTACAAAGCATCCTTTGAAATTGAAGAACATAAACGATCAGCATGTCAGATACTTACCACTCCTGCGATGCCTGGAGTCAGCTGGATTCCTCCTCGGCTTGATGACGGACGCCTGGCTGGTGGGAACCGCTGGACAACAGAGAGAGAATAAATCTTTACCATTTTTATTAAGGATGTTAAGACTGTATAAGATACGAGGCTAACAACATGGGCTAGCAAGCTTTTCTGGCCACAATTCTCAAAGGAAATTATTTGAAAGTGAGACCAATTTTGTCCATAAAGCTGTATTTAAAGTGTTCCTCTCTGCCCCTACCAGAGACTCAATTAAACATTTTCTACCTGCTCAACAAAAATGTTTACAATCACTTTTCTTTATCATTCCCCAGTCAGGTATTCAAGTAAGCACAATTGCTTGGGAACTGACCATTAACATGATGTACACTGCAATTTGATTGGGAATACAGTAGCTCTCAATGTGTAGTCAATACTATTTGATTATTCTATTAAGATAAAGTAAGAAAAATATCTATTCTGTTGCTAGTCTTGTTGGTGGGTAACAGTGAATATATTTGGGTGTCTTGGTTTTTAAGAGTGGCCAGAGGATAATAAATAGCATTGTTCAGTATTAGTTACCTGGGCAGGGGGCCCCAATTCCTGTGCTGGAGGTTGAATGGTTAGTCTTGGAGGAAGATGATGCGGAGGTCTCCGTGGCGATCGTGGTGGTCGGGGAGTCTGCCTTTCAGCTACAGATTGGTGCTCTCTTGGTGCATCTGAACCAAAAGGTTCCACAGTGGACATACCACCTTCACCTCCTCCAGCTGCAAAGAATAAATCACAAGTTTAGGGCTAAGTGCCAATATCTGCCTCATAAGCAGGGCCAATACAACTAGCAGATATATTTGCCAAAAATTGCAGGGACATTTGATAAAACCTTGTGAAACCTTGCAGGGAGTTGATATTGAGAGGTACATTTTACTGCCTACCTTTATTTTTCCACTTTATTGATAAAAGTTTAAACACGAAGCAACAACACATTGTTGGAAAAAAATTATTAATGCTTTCTGTAACAAAAATTGGGTGCCCACTCAGGGGGAAATTTTTATTGACCTTGCTCATAAGCAACAGCAGTTAAATCATAGCAGCGAGGGAATGAGATTAGTTCTCCTTTGCAGCATTTTTGCCCTTGATAATACTGGATGCTGACAAATTGTAAAACGTGCTGTATACCCAGCACTAACATTGGAAGTGCTAAGCTTTTCAGAACCTTCACTCTGTGCAAAATAGATAACGAAAATAAAACTGGGTCCAGAACGATAGACATTCCTGTCACATAGGTCTCATATCCCTCACCCACAAAAAAAATTCAGTGGACGAAACTGCAGATGTGTACACAATCAATTTATATTATGCTATTTTACTCTCCAGATGTTGACATGTTGGTCTGCAAATTCAAAGGAATACTTACAATTATCTTGAATGTCTTCTGGTCTTTGGATGCTTTCACCTTCCTTAGCACTGCTCATACTTTGCTCATTATCTGTACTGGGGTCTGTACCCTCTGCACCCTACACACAAAATACAACTGATTAACACAATGACTATGCGCTTCCAGTAATAATTGTACATGAAATGTGGAAAGTACAATCTGTGAGAACTCAATTCTCCTGCTCGCAATCCACACTCATCCTCAAATATTCTGTATAAAAGGAACTACTTTACGCAGAGTGTATTGAGCATGTGGAACGCACTTCCAAAATAGTGGTTGAATCAAATAATGATGCATTTAAGGGGAAACTAAATATACACATGAGGGAGAAAGGAGTAGATGGGAACGGGAGTGAGTGGAGACTAATGTGGAATATAAACTAGCATGGACTAGGTGGGCTGAATGGCCAGATACTGCTGTAAATTCTATACAAATCCATTTTTGTTTTTAAACATATTGAATAGTCCCACCACACCCCCACCGCCCACCCCCTCCATAAAAAATACCATGTCCAAAATGCCATCAAGCGATCGCAAGAGCACGACTTGGTATTACAGATCCACAAAAATATGAACATAGTAACAGTATGTTATATTAAAGTTAGTCACAATTAAATAATCCTATTTCATAACAAGTTCAGCTTGAAATACAATGTTAAATTAAAATTGCAACTTTATTTCCTTTCACAATGAATGAGTTTTATACTTATTAGCAGCGCTCAACTACTTTACTATTCATGCCATTGTCTCCTACACTGAGATCTGTAGTCTTTAAAAAGAAACGCATTCTGACTCTCTCAGAAAACTGACATGGAATATTTGCTTATCTTCAGATTAATACTTCAAATACTACAAGTTTCATACAAAGTTTATATAAAAAATAGTAAACACACTGAACATTTAGACTTCTCTTTAAAAGCTACCCAACCATAATTTAATTGGCAATATGATGCTAGCTCAATCAGTTTTACTATAGGGATAATTGGCAATACAACAACAACTTGCATTTATGTAGCACCCTTCACCCAAGACAGTGTTTCGGAGAGCTTAACAGTGGCGGAGCCTGATGCTGAGCCAGAGGAAGGGAGGAGGAGACCGGAGATAAAACTATAAAGCAGTTTTAGGAACACAAAAAAAAAATCGGTATTGCTTTCAACATTGTCCTTCATTTATGGTTATGCCTCAAGATCATGACTGTTGAGCTCACTTCACCCAGAACGTTAAATATTGAAATTCCGTAGGAGGTCAAACTGCATGCAAACTACCTCTGCATCATCACCATCATAATTATCTTCTGCACCAGGACTGCCCTCATTGCTGTCCTCTCCATCACCATCCTCGATTCCAGTATCATCATCTTCATCCTCATCATCCTCTTCCTCTTCGTCGTACTCCTACAAAAGGTACAGTATCGCCAACGAGTTAAAACCTTCAGGAGTCGCACGTTTGTGTTGGTTTAGTTCCACAACTTGGATCCCAATTTGCCATTTCTACACAGGCATTGGTAAAATAAAGGCATATCGTGAACCAGCCTGCCCGCAGCCACATTGTGAGAGCACTAGACCTAAAAACAGCAGTGGAACAGCACATCCAATGGTTGCTAACTGTTGCTCAATGCTCAAAAGCCTAACTCCACACCTAAGAAGATGGCACACATCATTAATGGAGTTAAACATTACCTGTGAAACCTACAAGTTTTATGCTGATTTTAGAAGAAAGAAATCACATGCAAATTGCAACACGCTGAATAGCTCCCCTCTGTAATGAAAATAAGTTTCTTTGAATTAAATGAACGATTACCAACAATGGCATAAAAATACATCACAGGTGCTGAACCTATTTTCAATCTCTCTACTGGTTTCTGTCTGTCTTCAGTTAATGGTCATCATCAAACTCAGCACATGGGATCACAAAAGTAAATGTAGTGCAACTGATGATTATTCCTTCTTCTGTCATATTGCCTCCATATGTACTTAGTGGGAAACAAGAATTAAACATGCACAATCCACAACTGAAAATGCCAACAAGTGGCATGTAGAAGGTTGCTGTGGCAACTAAAGGCAACAATACACCAGAATTGCCTAATACTACTACACTTTTAAAAAATCCTGAACATTTCCCAACATTGGTTTAATTACAGGGTTAACCATAATCTTTTCAGATAACATTAAAAATAGATGAGTGGAATATCTTAAGTCTCAGAAAATTCAGACTTGCCAAGTTTGACAAGAGTGAGTGCTTGTGGTTTGAGTTATAAAACTATGCTTTTTCCATTCCAAATGACCAAAGTAAAAGGCAAATCTGGGTCTTTACTATGTCTTTGGCCAAGATTTTTCATAGTATGTGTGTATTTAATGCAGAAACACATTCCTTTATTGTAAATCTCCAGAAATACAACAATTTATCCAAACAACAGCACTGTCATTTAAAGTATAACAATACAAATCATAGGTAGTATTTGAGCATTAACTGGTATTCATTGTTTTATCACACACTGACATCATCTGCCACTGATACAAGAATTTAATCAACCTAATATAGTCCAGCTTATTCAACAGTATGTCGTGTACTTGCTGTCCTCCATTGTTGAGGATAATTCTCACCACCACCTACACCACAAAAAACATACCTCAAAGCATATCCGCAATCAATCGCCTGAAGGCAAAACATCCCCTGGTGGGAGGTTCGAAGTGACATTGCTGCTTGGAATGACATTCATCGCGGGTGCTGCACAAAGACAGCATTGAACGGTTCTGCCTCAAAGCCACTGCTGCTCCAGCCAATAGTATTCATCCTAAGAGTATACCTGCTCTTGGTCCTCTTCATTTTCTGCCTCGTCCTCTTCATCACTGTCTATAATGATGACATCGGGTGGCTGTGAATCTTGGGATGACTGGGTGCTCTGCTGATGTTCAGGGGGTTGAGGCACCAATTCTAATGGTAAAGTCTGAGAAGCCTCTTGGCTGTCCTCCATTAGTTGAGAAGGAGGATAGTCCTCTTCAATGACTACCTACACCAAGCAACAAATAATATGCCATTGCATACAACAGGTTTGCAGTGTATCATGCAAATAACCACTTCTGTTTCACTAACTGACTTCACCCTCCTTCCTAACCGCAAATTTAATTTTGTTTAAACATAAGTCACTGCACGCACAGTACTGCCAAACTATGGGAGTGAAATAACCTTCCTCACAAGCTCTCTGGTGTCGCATCACTTTATACAATTTAAGCAAGTGCAGCGGTAGAACAGTGTTATTTGCACTGAACAAGTAACTCGTGACTACAACATGATGCATAGCTGTAGTACTATCGTGACTCTTGAAGACAAGACACCACAATTTAGGCCATTGGCACCTTAGATTTTGATCATAATGTGTTCAAGTCACATTCACACAACCTCAACAGCTTGCACTAAATGAGGCGTCTCCACTGACCTGTGTGATGGAGTCTTGTGAACCCAGGTGATCTGTCTGAAGCTGCATTTCAGTTACCACTTCTGCATTTCCTTCAATGTCCTGCACATGCTCTTCCTAAAATTGCAATCCAAGCTTGAATTATGGCTTTCAACATCCAACAGAAGCACAGAAACACAATTCAGAAGCCAACTTCATAGATTTCAGCATTGATTGAACAACCCAAACAGAGGCTCTTAGCTCAAACGTGCCAAGTGTTTTCCCCTTTAAGTGAGTTCAGTTTTGGGCACCAGACCTCAGGAAAGAATGATAATAATAATCCTTGCATTTGATATAGTGCTTTTCACATCGGGAGGACGTCCCAAAGCGCTTCACAGAACAAACTGTAAAGTGAATTGACTGTATATTTGTGGGCGAACGCGGCAGCCAATTGCGCACAGCAATGTCCCACAAACAGTCGTAGATTGAAAATGACCAATTTATTATTGTTTTTGGTTTTTGGAGGGATTATTAGTAGGCGTGTGCATTAAGGAAACTTGCCCAAGGTTTCACCCTGCCTGGAATTGAACTCAGGTCTTTCGCTTGCAAAGTGAGTGCTCTAACCACTGAGCTACAGGACTCCATAAGAAATATTGGCCCTGGAGGGGGTTCAGCGCAGGTTCACCAGAATGTTCAGGTCTAAAAGGATTAAAATGCGAAGAAAGGCTGCATAAACTTGGACTGTATTCCTTTGAATTTAGAAGGTTGAGGGGTAATTTGATTGAGGTATTTAAGATGATAATAGGATTTGATAGCATAGATATAGAGAAACTATTTCCTCTGGTGGGGGAATCCAAAACAAGGGGGCATAGTCTTAAAATGAGATCCAGGCCATTTAAGATTTAAATCAGGAAGCATTTTTTCACTCAAAGGGTGGTAAAAAATCTGGAATTCTCTCCCCCATAGGGTCGTGGATGCTGGATACATCCACACCTTCTGGGGTGATGTTGACAGATTTTTGGTAGGTCAGGTTATTAAGGGATATGGGGAGAAAGCAGGAAATTGGAATTGAAAGGATTAGTTGAGCCATTATCTAATTAATGTTGGGACAGTCTCGAAGGGTTGAATGGCCTCCTCCTGTTCCTATGTGCAAAACCCTCCCTCCCTACATGTGGAAGGGTAGAAGATTGCAGACTGGAAACTCTGTCACCATTAATAATGTTGATCTTTTGTCAGAAAATTCTGCAATATTTTCCTTATTAATCACATTCCAAAAAAAGCACAAAAATGAATAAGTAAAAAAAAATCTACCTCAGGGCCAACTCGTTGGACAATTCTCAATTTCTTAGACTGTGGCTGGTCCACAGATTCTTCCTGAGCATGATCTGTGTTTTCCACACTGGTCTCTTCCTCTTCATCGCGCTGACGCTTGGATATAGAAGTAGTTGCTGAAACTGGACACAAACCAACATTCTTTAGATAAATAATCACCTTTAGATTATATTGCTGAAACATTCTGACTCAAATAAATACTAGTACTTAACAAGAATGCCAATTTCCAACGTTATCTGCCATTGTCACAAGATAAGGTTTGGGTATTGGGAAACATCATTTGTAAACTCAGCATATTATGAAATCCATCAAAACCCTTCTTTAAGTCATCAAATTCTGAATGTTTATAAATTCTCACAAGTGAGAGGACCCGGGATGGATTCCTGGGCAGCGCGAAACGTTGGGCAAGTTTCCTCACTCCACACACCTGTTTACCAAGCGGTGAGTAGGAACCCGATTGTTAGTCGATTGGCAGTTTACTTTTCAAAAATTAAATAATTTGGCCCCTCAATCCACGACTGTTTGTGGGACACTGCGGTATGCAATTGGTTGTTGCGTTTCGTCCACAAAATACAGACAATTCACTTTACAGGATATCTGTATAGTGCTTTTAGACGTCTCGAAGACCTGATAAGTATATCAAATGCAAGGATTATTATTATCATCATTATTATAAGATGGCCTATCTCACCAGTCAACAGTGTCACAATGCCACACCAACCTGTTCCAAACACAGCAGTAGAAGTGGAAGGTCTTTCTATCTGTGAGGTCTGTACAAGCTCTACAATGGTGGCTGACGGCTCCTGATTTGCTGGTTCTACCTGCTGAAGAGTCTGTTGGGTAGGTTGCACAAAAGCAGTGGCCTGGGTTTGCTGCTGTTGGACCGTTAAAATGGGCTGTGACAAGTTTGGGATATTGGGACTCGTTGAGCGAACTGTTCCACTTGCACTTCCAAAAACTGTAACGTGTTCAACTGGTCCCTCTGGCTGTATGGTAGCTAGAAAGATTAAAGCACGTGAAAGTGAACATAAAACATGAAAAAAAACATTATGGTGGCGATTATTATTAATAACAATAACAAATAACATTTGTTTCGCGCCTTGCACATCAGAAGGACGTCACAAGGTGCTGTAACAGGCACTTATGTGGCGCCTTTTGCATAATACAAGCATCTTGAAGCGCTTTACAAATTATAATTGATTAGAAATGAAGTAAACAATGTTATACAGCAGCCATGGCAATCAATCTGCATTAAGCAGCTCAATTGAGATGAGCAGCCATTTAACTTGAAATTCAAAGGGAAAGATAAGGCAGGATAACCAAGATAAAGAGGCCCATATACATTTGAAATAGTAACAGCAGGGCAGTCCCTTCACGTCCACCCGCATCACAAGGCAAATGGATCTCAAAATTAACAAATCAAAAATGGTACGATGATCTGAAATTAAAAAAACTGCATAGAATACACAATTATTATTTGGAATTTCCTTCAATTGGCCAGAAAAATGAAATGCAGTTTTCTGGTGACTCAAGGCGTTTTGACATGATGAAGTGAGAGGCTGAATACAAGCATTATTTTAAATTAACAAATTTAAAACTATCAAAGGGTAAGGAATGCAGGAATGCGACCTTTGCACTGAAACAACAGGATCATGCTGCATTTTTAATGTAATAGATCTCCTCACCTTCTTGGCTCTCCACTTGTGTGGTGGGCATTACGGTGGCTGTGGGTGTTGTAGCTGGTGCAGTCACCGTTGCTGGAGTGACCATTGGACGGATACTGGCTCTTGGTGTTGACTTACTACCAGGTACGGTGCCAGCTGGCACTTTACTGGGCGTTGCCACCAGGGGAGTGGGCTTGATGTTAGCTGTTGGAGGCTCGGAAGCACTGGAACTAAATATTTAGAACACTCGATGTAGCCTTTTGTTTCAAGTTTGCATTTCGTGTGAGAGCAAGTTTTATCGCATACAGACATCCAATTAATAATGTGGTCAAGATTAATGGATTTGTTCATAAATGATAATTATTGACCAATAATGCAGCTAACATACAAAACGTCTAGTAGATATTATTCGTATTGCCATCTTTAATTATACCAGATACAATGTTTAATATGGTAGAAAGTCAATAAATATTCAGAGTTATCACTGAAAAAATGTATTTATCTACTCTAACAACCCAGAACTGTGCTCCCTTGATAGCCTAATGAACAATAGCACCTTAAGTCATGCTGAACAGATAGCAACAGAAATCACGCTGTCCAGCTTGAGAGTAGGAGTATGACCACAGGTGGGAAAGGGAAATCGGACAGGTTTCTTGCTTCTAATCACAAGCTCTGCTGGACTACACAAGCAAGAGTCAGTGTCTTCAGGAAACGAGTGAGAAAATTGGCAAAACAAACCCAATTAAGCATTTTTTTTCCCGCATCTGATTTTAAAAAAGGAAATTATACTCAAAACGTACTGAATTAACTTCCTTCAATGCTTACCTTCCTCTATCAGTAGATGCTGGAGTTTGTTTCAGTGTAATCTGCCTCTGTTGATCCAGTTGTCTCTGTGGTTCAGAAGCCTTATACACAACACAAATCATAGAAAACATTAGTACAGTATATGTTTTTCTGTGTCTTTTCTTCCATAAGTTTTTAACAATAAAGATTCAGATAATAAATCTAAATAAGTGTAACTTTTGATGAGTATTGAATACATTAAATGCAGTTGATGTCAGCATGGAGAAAGTCAAGATAAACGCTAATAAAAGAACCAATGAATTGACATCCTCCGCTTTCCAAATAGATCTTGGAAACTTGATTAGCTAGGAATTTATCAAGGTTTGGAAAGCTAGGTTCGAGATGAAACAACATTCACCCGATGCACAAAACAAATGCACTGAGTATCCTAACAACAACTTGGATTTATATAGCGCCCTCCACGCCGGATGGCGTCTCAAGAGTGCTTCACAGCAACGGATCCCGGGACCGAGCCAGGGGGATACCTTAGTAGGCTAAGGTAAAGTGCACTACACTGCTCTGCAATACTGGCCCTCTGCAATACTGGCGAATACATCTCGACACAGTGTCAACCTCACAATCTATTGCACCAGTACCACCTTCACAATTTTCAGGCAGGAATTTTTTGATTTCAAGAGAATTCTGAGCAATCGTACTGAACTTGGGAGTTTTTTTTGCTAAATGTCGATGGTTTTACCTCTCTCACTAAAAACACTACAAATATGAACTACCTTAGATTACTACTCCATTCCTAAATGGGTTAAGATTCCGACATAATCTCTATTGCATTAACGAGTTATTGAACCAAACTGAAATCAAACAATACACTCCTCTGTTCTCCTGTTTAAACAGTTATTTAATAGACGTGGAACTCTGTCTGGTTTGGATAATCTTAAGAATGGTGATTCCAGGATTCCAAAAGCCTCTGACATCCGACTGACATCCACCCCCAATATATCACTTCACCAGAATGATTTAAGTACCATATGCTAATATCTCAAAAGTGCTTCACTACATTCTGTAAAGTGCTTTGAGACAGCTCGACAACATAACAAGGCACCATATCATTATTAACTTACCTTGCTGGCTAGTTCCTGGGGTTCCTCACGTTGCTCATGTTGTCGATCCTGGTGCTCTTTCAGCTCTCGTTTCAGACGAGCAATATGACCATCGTACTGTGATTTGAGTGCACTCATGCGCACCTCCAGCTCCTCTCTCTGCTGGTCCATAGTCGCGATACGTTGTTTAAATTCTTCATTGCGCTGCTTCAGCTCTTCATTTTCCTTCCCCATTTGGTCCTTTACACCTACACAAGACCATGGTAACAATGAGCTCAATTCCAAATCCAAACCGATTGCAGGGAAATCATAAATTCTAGGATTTAATTCTTTTCTGCAGTATTTTCAGGTGCTAATACAACCCACTTGTGAAAATATGCAAAGTTCCTCACCAACTAGTTGCGAGATCTTTTGTTTGGCTCCCACTATTGCTTTCTTCATCTTCTCTTCCTTCTCTGTAATCTGCTGTCGAAGTTGATCCTCGAGCGTTGATTTTTCCTGCAGTTCCTGGCGTAAGCGAGAAAGCTCTCCTTGTTGCTGTGATACTTCAACTTGCAATGTTTTCACTTCAGATTCTTTCTCATTAATAGACTACAAGAAAAAGACAAGCCATCTCTGACATCAACAAGGGCGAGATACATACGATTATTTACCCAGCCAGCAAGAAATGAGTTCCATTCCTTCAAGTATAAAGTTTCTTAACACAATATTACAAAAATCAATTAATTATGATCAAATTAGATGAACCCTTTCATAAGCAACACAAACAGATCAACTTGTCTACAGCGTGTTGTACCACGTCCACTGAAACAAGCCCCATTATTCAGAGAAAGTAAAACAAAGACCAAGTATACCTTTACTAATGTAATGTAACCATCCTAAACACTTCAAGTTAATAGCAGACTCTCAAGGGTGCAATTTAAGTTGTTTTAGCTACCGGTCATTTTTGCTCGTTTGTTGAAATTTTTTTAAAAATGACTCTTGGATAAATCAATTTAAGTTGCTAATGTGAAGTTGTTTAAGATGTTAAGTTGTTGAAACATTTATTATGGTTGCACTACATTCGCTATCAAGAACTTTCGAATTCCTTAATTATCCTAAGAGGATGTGTTTCTGTGTCTGTGCTTTGAACATTACCAGGAAAACGCTGAACAAGTCAGCAGTCTAACAGCGAACCAAGTATAAACTCAATTATATATCCAATCTAATGGCACCTTCCTAATATATACTGATCTTAAAATATATCCAGCTAAATACAGTTCCTCCATGTCAAGAGTCCCCCAGATTTATTTTGTGAGCAGTCTCACCTTCTGCAAGGCTTCAGTCTGAGACTCCAGAGCCTTGGTTCTGGACTCAGACTGGGATAGAATTTCCTGCAATTCCTGAGTGGCTTGGGCAGAGGACTGTTCTGCTTGCTGCTCTGCTGTACGTTGAGAGGATTTCTCGACAACCATCTGTTTTGGTGGTGGAAGATCAAGTAAGTTTAATTGTGGCAATGCAGGACTGCGAAACAATTCAAATCAATACAACTCAGAAAAAACAAAACGAACACTCAAAATTCCCAAAACATTTCTATATTCCAGCCAAAGATTAATGAGTATTTTTAGTGACAATAACTAGCCCCTACCTTTTAGAGTCAAAGCCTGAACCTCTCTATTTCTTGGTCAATCTCCTGTTACAAAATCGAGTAAGGAACTCAATGTAACCAATTAGAACCAACTGACAGCAGGATAGCTCCCCCACCCAATTATAATACTTTTTTTGAAATTTAGAAATGTGGGTTTTGTGGGTTGTACACGAGATTTACAAATATCATAAACTAAGTGAAAACCTTTACAGTGTACCCTGTAAAGTGTTTTGGGGACATCTTCCCAATGTGAAAGGCAGTGTATCAAACGTAAGGATTATTATAAAAACAATTTCCAGTATTTCAACCAATTAAATTATTTAACTAAATATTGCATCAATCATATGGAACTTCTGATGTCTTGCACAACTATTGTGGAATAAAATGTTCACAGTAAGTAATATATAAAAAAACAGTTGAAACTCAATGTTCTTATTTAATAATTTGATNAAAAAATTAATTAGAGAAAGTATTTATCAAAAAATGTATAATCTATGTTCTACTCAAGGAGATATGACATTACCTTGTCATACTGAACTTTTAGCTCCTCATATTGAGTCTTGTAACGGCGACCGATCTTTTTAACCTGGGTGATGGTTTTGATCTTCTCCAGGTTTTCTGCAACCTTTGTCACCATTTCTTGCTTCAGGTTATCTCGTTCAGTGGTCACTCGAGTTACTTCAATCCTCAAAGTCTGCACATCACGCTGTGACGTAGTGGACGATGCATTCAACCTATAAATAAACACACAAGAAAAATCCAGTCTCTTACTCAAATAACCCATCTATCTTTCCGTAATAATTATTAAAACAGTTAAACAATTGCACTCAGATTCTTGTAACCAATATTTGCTTCAAAGATCTACACCAAGGTCAGGTTGTCAAGAGACAACCTGACCTTATTAATTAATTGGTAACATAGCTCCACTTATTCTTCTCTCCCTCCTTTTGTGTAATTAACTACAACATTGAAAAAGGCGTAAAAGAGTGCATGTGTGTGCGTGTGCATGGGGGGGGCGGGAATAAGAGAAGGAAATAGCAAAACAAAATGTGCAACTTTACCTTGCAATATCAGTCTTCAGTTTCCCGGTTTCTTCAGTCAGTTGTTGAATACGCTTTGCATTTACATCTTTCTCAGACAGTAACTTTTTGTATTCATCTGGGTCAGTCTCTTTCTGCTGACTGATAAGTTGCTGCGATACAAAAGAAAAATAAACTACTAGTCATGTACTCATTACTACATTCATTCCAATAACAGTAATTTGTCTTTTCTGTAAAGTGTAGGAAAATCCGTGTCTGAATGTATTAATTACATTAGATAATTGTTGATTTTTCATAAGTATGGATAGCCATCGATTGATTTGAAATTTCGTGTGAAAAAACAATCCAACAAGAATTTCAGGTACTTGCCAATCAGGCCAATGAAAGTAAAGCGAAGTATAAAAAGTGGTCTCTGTAGATGATGCATTGAACTAGTGGTGAGAGTATCTCATCAGGGCTCCAGCCAACATCAAACCTTGATGCTTGTACAGTGCATTCATGTGAAGCTTGCAGTATGACTGAGGTAGATTGCTTCCCCCATCTCACCTGAGCACGTGCTTTCCAGCGTTTCAGATCCTCTTCCAGAAGTTTCTTCTCAGCTTGTAACATTCCACTTTTCTCGCTCAGTTCCGTGTTGGACTCCTGAAGAGGCAGGATGTCAGATTCCAGCTTGCGAATCTAATAAATTATACAAAACACATTGTGAGCATCAACAGAACTACAACTCAACCAAACACAAGAGCTAACAAATTAGTTTATTTTTTAAAAAAATAATGTAGGATTACACATTCAGACACGGATTATTTTCCCACGCTTTACAGAAAAGACAAATGACTATTATTGGAAAAAATGGTTTTAGACCAATAGATCACGATTGGAATATTGTATTCACGATATTTTGCATGTTTTAGAGACAGGTTTACATAGAAAATCAAATTCCAACAAAGGTTATCTTGAGATCTCTATCAAGACTGCATGAGGAAACTTCACCTTCCTGTACCGCAACTCAGTATTCCGTTTTGTCTTTATCACAAGCTCATGACATTGTATCTGTGCCATGTTTTGAAAGTAACACTTACTGCGGGCAATATATTAAACACCCAGGATCAATGGACATCAAAAACAAATTTAATACTGTACATTGACAAATATTTGTGATTTCATTGAAGCAAATATTACAGTCATAGAGAGCAAGTACAATGTGAAACCAAGAACGAAAACCTGGGGAAAAAATCAATCTGCAGTAGTTTATATTTTAAGCAGTTAGAACCATAAAAAAATTACAATACAGAAGTATTGTAATTTGGCACATTGTATCTGCGTTGGCTCTTTTTTTCTTGCCTACTGTGACCGCCCCGATCGAGGCGTGCTCCACCACTGTCAAGCACTTCTGGACACCCTGAGTGAGGGGCGCTATATAATTGCAAATTGTTGCAGTGTAAAGAGCAACCCTTTCAATCTCATTTACATGCCCTTTCCCCATACTTCATGTCGGTTTGTGGGACGTTGCTGTGCGCAAACTGGTTGCCGCGTTCACCCACAAATAGTCAATCCACTTTACAGAATATCCTGTGAAGTCCTTCGAGACGTCTCGACAATGTGATAAGGCACTACACCAAATGCAAGGATTATTGCTAATATTATGACCTACTACCTCATGGGACCTTGCTGTGCGCAAATTGGCTACTGCATTGGCCTGTAAAACAGTTTACAGTTTATATATCCTGCTAAGCACGTTGGGAAGTCCGCTTCATGTGAAAGGTGCTATACCCATGGAAGGATTATGATTAGCAGTAGTACTTATTACCCCTTGTAATTTACTCCTTAGATTATCCACTTAAATCATCAGTGGACATACTATCTTGCTGCATAACGTTTTGAGAAGTCATTGCACATGTCCACCAGCCTACTTTATGAATTTTAATAAACCTATTACTACATTCTTACTGTAACTAGCCTGATCTTTCAAGCATAAAAGAAACAAGTAGGTTAGAGGAACAAATGTAACTAAATGCCCTGTGCTAACGCAGAACTAACAATAAAAACCCACATGGTAGCACTAGAAAACATGTGTTAAATAATAATTGCATTTGATAAAGTGCCAACTGCGCACAGAAGTATCCCACAAATGTAAATCTTCAGCTGCAGACTTTGTAAGTATACAGACCTTTGAATGAGATTGCTGGAGTTCTTGCTCGAGTCTTTCCCGCTCATCTCTGAGCATCTTATTGGTTTCGATTAAAACATTCATAGTTTCAGTTTTCTTCATCAGCTCATCGTGTTGTGCCAAGGTTTTTGCAGTTACCTGTAACCAAATTCAAGCCAACAATTGGATTGTCATGCAACATCAAAGAAAAATGTACAAGTGTTTCTCTCAGTGTGGCAACAAACCTAGAATTTTTTTTAATTAAAAAAAAGCAGCCAAGTCCTTTTTTATCTCAACCCAAGACCCAATCGTGACAACTCTTTAGTAATATCTTTATCTGAGTAATACTGAGTTTAGTGTGACATCCAGAACACTCAGCATCTTGATCCTTTATGCCAAGAGTCACGGTTTGATTACATTTTAACCATGTTTCTTACTCAGGACAAAATATTATGCATGTTACCATTAGTGCTCTAAATGCTAGCCCTTGCATTGCAAATTATAGCTGGCACACTCACCTGCACTTTTTCCCTTTCAGAGTTGAGATTATTTTGCACTTCCTTCATTTCCCTCTCTAAATTCTCCATTCTCTGGCGATAACGAAGGCATTCGACCTGGGCAACTTCAAACTTTGTGTCTGCAATTTCTCTTTCTCGCCGCACAAACCTACACCAAAATCAATTCCAAAGATACATTAGAAACACATTTGTTTACAGTTAGCAGGTCCCATTTAATACCTTTACCCAGGGTTCATAAGGGACAATAAAACAGAAGTATGTGAAAGTAAGTTTCCCATTTAGTGCCCCATTTCATCACAACAGCAGTTTACATTATGTAAATGTAAGATTTATGTATATATATGGTTTTACATAGCAAAGCTATGGAGTTCAACATTTCAGGCATTGATGTTGCTCTACATTCAACGAATAAAACAACTTAACATTCAATGATTTTAGACCACAAAATATCTAGTCAATCTTTTCAATCACTTTCTAATATATTCTTTGAAGCTCTTTGAGTCATCTCAAAAATGTGATAAGTTGCTATATCAAATGCAAGGATTATTATTATTATGAGCTGGAACTTCATTTTCTTCCAGTCTCTTCTGAAGTTAATATAATCTTCCTCCAAAGTCAACATACAACAACAACAGGAAATTAAAATGTCCCACATTAAACTGGAAGATGATATTGTTTAAGTTTCTTCCTCCTACTTACCGAAGAATTTCAAGCAATTGTTCCTGGGATTTCCCCTCCTCACTGAAAGAAATGTTCATGCAACTCTGGCTTGCATCTTGTACAGTGGTCACCATTTTATTGCTGAGGCCCTCGACCTGCTCAAGCAACAGCTTGTTCTGTTTCTGCAGATCCTCGCAATGTGCTGTTTGTTTCACAATTTCAGCCTGCAGAAAATTTTAAAAAAAATAATGCTCTGAAGTTTCAAGGAGTTCCAGTTATTTGTAAAGTTTGTAGAATTTATAAATTAAAAGCATTTTCTTGATAGTTTCTGTTCATCACACATTAGTTTCATTTCTGAAACCAGTAGATATAAGTCCTTTACTTAAATAATCCTTGCTAAATGCACCATGAATACAACCAGTGTTCGCTCAGGCTGAGCCTAAGCAGCCAGTTCTTTTAAATAGCAAACCAGACACACATTTAATCCTTGCACTTTCCAGCAGGACAAATGTGGAAGGGTTCAATGGACTGCAATTGAGTATTAGATGATTCTTTTCTATACTTGGGAGTTGTTTTTTGAGAAGCGGGTTTGGAATTAAATCAGTGTCTCTGAAGCTATATATAAACAGCACTTAAAAGTTAAACAAATGAGAGGCGGGAACAGATAAGAGAAAATTATCAACCACACACAGCGTACAAAAACTAAAGTGTTTCTTTTCCAGTACAATGAGCTACTCGGATTGTACTTATAGGAGCCTTTAACTGTACAAATAGGAACCTTTAACATCTGTTCAAGTTCTTCCTTGGCTGTCTTCATCTCCAACAGCTGAGCTTCAGCCTTCTGAGCAGTATCCTCTAGCTGTTGCCGCAACTGGGAGGTCTTGGCTACCTGCTCCTTAGCAGTCTGCAGTGCTTCCACATCAGCAGCATGAAGTATCAGTTCCCGCTCATACTTATTCTGTGCTTCAGAGGCTATCCTTGCCTGAAATGGAAACGACAAGGAACAACATTTTATACCAATATAAAGATACTTATTCTAAAAAAGAACACTTTAAATTACAACTCAGGTTATAAGTCACTTAATTCAGACATGCTCTTATTAGCAAATAGCTGGTGAATTTCTGTGCTCGTCCTCAGCAAATCAAGTATCTCATGTGAACATTTCCACATCCCACAACAACCTTGCTTTTACTCTGAAAAAGATGTAGGTAGTTTCTGCTTGGAAGGGGGCTGAAAGTGGAAACTAACTTTGCTAATTTAATTCAGGTCCCAGAAGTGAAAAGGTTGGAAGAGGATGAAACCATTCAGTTCATCAAGCTTGTTCCACCAGTTTATTAGATTTTTTTAAAAAAACAAGATTACATATAGCGCCTTTCACGCCGGGAGGATATCCCAAGGCGCTGAACTCCCATTCCCTGCCTCTCCTCCATGCCCCGTATTTACCCTTACTTCCCAAGTCTCAATTCAGCTTCCCTTTTAGGACATATTAGTTTGCTGCCCAGCTTTATCAACCGTTTTCAAATTTTAAAAGAAAAGTTAGTGCTTAATTCTATACAGTAAACCTCACAAAAGTCGTATGAAATAGGAACTTACAATATGATGTATGCAAAGTATGAGTTATGTCAAAGTTGCATAGATTATAAACTTTTGAACGGGACTTGGGCAGATGTATGACTTAGGCGAATATACAATATATACAGATCTGACTTGTGCGAGCTGTATTAATGCCAGGCAGACACTGAAAGATCTTGTGAAGTAAACTTGTAAACATCATAAAAGTTCTGCAGACCTGTTCCTGACAATCCGCCCTTGCTTGCTGTTCATTGTTTGCAGCACCAGTTGCTCGTTGAAGAGCTTCCTGAAGTTCTGCCTGGAGGCTGCTCAGATTCTTCCTTAGGTCAGACATCTGAAATGTGTTTTTTAAAAGAAAGTGGCAACAAGCAATCATTCAACAGAAGAGAACAACTCACAACTAGAATCTCCCAGGACAAAACTGCACACAATTAGTAGACAACAATCATCAAGTCTGTAATGTGAAGAGTACACAAGGCAGAGCATACACACAGCTGTGCTCAAGTGACCATTTTAAACAACTCAAACTTCACTTCCTGCAATTTGATTTATCATCTGAACTCCTTAAGTAAATATCAAAGAAACAATACCAATTCTTAATCTAATGCTGAGCCAACTGAGAAGTCAAAATAGTTTTGAATATTACGTCTTGGGTCATTGTTCCACACTATTAAATATGAATTGTAGCTGATAAAATTAAATCCATCTTGCAAAGACCAGTTCAGTTAATAAGTTAAAACCAAAATGTTATACCCAAAGATGTACCATAATGAATGAAGTGACAGAACTAGCTGAATTTTAAAGAAATTAGTGTTGAACTATAAATTAATGGTATTAAAGGTACGTTAACTAGTAAACATAACATGTAGGAGCAGGAGTAGGCCATTCGGCACTTCAAGCCTGCCCCTCCATTCAATCATGGCTGATCTTCTAATCTAACTCCAGCTAATAACCTGACCCTGCCTTATCCCCATAACCCTGAATACCTTTTACAATAAGAAATCTATCTATCTCAGTCTTGAATATGTCAACAGCCCTTTGGGGTAGTGAGTTCCATACATTCACCACCCTTTGAGTGAAGAAGTTCTTCCTCAACTCAGTGTGAAAGGGCTGGCCTCTGATTTTAAGGTTGTGACCCCTGGTTTTAGTTTCTCCAACCAGGGGAAACAATCTCCCACTATCTACTCTATCATGTAAGCACCACGAGTTGTGCAAGCTTGTTCCTAACGAGAAGGTTAGTAAGTCGTAAGGTAGGGAAGAACAAGACCGTGGAGGACTTCAAAAGTGAGGACAAGATTCTTCTGGGAGATGTGAAGCTGGGCGAGGATGGGGTTGATAAGGTCATGGAGCTTGGGGTGCGAAAGGACATGGGTTACAAAGCTCTGAAAAACCTGCAGCTTGTGGAGGGAAGAATTGGGAAGTCCAGCGACTTAGCATAGTCAAGCCTGGGCATAATGACAGTTTGGGTGAGGGCCTTGGCAGCCCGAGTTGGAGGTAGTGGTGAAGGCGGGCAATATTGCAGAGGTGGGTGAAGGTAGAACGGGTCATGGCATGGATGTGGGGTTTAGAAGGATAGTTGAGGGTCGAACAAGACACCAAACGTTCCATACTGGCTCAGTGGAGAGTGCAGCCACAAATGTTGATGCTGGTAGCATCTGAAGTGAGGAGGCGCTGATGACATTAAACTGGAGAAAGTTGGCTCTCATGCAGGACTTGATGTCTGACAGATTTAGATCTTTTACAGTACATTTAACTGTTTTAGTAAGGAAAGGTAAAGTGGCAAATCTAGGTAGACAATAGCCAAATTCTTCTCGAGGTGATTCGTTGTGTGTTTGATTACAGTCTGAACAACTACAAAGCCTGGAAAGCTATCACGTATTGCATGGCAGAAAGATTGGGGGCTTTTTAAAAAGTGCAAACAACTGGACAAACAATACATTCAAAATGCATTTGTCAAACAGTTTATTTAGAGCTCCAAATCAGAAAGGAACATTGTATTTTGAATGGCGAGCCTTTACCTGCTGTTCCAGATTTTCTATAGTTTTGCGCTTTTCATCAGTCAAATCTTGTTTTTCTTTCTCAGCTTCCATTAAACGCTTTTCTAACTGTGCCTGATATTCTGCAGACTCAGTGAGCCGAGACTCCACAGCTGCTCGAACCTCCTCAGTCACCTAGAAAGAGAGGACAGAAAGTCAATTGCAACAAACTTTCAATGCAGATCTTAATTACCCACATTTAGCATTTAAAACCGGTGGATTAAGTTCAATTCCAGGCAGTTGTCGTAACACCAATATTTAAGAGATCAATTTTAACATAATTTCTAGTTAGTACAAGCGGTCCTGCTCCTTATCAACCTACTGGCAAAAGCAGCTTCATTCCAATTGGTATAAGCAAAGTATAATTATTATAAGGTAACATTGCTGAAGTTCCTGGTTAATCAAATGTCAAAAGAACTTTCAAGGCAGTTTCTGATGAGAGTCTAAACACTCGTTGCAGCAGATTAAAAAGGAGTCTAATTTGTGACCTTCTCAAACTCCACTAATTGGAGTCTCCACAGTGAGACTGAGCAGCCAGATTGCAGCTGACGATTTTCAAAAGCCTCCAAAGCTTCGAACACAGCCAACCAGAGGGTGAAACGGATAATAATAATAGTACTTGCATTTGAAATAATGCCTTATCACATCAGTGAGACGTCTCAAAGCGTTTCACAGGATAAACTGCAAAGTGGTTTGACTGTATTTTTTGGGTGAAACATGGCAGCCAGTTCACTTTTATAAGAATAATTGCTTAATAGTTGCTAAATCAATTATCTTTTACCTTTTAATTAGGAATGTGGTTGTGTGATTTAAGCAACAATTTGTTGGTTCTCTGCTTAAGAGTGCAAGTGGCTGTTATTCTCTCCCCTTAAATAATAATAATCCTTCGATTTGATACAGTGCCTTATCACGTCTTCAAGATCTCTCAAAAAGGATACTACTAACAATAATTATCGTTCACCAAAGACTATGAAATGCTCTATGCCCGCTGAGAAATGCTGCACATGCTGGTTACAAAGTAATATTTTAGCTTCAGACCTGCTTCTCTTTGCTGATAGAGTCTTCCAGACTAAGCACCATGCCTCTGTACTGCTCCAAATTGCTTGTGGTTGTCTTGAGGCGCTCCCTGAGGTCGTTTGTCTGTTCCTCCGCCTGGCGAAGCCGTGATCTTAGATTGTCCACGTCCTCTTCTCCATTTGAATCCCCTAGAAAAGTACAATATACTTATTGCCACCTTAAAATGTCAAGGCAAAGCAAGTTTATTTGCTCGATTGATTCTTTCAAGGGTTATCATACCAACATAAAAAAGATTTTGTACCATTCAACAGCTCCAAATCCCAATTAAACGTGCATCAGGTACTAAAACCTCAGGGTTGATATCAATAACTGCTATTATGCTGGGCGGTAGGGGAAAGAAAAAGGAAAAGCCTAGCTGTGGTCTGCTTGTAACAATTGCCAATTTACCGGTTACCAAGATGTGTAAGCACAATTATTGTACTTTCAGGAATGAGTTTATGTACAATTATTAACTTGTGTATACGAATACTTTCAGGAAATGCATGATCTGAGGTCCATCAGACATTCATATCTTACTGCAGAAGAGACATCAATCCCAAGAGTTAAAAGCCTAACATAGTTCAACAGATTCTGGATTGCCAAGACACCTGCAATTTTCCATGGGCCAAGTCCCCAATTTCCCCACTGCTAAAGAGAAGGGCTGATACAATAACATGTAACAAAGCTATACTCAAAAATGAGGCTTCTTGCACTTGCCTTTGGATCCTCCTCCTTGAGTATGCGATACCAGTTGAGTTTCAGCATTGGAAAGTTGCTGTTTCAAAGTGCTGGCTTCTTTTTCTGCATTTTTCAATAGGTCCTTTGTCTTGACATGGAGACCTAATTCAGTTTCATACTGCTTTTTGATTTCCACAAGTTGCACCTTTGAAGTAAACAAAGGTTAATTGTTGTATATCTCAGAAAAGAGACAGAAATCAGGACAACTACATTTCTAGTTTTGCCCTATCTCCCATTTTAAATGGTACAACAGGCTTACTTCCGATATTATGAGCCTCTAAGCTCTTATTTGTGCACCAGAAGGTATCTGACCTTCACCCTCAGATTTCTCATCCTTTGGTCTGAATCCACATGACAGTCATATATTATTCACATTGATAAGAATAGTTTGAGAACACTTACATCTTGGTTCCTTCCAAGAAAATGTCGCTGTTCCACTTCATTTTCCAACTTCTTTTTTAACTGTGTTATTTCTCGTTCTTGTCTTTCAATCTGGTTATTCAGGCGTTGTCTGGTCTCAGTCTCTGCGCGCTCCAGACTCAACTAAATGTGACAGTAATGGTCAGTTAACAGAATTCTTTCTACTCAAAGTAACACAATGATCAACAGCAGGAACATCAGTAAAACATTTCAACATCCCAAAGGGTAAATATGCCACATAATAGAATAATAATCCTTGCATTTTGATATAGTGCCTTATCACGTCTTCGAGACGTCTCAAAAAGCTTCACAAGGTATACTGCGAAGTGATGAGACTGTATTCCTTTTGAAGGAGAATACCTATGTCGGACCATTTGCACATCTGTAGATTGCACTGCTTATCAAATCTACCACTAACTGCTATATTTATACCTGAATGGACTGTAGATTTGTCAGCAGCAAACTTTGTCCCCTGTGTTCTGCTAACTTAGAGTCACGCTCTTGGGTCAAACGCGCTTCCACCATCTTCAACATATCTTTCTCTTTCCTCAAATTTTCCCCTCGAGCCTGTGGATAAAGGATTAAAAACACATTTTATTCTAATTTCTTTTTGGTCAGCCAGGTGTCTGACACGTGGAAACCCATCACCATGCTTTATAGAGTATCCAAACCAAACTGAGAAGCATCCTTTTTAAAACTAGAAAAATGTGCTTCTATAATTATGGTTTAATTGCATTAAATCTTCTGTATCATAAAATTGATAATTTGGGGTAAGCAACAAATAAATGCAAGTTCAAGTAATGTGGCAATTCTCCAGACAGGCTGTAAAACTATTCACTAAAGTAACTGGCCTCAGTGAATTGCCTCTTCTTTGTATAAATTAAGCTGCTAAAAACATACATTTAAAGGGCCATGGAACATAATAGCACAGAAGCAGATCATTCAACCGATCGGCCGAAAGGTGATAGCTCATCCACTGACGCTTACTACTCTTAATTCTAATTTGAGGCTCGGATTTTGAACATTAAACAATTTAGAGTGTAATAGTCATCCAAGATCAGAGAAATATTAGATCCATTTATCTAAAATAGTTATTCAACAATGGCTCAGGAAACGTGTTAGTATGAAAGGGGAAAGACGGGAGCGAAATATAGCATAAGGGGAGAGGACTGAGCAAGCACAAATGAATTCCTTGGATATATACATTCTCCAACTATCTATATTTTATTGGGCTTCAAATAGCCTGGATAAGTAGAACAAATAGCTCCCTACACAAATAACTAAAAGTTGATTCTACTTACAGTAAATACATCAAAACACAAAAATACATGTGCATTTCTACATTCGTCAGCGCACAGTCACAAAAACAATTTTACTGTATAGCTGCAGACACATACTAACACGTATATTAAACAAAGTTCTGACCTCTTCTATAGCCAACTTTTCGTTTGATCCTCGCAGTTCCTGTGTCAAACTGCAGATAATGTGCTCCTGTTTCTGTACAGTTGTGGTGAGTTTCTGACCCCTATCACGCAGTGATGATATTTCACGCCGGAATGCATCTATATTGTTCTGCAGCATCTCATACCTTTACATAAAAAAAAAGTTTTTTTAAAAAAAAAGTGCACTTGTTCATACTGTGAATGAAACCAAATGCTTTGAGATACACTGGGTGCAGGTGTAGTGTGGATTAGATCAAGGCAAAGCCTGTGATTTTGCTCTAACCCATCTCAGAAAGGTATTATTTCCTGCCCTAGTACACAATTCTCAATTTACTTAACGACCTCATTGAACCTCCTAAAGATGGCTAAAATCAGGGTGATCAACCTTTAATCTTATTATGAATCTATGGCTGGAATATTTATTAAAGTTCAGCTTTCCGCTCACACAAATGTGTAACCACTGACATTTAATAGTTAATTAGACAAAATAGCTCCAAGTCGGCTACAGATCTGGCTTCTGCAAACGTACCTTTTGGAAGCAAACTCTAGCTGTGTAGACAATTTTGTATTCTGGGTTCGCAGCTGTGTTAAGCCATCCTGAAGCTTATCATTCTGCTCATTTAGCATCTTGTCGTTCTCCGCTTTTTCCTTCTTGTAGGTTTCAAAATGTAACTGTAACTAAAGTAAAAATTATTTTCTAAACAATATGCATCTTGAAAAATATTTAATGCTTTAACCAATGTACATTTTAGTCTTTGATAACAAAACAAACACCAATTTATTTCCTAATTTTGTTCGCGTCTTGAGGCTTAATGGATAATTGGTTTAATTTTTGGTAAAATATAACATCCCCCCAGGCTAGTGCACTCTAAGAAACAAGAGACTGACTAACAATTATACTCTGAACCTGCTTTAAAGAATGGGATTACCAGGCCATGGCTGGTAAAACTGCAATAAACGACAAGAACACAGTATTCACACACTGATTAAGCATCCCTTTTGATTGAAGAATCTAAAATAATTAGTAGTGTCTATGGAGACATCCAGTCTTCAACAAATAGGTGTGACAGGATTTGTTTACATCAGCATTTACCAACCAAAAATATGATTAATTCAATTATTGAGTTTGAGTTTAAATGGTTTATCCACACTATTATTAGTGGAGCTTGGAACTTCCTCCCAATGTGGATCTTAGATAAGTGTAAATTTGCATTGAACTATCCAGAAAATAAAATGTTATAGTATACACAGCACAACTTTTTATTATAAGAGTCAGTTCCATAAATAGGCAATAGGAATTTTACCTTAGGAGATCACAATGGTAACAATAATCAATGAGAGCACATTATAAAAGGTTAGAATACTTAAAAATAAATGTGATCACCAAATAAGAACAGCACCAAAATAAGTTACTCTAACATAATATCACCATGAGAAACAACAGCATCGTTCTACTGCACTCCACATTCTTCCAGCTTATGTAAGATTATATTTGTTGTATTTAATGTTTTTAAGGCTTTTAATTAATATCTTTATATACGTTTAGAAAGTAACCTACCCATAATCCTTTAATAAGGTTTATTGATTTAATAACTAGCCTAGCAGAGATTAAAAGTAGCTTTGCTGAACCAGTTGAGGTTAGCTTCGGATTACATTTTATATTTTCCTGGGAAGATATTCACTCCTCTGAGATAATGAGCAATCGGGTTCTTGAGCATAGACGTAAGAACAGTGGACCACAGAAAGAAAAGGCTGCAGCCTCAGATATCTACCTATCTCAAGACTGAGAAACAAGCAGGGCGTGTTAGGCCCCCCAGAAGTTGACCATATATATGTCTCTCTACAAAGCAGCCTGCGAAGTGTGGGGGCTTATCTGTGACAAGGGGAGGTGGAGATAGAAACACGTAAAAGAAAGATGCAACTTTGAAACAGATGTAATTTTGAAAAAGTTGGGAGTTGAAGAGGGTCAGCGCTTTTCCCAGTGGAACCGACATTGATTCTACTGTATCTGTGGTCTCAGTTTTAAGAATAAGTTACACTATTTGTGTTATTTAAATCTTTGATTATTATACCACTGTATTGGTCATCTCCATCCGAATCTCTTACACCTACATTGTTCCCGCCTTCAGGGATTAAAAGTGTGTAGTGCCATTTTAAAGATATTAAAGTGTATATTTGACACTTACCTGCTTTAGTGCTGCCTTGGCTTGTACAAGCTCTGTGGTCTCCAATGCAGGAATCTGACTGGGTGTTGATGCCATCTGAGGCATTTCCTTACTCAATCCTGGGGAGTGTTTTGGAAGAGACGATATTAAAGACATTTCTCCTGGTGCCTTATCTGAGGGGGGGAAAAAAAATCTGGATTTTAGTGACAAGATTAATATTATGTAAAATCCAGATAATGGAACCATTGTATTAATCGCTTTTTTTTAAATAAACCGTGCGAGCAGGAAGATATAGAAAACTAGTAGATTCAAACCAAGTCTTCATAGATTTGTAAGAAAATGTGAAACCACTGAAGTCCATGCTCCACTAGGGGATGGCATTTATAATTACTCCTTCAGTGAGACAAAGCTAAAACTGATGGGCTATGACTTACCTTGGATTGGAATTGAAACTCCAGTCGTATGTGCGAGTAGTATGCGGTACATATCACGCTGCCGTACAATCGATTCAACCATTTGCATCTGATGATTTCGTGCTTCACGGAGACCCTCCAGTTCGACTAAGGATTTCGAAAGATCAGACTCAAGTCCTTTAATTCTGCAATTTAAAGTCAATTCAATTTAAATAAACCTTCATTCTTGATATATTAAGCAAATTTCTCCTATATCTAAAAATACAAGCAGTCCCAACATTAATATGTTGATAAATCTATGAGTTAATTCCTAAAAAGAAAGTACAATTATTCAGACATTATCTGGGATTTGGAGCCTTATCCAGGTCCCTTGGGATCTCAGGCTACGTGCTGCTCAGTAAAACGAGTTTGAGTGCAAAACATGCACAGTGGATTGTTAGGCAACGTGTGACATGCTGACTAAAAAATATTTTTTCTAAGTTTAACAAACCTTTAATCTCATGCAGATTTAATAATCTAGATTATTACTTTTGAATTAGTCAACTGATACTTAGATTATTTTACTCTCTCAAAATAGAAAGATGGAACAACTGAAGGATAAGTAGTTAGACGCTGTTAAGCATGGTCTTAACTTCAACTACGCAAAGTGTTGTGGTTTGTGACAACTTAGGTGGTATTAGTTGGCAGTAGCATTACAATAAGGCTTAATTGGATTGGGGGGGGCAGAGAGCAAGGGACAAGAAAGTACTTCCAACTACAGTGAAAAACACACACAGGACCTCCAACAATGCAGAACACTTCAACCACTGTACTGGAGGTCATTCTAGAATGTACGTTCTGCAGACCTTTGGCTAAGACTTTGAGTTTACTTGAAGAATAATATGATGTGCCAAAGCCAATTTGATGTGATCAGGCCCCAGAATTTACCGTGATGAGGCCTTTTCCTCTTCTTCTTTCTCATGTTTCTCAGCAAGTTCACGAAGGGTCAGTAGCAGCTGCTGGTTCTGCTGCTGGAGTTCTTCAATGCTACGATAAGTGACTAAATGTTGTGAAATTACTTCAGATGAACTGCTAATATCAGCCGAGCTAACTTCATCTTCTCGCAAAACGTGGTTCCCTCGTGAATCTTCCAGTTCCATCAAAAGAATTCTAGTCTGAATTGCACACAAATAAAGGAGTGCAGTGTTATGCGTTTCAGGTTGGATACAGAGCATTTCATGAGCAATTCCATAGAGCTGCTACAATAATAAACGGACAATGACAGAACAATGTTATCCATATTTTGATATTAGGCTGGAATTTCATTAGCAAAACATTTTTGTGAAAATATATCAGACCAAAGGTTCAATGGTAAGCAGTATAATAATTTTTGCAGTTGATATACTGATTTTTCCCATCATCAAGATGTCTCAAAGTGCTTCAAAGAATTTCGCTGGGAAGCATAGCATCTGTACTTGTAGGTGAATGTGACAGCCAATTTGCACACAGAAATGTTATCTCACAAATAGCCATGAAACGAGGGACCAATTTTATTTGTTGACCAGGACACTGGGATAAGCCCCTTTCATATTTCAAATAGTGCCATGGAATCTTCAATTTCTACCCGAACAACCAGGCGGGATCTCAGTTTAACGTCCTTGCTAGTCTATTAAAGCAAGCTAAATTGCTTTACACTTGTCAACTGTTAACACTTGGTAGCATGGGTTAATACTACCGGCAAATTCCAGCATATTCCTGAACATAAACAATTTTAACAATTGAAGAATTTTATTCAACAGACCACTGGATTCAATTATTCCACTGGAAGTTTTAACTTTAAAAGGCTTGGTTGCAGCCTAATAGTCCCTTTATTTGCAATGATAAAACTGGAAATAAAATAAGCCAAGAACCACAAATGTTTCATCTAAAACTATCAACCCTCTTCTTGTTTTAATGCAAGGTGCAACCTCATCGTACATTTTGTATCAAGCAAAGCAAACATCCTTCAGTTACACACCCACCTGCTGAAAGAGATGAGTCATTTGCATTTTTAATCATTACAGATGCTATGCTTCACAGCAAAATTCTTTGAAGCACTTTGAGACATCTTGATGATGTCTCAAAGTGCTTCAAAGAATTTCGCTGGGAAGCATAGCATCTGTACTTGTAGGTGAATGTGACAGCCAATTTGCACACAGAAATGTTATCTCACAAATAGCCATGAAACGAGGGACCAATTTTATTTGTTGACCAGGACACTGGGATAAGCCCCTTTCATATTTCAAATAGTGCCATGGAATCTTGAATTTCTACCCGAACAACCAGGCGGGATCTCAGTTTAACGTCCTAGCTAGTCTATTAAAGCAAGCTAAATTGCTTTACACTTGTCGACTGTTAACACTTGGTAGCATGGGTTAATACTACCGGCAAATTCCAGCATATTCCTGAACATAAACAATTTTAACAATTGAAGAATTTTATTCAACAGACCACTGGATTCAATTATTCCACTGGAAGTTTTAACTTTAAAAGGCTTGGTTGCAGCCTAATAGTCCCTTTATTTGCAATGATAAAACTGGAAATAAAATAAGCCAAGAACCACAAATGTTTCATCTAAAACTATCAACCCTCTTCTTGTTTTAATGCAAGGTGCAACCTCTTCGTACATTTTGTATCAAGCAAAGCAAACATCCTTCAGTTACACACCCACCTGCTGAGAGAGGTCAGTCATTTGCATTTTTAATCTTTGATTCTCCCTGCCGAGCAACGTAGAACTCTTATTAGCCTCATCGGTATCTTTTTGTAATCGACGCATTTCCTGCAGCAGAAAAAAATCCAATAATATTAATCATTACATTTGGTATAACGTCTTTCATGCCGGGAGTACGTCCCAAAGTGCTTCACAGGACATACTATAAAATGCAGTGACTGCGTTTTGTGGGTGAATGAGTCTAGTATCATATGACCTTTGTAAGAATTGAAAAGGAGGCATTAGACAAAGGGTTTCCCTTTATTCCTGCTCTGTCCATTCATGTTGTGGACTACATAAATAAATATCTTCTCAATACATGAACTGTGCATATATGCTTACAGCTCAATGAATAGCTTTTATGTGTTGTATTATGTTCTCATCTGTACAAATGGTGAGGTGTTTAGCGTAGAATTTTTAAAAAAATGCTATTTGTCAATCACCCGAAGTAACATGTTGTACCGTATGTATTCAAAGCATTTGCATCAAACACAAAGAAAAACGGAGTCTTAAGAACCTCAATAAGTTTCGAGGCAGTGTGGAATGTGCATTAGTACACCAGCCATCATTATTCCATAAACCGACATTCAGAACCAACATCAGACTATTAATTACATTTACAGATAAGTGTGAAGCTGTACCACTATGTCAATGCGTTCAAGACACTACATATGCCAAAGGATTTTATTGAGAACGTTCCTGAAGCATTCATTCTTGCTGCACATTAATATCGGCACCTTTCCTCTCAAAACGATCAGTCAACAAGTTATGGATGGACCGTTGGGAAAGACTTTGTTGACTGGAGAGTATGAGGGGAAGCTTAGCAAACATTCTGACCACCTCAGCTTCAAATTGCTGGGTAATGAAGTCTCACTGCCCTCTGGAATTTAGAGTGTTCAACACTATCACTGCCGAGCAACAAGGACTCAGGAAAGGTGGAATGGAAAAGTAAACAGAAGAGAGAAAGAACAAGAGAAAAGTGAAATGCTACTACAGTTATTTATTTTCCTGAAATCAACTTTTAATTAAATCAGAAGAATGCAAGGATGATTATTATCACCTTCATGGCTTCTTCCAGTTTTGCTGAGAGATTTGCTACGGCTTTTTGCCCACGTTCATATTCCTCCCGCTGGCGTTTCAAAATCGGAGCCTTCATCTCCACTTCTTTCACAATCTCATCCAAGTACTTATTTACCCGCTTGTTTTCCTGTTTTGCCAGCAACAGCTGATCCTGGGCTTCAACATATGCATTGTATAACTGTGTAAGAAAGATGGTGGAGCGGGGGGGGGGGGGGAGGGAGAAAGATGAAAATATTCATCTGCATAGGTTGTTACTCATATTTCATGAAACACCAAAATATTTTAAGTCATATTTTAAGAAATTAGCTTTCCCATTTCATAGCTCATTCATCACATTTGCTTTGCAAGAGTCCAAAGAGTGGAATGAAATTATGTTCTGTACCAGCACTTACAAAAGAACTAGGATTGGAAAAATAGTTTTCACTAAATGGACCAAATTTCCCCACAGTGGGAGTAAGGACAGTTTAAGCTTTCAAATGGCAGCACATCTACAGGGATTCCATATACGTGTTGCTCATGCAATGCAGGAAAAAATGATTACAGTAATAAGGCTACTCAGACACTGAAATTTTCAAACATGAAAACATTCAAAACCAGTAACGGGAAAGTTTTCAATAAAAGCTATTCAATGGCAGCACATATCTTAAGAAAAAGATATTGAATGACCTAGTTCCTACCTCAGTAAGCTTCATTCCAGGTTTTATAACTTTAGCAACAGCTGCTGCAGTTGGGGACATGGCAGCAAGTTCTTCCTCTGAGAGGGTGGCTATACCTATACCAAAACAGATATGCAATCATCTAAACCACTAGCACAGATACAGTTATTGGCCAACATCTAGTAACCAACAGCATGCTCACCTTTACGTTTGGTGGCTACAAGGAGATCATTAGCATTTTCCAATTCCTTCTCAAGCTTACCGACCTTCTCATTCAGGTCAGTAATTAGTTTGGCATTGGAGGCCACGGTCTCAGCCACTCGCTCCTCGCTTTGCTTATGGGCTAAAATATAAAGACGTTAAACAACAACTTGCATTCATGTAGCACTCTTCACGCAGGCAGCGTTTACGTGCGTCACAAAATACTTAATGTTGAAACACTATTTCAACATTAAGTCATTTTCAACTATGAATGAACAGCGCATGTTTTAAAAAGGATGGAAAAATACCCATCAATGAAGTTCGCATTAAGTAACCTTACCCTCGTTAGCCTGTTTCAGAAGGCTATGAAGCTCTTCAACTGCTCCGGTAAGCTCTGCAGCCTTAGCTTCAGAATCATCTGCAGCACTCTGAAACAAATGAAAACATTTAAGAATGAATTGATTTAACTGGATATGAAAAGGTACTGACAATAATGAATGTTCTGAGGAATAACATTATTAAGCATTCAATGGTTATTGCAAAGCCCAAATTTTAACTTTATTTTGTTCAGAAATAATAATATAATAATAATCCTTGCATTTGATATAGCGCTTTTCACGTCGGGAGGACGTCCCAAAGCGCTTCACAGAACACACTGTAAAGTGAAGTGACTGTATATTTGTGGGCGAACGCGGCAGCCAATTGCGCACAGCAATGTCCCACAAACAGTCGTGGATTGAAAATGACCAATTTATTGCTTTTGGAGGAATTATTATTAGGCTCTGTGTGGAGTAAGGAAACTTGCCCAAGGTTTCGCCCTGCCTGGAATTGAACTCAGGTCTCTCGCTTGCAAAGCGAGTGCTCTAACCATTGAGCTACAGGACTCCACAAATGCATTAGAAATCATACCGGCTGTATTTCGCATTAAGTTGCTTCACTGAAATTACATTTCCTAAAATTATCATAGCATCCAATAACATTCATAATCTTAAATTTTTGAATGATGATATAAAATATTAACATTTCAGTAAGGTGCTCTTCGTGCAGTTCGGTGATCATTTCTGTGGCGAGTGCATCAAATCTCATTTAAGTGCTGGAAATGCTCGGCTAATAGTTTTATTTTGAAGCATGGTTCATCCTCAAAGAGAAATCACAAGGAACAACAAGGAATCTTTCTGCAATATTCTAACATTAAGATTGTGTGTAAGACTCAAAAATCCAAATATTACAGTTCAGATTTTGAACTTTTCACTAAACTGTATCAATATTGCTAGTCAAGAGAATTACAAAAGCAGTGAGAGTAAACACAATAGGTTGACTTTTGGGTGGTGGTGGGGTTCATGACACACGCGGAAACCCATCACCAGGCTTAAGAGTATCCAAGCCCAGCTATATAACATACCTTGTATAAGTTTGATAACTTTATGTGAGCATTCAGCTCATTGCGGAATTTTTCCTCCATGCTCGCCGAATGCTCCTTTGACTGCAAAGAAATAGAAGATTGATATCCAAGGTCAATTTTAACATTGAATGCATACATGCATGTAATACATATACACACACACGCGCGCCAGAACAAGCACCAGTTTGACAATCTGCAATTTCCAATTATCCTGAAAAAGTACAAATGAATTTGCATTTACCAAGATTAAACCAATATTGCTTTTACTGGTTTCCAAATGTTTTCTTTGCCAATTTCCCCTCAGTAGGCATTAAAATTTTCTGTATTCAAAACATCATAGAAGGTTATATAGGCACAGATCTCACCAATGGAACAATAAACTAACCTCTTTCAGTTTACTCATTAAGTCATCAATCTGTTTCTTGAAATTTTCATTAGCTCCTTTTAAAGTGCTAATCTGTTCTTCAATACTGGAGACCTGTGAAAGTGAATCGGTGAAAAACGTTCACCATCAGGTATTAGTAAAACAGTTTAACAAAAGTGACAATTTACAGTCAGGAAAATTAATAAATACAAATAGACAAAATGCATTCAAATTACAATACAAATTGACATATTTAACAGCTTTCAAATTGGGAGGACTTCCCAAGACGCTCAACAGTGTTGGCACGCGAGCTGGTGGTGGGTTCTGAGTAGAGAGGAGAAAGATGACCAAATGCGCAGTCAACGAGGTAGGTCTTGAGAATGATCTGGAGCGGGGCGAGGGATGCAAAATATGTATGACGTGTAAAAAATAATTGGCAGTTTTCCTTTCCTAAAGAAGGTGCCTGCTCTTCTTGGTTTAAGGGTGGGGGGGGGGGGAGGGCGACACAAGGCACATGATCCTCATCTAAGCAGTCATTCCTCATGTGCTCAGTTGGAAATTGAAACTTGGCAAGGTATTAAACCATGAAGGACATCATAGCTGACCCTAATGTTGCTATAACCTTGCATCCAGTTACACATATTCTAATAGGAACTAGAATCCTGGTGAATTTTTCCTCTCGAGGTCTGGTCAAATCCACCCAACTGGCTAAGATCAGGTAGCTGAATGTAAGCCATAAATTGAACCAGAGACTTTCTATATTCTTGAGTAAAGGTGGGGCAATCACACCTTGGGCCACCAGGAAAACTCATGCATTGCTTTTTAATTTGCTATAATAGAATATCAATATGTTGACAAACTATTACCTCATCCTTTTTGTTCTCGAGATTACATCTCAGTTCAAGAATTTCATTGCTCTTTTCTCGACGAAGTCCCAACAGCTCATCAGTCTTCTTTTTTAATTCTGCATTCAACCAATTGGTCTGGTTCTGCAATAGTTCCTTTTCTTGTTCAAGTCGTTTTTCACGGTACTGCAAATAAATTAACAATAGAGAAATGGACAGTTGAAATCCTGAGTTTGGGAATTTTATGGTGAACTGGCTTCTCTTGCATCGGACTGTTGTATTATTTTAGATAATGGCATTAATACACAGAAACATATCAACAATTTATTGACTATGAAATACATATAATTTATTGACAATATATATATTTGAACGTTGATCACATAACTCTCATTTTAGTACAGAATTTAATAAATAATGAAGACACTAATCTGTAAGCGTAGCACTTCAAAAGGTCTTATTTGCGCATAAGAGTAGTTTTTAAATTGACCTTCAAAGAATGAAATCTGAATTTGCAAGGTTGAAAGTTAGAGCCACAAATGCACTAAATTGGTTATAAAAAAGACAACCACTCACCTTGATTGAGATTTCAGAAACCTGGAGTTCATCGAGCTTCAGCTGAAGATCTATTTTTGCTGAATTTGTTTCTGCAAGCTTAGTATTTAATCGTTTAAAATCCTCTGCATGGGAAAAAAAGAAACCTGGGTTGTTCAAGTTTTTAGGGAACATTTAAATTATTTTCTTAGTTATGAAAGTGAACTCATAACTCCATCTGTATCCCATTTCTCTCGATCGCCTGGAGTAAAGACAGTCTTACTTTGCTCACTGCTCACATTGTCTGGGAAGGATGTCATGCTGAATGTGAACATAGTATTCTCCACCAGTCACACTCCATTTCCATTTAAATGGTTACTAGTGCTGGTTTGCTTCAAATATTTTAGGATATTTTAAAAGAGCTTTCATTAACCATTTACTAAAAAAAAAGCCAGCAAAGCTAATTTTCAGACGATGTTAAAAGAGCTCTTTGGGCGAACCTGGGTGTTGTTGTATGTTTGTTTTCACAACTGGACGTACCGAAAATCTTAATAGCTTTAAGTAAAGGTCCATGGAATGGGTCTGGGCTTTCCCAATCCAGCTCTTCAGTGGGTACAGCCCCGCAACAAATATTAGTCTCTCAAATCAATCACAAAAATGACCAGTGTAAACAACAGAAAATGTGAGCACACTGGTGTAGTGGAGGTTGCTTTTCAAACATACTGTTGGGCAGTGTAAAGAAAATGTAACATCTGGCAATTGTTCAATTTTACTTTGCCTTGTCTGACCCAGGGCTTCAATGCAGATGCTGGTTACCAGAAATAGAATAGTGCTCCATTCCCCTCAGAGGAACCAAAACCACTACATTTTTAAAATCACAATTTTTATAGTTATAGACAACTCAAACCACTGTTGTACGAAAGTAGAGCTCAGTGGCCATTTGTGTCTGCATGGCTAACCGTCACCTCCCCCTTCCCTCTCCCCCGGCTCGGTATCAGACTCCGCCACTGTCAAGCGCTCCGCGGGTCTCTGCCCCGCACGAAGGGCTCTACATAAATGCAAGTTGCTGTTGTCTGCACCATCGAAAGGATACCAACAATTCAGTGTTGGAAGCTGGAAGCAAACCCACACTGCACTGAAATGCGTTATAACTCGGTCTGACTAGTATCCTCCAGGACAAAGGAAACATTTACCACACAACATCCAAATACACATTTCATCAGTTTCTGAACCAACATACCATTCAAATGTTCCAGTTCTTGCGATCTTCGTTCAAGAGTCCTCACCAGTTCTCGTTTTTCATTATCCAACTCATCCTTTGCTCGTGAAAGTTGGTTCTATTTTTCCATTTAAAAATGCCAAAAGAAAAACTAAATAATTCACAGCAAGCACAACATCTCATTTCACATCAGTTATATTTTGGATCATTTGTCCTAAATCTTTATACGTCAATATTTTTTGCACACAACCTTAAACCTGACAAGTATACAGGCTGGAAAAAAACATTAAACAAAAGTAGTGTTCCTTTAATATCAAAGGATTGTATTCTAGCATAAAAAGGATATGTACAATATTAGTCGCTCGCTTACATGTGATCTTTTCTTGAGCCCACAAATTCAGATGAAGGATTTTCTGCTCATTCCACCTCGCTTATCCAAAATATTAACTCTACCAACTAAAGCATCAAGATGTTTCCTACATATGTATCCTGGCCTTCACTCGCATGCCTGGTAACAAATCAGCTGCTGATCAACTTCCATGTAAAGAAATACTTATTGATGTCCATCCTAAACCTGCTCTTCACAAACCTGAACCTGGGCCATAGAACACTGCTGACTTGGTGTGTCGCAAGATATTGTCCTAGGTTTATCTACTCTATCCTGCTTAGCATCTTTTAAGTTCTATAATGTTCTCCCTGACATCTCACTTTGAGGCTGAAAAGCCCAAACTGATCTAATTGCTTGCCCGAGCTCAGAGATCAGTTTCATTACTGTCCTCATGGAGAAAGTTCCAGGTTTTTATATTTCATAGAAGCATCATCTTTGAAAGGACAACATCACCAGAGAACTGAAAGGTTGGTTTCTCTGACTAAAAGTATTTGAATTTATTTGTAGACGGGCGTCTCTAACTTTAATTCATGCTTTCTCTTCCGCCCCCTTCCACAACCTTAATAGTTTCTCAATTCTCTTCCCAAAAGACTTTTACCCACTCTAGTACTGTTCTTGGTGAAGTTCAAATATAGAGAGCTAGTCACTGTAAAATGATTGTGTTTGTAAAGATCACACACCTGAGAATTTTTTAAATTTTCTTGAGAAGAGTCTAGTTCCTTATTTTTCTCTTTAGTCTCTGTTAATTGATCATCTGTAACAAAAACATGTACATCACCCACAATGGACTACAGTAGTATCTTGCATTAATTCAAACAAAAAGATGGAATTCTAAAGCAGAACATTGAATTTGCTCTTCGTTGCAATGGTTGCCAATAAATTCTTCCTAAAAAAATTCTCATAAGCTACTATGTTCAGCCAAACCAAGATTACCATCTGGTACATGAACTACCTTAAAGAATTCTACTTTTAACGAATGATTAGCTATGAAATAACGGATGGTACCAGCAACCTGCGCATTTATTAAATATGAATTATATGAAACTATAGTCGCTTCTTGAAAGAGCATTTCTTGGAAGAAACGTCAAAAAAGTCCCACTCTTCACTGCAGGCTAAGTTTAATACAGTGTGGTTGAATCCTTTCAGCTAAGGCTGTCCACACCAATTACAGCGCAACCAATATTATAATGATCCTTAGGTAATATATTTGGATAATAATGATGATGACATCTCAAAGCTCTTCAAAAGATATACTGTAAAGTGGTGTCGGTGTGTATATTATGGAGGCAAAAGCAGCAGCCAATTTGCGCACAGTCTAATGATCCACCCTGACCATTTCTACATAGTTCAGAATCGCAGCAAATCAGTATAATTGGGATAGAAAATAAACAACAATAATAACAAAATTACACTTATAGAGCGCCTTTCACGTCAGAAGGACATCCCAAAGCGCTGAACAGTCAGGTGTCAGGGCCTGAGCGTGGGGAATGGGTGGTCTAGGGGTGAGGGAAGGCAGAGAGGTGGGAAGGAGACCAAAGGCACAGTCGAAGAGAAGCTTTCTTTGTGAAGCCACAGCAATACTTACTGAGTTTGGTAAGTTCTTCACGCAGATTTTGACACTCCTGTGATTCTAATACCAACTTTTCCTGGCTCTGGGTGAGCCGTTTCTCTACTTCAAAGTATTGTTGCTCTGAAATGAAAATGTTATCCAAGTTATCAAATAATGCCTAAAGTCCCATCATTAGTCATTAAACATTTGTCCTATATTTTTACAGTTAAATTAAAACATGACAACTTACTTAAATAGATTAGAACTTAAGCAAATCCATTGGCATCATCCACGATGCTGCCCCTGAGCTGCCACAATGAATTGAAGGGCCACAAAAAGCAACAGAAGTCAAATAAACACTAAGAATAAAGAAACCCCGGGGGGCATCACCTTCATCACAGCAAAGATAATAATAATAATGATCCTTGCATTTGATATAGCGCTTTTCACGTCGGGGAGACGTCCCAAAGCGCTTCACAGAACACACTGCAAAGCGAATTGACTGTATATTTGTGGGCGAACGCGGCAGCCAATTGCGTACAGCAATGTCCCACAAACAGTCGTAGATTGAAAATGAACAATTTATTATTGTTTTTTTTTGGTTTTGGAGGGATTATTATTAGGCTCTGTGTGGAGTAAGGAAACTTGCCCAAGGTTTCGCCCTGTCTGGAATTGAACTCAGGTCTCTCACTTGCAAAGCGAGTTCTCTAAACCACTGAGCTACAGGACTCCACAAAGATCTTACTTGTTTAAAAATAAAAAAAATGCACCAATTTACAGCAACTGGCAACGCTCATCACTGCCTTAATTTTAAACGTTTTTGATTAATATCGTGTCTAAAACGGACCAAAAGCTAAACCCGTGGAGGTCTTCCGCATTAAAAAAACCACAGGAAATGCTAACGTTTGGTGCTAACTTTTTTTTAAAAAAGAATAGGCGGGAGGGGGAAAGAAAAGGAGCGGAATGTTTTGCAAGATAAATTTTTTTAAAACAAAAAAACACACACACAAAACACTTAAAAACAACAAAATGCACCTGACCATGAAACAGCTTATTCCGGGCAGTTTAATATGAATGATTTTAAATGCTAGTCAGAGGGTCCTGCAGCTCAGTGGTTAGAGCATTCGCTTTGCAAGTGAGAGACCTGAGTTCAATTCCAGGCAGAGGGCGAAACCTTGGGCAAGTTTCCTTACTCCACACAGAGCCTAATAATAATCCCTCCAAAACCAAAAACAATAATAAATTGGTCATTTTCAATCTACGACTGTTTGTGGGACATTGCTGTGCGCAATTGGCTGCCGCGTTCGCCCACAAATATACAGTCAATTCACTTTACAGTGTGTTCTGTGAAGCGCTTTGGGACGTCCTCCCGACGTGAAAAGCGCTATATCAAATGCAAGGATTATTATTATATTATTATTATAAAATAAAAGAACATTTACGGGTTCCTTTTAAAAGTAGCACAACCTGTCGCGCTCCCTTTATTACTCCTCACCCACCCTCTCCCCCCCGCTCCCCACCCCCTCGGGGCAAAGGGTCCAAACCTCAGACCCACTGAAGCTTCAGCTTCGATGATAAAACTAAAAAGAAAAGAGGTTCTGGTCTCCAGGCCTCAGGCCTCGGACTCTTCTCTTTCTCTCTCTCTCTCTCTCCCACTCACCACTGTCCACTTTAAAGCGCTCGTACTTGACCTTCAGGCCGTCCGCTTCGGCCTCCTTGTCGGACAGCAGCTTCTCCAGCTTGCTGACCGTGGCCTTGGGGAGTTTGGCCAACTCGGAGCGCTCCAGCAACTGCTGCAGCGCGGCCGCCATGTCGGCTCCTCGGCTTCAGGCGCTGCCGCTCCGTGCGCATGTGCAGAAGCCCGCGCTTTGCTCCGCGGAGGGGCCGGGGTGGTGGTGGTAGCCAACTACAACTCCCAGCACGCCCTGCGACTGCCCTTCGGGAGCGCAGGCAAGTGGAAGGTGAACTACACCTCCCAGCATACCCCGCGCTGCCCCTGTTCAACTCTTCTCTGGGAGAATTGCTGCATTGGTACCAAATAATAATAGTACAACGACAACAACAACAACAAGAAGATTGCATTTATAGAGCGCCTTTCGCATCAGGAGGACGTCCCAAGGCGCTGGACAGTTGGGTCGGGACCCGAGCAGGGGGGAAATGGTCAGGGTGAGGGGAGGGAAGGGAGGGAGCGAGGAGGGGGTAGAGAGTCGAGGTGAAGGCACGATAGTAATCCTTGCATTTGATATAAGCACCTTATCACGTCTTCCAGAGATCATCAAAACACTTCATAGAATATGAACTGACTGTATATTTTGTGGGCAAAACACAGCAGCCAAATGTGCACAGTAATAGCAATTTGCCAACAAACAGTTATGAAGTGAGTGACATAACTTATCTGATGGCCAGGTCACAAGACACAAATTCCATTCTCTTTTTGGATAGTGTCACGGGATGCTTAACCTTCACCTGAAGGATTAACATTGGTTAAAGATTTTACCTGGTGGATTGACACAACAGTTTATCCAACCCCCAAGTGGAGTGTCAGCCTGAATTATGAGCAGAAGGTTTGAACCCATCAACTTATGACCCATAGATGAGAGTGCGAACAACTGAGCCAAGGTATCATCAGGGTTGGAGCAGATTGTAAAGAGGGTATATCAGGACTTTGGAGGGAACAGAAAACTAAAGCAAAGATGGCATGGAGTTCTGGTATAAGTTAAAAGCTTGTGGAGGCTGATCCAACACAGAGAACATTAGAGAAATCTCGGCTAGAGATGGTGAGATAATAAGTTCCTCACAAAGGGTAACAGAAAATGTACAGCATGGAAACAAGACACTGCTGATGTTTACATTCCACAAATGTCCACCCTTTCATTTCTCCATCCCATACCCATACCCTTCTGTTCCCTTTTCCCTCACATCCAGGTGAGGGTGAAGTTCCAGTTTCCTCTTGAATGGATCCACAGTACAGCATGTTTTATCTTTATAAGTCTCAAAATAATAAGGCTCTGTATCAAATGGAAATATTATTATTATTATATAGCTGCCGAAGTCGTACGTGCACCTGAATCCCATTTACTTTCCTGTCAAAGCCACAGAGATTTGGGGAGGACAAGTTTGCAGGGCTACAAGGAGAGCGCGGGTGAGTGGGAGTGAATTGGATAACTCTTTTCAAAGAACCAGCACAGACACGAAGGGCCGAATGGTCTCCTTGAGTGCTGTGTAATTCTATGATTTCTTTGCACTGGTTGTATTATATAAAAGCACTCCTTGTACTGATAAGGTGATAAGACCTCTGAATGAGGGAACGCGAATCAACCAGCCTTTTAACTGGCTCCTGTCCAGTACAGTATAATTAATGTGAAGGGTGACTGACTCGTAATGGTGAGGTAAGTCCTGTAGCTCAGCGGTTAGAGCACTGGCTTTGCAAGCGAAGACACCTGGGTTCAATTCCAGGCAGAGGGCGAAACCTTGGGCAAGTTTCCTTACTCCACACAGAGCCTAATAATAATCCCTCCGAAAAAAAACAAACTAGTAAATTGATCGGTTTCAATCCACGACTGATCGTGGGGACGCGCGGCTGTGCCCAATTGGCTGCCGCGTTTCGCCCCAAAGATATACGGGTCCAATTCACTTTCGCAGCCTATTCTGTGAAGCGCTTTTAAGAGTCGTCGAGGAGGCGTGAAAAGCGCCATATCAAATGCGAGGATTATTATCATCAGTATTATTATTATAAGGGGCATAAACCAATGGCCATCAATTTTTGTCTGGAGTGGGGGGGGGGGGGAGTAAATGTTTGGCAATGTGGAGGGTTATTCTGGGGCAAACGTCTAGAAGATCATTACCTGGAAGCCAGGACTCTGACCCAAACCAGGCCCCATGTAATGTAACCTCAGCTAAACCCTGAACAGTAATTTTGTGCTGAATTCATCACAGTGATCACGAGGCCGGGGCTGTTGTGACTGCGGGACACAAACACCCCCCCCCCCGGGGGGGAGGGGGAGCGTCACGCCGCGCGGGAGCCTGGGAGTTGTAGTCCGTCCGCCTGCACGTCACGGCTTGCAAACCGCCGGAGCCCAGGCGGTGGCGGTGGGGGTGAGGAACTACAAGCCCCAGGGAGGCGCGCCCGCAGCGGCGCCTGCGCACGGAAGTCGCGCCCTCCCCAGTTACCCCGATGCAGTCTCACGCTCACCGCCTGGAAGCCGAGAGCCGTCGCGAAGGGTTAGTGGGGGCACCGGGTCACTTGCCGCCTTGTGTCGTGTGTTGCTTTCGCTGCGGCTCCACTTTGCTCTCTGTTGTTAACGCTCCGCCGGTGGGGACGATCTTGTCTCGGTTTTTAATCCTTTACAAAAGTTAGTGTGGTGTGGTCCAGTCCTGCCCTGTCCAGTCCAGTCCCCTGTCCAGTCCCCTGTCCAGTCCCCTGTCCAGTCCCCTGTCCAGTCCTGCCCTGTCCAGTCCCCTGTCCAGTCCCCTGTCCAGTCCCCTGTCCAGTCCTGCCCTGTCCCCTGTCCAGTCCCCTGTCCCCTGTCCTGTCCAGTCCCCTGTCCAGTCCCCTGTCCCCTGTCCTGTCCAGTCCCCTGTCCTGTCCCCTGTCCAGTCCCCTGTCCAGTCCCCTGTCCCCTGTCCAGTCCCCTGTCCCCTGTCCTGTCCAGTCCCCTGTCCAGCCCCCTGTCCCCTGTCCAGTCCCCTGTCCAGTCCCCTGTCCAGTCCCCTGTCCAGTCCCCTGTCCAGTCCCCTGTCCAGTCCCCTGTCCAGTCCCCTGTCCAGTCCCCTGTCCAGTCCTGCCCTGTCCCCTGTCCAGTCCCCTGTCCAGTCCCCTGTCCAGTCCTGCCCTGTCCTGTCTGGTCTGGACTGCAATTTACAACAGTACTGCTGTTGTGGACGGTTCACGGACCTGAGGACCGACGGAGCCGGCGGTGTGTAATAATATAAAATAACGATCCTTGGATTTGATTGTAGCCCCCGATCGCGTCTTCCAGGCGTCTCAAAATGCTTCACAGAATGTACTGTAAAGTGGATTGACTGCATATTTTGTGGGCAGAAGTGAAGAGGCGATCTGCGATCCTGTTATGGTTTATTATTAGGAAACGAGACTCGTGGGGGGGGGGTTTACCAATTTATTTTTTTGTAAATGCGAGCGAAAGATCAACCGGAACTCACTCTGCAACCCGTGTCCTCTCCTGCACAAGGCTCTGCGAGCCCTTCGCATTCACGTTCCAAATCCCCTTCTCGCATCCTTGCTCGGCTCCACTGGCTTCCCAGCTCGGAGGGGATTGCATTCAGGATTCTTGTCCTCACCTTCAAATCCCACCACGACCTCGCCCCATCCTACCTCAGCGAACTCCTGCTCAGTGAATAACAGTCTGATTTATGTCCCCTGCACAATCCACATATCATTGGAAGCGTTCAGCCATTCCGCCCCCAACATCATCTCACCTGGGTCCCTCCGCCTCACCCCCACCCTCCTCACGTTTAAACCCCATCTTTTCAACCATGCTTTCGGTCTACTAGCTGGCTCCGGTCTCCTGAACATCCCTCAACCTTTTCGTTCTACCATCTGCAGCCGTGGTTTCAACCACAAAGCTTCGAAACTCTGGAACTCTATGCCTCAATCCTTCTGCCTTGCCCCACCTTGCCCATTTTCAGATTATACCCTGAAGACCTTCCTCTTTAACCGTGCCCATGTTCACCTCTCCTCTCTTCCTGAAATTTGGACCTATGTCAAGTTCCTCTGTATCGGAAACAGTGAGTAGAGGAAGTGCAATTTCTGACATAGCTCCAGAAACTGAAAGAGAGACTTGAAACTTGAAAAAGGCTGTGTAAATGTTATGTTCTGGGAAGAAAATACAAAAATAATGCCTATGCGGCCTGTGGACGTTTCTCAAATACGGAATCCAGCTCTCAGCAGGCAAAACGTTGGACTCTTTCTTGTTTCTTTCCTACCTACCCTACCTGCCTATCAATCAATCAATCAATCAATCAATCAATCAATCAATCAATCAATCATATATACAGAGAGAGTGTTGAAGTACGCAGAAATTCAACTGATCTGTGGGATTGCAGTGAAGATATCCAGGATATCCTCTGAATTCTGGTGTCAAAGTAGGTTAATATAATCCTTGCATTTGATATACCACTTTATCACGTCTCTGAGATGTCCCAAAGTGGTTTACAGAATATACTGTAAAGTGAATTGACTGTAAATTTTGTGGGTGAAACTAGGCAGCCAATTGCACACAGCAGGGTCCCACAAACAGTAGTGGATTGAGTGACCAATGAATTATTTTTTTTTGAAGGGATTTTTACCCCCGGAAAAGCAATCCGCCAATCGACTAACAACCGGGTTCCTATTTACTGCTCGGTAAATCCTGCCTGGTTTCAAACCCAGAAGCCTCAACTTCTGATCCCATTAACTATCAAAACAAGAAACAAAAAACAGTTTCTTTAGGGTTAGGACGTTGGTGTCATATGTAAGTACCTACCCTGTAATTGGACAAAACAGTTTTGAGCTGTGATTGGCCAAACAAGTCCTAAACTATAATTGGACGAACCTGCATATGGTGTTGTCACATACATAGACTGTTTGGGTATAAAACAAGGTGTAAGTATCTGGGAGAAGCAGATACAACCTCCAGCTGACTGCTACGCTCCTAGAGAAGGTAACCGATCCCAATCTATCCTCTGAATTCTGGTTGCTCCCAATATCGCATCTTGCGATAGTGGTTTAGTGCTCATTGTATATTCATTGACTAATAATAATAATAATCCTATATTTGTGGGCGAACTATAATAATAACTATAATAGAGGAAACTATAATGTGTAGAATTATAATAAAGGAAACAGTGGTTTAATATTCATAATTATGTACACACTAATTCATCATTTATTGAATCCTAAAAACAAAGTTTCCTTACAAATTGGCAGCCTGGTGGGACCTCAATTCAACAACTGTTAAGAGGTCCGAACCCAAAAAAATCTCTCAATCAATGGTTGTCAGGACGGTAAACAAGGACCACAACCTAATTGCTGTCAGATTCTACCTACCTACCTACCTACCTACCTACATCCCACAAACAGACATGGAGTGAGTGACTAATTTTAAATTGACCAAGGCGTGAAAGGGTTAAGATGTTGCCGTTCTCAATGAATAGAGAATAAAGATAGAAGTTTTGTGGTTTGCAGCAAAAACAAAGGGAAGCTCTGAGCAATTTCAGAACCAAGAACATTAGACCCAGGTTTCATTGAATCCATCAGCTTGATTTGCACCCAGAAGGGCTTCTTCAGAAACCCGGGCTGAGTTTGCCTGGCAATCAAGTCTTGTCGATGATGTTGTAAGGAGTCATACACTGTTACGTAATAATAATAATCCTTGTCTTTGATATAGTGCCTTATCACATCATTGAGATGTCTCAAAGCACTTCACAAAATATACTGTAAAGTGAATTGACTATATTTTGGGATGAAATGCAGCAGCCAAATGTGCACAGCTGTATCCCACAAACAATCAGATTGAGTGACCAAATTATTATTATTTTATTTTTTAAAAAAATGTGAAGGGATTAATTCTTAAACAAAACATTTGCTTTTTTTTAAATTAGATGGCGATTCCCAGGAACAACATACACGGTTTGATAGCAGCTACATTCACCCCTATGACAGCAGATGAGTAAGAGCATAGATATAATTTGCAAAGTGATAACTACCTGTTAAAAGATTCAATGCTTAATCAAAAGTGCATTATATTGGTCTAAATCCTCTTTCTTCTCTTGCAGTGAGATTAACCTACCTGTTATTGGTCCATATGTCGATTACCTTGTAAAAGTTCAGGGAGTTAAAAATATTTTTGGTACGTTTGTGTGCAGGTATCTCTTAAGATTTTTCCTCTTTCCCTCTGAGCTGTCACCGAATGATCTGAGGCCTGATTGGAGTGTGTGATAATTGGGCACCAACCCTCAGGGATAATTATAAAGCTGGGTGCTTGGGAGTGTGAGTGGAGAGTCTGGAGAAGAGGAAGAGTTTGCTTGTTAAAATAAACCTTTTTTTTGTTGAAGCTATTGTGCAAGTTTCGTTTTTCAGGCATGACCCATCCCCTCCTACAGAAGGTTAAATGGAAACTAACTTTTTAACTCTTCTACTTTGCAGTCAATGGAACAACTGGAGAGGGCATATCTCTCACTGTTGAGGAAAGGAAATTGGTTGCTGAAGAGTGGATCAAGCAAGGAAAGGATAAGTAAGTGTTCACAACTGAGCCCAACGGTTAATTCCTGTTGTATTGAGGTTTGCAGTTCTGTAATGATATGCACTTTGCGCCTTTCCTCTTCAGAACCTGAGTCTGTGTCTCTTTATGATCAAAAGCTTCTAGACTGAGAGCTCAGTCCGTTGCAGAGTTGCGTACACCTTCCCCAGAGATCAGGAGGGTGTGCGGCCAGCAAACGAGTTTGGAGTGTGTGCTCACTTTTTTCGATTTTGCTGCTGTTGTATAGGCCTTTCCTACACTGTGACCTGTAAGATGGCTCAATTAGCTTCAGCAAAAAAAAGTTGTATTTGTATAGTTGTGGAGTCCTGTAGCTTAGTGGTTACAGCACTCGCCTTGTGAGTGAGAGGACCTGGGTTTGATTCCCTGCAGGGCGAAAAGTTGGGCAAGTTTCGTTACTCTACTCACTTCTGTTTATCTAGCAGTAAGGAGGAACCCGGTTGTTAGTTGATTGGTAGATCGCTTTCCGGGGGTAATAATCCCTTCAAAAGGAAATAACAATCACGACTGTTTGTGGGACACTGCTGTGTGCAATTGGCTGCTGTGTTTCACCCACAAAATATACAGTCAATTCACTTTACGCCTTGGGATGTCCTCCCGACGTGAAAGGCACTATACAAATGCAATTTTGTTGTTGTTTACAGTATTTCCTGTGAAAATTTTGAGACATCTCAACGACGTGTTAAGGTGCAATATCAAATGGATGTATTATTATAGTATCCTTCACGTACAATAACATCTCAGTGATGGGGTTGGACACGAGGGGATGTGAAGATGATCAGAGGCGTGATTGAGGAATTGAGATTTAAAGACACATAGAGCTAAGAATGCAGATGTTATTTCTGTTTCAACTAGCTTTGTTTCAACAAGTTCTAAACTACCAAGTAAAATAAGTGCAGCAATAAAAATTGCTCAAGTGACAGAAGTAAGGCTTTTTTGCTTGTAACAAGTTGGAATTTTTTTTGGTCAGTTGGGTGTCTTAACACTTGTAACAATCCATCACTATGCTTAAGAGTATCCAGACCAGACTGAGAATTCCACCCATAGATGAAAAGGAGGGACACACCCTGATAACCCTAATTCTGGAGTGTATTAGGCATAGGTTGGCAAGAGCCCGAGCTTGGAGATTCCAGGTGTACGCTGGAGTTTAACTAGCTAATACCGCATTGAGAGCATCGGCTGGCAAGCTTCCCACTGCTTGTCTAGTTAGAAACACCCGATCGTCAACGCTTTGGCTTGTAGAGTTAACAGGAACTGTGCAATAAGAATTCCTGCTCTCAGTGACCTGTCTGCCCTCGAAGTCCTGCCAATGAACCAGGCTGTCTGGTTGGTCATCAGCAGTGCCCTGAAGTTCTGCGGATCTGCCTGGCTCAGGAACTAGACTACCAAGACTACCCACAGATGGTTGACTTCATTCCAACATTCCATTGGCAAGCACGTCACCTTGGAGCCAGCTCAACTCCAAGGAGACCTCGCTTATCTTCACTCAAAGGAGGGATAGTTACTAGCTGGTCATTTCTCTCTTTGTCAACCTCCAGGTTGGATCAGGTGATCGTTCACATTGGTTCGTTGAGTTTAAAAGAGACAAAGCAACTGGTGAGTTTCTTGAACAATCTGGGAAACAAACAAAATAGAATTGAACTACAGCAATTTCTGTCTTGTCTGTTCACCTGCAAATACGCCCCTAACCTTGGAACTCCCCACCCCGATCCCCTACATTTCAATCCCTTTCGTTCTGTCTTCAAAAAAAATGTGGTCACTCACTATATGACTGTTTGTGGGACACTACTCCATGCAATTGGCGGCCCTGTTTTGCCCACAAAATTCACATTCAATCTACTTTACAATATATTCTGTGAAGTGCTTTGAGGCATCTAGACAAATGATAAGGCAGTATATTAAATGCAATGATTATTATTATTCATGTCCTGCCCTAAAACCTACATCTTTAATCACATCTATTGTCACATCCACCTTATCCCCTGCTCTGCACCCATCCCCACCATTGTAAAGCTCTCTGAAACATTATTCCATGTGAAAGGCCTAGATACAGTGGAAGCTGCTTTAGCCGGAAACCAGTTAACTCTGGACGCTGGGTAAATCGGACAAAACATCCAGCCCGGATTCATTTGTATTCTTGCCACTTCCTGCCCAAGGGCCACAGGTTGGCCATCACTGAGGTGGTGACTGTGAATTTTGTTGGTGAACAGGTGTGTTTAGGAATCTGGTCAACATTGATGTCGGACATCTTGGAGGAATTGCCAAAGTGACAGTCCCCTGTTTGTATTCTGTTACAGGCGGAGCATGCTGAAAAGCACAAAGCATCTGGGATCGCCGTCATTTCCCCATCATTTATCAAACCTAAAAACATAGGTTATTCTCTCCATGTTGACATATCTTAGCGTTGACAAAGCTTTGATTTTTTTTTAAAAAGGCTGTTTTTCCAGACTCTTAATTTTGAATGATGGATGTTACCAGAGCAAATCATTCATTGATAAAGACGTACCTCAAACAGCACTATCAGCAGCTATAGTCCCCGGAGACCCAGAAATCCAGCATTGTCAGAGGAGTGAATCCGGCTAGTAACATTTTCCTTTGCTTGAGTTTCTAAGTACCATTCAGCTATTAAAGGCTAAATTATAAATTAGGGGTCTTGCTACACAATATTATATTGACATGAATTTGCCGTTGCCAAGTGTTTTCATAGAATCATAAAATCGTACAGCACAAAAAGAGGCCATTCGGCCCATTGAGTTTGTGCCGGCTCTTTGAAAAGAGCAATGTAATGTCAATCCCACTCCCCAGCCCTTTCCCCATAACCCTGCAAACCTGTCCTCAAAAACCCATCCACCGCGGTTTTAAAAGTAATTATCGAATCGGCCTTGACCACCCTTTCAGGCAATGCGTTCCAGATTCGAACAACTCGCTGCGTGAAAAAAAAATTCTCACCTCCCCTCTACTTCTTTTAGATACTATTTTAAATCTGGCCTCGAGTCACCGACACACCCACCAGTGGAAACAGTTTTTCCCTTTCTAACCTATCAAATCCCCTCATGATTTTGAAGGCCTCTATTAGGTCTCCTCGTAACCTTCTCTGCACCAATGAGAATAATCCCAGCCTCTCTAGTCTTTCCTCATAATCAAGGTCCCTCATTCCTGGTACCATTCTTGTAAATTTCCTTTCCAATGCCTTAACATCCTTCCTATAGTGTGGTATAGGAAGTATTCTAACCAGTGTTTTATATAGCTTAATCATAACCACCTGACTCCTGTACTCTATGCCCCTATTTATAAAGTCTAGTATCCCATATGCCCTTTTTACAGCTTTATCTACGTGTCCTAGAACTTTCAAGGATTAATTTACCTGCACCCCCAGGTCTCTCTGTTCTTTCACCCCACCCTTAAGATTGTATTACCAGCCTATATTGCCTCCCCTCATTCTTTCTACCAAAATGCACTACCCCTCATTTCTCCACATTGAAATTCATCTGCCATATGTCTGTCCATTTTACCATTCTGTCTGTCTTCCTGCAGTTGGCTACTATCCTTCTCACTGTTTACCACCCTACCTAACTTGGTGTCGTCCGCGAACTTGGAAATGTTACTTGCTATACCCAAGTCCAGATCATTTATGTATATTAAGAAGAACAGTGGTCCTAATACCAAGCCCTGGGGGATGCCACTGTACATTTCCCTCCAGTCAGAAAAGCAACCGTTCACCACAACTCTTTGCTTTCTGTCTCCCAGCCAGTTCTGGATCCATGCTGCCACTGTCCCTTTTATACCATGGGCTTCTATCTTTCTTACAAGTCTTTCATGTGGCACTTTGTCAAATGCTTTTTGAAAGTCCATATAAACTACATTAACTGCACTCCCTTTATCCACCCTCTCCGTTACCTCATCGAAAAATTCTATTAGATTTGTTAGACAAGGTTTGCCTTTAACAAATCGGTGCTGGCTGTCCCTAATTAACCCATATTCTTCTAAGTGAAGATTTATTCTGTCCCAGATTATAGTCTCCAGGAGTTTCCCCACTAGTGATGTTAGGTTGACTGGCCTGCAGTTCCCAGGTTTGTCCTTCTGTCCCTTTTTGTACAGGGGAGTCACATTGGCCACTCTTCAGTCCTCTGGCACCACCCCTGTGTCCAACGAAGATTGAAAAATTGTAGCCAAAGCCTCTGCTATTTTTCTTAATGCAGATACCAGGAATTACTTCGACACAGATTTATAAACAGATAGAACTATTTACTAGGCAGGACAGTGGTAGCTAAGGCACTGGACTTATTTAAGAGACAGGCTGATGCTATAATGGGAAGACAGTGGAGGAGGTATACTATAAGAATGAGATTAATTAATAAGTACTTGCATTGGATATAGTGCCTTATCACATCTTCAAGATGTGTCAAAGCGCTTCACAACATATACTGTAAAGTAAATTGACTGTATATTTTGTGGGCGAAACATGCCTACCAAGTGCACGTAGCAGCGTTCCACAAACAGTTGTGGGTTAAGTGAACAAATTATTATTTTTTTTTGAAGGGATTATTACCCCCAGAAAAGCTATCCACCAATTGACTAACAACCGGGTTACTACTTACTGTTAGGAAAACAGAAGCATGTGGAGTAAGGAAACTTGCCCAATGTTTCGCCCTTCCCGGGAATTGAACCTAGGTTCTCTCGCTTGCAAGACGAGCGGCATAACCACTAAGCTGCAGGGCAACAGGACTAATTGGGCGAAAGAGGCCTTCTTTATTCAAACCTATCTTGTAATAACGATTCAAAAGTAAAAAGGAGTAATGCCCAGTTTACTGCCCAAAAATCATTCAAATAAAATTGGTTGTTCACTCCGTGGCTGTTTGCAGGACATTGCTGTCCAAAAAATTGGTGCCACATTCAGCTACAAATGCAGTCACAACTCTTCACAGAAAGCTATGTGGAGCACTTTGAAACATTCTCAACATTCTCAACATTATAGGCATTGTATCAAATGCAAGAATTGTTAATGTTGTTGTTGTTGTTGTTACAGATGCTTTGGTGAAGTTTTTACAAGAGGTGGCATCTGCTGCACCAAATCTCCCTTTGTATTATTACCATATCCCTGAATTAACTGGAGTCTTCTGTAAGTATCAACATCCATAAAGGTCCACAGTATAGAAGGAAAATTCCTAGAACCTAATTAATTTTATTTAACCATCATAGTAACACGCCTGGGCCATCAGCTCATCAAGTCTGTTTAACCAATTCATCAGATCATGGCTGATCTTTTAATTTAATTTCCCCACTGTTCTTCCCCGTCCTTTAGTATCTTTGTGTTCCCACTCTCTAGAAATCCATCCCAAAATCCTTCAGACTTACACCCTCCCTCCTTCCCTCCTCTTGTTCAAGACCCATCTTAAAATATAGGTCACTATCAGCCGTCTTTTCACTCCCAACTCCAACAACTCGGGTGCCCTGATAGCAGTTATCAAGGACTTTGAGACATCCTTCCAATGTGAAAGGAGCTGTATGAATGTAAATTGAATTTTATTATTTTTCCAAGCCTTAGCTCTTGACAACCTGTGCCCAAGGATTAGGTGAACAGTCTTGAGTCCACCTAGATATAGGGACATTTCTGTGCTGATGTATGAACTCTCTTTAACTACAGTTTGGCACACATGGAAACCCCTCACTGTGCTGTAGTCACTCAGTTGACCCAAAACAATAGAATACTCTACAAAACTAATTTGCATTAATATAGTGCACTTAACAATCCTGGCTTGGGACAATTCTTAACAATACTTACCAAGAATCTATCACCCTTTTAAAAATTGCCAATCCATTGTACATACCTGTTTGTGGGACATTGCATTCCACAAATTGGCCACTGCGCCCGCCTACAAAATACAGAATCACTACATTTATTGTATATCCTGTGAAGTGCTTTGAGATGTCCTCCCAATGTGAAAGTCGCTGTATAAAACAGAAGGTTTATTTATTGCTCCCTGTTCTAATTCCTTCGGCCAATGCGAAGTCATTCCATGTTTACCTTAACCTCCCCCTCCCCCAGGTTAATTCCACAACTAGAGCTTTCATGGGCATCGTCTCATCTGTCCTTTGGATAAGATCTTAAACCGAGGTCCCATCTGCCTGTTCAGGCACTATTTCAAAAAGAGAAGGGAGAATAATGGACAACAATCCCCTGAATAAAATCCATGGCTGTTTGTGGGACACTGCTGTGCGCAAACTGAATGCTGCACTTTGCCCACAAAGTACACAATCAATCCACTTTACAGTATATCCTGTGAAGGGCTTTGAGAAGCCTCGACAATGTGAAAATGTGCAATATCAAATGCAAGGATTATTATTGCATTCCACAGTCTCGTCACTCTACCTGACTTGCAGTAAGCATTGAGCAATTCATAAAATCCTGAAGTAATTTTTTTTCTTAAATTGCAGTCAACATGGAGGAGCTTTTGGATGGGATAGAGAAAAAGATTCCAACATTTCAGGGTCTGAAGTTCACCAGCAGTGACCTACTGGACTTCGGACAATGTGTTTACAAGTACAAGGATAAGTTTGCTCTCCTGTATGGGAAAGATGAGGTGCGAACATTTTCGGCATTATTAATCAACAGATTTTATCGTTCCAATATGGAGCCATGTAGCATATTGGTTAGTGCACTTGCAAGCAAGAGGACCCAGGTTCGATTCCCGGGCAGGACAAAAGCTTAGGCAAGTTTTCTTACCCTACAGCCTCTATTTACGTAGCAGTAAGTTGGAACCTGGTTGTTTGTCAATTGGAGGATCGCTAACCAGGGGTAATAATCGCTCAAAAAAAAATGTGATCACTCAATCTACGACTGTTCGTGGGATACTGCTGTGCACAATTGCCTGGCGGGTAAAAGCCAGCATCACAGCAAGGAAGCGATTCAGTTATTTTCACGAATGCTTTAATAAGTCAGCAAGACCAAAATGGTTGACTCAGTAAATCAAATTAACCCAAGCTCGAACAAAAGTGTCAGAAAATAACTTGGAAATAAGAATGAATTGACTATCCTTCTTGAGTAGATGCCCACAAAATATACAGACGATTCACTTTACAGTATATATGGGGGTAGGGGCTGCATGGCTATCTGTAGTGGGAACTCTGGCTAATTATTTCACTTCTGGTACAGTACTACATCTTGCCTGATCGCGTGCAGTGCGATTATCCCTTAAAATCCCTTACAGTCAAAACACTTTACAGTATATTCTGTGAAGTGCTTTGAGCTGTCTTGAAGATGTGATAAGGCGCTAAATCAAATGCAAGGATTATTATATTATTAATTTCCCTGAATTCAGAAAGTGGCTGCAAAATGGTCCCACAGGCAACAGACACTTCCAATGCTTCGCCCCCTGCTGGCTGCCATGCTCGCCTACAAAAAGACTTTACAGTGAATACTGTGAAGCACTTTGAGATGTTCTCCTGACATGAAAGGTCTTCTATGAAATGCAAGGTTTAATAAATATATTATTATTGTCTTCCAGCAACTCCTTCCTGCGATGGTACTGGGAGCATCAGGAGGTATTGGCAGGTAAATGTCTTAACAAACCCTTGGACTCGCTGCTTGTCCTCCATCCACAGGCTGCAGATCATCCAGAACTCTGCAGCCCATGTCCTCTCCTACACTAGGCTCCATGACCCTATCACCCCCATCCTTGCCCAACTCCACTGGCTTCCCATCACACAGAGGATACAGTTCAAGATCCTGGTCTTCACCTTCAAAGCCCTCCACGGTCTTGCTCCCCCATACCTCTCCGACCTCCTAACCCCCTATAAATTGGTCACTTCAATCCACGACTGTTTGTGGGATGCTGCTGTGCAAAATTGGCTGCTGCGTTTCGCCCACCAATATAGTCAATTCACTTTACAGTATATTCTGTGAAGCGCTTTGAGACGTCTAGAAGACGTGAAAAGCGCTATATCAAATGCAAGGATTATTATTATTACCATCCTGTTCGCTCCCTCCGCTCAGCTGGCTTCAGCCTGCTTCACGTCCCCCGCCTTGCTCGCCCCACTATCTGCCGCCACTCTGCACCCACCCTCTGGAACTCCATCCCGCAGTCCCTCCGTCTCACCCCCTCCCTCGCCACCCACCTCAAGACCCTCCTCTTTGACAGTGCTTTCGATCTCCCTGATTCCCCCGCTGCCCTCCCCCACACCGACCCCCAGCTCGGGTCCGTAATTCTGTCTTTTCAGCACCTTGGGACTATCTCCCGACGTGAAAGGCGCTATACAAATGTAATTTTGTTGTTGTTGTTGTTGGACAGGGGTGATGGGTAGGTGATAGAAACTAAAATCTTAAGTGAGGGTACCTTGCCGCTGCTGAGATCAACCAACTCGGTCAGGAATAGAGCGTTGGATCCTCTGGCCCACTTCCTGTTAGGCATTGACTTTAGCAACTTTGATGGTCTTTGTATAAAATGCTGCATTATTGAGCAGATTTTCTGCTAACCTCTATGTCCCTCAGCACATACAACTACTTTGGGACTTTATTCAATAAGATGCTATCCGCTTTGAAGAAAGGAGACAATAAACTGGCAAGACAGCACCAGGTAAAGACTTCTTTTCCTGCTTGTTTCCCTTACTTTTCAATAAATTCCTCTTCAAACTATCAATTCCTTGAAGTGATGCCATGTTGCCCCCACTGAGTCCATAATCCAGCTACTGTTTACTTGCAGTAAGTAGGAACCTGGTAGTTAGTCAATGCGCGGATTGCTTTCTGAGGGAAATAATACCTCCAAAAAATAAAAAATGTGTGGTCAGGCAATCCACGCTGTTTGTGGGACACTCCTGTGCGCAATTGGCTGCCGCGTTTCGTCCATTTTATTATATATACAATGAAGTGCTTTGAGACCTCTTTTCCCCCCACCTTGCCCCCTCCTCCCTCCTCTTCAGGTCACAGAGTTCTGGGTGATCACTTGTTGTGCCCGCAGAACTGTGTAGCTTCAGCTCTGAGACCTGCGCTGTTTCTGAAGGGTACTGTTTCTGAAGGGCACAATGTCGTTATTGCCTCCAGTGAATGTCAAATGTTGGAACCTCTTTTGTGATCTCAGTTATTTGTAGACCTTGGTAGTTAGCGATTAAATGAGAATTGGCATTTGGAACTCGTTGAGTCCAGGCTGACACTCCATCACAATGTTGGAGGTGCACGGGTCCTTCAGATGAAGCACTAAACTGAGGTTCTGTCTTTTTTAAACATCTAATAGGCAATCTTATGAGGCATTGTCTAGGCTGACAGTCCAATGCAGTGCTGGTAGAACGTTACAATGTGGGAGCTGCTGTCCTTTGGATGCTATACTAAACTGAGCTCCAGTCTGCCATTTGATTTTCCCTTTTATTTTAACTGATATAAATATGTTTGTTAGTCTACTTAAAATAGTTAACGTGAAGTTAGTGTGAATGCACATTTCAGTGAAGATCTTGTTCCCGATCAGCAATGTGTTGAATAAGAGTATAAAGTTTGGGACTGGGCACGGATTTTACAAGATCGGTTTGGATGAAGAAGACCCATGGGTCTATCTGATCTCATTCCTCCAGAACACCTATGCTACTGTCTTCCCTGCGATCTGCTAAAACATTAGCCACCTGTCTTCTCCCTCCGCTCGGCGGGCACTGGCTTGCTCCATGTCTCTTACCCTGCCTTCCAACCGTTGGTGGTCGGGCCTTCAGCCTTTCTGCCTCCACTCTCTGGAACTCCATCCCAGAGTCCCTTCACCTACTGCCCTGTGCCACACCTGACTCAGGCCAGCAGCAGCCATCTTTAAACCAAGCATTTTCAGGTGGAAAAAAAAACGCTGTTCCACACAATACGCTTGCAAATTTGGGTTTGTTAGCAATAGCAATAGTATAACGCTAGTTTTACAACAATGGAATCAATTAGTGGACATTATTACTTAGCATCGATGTTCTGTAGTCACATCTACGTCGCCTCCATGAAAGATAACGCTGTTTATTTTCTCATTTTGTCTTGCAGTTCAAGGTGCAAGACTTCATCAGGTATCTGTACAAACTAGGTCAGTGGATTTGTATCTTTGAGCAAATGTGCTTCTCTGAATTGTGATTTTCTCCCTTTATTTTAAAAAAAAAATTTAATGAAGGCCAGCCATTACAGCAGCTCACCTCAGGCGTTTCAGAATATCACCACCCACCCATTAAAGCATAAAGGTGTTTTTGAAGCTGTTCCTGGCTTCCAACACCCTTCCTGGTAAACCATTCCAACTGTTGGTTGTTGTTTGGGTAAAGAAATGATTCCTGGTGTTAAATCTGATCTTGATGCTCTGTGCTACTGATGCTCTGTGCTGTGTTTTTCTTTTCACAGAGGCGGGGGTGAGTGAGAATAAAACTGTGATGTCTCTGGTCTCAGGTCTTCCCTTGGGACCTCCACGCCTGCCATTACTGAAGTGCAGTCAGGAGAATGCAGTGAAGCTTGAAGCTAAGCTGAAAGAGATGGGGCTGCTGGCTTAACAACATCAGATGATAGATACATGGAGATATTAATATTAATGACTATTAATATTAATGGCTCACAAATCGATGTGTCTTTCCTTGCTCGCCCATGATATCCTCCGGGACTTTCCCCTTTTTCAAACACCTCAAATTTACCGTTCCTCCAACCTCTCCCTTAAAATTCTCATCATCTCCTGTCCCATCCCCCCAAGCCTTCCATCACTTTCTTCTCTGACGTCTCCCTTCTATCATCTGGGGAGTTCGATCCTTGCTTGCTCCAGATGCCGATTTCTCCTCTTCTTTCAACCTCTCCCTCCACATCAACTCTGCATCCCACATTGAAGGCCACCTGATATTTCTCTATGGCTTTTCCAACTCAGACATCCACATCACTGATAAAGCCATTTTGGACAACTATTTTCCTCAACTCCTCCCTCCCGGCAACCCAAACCACTAGCATCTCTTTCCGCCCCTAGAATAAAATTACCCCCTCCTCTGTTGCCATTGAGTCATCTGTACTCCTGTCCCAATGGCATTACCTCCTTGGTCACCCTCCTGCAAAATTCCTTCACAACCATTCTCAACACCCTCACTCCATCACTTCCCTCATCGCCTTCCATTCCCACAAGTCCCTCTGGTACAACAGCCACCTCTGTTCCCTCAATGGCAGGTACATGGATTGCACGCACCTGGCTTAAATCCAACCTAATGGCCCCACCTGACCTTCCAGCTACGTGAGAAAAGACCAGTCATTTCATGTTTATTTTTAATTGCATTTTTTAAAAACGCATTGGATTCTAAATGATGAGTAAGCTCATGCTGTAATTATCTCAAATAGAACCAGTTCAGATGTAGCCTGAGGCTGCTGGGTGTGAAACTTATGTTTCTCTAACCCCCTGTGCCAAGATCAGTTCAGGCAACAATCGCCCAAACACTGCTGTTGTAACATTTGGTTGTCAAGAGGCTGAGTATTCTCGTGTGATGTTACGCTGATGTCTTTCCGAGTTCAGAGCAAATATGGGCCAAACAATCAATGTTGGAAAGAGGTAGCGCACGATACTAGACTCAGGCAAAAATATATTGACATGAAATCTGGGGGTGTGTGGAGGCTATGAGACTTTTGTAGGTTTGAATGAGATACTTGCTGAAGCCCGGGAGAGTGTTCTCCAAAAACTACAGATGGATTTTAATGATGTGTTTTGTTTAATAGATAATTACAGATTTGGGGGGAAATATCTTTATTTTTATCATAATTATTACTGGTGATAATTAACACGTCCTAAACTGTAGTTTGCACCCCTATAACTACAGCTACTATAACGGCAATATAAATTGCATGCATTCTGTATTTATAATAATAATCCTTGTATTTGATATAGCGCCTTGTCACTTCTTCGAGATGTCTCAAAGCATTTCACAGGATATACTGTAAAGTGGATTGTCTAAGTATTTTGTGGGCAAAACACGACTGCCAATTGCGCACACTGTCATCATAGATTGAGTGACCAAATTATTTTCTTGGAGTGGGATTATTATTGTTTCCAGCTCAGATATCTGGGATAAATGGCTTATCAATGAAGAATGAGATCAAATGGGCTGAAGGGCCTTCTTCATTTGAAACCATCTTGTGACCTTGTGATCTCATTCTTGTAATCTCTACCTGAGACCTTGTGATTTCATGACTTTGTGATCTTAAAGGACATTTTCAATTTCATCTAAAACCTAAATAAAAATGCTCTGCACTGAAATGCCAAATTGTGGAATGTTCATTCCTTTTTTTTACCCGGAGAAACTAGACGATCAAAGACAGAAGACTTGTTGAATGAATCTCTCTTTAGTTAATAATAACCCTTGGATTTGATATAATAATAATAATAATAATCCTTGCATTTGATATAGCGCTTTTCACGTCGGGAGGACGTCCCAAAGCGCTTCACAGAATATACTGTAAAGTGAATTGACTGTATATTTGTGGGCGAAGCTGATATAGCAGCTTATCATGTCATTGAGATGTCTCAAAGCGCTTCACAGAATATACCATCAAGCTGTTTGACTGTGTATTGTGTGAGCGAAATGTGGCAGCCAATTGTGCACAGTTGTGCCTCACAGACAGCCGTGCAGTGAGTGACCACTCCATTTCGAGGATTGTTGGTTAGAATAGCGAGGGAGACTCCCTTCTCTTTCGCTTTTCAGCGCGTTGGGTCGTCCTCCCGACGTGAAAGGTGCTTTACAAATGTAATCCTGTTGTTGTTGAACAGGTAGACAGGAACTCTGTTTAACGTCTCATGCAAAGGACGGCACCTTCCACAATGCAACACGCTCCCAGCACTGCATTGGAGTGTCACCTTAGACCATATGGTCCCCAAGTCCAATATAGGCCTGGAATCTCCAACCTTTCATCTGAGAGGCGAGTGTGCCAGGCTGAGACACAATGTTGGTTAATTGGTGACAAACAGAAGAACCTGTTTAGTCCAGTGGGAACAGTAGGCCAGTGTAGACTAAGATGGCTGCACAGAATGATACTGGGCCCACTAAGTTGTCTGAGTTCTGTGAGGGGAGAATTAGAAAGACCTGACTGTTCAGCGCTTTGGGACGTCCTCCCGACGTGAAAGGCGCTCTATAAATGTATTTTTGTTGTTCTTGTTGTTGTAGAAAGGAATCCTCCCTCTTCACGATCGCTATCCATTGTCATTAACAAGCGCCTGTCTGCCCATTCCCATTGAAACCATTGCTGGAGCTCAGCAGCTTTGTGGCCCTTGAGTGATTGTTTCCCAAAGCGCAGGGCCATTGCTACACAGCTGAGCGGGTTTATGTGAGCTCTGTGCCTCCCTCCCCATGGGATAACCAATGTGAAGCCAGCAAAATAAATGAACCAATGCAAACCCCATCAGTGTTCCTATATGGCCGACATTGCAGTTTGACTCATATCTTTAGAGACCTGGATGATGTAGAATGTAAAACAAGATGACAGAGGTTTGAAGTTCAGAAACACAAAACACAAATAATTAGCAATTATTATGCAAACCTTATCTTCACATTAACTACCTGACGCCATTCTGCTTCCAAAGACATTAAATTGGACATGTAATGCTGAGATCATTATCATCCAATGGACATCTGTCAGACGCTGCTTAATGACCAAGAGAATTGTAATGCCATTTTATTACTCTGTATTGTATCTACTGGAGCTGCGTCTGTCCGATTCCTCCAGTGTGTGTCTCATTCGTTGTCAACAGCGGAGACATTTAACATGGGACAATCCTCACTAGAGCTCAGTTGACCTTCGAAGAGAAACAATATTGTCCCAGTCCTTTTATGGTGAGGTAAGTTCCGTATTGGAAACATTGTGCCCACGGATATTCATTAATATCCCTTGCTACAATATCATATCGTCAGGCTCAAAGGGATATTATTATTTACTAATATCTCTTCGAGCCTGATGATTGTTTGTTGACCCTGGAATATATAGATTATACAATAAACATGTGTTTCTTTTATCTTACCTTATTGTTTTCTGGGGGTAATAATCCCTTCAAAAAAATATTAATTTGGTTACACAATCCACAACTGTTTGTGAGACATTGCTGTGCGCAATTGGCTGCTGCGTTATTCAACAACAACAACAGCAATAACAAAATTACATTTAGAGAGCTTCTTTCACATTGGGAGGACTTCCCAAAGTGCTGAACAGTCAGGTGTCGGGACCCGAGCGTGAGGGAAGGGTGGTGTAGGGCTAAGGGAAGACAGAGAGGTGGGAGGGCGACCAAATGCACGGTCGAAGAGAAGGGTCTTGAGACCAGCCTTCAAGGAGGCAAGGGAGGAAGCGAGGAGAATGGATCGAGGGATGGAGTTCCAGAGTGTGGGGTAAGAGAGGCCAAAATCCCGGCCACCGATGTTGGATGATCTGCAGCCTGTGAAGGGAAGAGTTGGGACGGCCGATGAGGAGGCAGTTTCCAAAATTAAGCCTTGATGTGATGAATGCATGGAAAAGGCAGTCTGATGGGTGAGGCAGTGGCGGAGTATGGCAATGTTGCAGAGGTGGTGATAGGCAGCGGTGGTCCTGGTGTGGATGTGGGGGAGAAAGGACAGTTCAGGATCAAACAAGACACCCAGGTTCGAGGAGGCTGATGCTGCCAGCGCCAGCGCCTGAGGTGCGGAGGAGCTGGCTCGAGCCAATCAGGAGGGCCTCGGTCTTGCTGACGTTGAGTTGGAGAAAGTTATCCCTTGTCCAGGACTTGATGTCGGACAGGCAGTCGGTCAGGACGCCAGTAGTCCTGGAGTTGAGGGGGGAGGCAGAGAGATAGTGTTGGGTGTCATCCGCATACATGTGAAAATTTACCCCATGTCTGCGGATGATGTCACCAAGGGGGAGCATGTAGAGGGTGAAGAGGAGGGGACCGAGGACAGAGCCCTGAGGAAAACCGCACAAGTTGGTGCAGGGGCTGGAGGAGAAGCCGTTTGCTGGGACGACGTGGAGGCGGTGTGAAAGGTAGGACCTGAACCAGTCAAGGACAGAACCTTGAAGGTTGAGGTGGGCCGGTAGCTGGATAGCTGTGATGGGTCAAGAGAAGGTTTCTTGAAGGTGGGGGTGATAATGGCTGTTTTGAGGGAGGAAGGAACAGTGCCAGATGACAGGGAGAGATTGATGATGTTTACGAGTAATGGGGCAAGGAAATAGAGCTGGGATTTAAGGAGAGGGGTGGGGATGGGGTCCAGGGAGCAGGTGGTGGGCATTATGGAGGATATGGTGGTGAAGACAGAGGAGGAGTTGATAGGTTCAAACGTGTGGAAGGAGGGATGGGTAATTGTCGGAGTGTGGGGTGAGGGTAGGGAGGGGTTGGAAGTTGGAGGAGCAGTGGCAGCTGAGCGGATTCCCTCGATTTTGGACTCGAAGAAGTCCAGCATTCTCTTGCTGTGCGAGTCAGAGGAAAGAATCTACTGGTCATGGCTTGGAGGGCGGAGGAGCCGGTTGGTGGTGGAGAACAGGAGCCTGTGGTTGTCCTTCGCCTCCAGGATTAACCTGGAATAGAATGACGATTTGGCTGAGGCGAGAGCGGAGCGGTAGGTTTTGATGAGAGGTTTTCCTATTCAGTCAATTTCCTATTCAGTCAACTCACATAAGAGTATATCATGTGAAGCGCTTTGAGAGGTCTCAATGATGTGATTAGGCATTTTATTATTATTATTACAGATGATTCAACTTGTGAAACATCATTTCATGCAGCCCATTTTGCACACCAGTTTCCCACAAACAGTTATGGATTGAGTGCCCAAATTACTTTTTAAAATGTATTTTTGAGGCATTATTACCCCATGAAAAGCAATGTGCCAATAGACTAACAACCAGGTTCCTACTTACTGCTCGGTAAACAAAGGCATGCGGAGTAACAAAACGTGCCTAACGTTTCGCCCTGCCTGGAAATCGAACCCAGTTCCTCTGGCTCTAACCAATATGCTACAGTAATCCTACAGCACAAAAGTAGCGGTACTCTGTACTCTTCATCTCTGCTCCCGAAGTGTTGTGCAAATATGATATGCATTTATACAGCACCTTTCACATTGGGAGGACATCTCAAAGTGCTTCACATTGCAGGATTGGCAGCTGAGTTGTTTGGGGTGGTGTGGGGTAGGGAAATATGACTGAAAGTATGGTCAAAGAGGTGAGTCTTGAGATTATTTTGAATGTGGGGAGGCAGGCAGCGAGGTGGAGGAACTTCGGAATGGAGTTCCAGAGAGGGCGGGGGAGGAATGGCTGAAAGTTCGCCAGCCTATGGTGGGGCAGGTAGGGTGGAGTTTAATGCCTTGGTTTACGCAATGACTGAATGTTAAATCAATATTAATTTGAGTGGCACCAGTGGGCATTATCACTCCACTCTCCTGCTCTGTTACAGGTAGGGCCATAAACAGTCACGTGTAGGTTAAGGTTCAGGATACTAGAGGCCTTACCTCTCCCATTTTTTACACCTGCTCAAATTGATTGCGGATGTGCAAGCCTCATCCAAAGCACAATACATCTGTAAAATTAAGATTATTCTTAACAATTGAACGTCTGTAAGAGCGAGGAACAAGGAAACTTGGTAAATCCAAGGCAACTATTCGCCTCAAAAATCCTCTACTGATGCCAATGTGAAAGAACTTTAGCCCTTTTAATTTTAAGGTGAGTTACCTAAGAAAATTGTGCCAGTCCACCTCTTTGTTTCATTCCTTTCGAGCCTGATGATATGATGTTCACCCTGAAAGATATAGATCTTACAATAACCGTGTCTTTATTATATCTCACAAGAGATACAAGGTGTGAAACGTGATTTCATGGGCATACTATCTGGCTACCACGTTGCTGAGTCAATTCGCTTTACAGTATATCCAGTGAAGTGTTTTGGGACGTCTCAATGATGTGATGAAGTGCTATATCAAAACCAAGGATTATTATTGTTGTTATTATTATTATTACAGATGATTCAAGGTATAAAACGTCATTTCGTGGCCATATTATCTGCTTTCCACCGAAGGAAGAAATGTAGTTTGCTGGGCGTGCTCGCTGTGTTCCTTTTTTGCTTGCTGTACAGATATGAAAGAGCAACTCACACCCAGTATAAACAGGATGGTTTCCTGTTGGTGCCAGATTCCAGGTGTAATGTCAACCCTCCATTCCTGGTTATTCTTGTGACCAGCGCCACGAACAAGAATGAAGCTCGTGCGGCAATCCGGCAAACCTGGGGCAAAGAAACAACCATTGGCAACAACAGAATCGTCACCTATTTCCTCCTTGGATACAGCGCACATTACCAGCAACAGCTCCTGAATGAGAGTTTGCAACACAATGATATAATCCAGCAGAATTTCACTGATTCCTATTACAACCTGACGACCAAAGTGCTGATGGGAATGGAATGGGTAACTCGGTTCTGTCCATCCTCCTCCTTTGTCATGAAGACAGACACTGACATGTTTGTGAACACCTACTACCTGCAGGAGCTTCTAGCCACAAAGAATCGAAGCGACTTCTTTACTGGGGATGTCAGGTTTAACCGCAGGCCAATAAGGCCGGTGAATAATAAATGGTATATAAGTAAAAGAGATTATCCTCACCCAACGTTTCCGACTTTTTGCTCAGGAACTGGCTATGTTTTCTCAGCTGATGTTGCGAAGAAAGTTTGGGAGGTTTCAGCCCAAGTGCCCAAACTTAAACTGGAGGATATTTACATTGCCTTGTGCCTGGCGAAGCTGAAGGTCGTTCCGGTTGAAATGCACTCAGTGAAAACATTTTACTCCTCAAAGGTAAAATTCTCTATTTGTCGCTATCGGAAACTGGTGACCTCTCATGGACTGAGTCCCTTGGAGATACAGATAGGTTGGGAAGCTACGATGAATTCCACCAGGGAGGAATGTCCTGAAGAGAGGAAAAATTGATGAGCAGCACTTCACAAACAGAATCGTTCTGGCCACAGATGTTATTTTACACTCCCATGATATTGCAGAGCAACATAGCTTCACCTCTTTTTCTTTACACTCTGAAATTTACGTTTATTTATATATATACATTTACATTTATTTGTATTTATATATAATAATAATAATAATAATCCTTGCATTTGATATAGCGCTTTTCATGTCGGGAGGTCGTCCCAAAGCGCTTCACAGAACACACTGTAAAGTGAATTGACTGTATATTTGTGGGCGAACGCCGCAGCCAATTGCACACAGCAATGTCCCACAAACAGTCGTAGATTGAAAATAACCAATTTAATTATTGTTTTTGGTTTTTGGAGGGATTATTATTAGGCGTGTGGAGTAAGGAAACTTGCCCAAGGTTTCGCCCTGCCTGGAATTGAACTCAGGTCTCTCACTTGCAAAACGAGTGCTCTAACCACTGAGCTACAGGACTCCGAAATTTACATGAAATTTACACTCTGAATGGACACAAGTTCAAAATGGGTATTCTCGTGTTGGAAAGAGGTAGCGCACGATACTAGACTCAGGCAAAAATGTATTAACATGAGGTCTGGCGGTGGGTGGAGGTTATGAGACTTTTGTAGGTTTGAATGAGATACTTTAAAAATTAGTCAATGTGATACAAAATAATACAGCTCAGGATTTATAATCTTCAATCCTGGCATTTTGATATAGCACTTTATCACATAGTTGAGACATCTCAAAGCACTTCACAGAATACACTGTAAAGTGAATTGACTGTGTATTGTTGTCCCTTCACACTGCGTAGCATCTCGGAGTGCTGAACTATGGTGTAGTTTGATGTTGAGCTGAAGAGAAAGGGGAGGTGTCCATAGCCACGATTAACGGGGATAGTCTTCAGGTGCGATCTGAAGATGGGCAAAAAGGGGCAAGGAAGATGGAAAATAATAGCTCCACTATAGGCAATAGCAGTGGTCAATATCTTGCTGAAGCCCAGGAGCGTATTCTCCAAAGACTACAGATGGATTTTGATGACACGTTTTGTCTAATAGATAATTACAGATTTTGGGGGAAGTATCTTGATTTTTATCATAACTATTACTGGTGATAATTAACACGTCCTAAGCTGTAGTTTGCACCCTTATAACTACAGTTACTATAACGGCAATATAAATTGTATTCATTCTGTATTTATAATAATAATCCTTGCATTTGATATAGTGCTTTGTCACTTCTTTGAAACGTCTCAAAGCAATTCCCAGAACATGCTGAGGATAGCAAAGCGCATTATAGAGAATGCAGGAGTGATCTTAAAAGAGCGATAAGACAGGCTAAAAGATCGCATGAGAAGAGGTTAGCAGATAACATAAAGGGGAATCCTAAAATATTTTATAAGCACATAAAGGAAAAAAGGTTAGTTAAAGGTAGGGTGGGACCAATCAACAACAATGACGGCAATCTTGTTGTGGAGGCAGAGGGCATGGCTGATGTACTAAACGAGTACTTTGCATCTGTCTTCACAACGGAAACGGATGCCCCAAATGCCACAGTATTGGATGACAGGGTAGAGGACATAGATCAGATTACTATAGATAGAAAGGAAGTTCTGAAAAGATTGACTGGGCTCAAAATTGATAAGTCACCAGGACCAGATGGGTTTCACCCAAGGTTGCTGTGGGAGATACGGGTTCAAATAGCGGAGGCTTTGGCCATTATATTTCAGTCGTCATTGGACACAGGAGTGGTGCCAAGAGACTGGAGAGTGGCTAATGTTACCCCACTCTACAAAAAGGGGCAGAAAGACAAGCCCCGAAATTACAGGCCAGTCAGCCTAACTTCGGTAATAGGAAAGCTACTGGAGACCGTAATCCGGGACAAAATAAATCTCTACTTAGAGGAACACAAGGTAATTAGAGACAGCCAACATGGATTTGTTAAAGGCAAATCTTGCCTAACAAATCTAATAGAATTTTTTGAAGAGGTGACTGCGAGGGTTGATGAGGGAAATGCGGTGGACATTATTTACATGGATTTTAAAAAGGCTTTTGACACAGTACCGCATAAGAGGTTAATAAAAAAACTGGAGGCTCACGGTATTAAGGGGACAGTAGCCATTTGGATTAGGAACTGGCTGAGTGACAGAATGCAGAGGGTGGTGGTTAATGGGTGTTTCTCGCAATGGAAGGAAGTGTGCAGCGGTGTCCCCAAAGGATCGGTATTGGGACCACTGCTCTTTCTAATATATATTAATGATCTGGACTTGGGCAAAGGGAGCACTATTTCCAAGTATGCAGATGGTACCAAGTTCGGTAGGGTAGTAAATAGTGAAGAAGATTGTGACGGACTGCAGGCAGACATACACAGAATGGTGGAATGGGCTGACATGTGGCAGATGGATTTCAATGTAGATAAGTGCGAGGTGATACACTTAGGTAGGAAAAATGATAGGAGGCAATATAGGCTTGGTAGCTCAATTTTAAGGGGGGTGAACGTACAGAGAGATCTGGGCGTTCAAGTAAGCGATTCATTGAAGGTGGCAGAGCAGGTAGATAGGGCAGTAAAAAGGGCATTTGGTGTACTGAGCTTCATTAGTAGGGGCATAGAGTATAAGAGTAGGGAGGTTATGCTTAATCTGTACAAAATACTGGTTAGGCCTCAGCTGGAGTACTGCGTCCAGTTCTGGGCACCTTACCTCAGGAAGGATATTAAGGCACTGGAAAGGGTGCAGAGGAGATTCACGAGAATGATACCAGGAATGGGGAAGCTTAGCTATGAGGACAGGCTGGAAAAGTTAGGACTTTTCCCATTAGAGCAGAGAAGGTTACGCGGGACCTGATAGAGGTCTTCAAGATCATGAAAGGTTTCGACAGGCGAGATAGGAAAAAGCTGTTTCTGCTGGTAAGTGTGTCTGTGACTCGTGGTCACAGTCTTAAGATATCTTCCAAAAGAAGCAGAGGGGAGGTTAGAAGAAATTTTTTCACTCAGCGAGTTGTTAGAATTTGGAATGATCTGCCCGAAAGGGCAGTGAAGTCCGATTCGATAACAGCTTTTAAGAGAGAACTGGATAGGTATCTGGGGAAGACAGCTTTGCAGGGTTATGGGGAGAAAGCTGGTGAGAGTGGGGTTAATAAAAATCAGTTGCTCTGTCAAAGAGCCGGCACAGACTCGATGGGCCGAATGGCCTCCTTCTGTGCCGCAACATTCTATGATTCTATGATTCTATGATTAAAGTGGATTGACAGTTTATTAGACATCAAGAGAATTCATTAAAATACCCACTGAATATTTTATATAAATTTCAGACACCAAAGAATACCCAGACCATGATGTTAAAGTTTTTCATTTAATGTATAGTAAACAGCACAATCATTGCCAATTTCAACTGTGATAGAACAAAACTGTTAATAATAATACAGCATTTGATATAGCGCTGTCGTTGAGACATCTCAAATGCTTCACAGGATATACTGTAAAGTGGATTGACTGAGTATTTTGTGGGCAAAACACGACTGCCAATTGCGCACACTGTCATCATAGATTGAGTGACCAAATTATTTTCTTGGAGTGGGATTATTATTGTTTCCAGCTCAGATATCTGGGATAAATGGCTTATCAATGAAGAATGAGATCAAATGGGCTGAAGGGCCTTCTTCATTTGAAACCATCTTGTGACCTTGTGATCTCATTCTTGTAATCTCTACCTGAGACCTTGTGATTTCATGACTTTGTGATCTTAAAGGACATTTTCAATTTCATCTAAAACCTAAATAAAAATGCTCTGCACTGAAATGCCAAATTGTGGAATGTTCATTCCTTTTTTTTACCCGGAGAAACTAGACGATCAAAGCCAGAAGACTTGTTGAATGAATCTCTCTTTAGTTAATAATAACCCTTGGATTTGATATAGCAGCTTATCATGTCATTGAGATGGCTCAAAGCACTTCACAGCACTCCATTTGGAGGATTGTTGGTTGGACCACCGAGACAAACTCCCTTCGCTTTCGCCTGAACAAGCAGACAGGAGCTCGGTTTAATGCCTCATGCAAAGGACGACACCTCCGACAGTGCAACATGCTCCTAGCACTGCTTTGGAGTGTCACCTTAGACCATATGATCCCCAATTCCCAGTATAGGGCTGGAACCCACAACCTTCTGTCTGAGAGGTGAGTGTGCCAAGCTGAGGCCCAATGTTGGTTAATTGGAATAACAAGAATAACCTGTTTAGTTCAGTGGGCACAATGGACCAGGTTAGACTAAGATGGTTGTGCAGAATGATACTGGGCCCACCTAGCTGTCTGATTTCTGTGAGGGGAGAATTAGAAAGGAATCCTCCCTCTTCACAATCGCTATCCATTGTCATTAACAAGGGCCTACCTGCCCATTCCCATTGAAGCCATTGCTGGGGCTCAGCAGCTTTGTGGCTCTTGAGTGACTGTTTCCACAGCTGAGCGGGTTTATGTGAGCTCTGTGCCTCCCTCCCTATGAGATACCCAATGTGTTGCCACCTTGACGTCAGCAAAATAAATGAACCAGTGCAAACCCCATCAGTGTTCCCATATGGCCGACATTGTAGTTTGACTCATATCTTTAGAGACATGGATGATGTAGATTGTAAAACAGGATGACAGAGGTTTGAAATTAAGAAACCTAATCCACAAATGATTTGCAAATACTCTGCAAATCCTATCCACATTATCTACCTGATGCCATTCTGCTTCCAAGGACATTATATTGTACCTGTAATGCTGAGATCATTATCATCCAATGGAAATCTGTCAGACATTGCTTAATGACCAAGAGAATTATAATCCCATTTTATTACTCTGTATTGTATCTACTGGAGCTGCCTCTGTCAGATTCCTCCAGTGTTTGTTTCATTCATTCTCGACAGCGGAGTCGTTTAACATGGGACATTCCTCACCGGAGCTCAGTTGACTTTCGTAGAAATAAACATTGCCGCTCAAATTTCCTTCTTACGAACACTATGCCAATGGCTAATCATTAATATCCCTTGATACAGAAAATCATCAGGCTCGAAGGCATATTATTCTCTTTTCCTCTTGATTGTTCCTTTTTTGCTTGCTGTACAGATATGAAAGACAAACACACGCCCAGTATAAACAGGACGGTTTCCTGTGGTTGCCAGATTCCAATGTCAACGCTTCTTTCCTGGTTATTCTTGTGACCAGAGCCATGAACAAGGGCAAAACTTATGCAGCAATCCAGCAGACCTGGGGCAGAGAAGCAACGATAGGCAACAACAGAATCATCACCTATTTCCTCCTTAGTTACGGTGCACATTACCAGCAACAGCTGAATTTGCAACACAATCTTTAGCGTCCACCTGAACAGAGAGACGGATCCTCAGTATAACATCTCTACTGAACATCTGCACCTCTGATAATGCAACGTTCCACCCACCACTGCACTGGAGTGTCAGTCTAGACTGTGAAACCAAAGCCTTGACGTGAGTGTAACCCCATCCAACCAGGCAGGAGTGCTGTTAAGTTTGGTACCTTTGCTTTACATGGATACACATTGGTCCATCGCATTCCAAATCACTTCCTTGAATTAGCTCCATAGTTCCTCTGCTCTTTTAACCATGTTTAAAACTGCCAGACCCACTCTGACAAGGTTTCTCCATGCCATTAAATTGGTCTTTTTAAAACTTGGCAATTTTGTTTGTGCATTTATACCTCATCAATCCTTCTAATTCTTAATGTGATAACATTATGATCACTATTACTAGATGCCTCACCCACCTTTGTGTTGGAGAAATGATTGTTCCTATTACTCATAACCAGAACTAATATGTGATCCAACGTCCAATTAAAATGGCTGCCCAGAATGATACTGGGCCCACTGAGTTGTCTGATTTCTGTCAGGGAAGAATCAGAAAGGAATCCTCCCTCTTCACGATCGCTATACATTATCATTAACAAGCACCTGTCTGCCCATTCCCATTGAAACCATTGCTGGGACTCAGCAGCTTTGTGGCCCTTGAGTGATTGTTTCCCAAAGCGCAGATCCATTGCTCCACAGCTGAGTGGGTTTATGTGAGCTCTGTGCCTCCCTCTCCATGGGATACCCGATATGTTGCCACTGTGACGTCAGCAAAATAAATGAACCAACGCAAACCCCATCAGTGTTCACATATGGCTGACATTGCAGTTTGACTCATATCTTTAGAGACCTGGATGATGTAGATTGTAAAACAAGACGACAGAGGTTGAAAATTCAGAAACCCAAAACACAAATGATTTGCAAATATTCTGCAAATCTTATCTTCACCTAATCTACCTGACGCTATTTGTTTTCAAAGATGTTAAATTGTACCTGTAATGCTGAGATCATTATCATCCAATGGAAATCTGTCAGATGCTGCTTAATGCCAAGAGAAATGTAATCCCATTTTATTACTCTAATGTATCTACAGTAGATTCTGTCAGATTCCTCCAGTGTGTGTCTCATTCGTTCTTGACAGTAGAGGAGTTTAACGTGGGACATTCCTCACCGGAGCTCAGTTGACCTGCGAAGAGAAACAACATTTTCCCAGTCCTTTTATTGTGAGGTAATTTCCTTATTACAAACATTGTGCCAACGGCTAGTCATCAATATCCCTTGGTACAATATCATATCATCAGGCTCGAAGGTATATTATTATTCATTAATATCACTTCGAGCCTGATGATATGATGTTCATCCTGGAATATATAAATTGTACAATAATCATGTCTTTCTTTTATCTTTCCTTATTGTTTTTCGAGGGTAATAATCTCTTCAAAAAAAAATATTTATTTGTTTTCTCAATCCACAACTCTTTGTGAGACACTGCTGTGCGCAATTGTCTGCTGCATGATTCAATCAATCCATTTTAGAGTATATTTTATGAAGTGCTTTGATGTATCTCAATGATGTGATTAGGCTGTATATATTATTATTATTATTACAGATGATTCAACATATGAACCATCATATCATGGCCATATTATCTGCTTTCCACCGAAGGAAGAAACGTAGTTTGTTGGGCGTGCTCGCTGTGTTCCTTTTTTGCTTGCTGTACAGATATGAAAGAGCAACTCACACCCAGTATAAACAGGATGGTTTCCTGTTGGTGCCAGATTCCAGGTGTAATGTCAACCCTCCATTCCTGGTTATTCTTGTGACCAGCGCCACGAACAAGAATGAAGCTCGTGCGGCAATCCGGCAAACCTGGGGCAAAGAAACAACCATTGGCAACAACAGAATCGTCACCTATTTCCTCCTTGGATACAGCGCACATTACCAGCAACAGCTCCTGAATGAGAGTTTGCAACACAATGATATAATCCAGCAGAATTTCACTGATTCCTATTACAACCTGACGACCAAAGTGCTGATGGGAATGGAATGGGTAACTCGGTTCTGTCCATCCTCCTCCTTTGTCATGAAGACAGACACTGACATGTTTGTGAACACCTACTACCTGCAGGAGCTTCTAGCCACAAAGAATCGAAGCGACTTCTTTACTGGGGAAGTCAGGTTTAAAGAAACACCAATAAGGCGTGCCAATAATAAATGGTATATAAGTAAAAGAGATTATCCTCACCCAACGTTTCCGACTTTTTGCTCAGGAACTGGCTATGTTTTCTCAGCTGATGTTGCGAAGAAAGTTTGGGAGGTTTCAGCCCAAGTGCCCAAACTTAAACTGGAGGATATTTACATTGCCTTGTGCCTGGCGAAGCTGAAGGTCGTTCCGGTTGAAATGCACTCAGTGAAAACATTTTACTCCTCAAAGGTAAAATTCTCTATTTGTCGCTATCGGAAACTGGTGACCTCTCATGGACTGAGTCCCTTGGAGATACAGATAGGTTGGGAAGCTACGATGAATTCCACCAGGGAGGAATGTCCTGAAGAGAGGAAAAATTGATGAGCAGCACTTCACAAACAGAATCGTTCTGGCCACAGATGTTATTTTACACTTCCATGATATTGCAGAGCAACATGGCTTCACCTATTTTTCTTCACAACAGGTCATGAAATTTACACTCTGAATGGACAGAAGTTCAAAACAGGTCCAAGATCAGTTCAGACAACAATCGCCCAAACACTGCTGTTGTAACATTTGGTTGTCAAGAGGCTGAGTATTCTCGTGTGATGTTACGCTGATGTCTTTCCGAGTTCAGAGCAAATATGGGCCAAACAATCAATGTTGGAAAGATGTAGCGCACGATACTAGACTCAGGCAAAAATATATTGACATGAAATCTGGGGGTGTGTGGAGGCTATGAGACTTTTGTAGGTTTGAATGAGATACTTGCTGAAGCCCGGGAGAGTGTTCTCCAAAAACTACAGATGGATTTTGATGACGTGTTTTGTCTAATAGATAATTACAGATTTGGGGGGAAATATCTTTATTTTTATCATAATTATTACTGGTGATAATTAACAAGTCCTAAGCTGTATTTTACCCCCCTATAACTACAGTTACTATAATGGCAATATAAATTGTATGCATTCTGTATTTATAATAATAATCATTGCATTTGATAAAGCGCTTTGTCACTTCTTCGAGATGTCTCAAAGCATTTCACAGGATATACTGTAAAGTCGATTGACAGTCTATTAGACATCAAGCTGTAAAGGTTGATACATTTCAAACGAGATCTACACAACACGGTCTAAGAACATCCTGCTTAATGTTTAATCATTGAGGGACTTGCAAAATGTCAGGGGCATAACTTGCGTCACTTAGATCAGATATGAGACTTATTGAGGCAATCAAGAGGAAAAGAGAATTCATTAAAATACCCATTGAATAGTTTATATAAACTTCAGACACCAAAAAAATGCCCAGACCATGATGTTAAAGTTTTTCATTTATTGTATAGTAAACAGCACAAACATTGCCAATTTCAACTGTGATAGAACAAAACTGTTAACAACAATACAACATTTGATATAGCGCTGTTGTTGAGACATCTCAAACGCTTCACAGGATATGCTGTAAAGTGGATTGACTGAGTATTTTGTGGGTAAAACATGACTACTAATTGTTCACAGCTGTGTCGCACAAACCATCATAGATTGAGTGACCAAATTATTTTTTGGGAGTGGGATTATTATTGTTTCCAGCTCTGATATCTGGGACAAACAGCTTATCAATGAAGAATAAGATCAAATGGGCTGAAGGGCCTTCTTTATTTGAACCTTATGACTTTGTGATCTCCTTCTTGTGATCTCTACTTGTAATTTTGTGATTTCATGACCTTTTGGTCTTAAAGGACATTTTCAATTTCATTTAAAAAGTAAATAAAAATGCTCTGCACTGAAATGCCAATTTGTTGAACATTCATTCCTTTTTATTTACCATCTAGACGATCAAAGCCAACAGACTTGTTGAAAGAATCTCTTTTTAGTGAATAATAATCCTTGGATTTGATATAGCAGCTTATCATGTCATTGATATGTCTCAAAGCATTTCACAGCATATACTATCAAGCTGTTTGACTGTGTATTTTGTGAGCAAAATGTAGCAGCCAAATGTGCACAGTCGTGCCCCACAGACAGCCGTGGAGTGAATGACCACTCCATTTGGGGGATTTTTGTCCAGAATACTAAGAGAAATGCCCTTCTCTTTCGCCTGAACGTTTAATGTCCCAGTGCAAAGGACGGCACCTCTGACAATGAAACACACTCCCAGCACTGCATTGGAGTGTCACCTGAGACCATATGATCCCCAATATAGGGCTGGAACCCACAACCCTCTCTCTGAGAGGCGAGTGTGCCAAGCTGAGACACAATGTTAGTTAATTGGTGGCAAACAAAACCACCTGTTTAGTCCAGTAAGCACAATGGACCAATGTAGACTAAGACAGTTGCCCATAATGATATTGGGCCCACTTAATAATCTGATTCCTCTCAGGGGAGATTCAGACATGAATCCTTCCTCCTCACGATTGCTATCCATTGTCATTAACAGGCTGCCCATTCCCATTGAAGCCAATGCTGGGGCTCAGCATCTTTGTTGTGGCCCTTGAGTGACTGTTTCCCAAAGTGCAGGGCCATTGCTCCACAGCTGAGCGGGTTTATGTGAACTCTATGCCTCCCTCCCCACGGTATACCCAAAGTGTTGCCTTATAATAAGTCAGCAAAAAACTAAACTAGTGCAAACCCCATCAACATTTATATCGTAGTTTGACGCATATCTTTAGAGACCTGGATGATGTAGAATGTAAAACAAGATGACAGATGTTTGAAATTCAGAAATCCAATCCACAAATGATTTACAAATATTCTGCAAATCTTATCTTCACATTATCTACCTGACGCCATTCTGCTTCCAAAGACATTAAATTATACCTGTAATGCTGAGATCATTATCATCCAATGGAAATCTGTCAGACGCTGCTTAATGACCAAGAGAATTGTAATCCCATTTTATTACTCTGTATTGTATTTACTGGAGCTGCCTCTGTCAGATTCCTCCAGTGTGTGTCTCATTCGTTCTCGACAGTGGAGGAGTTTAACGTGGGACAATCCTCACCGGAGCTCAGTTGACCTTCGAAGAGAAACAACATTGTTCCAGTCCTTTTATGGTGAGGTAATTTCCTTATTACGAATATTGTGCCAATGGCTGTTCATTAATATCCCTTGGCACAATATCATATCATCAGGCTCGAGTTATATTATTATTCATTAATATCCCTTCGCGCCTGATGATATGATGTTCATCCTGGAATATATAGATTGTACAATAATCGTGTCTTTTCACCTTAGAGTAAATCCTTTGAAGTACTTTGAGATGGCTCAATGATGTGATTAGGCGCTATGTCAAATGCAAGGATTATTATCCTTATTATTATTATTACAGATGATACAAAGTGTGAAACATCATTTCATGGCCATATTATCTGCTTTCCACCGAAGGAAGAAACGTAGTTTGCTGGGCGTGCTCGCTTTGTTCCTTTTTTGCTTGCTGTACAGCTATGAAAGAGCAACTCACACCCAGTATAAACAGGATGGTTTCCTGTTGGTGCCAGATTCCAGGTGTCATGTCAACCCTCCATTCCTGGTTATTCTTGTGACCAGCGCCATGAACAAGAATAAAGCTCGTGCGGCAATCCGGCAAACCTGGGGCAAAGAAACAACCATTGGCAACAACAGAATCGTCACCTATTTCCTCCTTGGGTACAGTGCCCATTACCAGCAACAGCTCCTGGACGAGAGTTTGCAACACAATGATATAATCCAGCAGAATTTCACTGATTCCTATTACAACCTGACAACCAAAGTGCTGATGGGAATGGAATGGGTAACTCGGTTCTGTCCATCCGCTTCCTTTGTCATGAAGACAGACGCTGACATGTTTGTGAATATCTACTACCTGCAGGAGCTTCTAGCCACAAAGAATCGAAACAACTTCTTCACTGGGGAGGTCAGGTTTAACCGCAGTCCCATGAGGAGGCAAAATAGCCAGTGGTATGTAAAAGAAGAGGAATATCCGCACCCAACGTATCCGCCCTTTTCCTCAGGAGGTGGCTATGTTCTCTCATCTGACATTGCAAAGAAAATTTGGGACATTTCAGCTCAAGTTGCCAAATTTAAACTGGAGGATGTATACATTGGGATGTGCTTGGTGGAACTGAAGATCATTCCGGTAGATATGTGCTTGAGAAAAGTATTTTTTACCAGAAAGGTAAAGTTCCATGTCTGTCGCTTTCGGAAACTGGTAACCTCTCACCGACACAGCCCCGAGGAGTTACTGTTGTTTTGGAAAGCTCTGATGAATTCTACCAGGAACGACTGCCCAACTGAGAGGAAAAATTCATATTGATCAGGAACATCGTGCTAATAAACCTTTTCTCGCTGCACATGTTATTCTATTCCCCATGTTATTAATTCACTGCGGAACATATTTTTGTTTGCAACAGGATATAACATTTACCTGATGCATACAATGGGCTAGCAAAACACACAGTCATTGCACCTTATCACAAGATCACAAGATCAGTTCGGACGAGGAAGACGCCTCGGCCCATCCGATCTCATCATTACAGAACACCACCCAACTGTATGCAAAGTATGAGTGAAATTTGCATAGATTATTGACTCTTGAATGAGACTTGGGTAGATGTATGACCTAGATTCTAGGCGATTGTACAATTTATACAGATCCTGTACAACAGGATACAGACTTATGCAAGTTCTACAACAACAACAACAACAACAAAATTACATTTATAGAGTGCCTTTCATGTCGGGAGAATGTCCCAAAGCTCTGAACAGTCAGGTGTTAGGGCCCGAGCATGGGAGAGGGGTGGTGTAGGGGTGAGGGAAGGCAGAGAGGTGGGAGGGAGACCAAAGGCACGGTTGAAGAGAAAGGTCTTGAGACCGACCTTGAAGGAGGCAAGGGAGGAAGCGATGCGAAGGGATCGTGGGATGGAGTTCCAGAGTGCGGGTCAGAGAGGCTGAAAGCCCGGCCACCGATGGTAGGGCAGGTCAGCCGGGAGACATGGAGCAGGCCGGAGCCTGATGAACGGAGGGAGCGGGCAGGCTCGTAGGGAGTCAGCAGGTCAGAGAGGTAGGAGGGGGCAAGGCCATGGATGGCCTTAAAGGTGAGGATGAGGATATTGAGCTCGATCTTCTGGGGGATGGGGAGCCAGTGGAGTCGGGCGAGGGTGGGAGTGATGAGGGTCACGGAGCCTTGTGCGTGAGAGTACACAAGCTGCCCAACTGAGAGGAAAAATTCATATTGATCAGGAACACCGTGCTAATAAACCTTTTCTCGCTGCACATGTTATTCTATTCCCTATGTTATTAATTCACTGCGGAACATATTTTTGTTTGCAACAGGATATAACATTTACCTGATGCATACAATGGGCTAGCAAAACACACAGTCATTGCACCTTTTCACAAGATCACAAGATCAGTTCGGACGAGGAAGACCCTTCGGCCCATCCGATTTCATCATTACAGAACACCACCCAACTGTCCGCCCAACAACAGCATCATTATTTTGTTCATTGTTAGGGCTATTAAATTATGTGCATTTTAATTCACTTAATTATTTCTTACATTTTCATTGTTTACTCTAGATTTAATGATTGTTCTTGCATATACAGGTATGTACCTAATAGATAAAAGTGCACTGTTGTTTTAAAATTTGACATAGGAGGATGGGGCTGGGGGAAGGTGACCCAAAGATATATCTTAAGGAGGACTTTAAAAGTGGGGAGAGAGGGAGTATGTTAGAGGAATTCTGGAATGGAATTCCAGAGAGCAGGGCAGAAGGGTTAAAGCTCTACCATTGATGTGGAGGGCAGGAGATATAAAACAACTGAATGGCGAGGGCAGTAGGGTTGAAGGAGGTCACAATGGAAGCTGCGGAGAGGCCAGGGAGAGATTTCATTGTATGGATGTGGATTTTCAATTTGATCTGCTTGGGGGATGGGGAGCTGGATTGGATTCAGACAAGGATGGAGATGATAGACTCGCGGAGCCTGTAGTGGTAGAGGACTTGAGCTTCAGCATCCTGTATGGTCTGCAGTTTGTATAAGGAGGAGTTGAGGAGTCCGGCCAGCAGGGTGTTGGAATAATCAAACCTGAATGTGATAAAAGAGGGGGTGAGGGTCTCAGTTGCCTTAAGAGAGAGGTACAAGAGTTAGTTTTTCTGTTATTGTATTCAGGGAGGGTGTAACTATAACATGAACATTATTTGCATGCACCAAACCGCACCCCACCTCACCCCACCACAGTTGCCTTGATTAAATATACAGTTGTAAAGTTTGATATATGTGAAATAAGATCAATACGAAAGGGCTAAGAACATCCTGCTTGATGTTTGCACAATGAGTGAATTGCAAAAGGTGAGGTGACTGGCTACCTCTCTCCCCTCTTTTGAGGCATATCTGAAAATAAAACAAAGAAAACCTAACTGACAAAACGTAACGCACTTTAAGTCATCTTTCCCCTCCGCATCCCCCAGCCCTCTCGGTTCCCTCCCCCAGCTTGGATTCCCAGTCCAGCATTGTGAATGACCTTTGTTCTTGCAACCTGAAAGGTGCTGTATAAATATATGTCATATAAATATAACATGTGTCACTTGGATTAGATGTGAGATTTACTGAGGCAATCCAGAAAAATCCATTTAATAGTTTAGATAAACTTCAGATAAGCAATGCCCAGAGCATGATGTTAATGTTCGTCATTTAGTATGTGATAAACCTTACAATCGTCGTCGATTAAAACTGCTAGAAACAAAACTTTTCCCAACTCAGATACCTGGGCTAAGTGGCTTTTAATGGAGGTTTTCAATGTCCTCTGAACAAAACTGAATAAAATGCTCTGCATTGAAATGCCAATTTGTGTGACATTTACCATTTACTCTGTTTTACCAGAGAAATTGGATGATCAGACAGAAAAAGATAATTAATCTCTCTTTCGTTGTTCAAAGGTAAAGGGTAAAGGTTCAAAATTAAGAAACCTAATATATCACTGACACAATCTGCAGCTATTATCTTCAGATTCCATTACTGCTGACATTATACCCCTTCCAAGGTCAATAAACTGTAACTGTAAAACTGAGATCATCAAGAAGTGGAAAAAAGGTAAATCTATTTATTACTTACTCTTGGTTGTAAGCACATGCATCTAAGATTACTATAAATTGGTGTTAACTCTTCGCTGCTCAGAGATCTTGGGTAAAACCACAAATGTTCCGGATTCCTCATTACTCTCCAGTTATCACTCTGTGAAAGATACATTTGTAGCTTCCGAAGGGGTTGCTTTGATAGCCATCAAGATCATACTTTGGAGGCTGTCCCAATTTTTAAAGATTATTGAAATGATTTTCATCAAGATAGTATTAATGGTTCTGTTAGCTCTTTCTTCCTGTCCGGACAGGTGATGGGGAATATGAATTTTCTGTTTGATGTCCAAATCCTGCAATCAGAACTTCATCACTTGTTCACCCGCAAGTTTTTCGCTGCACATGTTATTTTATCCCCCATGTTATTAATTCACTGCGGAACATATTTTTGGTTGCAAAAGATATAACATTTACTGATACATACAATGGGCTAGCAAAACACACAGTCATTGGACTTTATCACAAGATCACAAGATCAGTTAGGACGAGGAAGACCCTTCGGCCCATTCGATCTCATCATTCCAGAACATCCACCCAACTGTCCGCTCAACAACACCATCAAGCTCCAGTTTCCTAGCCTCAACCTCCTTATCTGGCAGCTTGTTCCAGCCGTTGATTGTCCACTGAGTAATGAACAATTAACTTCCTAGTACCTGTCTAGCCCCACACCAGAATTTGAGCTAATCATCTACGCTGAAGCTCCAGTAAGGTACATGATGGAGCAGTAAATTGTTTTAGTTGCCTCCGTTGGGTGATAGTTTCAACTAATTTCCTATTCCCCTGTTCTATTAAGGCATCCTCCCAACTTGAAAAGCACTATATAAATGTAACTTGTATTGCATAACGTGATACAGTGCAGCTTCAATGTTATATGATACTCTAAAGTATGGTGATGGGTTTCCATACGTGTCAGTAGCTGGATATCAAAACAAATCTATACTTTACAGGAGGGTGGTCCAACTGGCAGCCAGTGGGTCTCATCCGGCCTGGGGGATGATTTAATCCGGCCCGCGAATTATGGCCGGCTTCAGGGTTTTATCTCCCGGCTGTGCTTCTCTTCCAGTCGGTCACCGGGTGATGGGAAGAGGGGAGGAATGGGAGTGTAGTAAATCTCACATGAGTCGTATCAGTGGGACCATACATTCCAATGCAGGGCATTGGAATAATCAAACTTGGATGTGATAAAAGGTTGGGTGAGGGTTTCAGTTGCCTGAAGAGAGAGGTACAAGAGAGATAGTTTTTCTGTTGTTGTATTCAGGGTTTTTCTGTTATTGTATTCATGTAACTATAACACAAATATTATTTGCTTGCACCAAAAAAAACACAGTTGCCTTGCTTAGACATACAGCTGTAAAGTTTGATATATGTGAAACAAAATCAATATAAAAGGGCTAAAAACATCCTGCGAAGAGGGTCTTGAGATGGGTCTTGAAAGAGACAAGGGAGGGGCGAGGCAGAGGGACTGTGGGATGAAGTTTCAGAGGGTGGGTGCAGAATGGCAGTTTGTGGAACGGGCGAGGATTATAATTATAAATGCGTCTCTTGATCCAATTCAATCCACGTAGTGAATGTCTGCTCCATTCTGAAGCTAGTGGTGCTCCGCCTGGTATTGTTTCTCATTGGGGAAACCTTCGCCTACTTCTCAAGCAACTCGGTAATCACCAGGATATATTTATTTCCCTTTCCCATAGTGGAAAGCGGATCCATAAAGTCTCTCTGTAATCAGACTTTGGTTAACTACTTCTCTGTGGCAGCAGGGGGCATTATTTCTGCTTACTTTCAGATTGTTCTCGGCACATGTTAAACAAGTGTCACAAAAAGAACTGCAGTCGTTTGTGAGTGGCTGCTTTCTTCTTTTATCCCCACCTACTCCCCATCGCCAGTCGATCCCAAGCGGTTTGCATAATAAAACTGTAAATGTAACTTACCTGCCTTATAAGGGATTTTTAACTCTGCTTTTTGTAAAGCGAATGAGCCAGCCCTTTCTGCTGTTTACTTTATAAAACCCGAGCTGCTGCCATGTAAGCTTGTGCCTCTATCTATTGCTCACAGGCAGTCCACTGTGAATAGAGCTGCATAAATGTGTGTAGAGTGGGTTAATTAGGAACCCATGAACAGAAGAACCAAAGTCAGTTGTATTTTGCATTATTAAGCTCATTTAATTAAGTAATAAGGCAGAAAGACATATACTTTTGCATCAGATCAATAAGCATAGTTACAGAAGACAGAGTTACAGAAAGTTGATAATAGCAAGCATTGAATCGAAGGAACTAGCAGTTGTGTTGCCACTGTATTCTCGTATCGTTGCAGTTCTTCTGGTCTTCTGTTTTGCTTTTTTTTCCGACGTTACTGGAATTATTGGAACCTAGAACAGTCGAGGTTGAGTGGCTCGAGTTGGGCAACCTCTGGTAGAAGCTCTGCCTTCCTGGAGGAGTCGGAAAATGTAAGTCACTTTCAAACCGAACACTTGGCATGACCACTTCAGACTGAACAAAGTATCTAATGTCCTCCATCTAAAAATGTTTCCTTTATCTTTCTTTCCTCGCCCCCTTGTCTGCTTGTCCTTCTAATCTGCTCTCTTCCAACATCCCCCCAGTTCTGACGAAAGGTCATTGTCCTGAAATGTTAACTCGTTTTCTTCTATCTGTGGATGCTGCCTGACCTGCTGCGTGTTCCCAGCGACTTCTGTGTTTATACCAGATTTCCAGGATCTGCCGTATGTTTCCTTTTGAACAAAGTATAGCTTAGTTATACCTCCTTCATCATTTTTCTTTTTTTGACATCAAGGTGATCCGTGTGAATCTTCACATTCTCACCCATCTGATAGCTGTTGACAGACTTTTAACCATTAACAAGTGAGTTGCATCTGTGATATATTCACTTCTGAACCAATGAAACTCTTCAATGCACAGCTCACTGACATTTTTCCATAACGTTTTGTCTGAAGTAATACTAACAGCCCCGAAACATGCATGACAGTTAAATATAAATTCCATAATTCGACTCAATTTAATGTGATTTATAGTGTCGACGATATTAATGATAGTAATCCTTGCATTTGATATAGTGCCTTATCACGGCTTTGAGACATCTCAAAGTGCTTCCCAGAATATACTGTAAAGTGAATTGACTGTGTATGTTGTGGGTGAAACAAGTCATTTGAACATTGACTAACAAGCATTAGTGACCTTCACCTGACCAAAACAACCAATTTAGAATCAAGATTGTCATTCCACAGGTTAGGTAACAAACATAAATATCCTAAATTAACTAAATAAATATATTAAGCAATAATAATAACACTTGCATTTGATATAGCACCTTATCAAGTCGGTGAGATGTCTCAAAGTGCTTCACAGGATATACAGTACTGTAAAGTGGATTGACTGTGTATTTTGTGGTCAAAATATGACAGCCGGTTTCAAAGACATGATAAGGAGCAATATCAAATGCAAGGATTATTATTATTATTATTTTAAAAGACCAGGAATTGAAGACAAAGCTAGCAAATAAAGAAGAAATAAGAAAAGAAACTGTAGTTACTGTATTCTGTTCTCCAGATTAGTAATTATACCTTTTCTGTAATTATTAATACCGTGGTAAAGATTTATGGACAAAAAAATGTTGTCTCTGGGAACTTGACTATTTGAGTATCTAAAGAGTCAAGTCACATTATTTTGGAGTCTTTCTGAGTTCAAAGTGAGTACTTTGCAAATGTAGCAATATTTACTTCATTTCCAATCCATTATATGTTGCAAAGCACTATGAAATATCTTTTAAGTGAAAGCCATTGTATACAGTAATTGCAAATTATCAATACAGCAATCGACATTTATACCGCGACTTTCATGCTGGGAAAATATTTTATACAGTTGAGTGCAATCCCGACCTGGGAGGATGAGGCTGGAGGAAGGTGACGGAAAGAGGGAGGGTGGGATAAGGACCTTGAGACGTTTTCCAGATGTTGTTGTTGTTGTTGGAAAGGAGCTTCACAAATGTAATTTGTTGTTGTTGTTGTTTTGCTCTTCTTGTGACTATCGCATAACCTTGTCCCCTTGCCACTGACTTCTCTACAAATGGAAATAGTTTCTCCCTATTAACCCTGTCAAAACCCTTCAGAACTGTGCACAACTCTAGCAGGCCACCCCTCACCTTTCTCTGTTCCAAACTATGCCCCATCAAAGCGTTTGCACTTGTTGTTGTATAGGAGGTGTTTTCAGAGCACATTGACTTTACTGAGTGCCTGCCTCAGTAGACAGGGAATGTGGTAAAGGTTCAAATTAAGAAATCCGATACACCTCAGATCCAACCTATCACAGACCCAATCTGCAGATCTTATCTTCACGTTCCAATACTGTTAACATTTCCGGGCTGTTGCACACCCCTTCCAAAATCAATCATTTCTAACTGTGAAGCTGAGATCATCATCATCAAGAAGTGGGTAAAGGTAAATCCATTTCATACTCTCCATTAATATTACCCTTAATTCAGTTTTTACTTCTTTTTGAGAGTGGGGATGTTTAACGTGGGACAATCATCGCTAAAGAGTTTGGTTGACCTTTCAAGAGACATAACTTTGGTCACAATTTATGTTATGGTAAGGCCATTCGCTTTTTCGGAAAATTGTGCCAATCCATCTCCTTGTTTCATTCCCTTCGAGCCTGATGATATGATGTTCACCCTGAAAGATATAGAGCTTACAATAGCCATGTCTTTATTATATCTCACAGGAGATACAAGGTGTGAAATGTGATTTCATGGGCATACTATCTGGCTACCACGTTGTTGAATCAATTCACTTTACAGTATATCCAGTGAAGTGTTTTGGGACGTCTCAATGATGTGATGAAGCGCTATATCAAAACCAAGGATTATTATTATTGTTGTTATTATTATTATAGATGATTCAATGTGTGAAACATCATTCCATGGCCATATTATCTGCTTTCCACCGAAGGAAGAAACATAGTTTGCTGGGCGTGCTCGCTGTGTTCCTTTTTTGTTTGCTGTACAGATATGAAAGACACATTCACACCCAGTATAAACAGGATGGTTTCCTGTTGGTGCCAGATTCCAGGTGTAATGTCAACCCTCCATTCCTGGTTATTCTTGTGACCAGCGCCACGAACAAGAATAAAGCTCGTTCGGCAATCCGGCAAACCTGGGGCAAAGAAACAACCATTGGCAACAACAGAATCGTCACCTATTTCCTCCTTGGGTACAGCGCCCATTACCAGCAACAGCTCCTGGATGAGAGTTTGCAACACAATGATATAATCCAGCAGAATTTCACTGATTCCTATTACAACCTGACAACCAAAGTGCTGATGGGAATGGAATGGGTAACTCGGTTCTGTCCATCCGCTTCCTTTGTCATGAAGACAGACACTGACATGTTTGTGAACATCTACTACCTGCAGGAGCTTCTAACCACAAAGAATCGAAGCGTCTTTTTCACCGGGACATCAGGTTTAACCGCAGACCAATTAGGAATAAGAAAAGTAAATGTTACGCAGGTGAAGCGGAATACCCTTACCGAAGATATCCGCCTTTTTGCGCAGGAACTGGCTACATTTTTTCAGCTGACATTGCGAAGAAAGTTTGGGAGGTTTCAGCCCAAGAGGCCAAATTTAAACTGGAGGATATTTACATTGCCTTGTGCCTGGCGAAGCTGAAGGTCGTTCCGGTGAAAATGCACTCGGTGAAAACATTTTACTCCTCGAAGGTAAAATTCTCTGTTTGTCGCTTTTGGAAACTGGTGACCTCTCATGGAATGAGTCCCTTGGAGATACAGATATCTTGGAAAGCTATGATGCATTCCACCAGGGAGGACTGTGGCAAAGACAGGATACATTAATCAGTGGATGAACATAGGATGTGGAAATGAGAAGGTCATAGAGATAGGAGATGCTCAGGTCACATGGCTACGCCATGTAACATCTTTTTAATTGAACCAGGACATTAAATTTATACTCTGATGGAGTGGAAGAAAAGTAAATTAATTTATTACTGAAGCTGGCATCAGTCAATACTTTGAGCCAGCTACAATAATGATAACAACTTAAAATTATATAGCGCCCTTCACACGGGGTAGGGTCCCAGAGCTCTTGATGGTGGTTGAGTCTGACAACGAGCCAGGAGGGGAGGGAGTGGGAAGGTGACCGAAAGCACGATCAAAAAGGAAGGTCTTTAGATGGGACTTGAAGGTTGGGATGGAGGGGGCAAGGCGGAGAGATTGAGGGAGTGAGTTCCAGATTTTCAAGGTGTAGTAGCTGACGGCACGGCCACCGATGGCGGAGTGGATGGGACAAGGGACAAATAGGAGGCCAGAGCCAGCCGAGCGGAGGCAGCGGGTGGCAGAGTAGGGGGTAAGCAGATTGGATAGGCAGAGAAGTGCCAGTGTATGAAGGGATTTGAAAGCAAATTAGAGGATTTGAAATCGATCTGTTTGGTAACTGGGAGACAGTGGAGCCTGGCAAGTAGTGTTATGACAGGGGTGAGTATCTGGGCGGCGGAGTTTGGGATTAATTGAATTACATGTATGGTGGAGCTGGGGAGACTAGAGAGCAGGGCATTGGAATAGTCCAGCCGGGAAGTGACGAAGGCGTGGATGAGGGTTTCGGCTGCGTTGTTTATGGATGGAGGTGGGCAATGTGACAGAAGTGGAAAAAAGCGGGCCTGGTCAGGGAATGGATTTAGGATAGAAAGGAAAGCTGGGGATCAAACCTGAACAACAATAATAATATGATTAATAATAATAATCCTTCCATTTGATATAGCGCATTATCACGTCATTCAGACACCTCAAAGTGCTTCACAGAATATACTATAAAGTGAATTGACTGTATAATTTGTTGGCAAAACATATTTCACTATTGTGCCCAAGCTGGTTCCTATGGTCTAACTTCTGTAACTTTCTCCCTCCAACACTCTGTCTCTTTCTATTGTTAAGTCCGCCTCAATTATCACCTCTTTGAACGAGACTATGGCTATCTTCCTCCCCCTTCCTTCCTCGAAAAAGTAAACCCAGAACAGTACTTTAGGAACCATTAAAACAGTAGAACAAACGGACATAGGTTTCGAGTTCCAAAGGATAACTTTCAGATAGATACCAAGGAGTATTTATCCAGAGAATAACTAACAACTAGAACATGTAGGTTTTAAATAAAAGAGGCAGCTGACAATCAGTTTGTGAGCCCTTGCAGATTGCTTGGAAGGGAGGTGAGGTCAGGATGCTGGGCTCATTTGAAAACACTGATGTTGTGATGGGAAGATGGTCTTCTGGAAAGATGAGATCAAAAGGCTGAAGAGCGTTCTTCATCTGAACCAATCTTGTGATATTGTGATTATGGAAATAGACTTGCTTGTCTCTGCGAGCTCTTCTCTTGTTAATTTTATGTTCTATGACATACATGTCCTCTGTCCACATAAGCTTGCAAACTGACTGCCAGTCGCCTCTTGTGTATTAAATCCTACCATTAAGATGTTCAACCATAGTTTCCACGTGATAATTCAATACATTCTGTGTAGTGTAGTACTCTTAGTTTGTTGTCACCTACTGGATTCTTATATTCAACGACAGTTCTAGTATAACCAGTGGGGTAAAACCATGTAATGTAGTAATCTCAAACACTTTTCTCATCAACATTTTGTTGCTCAATCTACATGTCTTTTACTCTTTTTGGTCAGCTGGGTGTCTGACAAATGCGGGAGCGTATCACCATGCTTAAGAGTTTCAAAACCAAAATGAGGGTTCCATGCAACATCTTGACTAAGTTAGCAAACTCTTGTATAAAATATAATGAATATTGATTGACTATTGTTATTGAAATGTAGTGATACTTTGGCTAAAAATGGATTTTGCAATCAAACATTATCAGTGGCAATTTCTATTAAGTTCTCTTTTGATCTTAATAATAATAATCCTTGCATTTGATATAGCGTCTTTCACGACAGAACGTTGTGGGTTCAAGCCTCACATGAGGACTGCAAACTCATAGCCTAGGCTGTGATCCTACTGCATTTCTGGGGGAGAGATGCATTGTCAGAGGTGCCATTATTCAGATGAAATGTTAAACTGAGGTTCCGTCTGCCTGTTCAGGTGCTCTTTAAAGATCCCCTAGCACTAATCTAAAAGAGAAGGAATCTTCTCTCAGTACCCTGACCAACAGATAAAAATTGGCCATTCACTTTGTGGAACATTTTCCATACACAGTCACTACCCTTCACTGTAACTTCCGTGAAACAATTTGAGGCATTTTGAATGTTGTAATAAGATGCCATATCAAATGCAAAGATTTTTATTAAATAGAAAATTTCAGGTTCCTGTGATTTCCATCTTATTTAACTGTTACTCGCGGGTTAATGTGAAAATATTATAAGGTTATGCAGCTTATTTCAGGAACATAGAGTGAAAATACTGTTCCTATAGAATGTTTCCTTAACTCTCAGCTTCTGCACGTTTTATTTTAAGTTTCTACTGACATCTAACCTGATGCCTGTATATCTTGAGCATCATGTTATTTAGATATTTTACAATAATCCTTGCATTTGATATATCGTCGTATCATTTTGTTGAGGGGTCTCGAGATTCAATTATGCACAGCAGTGTCCCACAAACAGTTGTGAATTTAGTGACCAATTTTGTTTTGAAGGATTATTACCCTGGGAAAGCGATCTGCCAATCGACTAACAACCGGGTTCCTACTAGGTGAACAGAGGTGTGGGTGGGGTAACAAATCGAACCTAAGCCCTTTCATTTGCAAGGCGAGTGCACTAACCACTTCACTACAGGACTCCACGCATTTGGGGTCTTCTGTTATCGTTGAACAGGAGACCCCAAAGGCTGGGGTTCAAATCTCCTTGGCAGCAGTTAGGGGATATGTTTATTTAGATAAAAACAAGTAAAATACTTTTTTTGTTTAATCAACCAGTAGAAAAGAATAAAATTGGGTATATTTTTAAAGCAACAAAAAATCGTGCTAGAGTTAGCTGTGTAGTGTCGGAGTCTTGAACAGAGAAATTGAAACGATTCAATCGGAAAGATTTTTTTGAGACAATTATATATATATTTTTTCAGATTGCCAATTTATTTCATGACCTGTGGCTATTACACTGGAAAACATCATGTGCTATTCTAAAGTAAGGGTTGTTCACGTCATAATCATGTTATACTGTAATAACATGCGGATAAAATAGCTTTGACAAGAGCAAGAACAATTCTATAAGTGATTTTTTCCTATTCAGTTTTTTTTCCCTTCTGGGCAGTCCTCTTTGGTGAAATTCATTAGTTTTCCAGTAGATCAGCAAATCCTTGGGATTAATTCCATGAGAGGTCATCATCTTTTGATAACGACAAACAGAGAACTTTACGTTTCTAGCGTGAAATGGTTTCTCCAAGAGCAGTTCCACCGGAGTTAGATTTAATTTCACGAGGCACAATCCGATGTAAACGTCCGCCACTTTCAATTTGCGCACTTGCGCTGAAACACCCCAAACTTTCTTCGCAATGCTACCTGAGAAAACTTAGCCAGATCCTGAACAAAAGCATGGATACGTTAAGTGAGGATAATCTTCACTTATGTACCATTTACTATTCTTATCCCTTATTGGCCTACAATTCGCACTGACTTCCCCGGTGAAGAAGTCACTTTGATTCTTTGTGGCTAGAAGGTCCTGCAGGTAGTAGATATTCACAAACATCTCAGTGTCTGTCTTCATGACAAAGGAGGAGGATGGACAGAACTGCTTTACCCATTCCATTCCCATTAGCACTTTGGTCGTCAGGTTGTAATAGGAATCAGTGAAATTCTGCTGGATTATATCATTGTGTTGCAAACTCTCATTCAGGAGCTGTTGCTGGTAATGTGCCTTGTACCCAAAGAGGAAATAGGTGACAATTCTGCTGTTGCCGATGGTTGTTTCTCTGCCCCACGTTTGCCGGATTGCTGCACGTGCTTCATTCTTGTTGATGGCGCTGATCACAAGAATAACCAGGAATGGAGGGTTGACATTACACCTGAAATCTGGCACCAATCTGGGTGTGAGTTTGTCTTTCATATCTGTACAGCAAGCAAAAAAGGAGCAAAGCGAGCACGCCCAGCAAACTACGTTTCTTCCTTCGGTGGAAAGTAGATAATATGGCCACCAAATGACGTTTTACATGTTGAATCATCTGTAATAATAATAATAATAATAACAATAATAATCCTAGGTTTTAATGTAGCGCTTCATCGCATCATTGAGACGTCCCAAAACACTTCACTGGATATACTGTAAAGTGAATTGACTCAACAACGTGGTAGCCAGATAATATGCCCATGAAATGATGTTTCACACCTTGTATCTCCTGTGAGATATAATAAAGACACGGTTATTGTAAACTCTATATCTTTCAGGGTGAACATCATATCATCAGGCTCGAAGGGAATGAAACAAAGAGGAGGATTGGTACAATTTTCTTAAGTAACTCACCTTAAAATTAAAAGGGCTACAGTTATCTCAGCATATAAATCAAACGCTGGTGAAGATTATCCTGCTTTACACCTCTCTGGCATGAATGAGTGAAGCCTGGCATCAGTGGAGGCTTTCAGAGGCAAATAGTTGCCTTGGACTTACCAAGTTTCCTTGTTCCTCTATCTTACAGGTGCTCAATTGTTATAATCTTAATTTTCCAGATATATTGTGTTTTGGGTGAGGCGTGCACACGCCCAAGCAATTTAAGCAGTGTGAAAAAAAAGAGGCGGTAAAGCCAAACCAAACAGAGTTCCACATCTGACACCTACACATAGAAATTCCTGGAATTCCATTTGGAATGGAATTGCTCACTTTCCAATGGGGTGCATCTTATTAACCTATTTTCAGAGAATAGTGTATCAGATGCAGGTTGGCAAGAGACAAGGCTTGGGCCACCCAAGAGTGTTTATTGGGGTACTACTGCTGGCATTTAGGCAGCTAAAACTGCACAGCTTGGCATTGAAAGCACTGTCTGGCAAATTGCCCAGCTCGGACCACCTTACTCAGGGCTTTGGCTTGCAGGATTAAAATGATCTGAGTGGGAATATTACCTTGAAATAATGGGTCCTCCTCGACCTATCGGCCGCAATCGATACGGTCGACCACTCTATCCTCCTCCACCACATATCCTCCCACCTCAACCTTCAAGGCCCTGTCCTTGAGTGGTTTAGGTCCTACCTCTCCCACCGTCTTCATTTTGTCTCTGCAAACGGCTTTTCCTCCACCCCCCGCACTGTCTTGTGCGGTGTCCTTCAGGGCTCTGTCCTTGGTCCCCTCCTCTTCACCTTCTATATGCTCCCTCTTGGTGACATCATCCGTAGACATGAGGTTAACTTCCAACCTCTATGCGGATGACACCCAACTCTACCTTTCCTCCTCTACCCTCAACTCCACGACCACCCATGTCCTGACAGCCTACCTGTCTGACATCGAGTCCTGGACGAGAGACAACTTTCTTCAGCTCAACGTGCGCAAAATTGAGGCCCTACTGATTGGCTCGCGTCAGCGCCTCCGCATCTCAGGCGCTGACAGCATCCAAGGCTGCACTCTCCACCTCTCACAGCCGGTCAGGAACCTCAGTGTTCTGTTCGACCCTGAGCTGTCTTTTCTTCCCTACGTCCGCACCACAACTGGCACCGCCTTCCACCACCTCCGGAACATCGCCAGACTACGGCACTACCTCACCCCTCACGCTGCTGAAACTCTGGTCCACGCCTTTATCACCTCAAGGCTGGACTACGGGAACTCTCTCCTCGTCGGCCTTCCTGGCACCTCCCTCCACAAGCTGCAGGTCATTCAGAACTCTGTCCCGCACCAGGCTTCGCGACCACATCACTCCCACCCTCGCTCGCCTCCACTGGCTCCCCATCCCCCAGAGGATCGAATTCAAGATCCTCATCCTCACCTACAAGGCCATTCATGGCCTTGCACCCTCCTACCTCTCCGACCTACTATCCCCCCACATACCTGCCCGTACCCTCCGTTCCTCTTGCTCCGGTCTGCTCCACATCCACCCGCCCTAACCACCCTACCATCGGTGGCTGGGCTTTCAGCTTCTCAGCCTCTAGGCTCTGGAATTCCATACCCCAGTGCCTTTGCCTTGCTTCCTCCCTTTCCTCCTTCAAGGCCGGGCTCAAGACCTTTCTCTTTGACCGTGCCTTCAGCTCCCCTCTCGACTCTCTACCCCCTCCTCGCTCCCTCCCTTTCCTCCTCTCACTCTGACCATTTCCCCCCTGCTCGGGTCCCGACCCAATTGTCCAGCGCCTTGGGACGTCCTCCCAACGTGAAAGGTGCTCTATAAATGCAATCTTGTTATTGTTGTAATAATAATAATAAAATTGAGACATCTCAAAGTGCTTCACATGATATACTCTAAAGTGAATTGACTGAATAGGAAATTGACTGAATAGGAAAACCTCTCATCAAAACCTACCGCTCCGCTCTTGCCTCGGCCAAATCGTCCTTCTATTCCAGGTTAATCCTGGAGGCAAAGGGCAACCCCAGGCTCCTGTTCTCCACCACCAACCGGCTCCTCCGCCCTCCCCGCCACGACTTGCAGATTCTTTCCCCTGACTCGCACTGCTAGAAATTGCTGGACTTTCTCAAGTCCAAAATCGAGGGAATCCGCTCAGCTGCCACTGCCCCTCCAACTTCCACCCCCTCCCTACCTTCACCCCACACTCCGACAATTACCCATCCCTCCTTCCGCACGTTTGAACCTGTCAACCCCTCCTCTGTCTTCACCACCATATCCTCCATAATGCCCACCACCTGCTCCCTGGACCCCATCCCCACCCCTCTCCTTAAATCCCAGCTCCACCTCCTTGCCCAATTACTCGTAAACATCATCAATCTCTCCCTGTCATCTGGCACTGTTCCTTCCCCCCTCAAAACAGCCATTATCAGCCCCAACTTGAAGAAACCTTCTCTTGACCCATCACAGCTATCCAGCTACCGGCCCACCTCAACCTTCAAGGTTCTGTCCTTGATTGGTTCAGGTCCTACCTTTCACATCGCCTCTACTTCGTCGCAGCAAACAGCTTCTCCTCCAGTCCCTGCACCATCTTGTGCAGTTTTCCTCAGGGCTCTGTCCTCGGTCCCCTCCTCAGGTTTAACGACACACCAGTAAGGCATGCCAATAATAAATGGTGTATAAGTAAAAGAGATTATCCTCACCCAACATATGAGTCCACCAACCACTATGCTACAAGACTCCACTCCATATATTTCAATCCTTGTTACGTGGAGATTGAAGAGCAATTCCCATTTCCATGTGTAAGTTGCAAGCATTTTAACTCTCTGTCTTGTTTGTATACTTTTAAGTATGGGTTGTCACATTTGTCAGACACCTGGCTAACTGTAAAAAATTAGGCAGGTCACAGTGGAGCCAGCATATCCCCATTGGAAACCTAGCTTAAGTTTCCTTCCTGCTCCCAGTTACTTTGGAAAATGGGAGGAGGAGCTTTCAAGCAAGAAATTATTAATAATAATAATCCTTGCATTTGATATAGTGCTTTGAGATAAAACATCTCAAAGCGCTTTACAGAATATATTGTCAAGCGAATTGTCCAGGATAATTCAATTCATTTTTATTTCCTTAGCATTTCTGTGAGACCTTGGTTTAATTTGACCTACTAAGTCAACCATTTTGTTCTTGCTGACTTAATAAAGCGTTCTTGAAATAATTCAATCTCTCCTTTGTTGTGTTGCTGGCTTCCACCGACGGCTAGTCACAGATAAAGCCCAAGTGACAGAGATATGGTTGTGTACTCACAGGAAAAGCATATGTTATATAACTTTTAAAAGCTCTTTTTAGTGTTTTTACTCATTTTCTTACCCTGAAAACTTCAAGCGTTGTGCTGCTTTCTTGCTTGAAATCACCTCCTCTCACTTTGCGAAGTAAGTGAGAGCAGGTAGAAAACCTAACCTCTGTTACATGATCTTAGAGGAATTGTGAGCCAATGAAATAGCTTGATTGCCCAACCCCTCATCTAAGACATTAATTTTGGTGTGTTACAGGTTCTGATGAAAATTTACTTCATTACTATTTGGCCTCTCCACTGTTACCATAACATCTGGGAAACTTTTTTATGGGTCCTAAAGATTTTGCCAGGAAAAATATAATATTAACCCCACATTGGGACTCGTAACCCAAATAGTCTAGTTTGACACTCTAATGTAGTGAAGGGGGTGTACTGCATTGTCAGAGGTGCCATCCTTTGGATGAGATGTTAAACTGAGATCCCATCTGCCTGTTCAGGTGGACATTAAAGATTCCATGGCATTATTCAAATGCCAGGACAAACTCTCCTCTCTTTTCAAATAGTACCATAGACTTTTTCACGTCCAATAGAACAGGCAGATGGGAATTCGGTTTAACATCTCAGCCGAAGGATCATAGCTCTGACAATACAGTGCATTCCCAGCAGTGTATTGAAATGTCAGCTTTGACTATGTGAGTGTCAAGTCCTGGTGTGGGGCTTGAACCACACACCTTGTTTGGGAACACTGCAATGTCGGAGTTGGCAAAATCTTTCACAGAAGATGTTAAACTCAGGTCCAATTTGTCTGTTCAGGTGGATGTTGAAGATCCTTCGGCACTGTTCGAAAAGAGAAAGGAGTTTCTTCTGGTATCCTGGCCAATAATCCTGGATAAAATGGTTGAAGTATACCCATTTGTTGGACCTGCTGTGTGCAAATTAACTGCTGCTTTTCCATACAAATACAGTCACCGCACTTGACTGCAATCTCCTGTTGAGTGCTTTGAACCATTCGCCCACAAAGAAATATACAGTCAATTAACTTTACAGCATATTCTGTAAAGTGCTTTGGTGCTATATCAAATGCAAGGATTAATATTCTTTGAGGATTGCATATGCAATGGCAAATGAAAGTACAGTGCAGGATTGTTACTACAGGTGCATTAACAGGAGCCTGCATTGCTCTCTAGAAAAAAAGAAAACCGTGCCAAGCAGAAGGCAATACACACCCCCGCAGTCATAATAATAGTGTATAATAACAAGGGGTGCAATTCCGGGTCTCTGCCCTGTCCAGAGCCATACGCTCCTCCCCCTCATGGCTCTGACGTCACCGACAAGCTGTCCATCACCGACTCTGGATCGGGATAAACCAAAGGGACGTGTGGAGAGGGGGGTGGGAAGTACCAAAATAAATGCCAGCCCCTGCCACCCTCTTTGCGTATTATGGAGCATCATTAGAAAAACAGGGAAAGCGCAAGCGGTGCGATCCATCCATTTTTTTAAAAAAAAACCCACAGCGGCAACGGTGTCGATGATGTCCGAGTGCGTTCCTCTCCCCACCTCTCAATGGGAGCGGCGGCGGCGGCGCCTCGGCGCGGGCGCCATTTTGTTTTGCCGGAGCGGCGGCGGCGGCGGTTCCTGGAGACGGAGACGGGGGGCGTGAGGGGTGGAAACGGCAGCGGCGGCGAGACGTGGAAGAGGAAGAGGAGGAAGAAGAGGAGGAGGAGCTGCAGCTCTGTCTTTTGCCTGGACTTTGAGGGCCCCCTCACACCTGCTTTTGCCGGACAGCGCGCCGCCCGGGGGCAGCGGGACGCTTTGCCCCACAACCTCCCGTCTCTTCTCCCGGTGAGTATCAGAGAGCCGGGTCTCGGGCCCCCTTTTTGCCGGATGGTCGGTCGGTCGGTCGGTCGGTTAAACCCAGGGCCCGTCTGCCCGGCCTGTGTAACCCCAGGTCGAAGCCGTTCTCCCGTTTATTGTTGCAACTAAACGCCCCCTTTTTTTTCTTAGCGCCCTACCAGGTCCAGAGGGTTGGTTATCCACAAAGACCTGTTAACCCTCATGATCTCTCTCCCCCCCCCCCCCACCCCACCCCCTCCCCACCTCTACACTGCCCCGACCCAACAACATGTGGAAGAATGATGACGACTGTCTTTGGAAGCACTTCCATTGGATTCAGTACGAATGGTCGGCTGTATTGAGACGCCCGGAGGATCGGCGCGCGGGAGCGCCATCCGTTTTCGTGGCGGATAATGATCCGTCGCGATGTTTCCGCGCGACGTCCCCCGTAACGCGGACGGGGCGACCAGACGAGCCAGAATTCATCTGTCGGCAGCTCTTCCAGAGTTTTGTGTCGCTGCTTTAGTAATGGCGTTGGGCTGGGGGTGGGGGGGGACGGGGGGACGGCGGGGTAAGAGGACTTTGAGGACTTCAGTCAGGCAGGCAGGCAGGGTGAAAAGCCTCATAGCTCTTCATGTTGTGGGGAGGAAGTGTTTGGTGACCAAAAGCCCCCCAAAAAAATGGAGGTGGGTGGGCGGTGGGAAATGGTAGAAATGACTTGCAGCAGCGCTGGCGGCTTGTGAGTAAACAATGGCGCCTTACCACGTCGCCGAGACGATTCGAAGCACTTCACCAAATCTTACTGTAAAGTGGGGTTTGACTGTGTGTTTTGTGGGCGCCAGTTGAGCACAGCAATGTCCCACGAACAGCCATGGAATGAATGACCAATTTTGGGGATTTGTTGTCCAGGACACCAGAAGAAGCTCCCTTGTCTTTTCGAATAGTGCCATGGGATCTTTAACGTCGACCTGAACGGGCAGATGGGACCTTGGTTTAACGTTTCATCCAAAGGACGGCACCTCCTACAATGCAACATCCCCAGCGCTGCATTGGAATGTCAACATAGACAATGTGATTCCAAATCCTGACTTGGGTCTTGAACCCACAACCTTCTGACTTAGGTCACAAGAGTAGCTCTGGTGATTAAAATACTTTTTTTTGAGGGTGTCTTGTTTAATCTCACCTTTACAGTTTTTCTGGGTCAGCAGGGTGTCCGACACGCATGGAAGTCCTTCAACAACAACAACATCGGACGAGACGCTGGACAATCAGTGTTTTGGACCCGAGCTGGGGGTCAGGATCAGGGAGGGTGGAGGGCAGGGAAGGAAGGAGGGTGATCGAAGGCACGGTCGAAGAGGAGTGCCTTGAATGAGCCAAGGGAAGAGGTGAGGTGGAGGGACTGCGGGATGTAGTTCCAGAGGGTGGGTTCAGGGTGGCTGAAGGCCTGCCCGTCAATGGTGAGGCCGGGGACATGAAGCAGGCTGGAGCCTTAGTGCAGAGGGTGTGGGTAGGTTGGTAGTGGGTTAGGAGGTCAAAGAGGTGGGGGGAAGCAAGGCCATTGGGGGCTTTGAAGGTGAGGACCAAGATCTTGAACTGTATCCTCTGTGTGAGGGGAAGCCAGTGGAGTCAGGTGAGGATAGGGTCACGGAGCCTGGTGTGGGAGAGGACACAGGCCGCAGAGTTCTGGATGATCTGCAACCTATGGAGGAAGGAGTTGGGGAGGCCGATGAGCAGGGAGTTTGCATAGTTGGAGCCTGGATGTTATGAATGTTTGTATGAGGGTTTTGACGGCCTGTGGTGTGAGACAGTGGTGGAGCCGGGTGATGTTGCAGATGTAGGCGAAGGCAGAGCTGGTCGTGGTACGGATATGGGTATAAAAGATAGTTGAGGATCAAACAAGATGCCAAGATTCCAGACTGGCTCAGTGAGGTGGAGTGTGCATCCTTGGATGGTGATGCTGTCAGTGTCTGAGGTGTGGAGGCGCTGATGGGAGCCAATCAGGAGGGCTTGGTCTTGTTGACGTTCAACTGAAGAAAATTAGCTCTCAACTTGATGTCTGACAGACATTCTGTCAAGACAACAGTGATCCTGGAGTTGAGGGTGGAGGCAGAGAGACAGAGTTTGGTGTTTCCACATACATGTGGACCCCGTGTCTGCGGATGATGTCACCAAGAGGGAGCATGTATTGGAGAGGAGTAAGGACAGAGCCCTGAGGAATGCTGCACAAGACGGTGCGGAGGCTAAGGGAGAAACCGTTTGTGGAGGTGAAGCGGAGATGATGTGAGAGGTAGTATCGGAACCATTCAAGGGCAGAACCATGAAGGTTGAGTGAGAGGAGAGGTGGTGGAGGAGGATAGAGTGGTCAATGGTATCAACGGCAGTGGAGAGGACGAGGAGGCAGAGGATGGCAAACGGCCATTTTTAATGGGGTGTGAACGGTGCCACTGGACAGGAAGAGGTTTATGATGTCTGTGAATAACGGAGCAAGGAGTTTGAGCTGGGAGGTAAGGAGAGGGGTAGGAATGGGGTCGAGGCAGCAGGTGACCGGTTTCATGTGGGTTATAATGGTGGTGAGAGAGGAGTGGGAGACGGGTTCGAAGGTGTGGAGGGATGGTTAGGGGCGGGGTGTGAGGGGAGATGGGGAGGACCATGGGAAGTGAAGCAGGATCGTGCTTACTGAGTGGAGGGATTGGCCATGTCAAAATTATTTGGAACAATTGAAATCAATAGAGCAAAATACAAGATTGCCTGTATGCAAATAACCTAATAAACAAAAGCCAAAATGCCACAGAATATTTATTCCATTTTACACTCCTTTATTTCCACAAGAAACAACCAGTTGATGTTGGGAGTGACTGACAATCTGGTGGAACCATGACTGACATAAAAAACTTTCTCTATGCTTGGTGTGGAAAACGCAAGGTCACTCCGAACTATGATATCCGTGCAGCTGGTAACAAGAACCGTCAGAAGTTCGTCTGTGAGGTAAGATGTATTGAACTAACATCAATTGTTTTGTCCTAAATATGACTTGACGTGGCAAATGTAGTAACGATGTTGATCCTGTTCTGGTCACAAAAGCCCCATTGTTCACCGAGAATGTTTTTGTACTTGCATCTATTAAAATGGTTTCAAGCATATTGGAGATGTATAAACCCATCTTTTCAAACTTTTCGGTATGACTATTTTTGTTTTATCTGCTGGTGTCTGGTGCATGCAAAATCCCATCACCATGCTTAAGTGGATCCAAAATCCAAACCAGACAGAGTTCAATGTCACCTACATGTGGAAATTCCTATGCCTGGAATGGAATCCACACTTTCTCCCTGTAGGCACCCTGCTTCCCTAATTCTGTGGAGTATCAGGCACGGGTTGGCAGAAGCAAAGGCTTGAGAGGATAGGATGATTACCATTGATAATCTTCACAGCCTGTAAGAGGCATACCTTCGTGTAGATTGCGCATTGGTTGCCCAACAAGGCAGCATATATTTTGTGCCTGAGGTTGGTAGCTCTGAGATTGGGGAACAAAAACATGTTAGAGACCAAACATTAAAGTTGTCACAACCAATTAAATGTAATATTGGTTAACCTTGTTTGAATTTGTGCGTGTTATTGGTATTATCCCTTTTTAACTGCATAGATGAAAGGCCTATACGTAAGTGGCGCACTGTTATTTTCTCTTAAGTATACTTTCTTGTTTAGGTGCGAGTAGATGGGTTTAATTACACTGGAATGGGAAACTCGACCAGTAAGAAGGATGCTCAAACTAATGCTGCAAGAGATTTTGTTAATTACCTTGTGCGAACTGGGGAGATGAAAGCAGAAGAGGTTCCTAACACAACTGTGAGTACCCACTTATCCTTTGTCTTTCTAACGTTCTGATGCACTCTTTGTATTGCATATTAGGGCAGAGTGTATTATTCTATGCGACTTATCAAGGAATAGTAGGATCTAGGTTTCTACTTTTGCCATTTTTCTGGACTTGAGGCCAATAATATTAATAATCCTTGCATTTGACATAGCGCCTTATCATGTCGTTGGTGTCTCAAAGCACTTCACAGGATGTTCTTTCTGTAAAGTGGATTGACTGTATTTTGTGGGTGAAACATGGCAGCCAGTTTTTCAAACAGGAATGTCCCACGAACAGCCATGGAGTGAATGACCAATTTTATTTGGGGAGTTGTTGGCCAGGACACCGGGAGAAACTCCCTTCTCTTTTTGAATAGTGCATAAGGATCTTTAAATTCCAACTGAACAGGCAGATGAGACCTCGGTTTAAGGTCTCATCCAATATACCGCTAGCACTGTTTTGTAGTATCAGCTTAGCCTTATGTGATTCCAAGTTCCGAGGTGGGGCTTGAACCCACAACCTTCTGACTCAGAGGGGAGAATGCTACCACTCCGCCTGGTTGACAACAAGCTTTTTAAACAGCTGGTGTTTTAATTTGTAGTCTTTATTTTACTTGCAAGACTGTACCCTGTCCCTTCCAAAGAATTACATAAAATCAAATATTGAAGTTCACTGCATTCTCCAATAAAGAATTGTGCTTTTAATTTATGGCCTCAGCCAGAAGTTACCAGGATTTGCAACCATCTATTGTCGCCTGTTGACATGTGTATATGGATCGTGTCTAACTGCATTTGGTGGTTGAGAAGGTATTTTCTGGAGAGACTACTTTCCAACCCCCTCAGAATTGCCTTTGGATTCTTGGCATTTTTGTTTTGCTATCCTTGGGAACGTAGAGCCAACCTGAAGAAGTATGGCTGGCAACAGGAGGGGAGTATAGTTCATGTTGGGTAGGGATAGCACTGGGAAAAGTATGCCAGGAGTGAAAGTAATGGGCCTCTGAATGTTTTTCAACTCTACGTCTTTTCTATGTATGTGTGTAGAGAAAGATATTGTAGATGCCAACAATTTTGTTGCTTTTTAATATAGCAGGGTGTTCAACCTGATGCCGTTGATGGTGCCGATGGAAGCGGAGAAGGTGGTGTGCCGGGGACATTGCCAGCAAATGTACCATGTCCTCCACAGATAGCTAGCGAAGCGGGTGAGACCACTTTCTACATAAAAAATTGCTGAGCCTCTTCCAGGAATTGAGAGTGTATAAATAAAATCAGTAGAGTATATAAATGAACATTCCTCTAGATGTATTTAATCATTTTGTGCTGAGCATATTTACCATTTCAGTACCTCCAGTAAAGAGAGTAAATGACAAGTTTTATTTAATCAAACATCTTTAATATAAACTGACCAATACACGATGAAAGAACTGAGTACCGATTATTGAAAATTAAGGTTGAATTTTATTTCCAACTGAAAACTGGATTAAACTTGATAATGCTGGAATACATTATATACATTACTGTACATACATTACTGGGATTGAAAACAATTCTGTTTTCTTTGATCAGTTTTTCTTAAAATCTATTTCCCCAAAACCTATTTCCCCATTGCAGACTCTGACTTTGGAATGGGCAAGGCAGGAGGATTCATTGGTTATTGGGAACGTGGAGCCAACCTGAAGGAGTATTATGAGAGAAGGGATGAACAGGAAGCCCAAGCAGTAAGTGGCTTCACAAATACAATGTATCATGAACTTTTCAAATGGTTTTGCTATATTCAGTAAGACAACTATGTAAAGAATTGTTCACTGTATGACACCTTGCTAATGAGAGACAGCTTATGGTGCTCGCACAAGTAACTAGACCAGGATGACAGAGCTTTGCAAAATTTGAAGTTAAGACTCCAGCTATTTGCATATAAGCCATCTCAATTATCACTCTTTGAAACATCCTTCCAATGTGAAACTCGCTCTATCATAAATACTTTTGCATTAAAAATGTACAGCCCCCTCCCCCCCACCCCCCATTCGAAATGTGAGCAGTGAAGTATATTTTGGTGAATATCTAATTAATTACCTTTTGTTTCAAAAAGACCCTGGAATCAGAAGGCCTGGATTTAAATGCTGGTCTTCACGGCAACTGGACCCTTGAAAACGCCAAAGCTCAACTTAACCAGTACTTCCAAAAAGAGAAGATTCAAGCAGATTATAAATACGCTCAAGTTGGACCTGACCACAACAGGTTTGGCATATCCTGGTTGTGTATGTCTATAGTCAGTTAGAGAAATTGCATAATCATTCTCACCCAGGCTTCGTTCCTCATGATGATGACCAGATATTAGTTTCTTTCTGTTTCCCCCCCACCCCTGTTAACTATCTTTCTGATTTTCTGTGTCTTTTGAACTGCTTACATTTTGGAAAACTTTTTACTGGATTCTAAATTATATCATTTTAACTACATTTTCACTGGTAAAATTTCACTGTTGAATATATAAATGTTTATGCGAGTTTTCTCGTGAAAACTTGTTTAAAATTATTGGAATAGTTGACACGGTGGTAAACCATATTGTCATGATTGAACGCATTTGAATTGTAGAAATGCCAAATACATCTAAATAGACCAAAAATAATTGCCGGTTTTGATCAGTTGACACTGATCCAGTCAGTTCAGCGAAGAGCCTCATTGTTTTACAAATGTTTTAGTTTAATAGTTAAAAATATTTTTGCATTGGCTGTATTCTAATCTTGTTATTTTTATATTTAGTTAGTTTAATTAAGCAGGATAAAGGAGTTAGCCAAATGTACATATCACTTCTTTGAATGTTTTCTTCGCAGGTTTTGTAGTTGGCTTTGAGTACTTGAACATTGAAGCAAAGGGATTCGTGAGAGTTCTGCTGGCCCTTACGGCTATCAAAAGTGTTGGGAGTTTTAATCCTCATTTTCAACCCCAAATGGGCGCATATGCACAAATTAATGAACTCGACTGCAAAGGAAGGCAGTCTGAATAAAAGACTAACTTTTTTAAAGACTAACTCTTTATGGAACAAATTATCCAAGAAGAGCATTTTTGGGAAAAATCTGTTCTTTTGAAGAGCTATTTGGGGATATTCCACTTATGGTGCCAGTATATTTCTCAGCCAGCTTGCATTGATACATAGAGCTTTCAACGGGGTAATTATCCACTACCCCCATGAATGCTAAGAGCATTTAATATAATACAGTAGACATCTGCTAATTGGTGAATTCTGTTGGTCCTTGCTTTTTGTATACAACAGTACAACTTGGTAACTTCTGCAAATTGGCAATTTTACGTGACTCAAATACCAGGAGTCCACTGTACAATGTGTTCCGCTGAGTGGATTGTATTATATGCGAGCTGCAGTAAATTCGAGACCGCCAAAACTCATAGAATCCATAAAGTTCTGCATATTATTTTGAGCATCTTGGTAGTTTAGTGATTGGGCAATGTAGAATTCTTAGTCGCTTTTTGAAGACAAACATATGTACACTTTGATAGTTTTGTGATTAAAAGTTTTCAGACCTTCTATAGTTATTAGGGAAAGGTACTTGAATACAGTATTTTTCCTGTAATTTACAGAAAGTTTCACTTGTTTATGTAGGCTACAATCATTTGACCAAGTCATAAGAACATTTATTGACTTGAATCTAAGTGATGCAAGGTTGTCACTCGTTCTAATCTCTTTACTGGAAGGGTATGTGTGTATGTGTGGTGACACCAGAAATCTCGTTTGCAAACATGTGACGTTGCTTAGGCTGCACTAAGCTGTCACATGGTATCCTTCCATTATAGGAATGATGGTACAAGCAGGTATACACAGCTGTTGATTTCTGGTGTCACTTTTCCTGTAGGTATTCTAGGGGTCCTAGGGCTGCTGGAGATTGGAACTTTACTGAGTTTGGCAGAGAAACATACTGGCATCCAAGAATGGTGGATAATGGGCTTATAAGCAGGCTTCTCTGAATCGTGAAGTTGCTGTGCTTGAGGTCAGTTTACCAAATACAGAAATGGAAGCGAGCGACACAGATAAAAGGAAGAATGTTCAGTAACTGGGGGAAATGTGAAGACCCGGACCTAGATTCTGGGAATGAATGACCTATTCATAAATAAATTCCTTCCAGCAGATCATTTATTTATTGCAAATTAAGAACCACAGAACTAAAGCTTCAGTTTTGGTGCATGCGTGTATGCATTAAAACACAATTTAAGATGCTTGTACATTTAGTGTTTCACACACTATGTTGTGTTTGTGATCAGACTGTTTGTAACAGTCCAGTGAAGAGAATCTAGTTCCAGGTATGTTCAACATTTTCCCACTTAGAAAACTGTGCATTGTTTTATCATGTGCAACTACTGAATAATGGGTTGAGAAACATGCATTTCTTTTGTTTCATACTACATTGCATGAAAATACGTTTAAATATATTGATGTGAGCCAAAAGGGCAGTTTTATTTACCTTAACTCCTTTTGAGTGCAAAAAGTGAAACATTGGGTTATAAAGTTTCTCCAGAAAAAGCAGAGTTCCTGTACCCTGTATACATAATATTACATATTTTTATTTTGTTTGTACCGAAAGTAAAAAGTGAATACATAAATTAATATCAAATGTATTACATGTCTTCCACACTTGTGTTCCTTTGCCTCGGAAGTTGGTTCTAACTATGTTCATTTGTGATGTGTTTTATGACTTGGTAGAAAATGGAATCAAATTCAATCATTTTCGTCGCTTGTGTGTTATTTTGTGACACTGCTTGAAATTATGGTTAATTTGATATTGTGCATGTCATTACAGGAGTTTTATTGCAGAGATGACGCTTCATGTGAGGCAGCTGGGAAGAAGTAAGTGCTGGCTTTTTCTCCCAGGTACTCTAGATGAAAAGTAATAGGAAATCTTTAATGAACTGAAATAAGGCTCCTTTGTAAAGGATATTGAACAAAGGAAATCATCTTATATCTGTTAAATAATTACATTTGAGAGGGAAACACAGAAAATTTCAATTCTGTACAGGTAGCCTTTTGATTCTTTCATTTTCAGGGATGGATGGTCATTGGTGTAATAAACAATGCTGGATGTGTTCATTACTGGACACTTATTTCAATTAATATACAATATTACGATATACATTGACCTGTAAATGGTGTAATTTTGACATCTTGGTAATTCCAAGTGGTTGGGTTCTCTACAAAATAGAACAACATTATTAGCATCCTGGTGTGATTTTAATTGGGTTTTATCTGTCTTTGGTTGAACTGCTCTATTGAGCACCTAATAGAAATGAGTGCTGCAAAAATCAGTCTGAAACTCTTGCTGGAACATGAAATTAATTTTATTTTTTTTCCCTTTAAGAAATCAGTGCCCGTGAACACGGTTCAAATAAGAAACTGGCTGCACAGTCATGTGCTCTGTCATTAGTCAGGCAGCTTTACCATCTAGGGATCATTGAAGCTTTCACTGGTCACACAAAGAAGAAAGACACCGAAAAGGTGAGTTGTCTGATTGCACGGAAAATTGAACATAGTACAGCTTTGGGTTAGCATGATAATAGAGGTGTGCGATTTGTAGATGGGCGGTTATGAAATGAGTGATCTTACACAAGGCGTTCCCGCAGAATCGCAAATCTGCTAGAGACCCACCTTCCAGTTCTCTGCATCTTTCAAGTAGGTAAACTCTTTTCCTGAATGTAGTGCAAATTGCCATCCCATTACACTCTGGTTGCTGATTGGGATGCACCTGAACATGTGCATTTTGTCAGATAAGTGCCCAGTTGAAATTGCTTTTCTCTCAATATTTTTATGTTGCAATTGTTTAATTTGGGGGAAGTGTTTTTTGAATTTCTCCTGATTGATTCGGGTTAGTATTTTTACACTGAAAATGTGTGACATCCTTTATCACTCAGGTGGCGCCATATGATTTAAACCTTACAAGTGAATTGGAGCGTCAGCTTGAAAGTACTGTGCACGAATTGGGGTTGGAGCTTGTATTATCAGTAAGTATTGCTTCGACTATTCCGCCATACTATGTGCAGTTGGAATGTAACAAATGTTTTCATGGAAATAGTGCAGAAATCTGGCCTTCACTGTCCTTCCCTTTGCTGATTACATCATTGGTATGTACTGGCTGGAAGACCTAATGGAAGATGAGCGACCAGAGTCATAGAATAGCAATGCTTACATTTTATCTAGCACCTTATGTGTTGAACCATCTCAAAACGCTTCACAGGATTTTGTTGCAGAGTGTAATGACTGTATTTTGTAAGCACTCAGCAGCCAATTTAAGCACTGCAATATCTCACAAACAGCCATGAAGCAAATGCCGAATTTTATCTGGCAATTGTCGGCCAGGACACCTAGAGAAACTCCTTTCTCTTTTCAAATAGTGTTGTGGGATCTTTAGCATCCACCTCAACAGGCAGGCAGCACCTCAGTTTAACTTCTTATCCAAAGGATGGCACCTCCAATTTGTACTTGCACTTATTTTACAGTCAAATATTCATAGAAAATCAAATCTTGTGGTGGTTGACATAGAGACCTAAATCTGCTGTTTCAGTTGTTCATATTTGTGATTTTTTTCCACTGGCTTGTTTGGTGTCTAATGAACTTTGCGAAACTGTAGAATTATACTAAGTGATTACAAATATTACCCTGCAATGTTTGATCTCTAGCCAGAAGACCCCAGCAATCCAGTTTCACTTACTGTTGGAAAACTTGCTCATTTTGAGCCGTCTCTTCGCCAGAGCCAAGCAGGGGTTGTGCCATGGTCGCCTCCACAAGTGAACTGGAATCCATGGACCAGCAGCAACATAGATGAAGGACCTCTTGCATACGTATGTGATGTAGACAAAAACAGTGCCTATCGTTAAAAACTAACTGTAAGAGCCTGCATTTCTTTAATTGTTCTCAAGCATTTTGTTATTTTTTCTGTAGAATACAAATAATCATTCATAGAAATTGGTAGGTCAGGTAATCAAGGTATATGGGGAAAAAGTGGTAAATTGGAATTGACAGATTAGTTGAGGTATAGATCAGCCATGATCTAATTGAATGGCAGAACAGGCTCGAAGTGTTGAATGGCCTATTCCTATGTTCTCCCAAGTAGGGAGTATCCATCTGTCCATTAATTAGTACCTTTCCTACTATGTGTACGTTAAGTGGGTTACTAAAGGTGAAGGTTTAGCAAGCACAAACATTGATTTGTTATAGTTGAACTTTTCTTGAAAACCTTTCAATTCTTTAATGTCAACTCACTCAGAATGCACAGCACGAAAATGGGTCATTTGGCCCAACTAGTCCATGCCAGTGTTTATACTCCACTAGTCACATTTATAATCACATGCAAAATATTTATATTTGTAGGCTACTTCGGAGCAAATCAGCGCCGACCTAAAGAATGAACTACAATACCAGCTGCAGAATGATACCAACCTGCAACAAGTAGGTTCCTTTCTTATATAATTTGCATATCCATATCATGAATTCTCTAAAAAGTTTATTTCATCTGATGAAAATTCTTTCTCATGGTCTCACCAATAAGGTTTCATTTATATTTAAATGGTGGTATTTTTAATGTAAATTTATTGTGCCCCAATTATTTTTTTCTTATTTTCTGCCCACTAGTATATTGCCTTTCCTCTTCCTGGGGTGTGATTCCACAATTGCTGGTTGTCCTCTGATAATCTGCCTAAATGGCTAGTGTTTGTGTATAAGCCTTGGCAGTAAGTGTTGGCAGACCAGAGACAGAGAGCAACATTGACCTTCTCCTCACCTGGCTGCTCCAAAAACAGAAGGTTTCATCTCCCTTATCCTGGGAATGTTGGGGACAATTTAGCCTTTCCCATACAGTCCAGGATGAGACCGGTTAGCTTCTGGTCCATAAGTTGCAGTTCCATCCATTACACCAAAATTGGTATTCTTGAAGTAACAAATTTACGAATTTGCTGTGAAATTGTATTGACCAGTGAAGCATTCAATGCCTTTCTTTTCATCACTCTGAAATGTCAGGTCTTTTCTGGGTGTAAAATGACAGTTGGTCAAACTGTTACTCATTTGCTTGAGATTATTGAGATTCTGGAAATCTATAAAAGTTTGTACAGAGCCATCCACCATTATATCCTTATGTTCCTTTTAGAAATTCTAGGATTGTGTATTCTTGGAAGGGTTGGGGAGAGGGTTTTAAAAAAAGCTCTGGATGTTGCTGAATGTGCTTTTTTCACTAGATACTGAATGAAAGAGAATTGTTGCCGGTGAAAAAATTTGAAGACGATATCCTCAAAGCTATCAGCTTCAATTCAGTTATCATCATTCGAGGTCAAACTGGGTGTGGTAAAACAACTCAAGTTCCTCAATTCATCCTCGATTACTTCGTCAAAAATAACCGAGGTTCTGACTGTAACATTGTAGTCACACAGGTGGGTCCGCAAGAAACTAGAAGTTGTACAGATGTGAACAGCAGAGGTCAACGTCAGATATATTTGACACCATTCAGTCCACATTTGAGAAAAATCTTTCTTCTTCCAATGCTCCTCCCGCTCTCTGGAATGCCATCCTGAAGTCCTCCCATTCGCTTCCTACTTGCACAGTCCATCTCAAGACTGAACTCTTTGACTTTGCATTCAGTCATCTTATCTCTTCTTTCACCCCCCCACCACCCCATTCTCTTCAACATCCCCCTGTATTGTATAGTCATTTGAGTATATTATGAATTTTTACATCCTTCCTACACAAAATCTAACATTGTGTTTACAGCCTTAGTAATGTTAAAACCGTTTGCTTTATTATTATTGCATTTTATATAGCGCATTTCACGTTTTTTCGACATCTCAAAGCGCTTCATAGAATATACTGCAAAGTTAATTGTCTATATTTATAATAATAATAATCCTTGCATTTGATATAGCGCTTTTCACGTCGGGAGGACGTCCCAAAGCGCTTCACAGAACACACTGTAAAGTGAATTGACTGTATATTTGTGGGCGAACGCGGCAGCCAATTGCGCACAGCAATGTCCCACAAACAGTTGTAGATTGAAAATGACCAATTTATTATTGTTTTTGGTTTTGGAGGGATTATTATTAGGCTCTGTGTGGAGTAAGGAAACTTGCCCAAGGTTTCGCCCTGTCTGGAATTGAACTCAGGTCTCATTTGTGGGCGAAACGCACAAACTTAATTTTTAATTGATTAAACCAAAAAAATCAATGTTTTACAGTATGCCTTTTTGTAGGCATTAAATATGAGCGAATACTTTTCTTTGTGCCTTTTATTTATTTGTCTTTCCTGTTCAAATGACTTCCTTAGTAATCGATTAAACTTTTACCTCAAAACCCAGAAAGGGCACACTTTTGTGTATGGATGCAAACCTTTATGTCCTTCGTCACTACTGCTCTTGTTCTGTTTTGCAGCCTCGAAGGATTAGTGCTGTTTCAGTTGCGGAGCGTGTAGGATGTGAACGTGGAGAAGAGTTGGGTACTAGCTGTGGTTACAGTGTTCGTTTTGAATCTGTGCTGCCGAGACCCCATGGCAGCATAATGTTCTGTACTGTAGGTTAGTATTGTGTTCTAGATAAGATTATGTGCAGTCCTCAAATGATTAATTAATATGAAAGATATAAAGGAAACTGGGCTTGCTTTCTTACGGAAAGAGCAATTTTTGTGTTTTGAATGAAGGTTATCAGCAAAGGATTCTAGGAACCTGGGTAAAAATAGTGAGGCACAACATTTTTACAAATGTTGAATAAGTTACCAGGGAAAGATATTGAATGAAGCTGTATGAAGGGGTACAAGAGATGAGTAGATGCATTTCTGGAAGGAATAGGAATCGAAAGGTAAGAAAGCAATTAGGTAGAGATCAAACAATAAACCACTGTCTTGTTAAACGTAATTTCCAGGTCCGAAAGGTCAGGGAAATTGCACTTTTTAGCAGTTTGAGAGGAAAACTGATGCATATTGTTGTTTGGCTTTGGAGAGGCAGCATTGCAGCTCAAATAGATCCTGTCTTATTCAAAGTCCAATTCAAAGTTTTCGTCCTTAGAGTGTAGCGATCAGGAGCCAGAAACTGCAGCTCAGATCAGTTAACTCATCAGAGTAGAGATGTCGTACCTTTCTGTTTCATATAACCCAGTTATGCTATGGCAGTGTATGTACCGATTGAGCCTTTGTGAGATCTTTGGCACATCAACATAAGTCAATGCAGGGTTCTTAACTTTTAATAGATGAGTTGTAATTGTTTTAGATTTTAAAAAAAGTCAACGATTTGGTGACATATACCAGCATGTGAATTGGATTTATGCATCCAAATAAGCAGCTTTGTGCTTTTTTTTAAAGAAAGTGACTTATGATCTTTCAGGTGTACTCCTGAGGAAATTGGAAGCTGGCATTCGGGGCATCAGCCATGTAATAGTGGATGAGATCCATGAGCGAGATATTAATGTGAGTAATGTTAGCTGGTTTCACATGGATCTATAATGTAGCTTTTTAATTTTTATTTTTTTCTGCTGAGCAATTTTCTTCATTTCTTTTTTGTCTCGTCCTCAACATATAGGATACAGCCAGCAAAAATATATTCACATTATAATGTAGATCTATTTATTTACAAATCCTTTCTTTTTTTTAGTTATTATAGATTTGATGGACACACCCATCTTCCAATGTTATCTGGTGAACATTGTTTGTTAAACTAAAATGATCCTGTTTTGTCCTTCAGACGGATTTCCTTCTTGTGGTTCTGAGGGATGTTGTCCAGGCTTATCCTGATGTCCGTATCATTCTCATGTCTGCAACTATTGATACCACCATGTTCAGAGAATATTTTTTCGACTGTCCAATAATAGAGGTGTTTGGAAGAACATTCCCTGTTCAAGGTGAGTTATAGTCAATGTAGATGTTTCTTCAATTGAAGGATCCTTAAGACAGCTTTAAATCTGTTATTTTCAATGGCCACAATTTCAACCAAACGCATTGTTCATACACCTAATACACCTAGTTGGGTAGCCGTGGTTGGATAAAAATTGTAATCAACGAGTCAGAACTTTCTAATAATATTCAGGTAGTATCCTACTTTCATACATTTCCATGCGTGCTGGAGAATTGGCAGAGTCAAGCAGTGAGATGGATTTGTGTCAAAGCATGGTGATGAGTTTCTGCATGTACAAAAATAAAAGATATTTTGAATTTTTCTTCTCAAGGAAGGAAGATGTGTGAAACTACCTTTATATTTTTCACTGTCATAAAACCATTGTGGAAAATCTGTATTTCTCAGTTCATCCCTCCGCCGAATTGAAATAATTATGCTTCATATTTATTCATACAAAATGCCACATCTAAGCATGTTGTGTTTTCTTTATTTTACTTTGGAAAGTTATTTTTGTTCCCAAAGTATATCTGAGCTTTTTACATTATATGTATACAAAAGGGTAATTTTGAGGTTGAATTCAATGGGAGTATTTTTAGACTTCAGTTTGAAATACATGTGCATACACTGCCCTTTATTATTAATAATTCTTGTATTTGAGATGGCATCTTTTACATCTGGCGAGTGTCTCAAAGCACTTCAAGGATTTACTGTAGAATATAGTTGTGTACTTTTTAGGTGAGCTTTGCAAAATTGAACCCCTATGATTTTTATTGTTAGAAAGGATAACCTGCCTTTTCAGGTTTTCTTCATATCCATAGTTATTTAAAGCTTTGAGGTATGCCTGCTGCTTTCCACTAGCTGAAGTACCTTTTGTTCTTCCAGAATATTTCCTTGAAGACTGCGTGCAGATGACTCAGTTCATCCCTCCGCCAAGGGACAAAAAGAAAAAGGACCGAGATGAGGATGGAGGAGAAGATGAGGAGGTACAAATTGAGACTATTCACATTATTGGTTAGAAACTATTCAGTCAACTTCAAAATGAAACCGCAAACTATTTTTCAGCCCAATTAAAGCACTGATACAAAATTCACTCACAAATATAGTCAGTTCACTTTGCAGTATATTCTGTGAAGCGCTTTCAGACTTCAAGAAGACATGAAAAGCACTATATCAAATGCAAGGATTATTATTATTTTATTACACGTGGTGATAATTGAGACTATGAATTGGATAAGGAAAGTAAGTTGAACACCGCTTGAAGGACCATTGAATAGCAACTTATTTACAGCTGCAGCATATGGGAGTGTTCTGTTTCAAAAAAGGAGCAGTAATGTTTTTGTAAAATTTGAAAGCAAAGCTGACCTGATATAATTTAAATTTACAACCCTACTATAGTTTAGTGCAGTAGGCTAACCTACAGAGCAACTTGATGTATGTGGATAAACTGATCCACAACTGCCTCATATCCTTTTGAAAGATTAGTTCCTGATATTGGCAAATATAAATTAAAACAAATAGCAATAAGTTTCTTACTGATTGGGGAGGGGGGATGACAAGAGAGATTTCTTTGTTTAATTCATGTGTGAAAAGGTTGAAAACTGTGCACTAAGGGGAAGGAGGAAGTTATTCAGTAATCAGTGTTTTTCCTGAACTTACTCAATATGAGGCAGTGGATTAGAAAACTCTTATCCCCGATTTCAACACGTACTGGTCCAAGTTTAAATAATTTGAATATTGCTGCTGGACCCACGTTTCCCAGGTTGTAAAGGTCAACGTCTGTATTGCTAGGTGAATTGTAACAGCATCTGCAGTGATGACTATGGTCCGGAAACGAAGCGTGTTATGGCCCAGATGAGTGAGAAGGAGACGCCATTTGAGCTTATTGAAGCATTGCTCAAGTACATTGAGACACTGGATGGTGTGGATGGTGCAGTTCTCGTTTTCTTGCCAGGCTGGAACTTGATTTTCGCAATGCAGAGACATCTGGAATCAAACCCTCACTTTGGTATGTGTCTCTGTTATGCTTCAGTTCTGTCCGTTTTACACTGATGACTTGGTGTTTATACTGGAGTCCCACTGCACCCTTCACATATTTATATAGCGTCCTGGAGCGCTTGACAGTGGAGTCTGATGCTGAGCCAGAGAGAGAGGGAGGCGGGAGGTGACTAAGCACAATCAAAAAGGAAGGTCTTTAGGTGAGATTTGAAAGTGGGAAGGGAGGAAGTGGGGCAAGGTGGAGTGACTGAGGAGACAGTTCCAGAGTTTCGGGGCAGAGTGGCTGAACGGTTTCATGTTTTGTGGGACTTTGTATCTGCCCCGAAATAACTTAAGAAAGCAGTGATAACATGAAAAACTGAATGTATCAATAAACGGATATGCTAAGAGATACATAATATCTGTGGGCAACAACAAATTGTGAAATTATGTCTCAAGGCAGTGGAGAGTGAAGGATTAGCACCCAAGCTGGGGGTTGGAATCAAGAGGGGTAGGGATGGGAGGATGACAAAAGGCATGGTCAAAGAGCGAGATCTTGAGATGGACCTTGAAGGAGCCAATAGTGGGGCAAGGCGAAGGGATTCGGGGATGGAGTTTTAGGGGGTGGGGGCTGAAGGCCCGACTGCCGATGATGGCGCCAGCAGGGTGGGGTACGTGGAGCAGGCCAGTGTCTGCTGAGGGGAAGGAGTGGGAAGGTTGGTAAGATGTTAGTAGGTCGCAGAGATAGGGAGGAGCAACACCATGGAGGGCTTTGAAAGTGAGGATGAGGATCTTAACAAAAGTAATAGGGTAAAATGACCACATTTGCCCAAACTTCTATTTACTTGACTAGTGTAAACTAAGTTTGTTTATAATTCATTGCAGTGCTGTTTTATATCCAGGTTAACATTTTTTTTCCCCTGCAGGCAGCCACAGGTATCGGATTTTGCCGTTGCATTCCCAGATTCCGAGGGAAGAACAGCGACGTGTGTTTGATCCAGTGCCACCAGGCGTCATAAAGGTTAGATTATTGTAATTGAGCAATATGAGTGTTCTAAGATGGAAATAATAACCTAATTCACTCAAGACCCGTCGCAAAACTCTGCTCTTCAAACACGCCTTCGGTCACCCTCCTATCCCTTCCTCCCTGCCCTCCTGATCCCAACTCGGGTCCTAATCCTTGACTGTCCAGCGTCTTGGGTGTCTCCCTGATGTGAAGGCACTATACAGGTGTAATGTAGTGGTGGTAGTTTGATAGGGGGAGTGGGAAGAATAAGAAACTGACCTTGTTATTCTCCCGATTTTGTTTTGTGTGTTCGAAACATTTCGGGTAATTGAGAATCTTCTAGAAAACGAAGGTGTCAGTATTTTAAGAAATTAATACTAATCAATTACTTTTAACAACTTCAAAGAAAGTGCAGTCTGTGAGTGGGAATATCACTTTGGTACTCTGGTTTGTGAAGTTCCTTAAATGGTGAGGATTAATCCTGTCCCATTTTATTTGCAGGTTATTTTGGCAACAAACATTGCAGAAACCAGTATCACCATTAATGATGTGGTTTATGTCATTGATTCATGCAAGTGAGTGACCAGTTTCTCTGGATGTAGGATTCTGCGTAGAGGTAGCTGAGACTTTAGTAAGCTTACTGAACCTAATGTGTTTTACAAATTTGTTAAAAGATAGTTTTCAAGGTCTGTATGAAAGATGAGTCTATTTACTTTGCAATGTGTAAAAAATTTATAATCAACTCTGTAGCGGGTCACATTCATTCAGAGATAATTTGGAGTATTTGTAACTAATGGCTATCAGACTGTTGGGACCCAAGTTTGTTTGCAGTGGCAGCCAGTTATTAGATTTTGGATTTACCTCTTTGTTTTTTCCAGGCAAAAAGTGAAGCTTTTCACATCTCATAACAACATGACCAACTATGCTACAGTGTGGGCTTCCAAGACCAATCTGGAACAGCGACGAGGCAGAGCAGGACGTGTACGGCCTGGCTTCTGCTACCATCTGTGCAGCAGGGCACGCTTTGAGAGGTTAGGAGACCAATTGTAGTCTAAAGCTTAACATTGGCATTTCCATGTAGCCTACTGTTTATTTGTAGCAGAATCTCCTGGACTGCTATTACTGGCAGAGCAACAAAACAAGTCAGTTTACATTTATACAATGCCTTTCGTGTCAGGAGGATGTCTCAAAGCTCTGAACACTCCTGGCTGGGCACCTGAGCTAGATGTGGCACCCAAAGGGTAGGAGAGGGGAAAGATTACTGAAAGAGAGGCCGGCCGGCCAAAGGGTCTTAAGATGAACGAGATAAGGGAGGGAGCAAGGGACTCCAGGATTGAGTTCCAGCATGTGTGAGAAGATTGGCTGAATTGACTATTGTCAAACTGTACTGAAATATGTTCCTATTTGAGTCTTTATGGAATTCTGAGAATGCACACTGTATGTTGTGAATAGTACCTTTGACTTTTTTTTGCCTGTTTCTCAGACTTGAAACCCACATGACTCCAGAGATATTCCGTACACCTCTTCATGAAGTCGCTCTGAGCATCAAGCTTCTTCGTCTAGGGGGAATTGGACCATTCTTGGCAAAAGCTATTGAGCCCCCACCACTTGATGCAGTTATTGAGGCAGAACACACTCTGCGAGGTAACGCCCAGTCACATTAATGTAGTCAAACCTCATTCCTTCACAATCAAACTCTCTCAGGTCACCCTTTTATATATTGTCTTTTTAAAAAAAAAATAAACACAGCTCCATGTTTCCATCGATTTGCAACCCTCTCACTTTTTATTCGTTAATATTCCTAAACTCCTAAATATCTAAAGCTTCCCAATGTCATTTGCTTCAGGAAGAGGAACTACTGTCATTCTTTTAGATTATAGTCAACTCTGTAGCGGGTCACATTCATTTAGGACTGCTGTAACTCTCTTATCTGATAAACTCACCAGTTTACAATGTAAGAAATTGATCTTGATCCAATTCTGACATCTTTTAATAAGTTGGTTCTTTGTTTTAATACTTAATTTATGTATAATAGTGCATCCAATCTGCACAACTGGAAAATCTAAATGTGTTGTTTATCTTTCTTAGAACTTGATGCCCTCGACATCAATGATGAACTGACACCTCTGGGCCGAATCTTGGCAAGGCTCCCAATTGAACCACGTCTTGGCAAGATGATGATAATGGGTTGTATATTCCAGTGAGTAACAAAGAACTACTATAGAGGCAGAAAAAGCACCAGAGTCACTCTTGGAATAATTCCTCTATTGTATCTTCCCCCTAATACTGTGAACTGCATGTCCTATCTGTTGTTGGCCCCCTCAATCTCGACTACAATAGGACACTATTTTTCAGATTTATTAAAATGATTGGTAGAAATGAGCTTTAAATTCAAGAATTTAAGATAGTTTGCTGTGCTTCGGTGGTCCCAGAAATCAGTCTTTTTTTAAAAAAAAATCAGGTCTTTCAACTTATGCTTAGCAGTGAAATTGCCTGACTTGAATCATCCTATGCTTGTTGTTCATTGTACACAAGAGTGAGTTGAGGCTGAGAGTGTGATGTGGGCAATGGTTTGGCAGTGTAGTGAGCATTTAGCTGGGTTTCCTCGTGTGTTGTGCTATGTTTCTGTTACATTTCATAAGCAAAGCGGAATAACAAGAAAGCTTTATTGTCCGTGGTCTACGAGGGTGCCAAAGGGCAGAATGGAGGTAACGAGGTTACTGAGAGATTTTATAACATCTGCATCTGAAATTTCTCATGAATCATAACAATAGCATCACAGTATGGGAAGGGCAAGGTTCAATCCCCACTGTGCTCAGTTTGTAGGCTGAACTATTCCCAAAGCAGGGCAGCTAGAATCTGAGCTTGGTTGGGACGCGGACAGGTTAGGGGTAGGTCCATGTAGCCAAGGCACTTAGTGTAAAACTAAATTGTCAAAATCTTGGAACATTTATGGGTTAAACAATCAGTACATTAAAAATCTTCACACAAGATCAATGTATGGAATTGACTGCCACCTTGAGGAGTAATTGTAGTTTAAGATTTTTTTCAAATCCAGATACGGTGCACCAAGGGGACTGAGTGGACTAAAAGTTTTTCTAATTCCTTTTCCAAAAAACTGGAAGTTATAAGTACAAAGAAACAGACAATGTTCTGGGATTAGTTGCCAGCGGAAATGTCTGATGTGTGGGTGGGATGCAGCAGGGGAGATTATAGATACGCATACTAGTTTTAACATTTGTGCAGTAATTTTTAACCATTTGTTGTGGATTTAATTTGGAAGCTAATATTGTTGATTGGCATGTTACTGATTGACTCTTCTGTTGCAGTGTTGGGGATGCTGTGTGCACCATATCTGCTGCCACCTGTTTTCCAGAGCCTTTTATTAATGAAGGTAAACGACTTGGTTACATGCACCGGAACTTTGCAGGAACCCGTTTCTCAGATCATGTGGCTCTGCTTTCAGTTTTCCAGGCCTGGGACGATGCAAGGTATCTGTCAGACTACTAATGTGCAAACAGATTGTGTTATGGCACCGTGCTTTTCCTGACTATTCCTTTGGTCTTGAGACTGAGAATCAAAGGACAATGTTGTAATCCACCAAATTCTGATATGAATAGCCTCTTCTCCCACATCAGTTCCTTAGTGCCAACACACACATTTATGTGTTATTATTTATATATATTATTTATGCTGGAAGGAAGGCAGCATAAATTAAAAAGCAATGCCAAAATAAATGGAGTTGTACGAAAATATTCATTTATCCCGTTGCTGAGCATGCCAATTCTGAAATGCAATGGAAACAAGTTATGCGAAATGGAATTGAATAGAATCTGATTTATTAACTTATAAAAGAGTAAAATTTGATCCAAACTTGTGCAGCTAAGTTATGTGGTTGCGCATGTAGTACCTTCCATTTGCTTAGATGTTGCTCATTCCTATTGGCAATCAACTTCCCTTTTTTTAAAAATAAAAATCACCTGTTGTACATAAAAATTTTAACCAGAATTTATCTTATTTTCAAGCATTAAAACATGTACGTTGAAGTATCAGGGACAGCAGATGTTTCTTTTTCTTTTGAGTTGCCTTTCTGGTAGATTATGCCAATTTATGGGAATTCTGATCTGGATGATATGTACTTGCATAATATGACGTAATAATGGTTACTTAAGGAATCTATTTGTGATTCGGATTTAACTTAAATGTGACTTCATTGTGTCCTTGTTTACATAAACTCCTCTACTTTTGTTCAATTTATTTTGATGTGCATTTCATCACCTAATAAATGTTTGCTATTTTGTTACTTGCTAGGATGGGAGGTGAAGAGGCAGAAATAAGGTTTTGTGAACATAAAAGGCTTAACATTGCCACCTTGAGAATGACCTGGGAGGCTAAGGTACAACTAAAAGATATCCTGGTTAATGCTGGTTTCCCTGAAGGTAAGATTAAATAAGATTGAGGCTCTTAAACTGCTCTTATGGAATGTAATGCTGATGACTGTAAAATTAGTTCATATTGGTAAAAATCTTAGAATTATTAAAACGTTGCAAGTACTTTTGGTTAAAGCACCACCATGTTGTATAGATCAGACATCCACGGATTTTATTCTCATTCTCTGATGGTGAGCTAATCTCAGCTGGTACAGCAGATGATACTCTTCCAACTCCCTCACTATCTGAGTCATGGAGGAGAGGAATCAGTGAGCGCAGGGTCCTGCTCCTAATCACTGTCCTGTAATCCATGCTGGAAAGCACAGTGAGAATGGGATCCGGTTCGGTTGTGCTACACTGGCTGGCAAAACGTCATTGCCAGGGCTCACACGGGAAGAGTGGCCATTTAATTGTAGTACATGCAGGTTGACACGAGCAGTTTTCGTGAAATCTTGTTTCAACAAGAATTGACATCGCCAAAAGAGATGGGAGAACATTTGATCATGCAGTTGAGATAATGTAAACTTGTTCCCTTTTATTGTTATCTTCCCAGTGTGTTGCCTTGCTAAAGGAGAGGCCTTTTAAAGATAAACATATTCATGGAAGTCTAGTGGGACATGGTCTGCTAATAACTCAAACTAGAGTTGTGGGGCTCAGTGGCTTGTTTAAGATTCCCCCATGATCACTGCATGCACACAATCGTTACATATTGATAAGATCCAGAAGATCATGGATCCTTACTCTAAGTCAGAGGCAGCCAAGAGAATCTTGAAATGCTGGCCTTTGCATGTTATATTTGTCGTCTGGCGGTTATATTTGTGACATAGTGCAGAGTTAGGATTTTTTTTGTTTGCATACAGGGGCTTATTTAAATAATGATGCTGTGAAACCAATCATGTATCTGGTTTTCCAATGTATTGTGAATACGGAGCAACAGCTTTGCTTTCCTTCCCAACAGAGAGCCTGATGACTCAAGTATTTAACAACACTGGACCAGATAATAATCTGGATGTGGTGATCTCACTCCTCTGCTTTGGTCTTTATCCCAATGTCTGCTATCACAAGGAGAAGAGAAAAATTTTAACTACAGAAGGGCGCAATGCACTTATCCATAAATCATCTGTAAATTGTCCCTTCAGTAGCCAAGATATGAAGTACCCTTCCCCTTTCTTTGTGTTTGGGGAGAAGGTGAGCAAAGCAACAAACTTCTTTCTATTCGATGGACACTGTGTGTGCTGAACAGCCTGAACATGGTTTCAGTACAAGAAGCATTTGGTTGTTCAAACTAGATTTTCACAAGATGGTTGCTTTTTTTTTAAAGAAGTTTTGTTTGCTAAAAGCATTAATAGTATTATTAATAATAATTATTATTTATTATTATAATAGTACAATGGGATCTGTATGCTACAGTATTCCCTATTCTTCTCTCCCCTAAAAATGTTGCTTTGAAGGAGGCTTTGTTGACAGATAATTCAGCAAAAAGTTAATTCCTGAACTGTAAATATCTCAGTCTTTAAGAACTGAGTCAATGTCCGAAGAAGAATATCACAGCGCCTTGGGGCGTCCTGCGAATGTGAAAAGTGCTATTCAAATGTTATCTTATTGTAAGAAAGGTTTTCTTTGGATTAAATAGATTTTTGAGGGAAAGTTAGAACTATACAGCTGCAAACTAGTAAATCTGTTCATGAAGCAGAAGAATCAGCCGTCTAACATTCATAGATTATGTAGTGTTTGTAACTTCTTGTTGTGGGTATTGTGTGTATAATATGTTTGTAGAATGGTTAGATAATTGGGTATCATTAGTCTATTCAGTAATCCTGAATAAAAGCAGTACTGAATAGACAGAATAGTCAATTTCCTGCATGGGAGAAGTTTTATTATGGTTGCGGTTTGTGGTAGATTCTGACTTCCCAAAAATTGGAACTGATGTTGTGCTTTCCTCTTCAGATTCGCACTCGGGCTGTGTCTGCAAAAGGGATGACTTTGGTGAGTCCACTCCAGCTCCTATTCTATGGCTCAAAGAAGGTGATGTCAGATGGCACAATCGTTTTGATGGATGAGTGGTAAGAGCTATTGTTACAGGTGACCATTCTACTATCCCTTTAGTTGCATTCTAAAATAATAATAATCCTTGTATTTTATATAACGCCTTATCACATCATTGAGATGCCTCAAAGCGCTTCACAGAATCAAATGTAAAGTAAATTGGCCATAAATTTTGTGGGCTTAACAAGCTTCAAAATGTAGTGGTTCCCTTCTTTCTGGCTGAGTTGCCTTTCTGGAGTGAAGCAGCCATTCAAACCTGGTACGTCCCAGGTTCATGGCCTTATTTATGCAAATTTAGTTGCTTGGGCTAATTCAATACAAGTCAGCCCTTCAGGAAAGCTGGAGAAAATGCAGGGAGAATCTGCAAGTAATTTTGCTGCTTGAGAATGATTTCATTTTGTGAGTTGGATGAGGATTGATTATTAAAAGTACCATCAAGTGATAGAAGAAAATATCAAGCTTATCATATTACAATACTCTTTTAAAAGTAACTGACCTCATTGATAAGATGTACTTGGGAGGGTGGGGGGGGGAATCTATTACTTTTGATGTTGCACTTTGGCTACAAAGCTGGAAGGTAACTTGCCCAGGCTAGTTTCTGAGAATTTTCTTGTCCTCGTAATCCGCAGATCTGCGATGAACAGCTTAGACTCCATTCAATCTTCAGTCCACGGTTACTATTTTTCATTACATGCTGTTCATAATGTCTTGCTTTAGGATAAAGCTGCGGATGTCTCACACTGCGGCTGCTGCAATTGTTGCTTTACGTGCAGCCATGGAGGCACTAGTAGTTGAAGTTGCAAAGGATCCTGAATTCATACGGCAAATGGATCCCACACATGAACGCATGCTGAACATGATCCGTCAGATTTCAAAGCCTGGAGCAGCAGGCATCAACCTCCTGTCAAATGCAAGGTAAATTGCATTCTTCTGATACTTTTGCTGCATTTTCGAGCAGTCTGAACCTGTAATTCTAACCACGTGTTTTTTAGACCTTCCAATTGATTTCAGACAGTTCTTTGGATAAATTGTGATGCTGCTTTGGAACTAAAATAGTAATAGTTCAAAAGCAGTTATCACACCTATATTCAAAAGGGCTTCTGGCAGAACTATAAGCCAAGCTGCTTTTTAACAGTAATTTTTAATGGGAAAAGGCAAATAGAAATGTCCACAAACTACAACAAAATCCACAAAGTTCATTAATTTTCCCTGCAGCTGCAATGGTTGAGTGAACATTTAGTCCTAACTTCAAAGTTAAAATGAATTCTGAGGTTTGTTGCACACTTCTGGGCTTGCCTGTGTATAAGAAGTTTCATGCTGCATACTTGCAGCTATAAAGACACTTTATCAGCCTGCAAAACTAAAATTTACTATTGGTGAGGTGCGATCAAGTTTGGCCATCTTTATATATTTGACAGCAAATAAAAAGTGTAATCCAATAAAGATGTCAATTTGGGTTTTTTATCCTAGTTTTTTTTCCCCCCAGTGGTGAACATTTTCTTGCAGATAAAGATATTGCAATTTTTATCGCCAGTCTTTTGCAGCAATCTGATTATCAATCTGCTTAACCAGTGGCGATGCCAAACATTATTGATACTGAAAGGTTTTCCTTGCACATTGTTAGTCTAAACGAATTTAGGGGAAAACAATTATTAGAGGGGTAGATTGCTTTTTGCCAGCAATTTCTATTTTCTTCTGTTACCTTGATTATGAGAAACTGTTCCCATCCAATATTTTTATTACCCTTAGATGTTACTCGGTTTTAGTTTCTTTCAGCGCTTATATAATCTGTTTTGGTTTAATGCAGATTTGGTGATGGTCCTCGTCCTCCCAAAATGGCACGATTTGACAGCCAAGGATTTAGCGTAAGAGGTTCTGGTTATAGGGGGGGGAGAGGATATGGAAGAGGTGGAGGAGGATATGGTGGCTCTAGAGGTTACTACAGTGGTGGCGGTGGCAGCTATCAAAGTAGTGGTTATGGTGGCTATGGCAGAGGAGGAGGAGGTGGCTATAGCAGAAGTGGTGGCTATGCTAGCGGAGGGGCAGGGGGGTATGCTAGCGGAGGGGCAGGGGGTTATGCTAGCGGAGGGGCAGGGGGTTACAGTAGTGGAGGGACAGGTGGTTCCAGTAGTGGCGGAGGAGGAGGTGGCTACAGTAGTGGAGGGACAGAGGGTTATGGCAGTGGAGGAGGAGCGGGGGGATACAGTAGTGGAGGGGGATACGGTAGCGGAGGAGGGGGCTACAGTAGTGGAGGAGGATACGGTAGTACGGGAGGAGGAGGGGGTGGCTACAGTGGTGCAGGAGGGGGCTACAGTGGTGCAGGAGGAGGGAGCTACAGTAGTGCAGGAGGAAAAGGCTACAGTAGTGCAGCAGGGGGCTACACTAGTGCAGGAGCAGGGGGCTACAGTAGTGCAGGAGCAGGGGGCTACAGTAGTGCAGGAGCAGGGGGTTATACTAGTGGAGGAGCAGGGGGTTACACTAGTGGAGGAGGAGCAGGGGGTTATACTAGTGGAGGAGCAGGTAGCTATGGAAGCAGTGGAGGAAGCTATGGGGGAGACAGAAGTGGTTATTAGAAAAGGGCAAAAGACCAAAATTGCATTGGTGCACAATTTTTACGGATTAATACAGTAATACAGCTTTGTATTTAATTATTTTTTAGAAAAGAGCCAACACTGCATACATATTTGCAAATGTTGTAACCAGTTTGTTCGTTCTGTCCTAATGTTTTTGATTAATGTGCACGTGAGTGTGCTGCTTGAATGCTGAAGATTAGGAAATATACTTGTAGCGTCTCTAAATTTAGAATACTGAAGCAAGTACAACTGTAATTAATCGTCTAGTTTCAAATGTTTCCATTTGATTCTAGTTGTCTTTAACAAAAAGAAATAAAGTACAACTACAGAACAAGAACACCTGGATTTGAGTGGTGCTTATTTTAAGTGTGATGCTTGCACTGCACTAAATAGTAGTTTTTGAATTTGAAATCGGACCTTTGTTGAGAAACTGATGATGCTCCGGGAATTAGAATTTAAAAGATAGATTCTAAAAAAAAGTTTGATTTCAGATTTTACCAACTTAATCTGGAGCATGTTCTCAGACCTTTGTCTTGGGGAGACATCACTAGAAACAATGCACTTATTCGTTTTTATGTTGGGCTACTGTAGCACTCTGGAATTACTGAAAAGGCAGGTTAATACATCATAAACGTAGATAATCTTACTATTTGGGGAGACATTTCTTTCATCTTGATTTTAATGTGGGGTGGGGGGACTCACACAAAATAGATGAAGCTGTATTCTTAAATTTGTTTGTCTTTGAAGCTGAAAGGTCCATCCCTTCAGGTCCAGGGTTGTCTGAAATGGCTAAAGTATTAGGGGATGCCTGGTGGAATCAATATTTGTCAATATTGCTGGGTGGCCATTTAATTTTGTTTCCAGGAAATGTGAAAGCTTGGATGCAATAAGACAAATAGGGATAGGGCCCTGGTGAGACCACACCTGGAATACTGTGTCCAGTTTTGGTCTCCTTATTTAAGGAAGGATGTACTGGCCTTGGAGAGGGTGCAGCATAGATTTACTAGGTTAGTACCAGGGATGAAGGGGATGAGTTACGAGGATAGGCTGACCAATTTGGGCCTATATTCTCTAGAATATAGAAGAATTAGAGGGGATCTTATAGAAACCTATAAGATCAAAGGGCATGATAGAGTAGATAGTGGGAGATTGTTTCCCCTGGTTGGAGAAACTAAAACCAGGGGTCACAACCTTAAAATCAGAGGTCAGCCCTTTCACATTGAGTTGAGGAAAAACTTCTTCGCTCAAAGGGTGGTGAATGTATGGAACTCACTACCCCAAAGGGCTGTTGGCACTTAGTCCTTGAACATATTCAAGATTGAGATAGATATGTTTCTAATTGCAAAAGGGATTAAGGGATAAGGCAGGGTTAGGTTATTAGCTGAAGTTAGATTAGAAGATCAGCCATGATTGAATGGCAGGGCAGGCTCGATGAGCTGAATGGCCTACTCCTGCTCCTACATGTTATGTTAAATCCAAATTGGTAAGTTTGATGTTGATGCAGATTTTATTTAAAAGATGGGGCGTATAAGTCTCAACTAAATTTGCACAAAACGTTTACATTTGCAGAATTCACACACTCATATAGACTGTCACTAATCCTATTCTATTTTAGTGTATCTGATAGTGACACATTATATGTTGAAATGCATATATTGTATTACACCCTGAAATACACGAATACAGTGAAAAAATACATTATTTCATATAGATGATCAATACTCTGTCGTTAGGCAGTGAAGACCTTTTATTTTATGCTTCAGTGACATTTGAATATCTGCTTCTTCCTGATACCTTGAATTATATCATTGTGATGAATATTCAAGACATTTTATTGCCGCTTCCTTCCAAATCAGCAACAATTCATCCCAATACGGCAGCTTTGTTACATTTTACAGGTGTTAGATTAAAATGTAACAAGCTTGGAAAATTCTCAACCTTGTATATGCATTTCATTAAAATGAAGAAATCTAATAAAGGTATGGCTTGTTAGTCTTAAGTTTCAAATCCGCTTTTGGTTGAGGTGTTAATTTTATTAACACCTTTGCTAAAGGTGTTAATAAAATGTGTAGCCATACAAGTTTAAAGTTTAGCTGAAGCACAGATTAATAAGGACCACCATTATTGCACAACACATAAACAAGGTGGGTGTGTAAACAGCTTAGTTCAGAGGTAACTTTAAAACCATTCTCAGTTTATTGTATGCATTTATATTTGAACTGTTCTAAAATGTCAATTTTTTAATTCCCCAATAAAATATTATGAAACAAATATTATTGAACAGGTAATTACAAATATATTTTTGAGTCAAGGTAAGAATGTTAAACAAAACAGAGTTTCTAACTCTGCAATATATCTTCACGTCAGAGTAATTAACAAACAATGACTCCTATCTCTCCCATTGTATTGTTTTCAAGCTTATTATTGTTCATTTCAAGACTCATATCCTGCATTGCTTTAACCAGAAAATCCTCTTCTCTTTTATCACCTCCTGCAGCACATTCCAGTACTTCCTCTTCTGAGTCATGGCAGTGCCTGTCATCGGGCTGGATTATGGTGATCCCATAGCCATTATTAGAATGGACATAATTGTTGTTGAGCTTCAGCTTTGGTGGTGGCAGAACCTAGAAAAAGGTGGCATTAATCTAGCAAAATACCAGAGGCAGCCCTACAATAATTTCCTTCACAGTCCTCCAATCCCCCAAGATAAAAGCACAGAAGTACAAACAAATCCTGTCGATATAAAAGGTTTACTTTCTGAATATACTGATAGGACCTCAATCGAACAATAGGTTGTGGGTATGCTTGACTTTTTTTACTTTTGAGAAATTGGGTCCAAAATACTTAAATGCATTGTAGTCTCCATTAGTGAATAATTTACATTTTTAATTTCAAATTAGTTTAAACAATATTTTATCAAAGTAAAAATTAACAATTGATTTACCTTCAGTTTAATTCCTCCCAACATGCTTTTGAGAACATCTGTATTTTTAATGTTACTGCACTTGTGAATTTCGTTTCCTTCTAAACATGCAACACTTCCTGGGTATAGTTCAACCCCTGGTCCCTGTTAAAATGGGGAGTGAAAGGTGAACTTTGCAAACAATGCATATCAATCTGTAAAACATACATAGATACATAACTACTGCAGATTTTTGTAGAGACCAAAAACTAAGGAAAGTGAAACTTATAGTTGGAGAAAAAAAAATCCAATTTTTAATTGAGCCCCAGAAGAAATAATTTTGTAATTCAGCTTTTGGTACTGAGTTGTGCCAATTGTGTTTTCTACTTTTCCAGCACTGCAATGACAGATGATATTAAATTATCTGCCTTGATTCACATTATATGTATTATCAATTGTGTAGATATGGAAGCTTGAGGATATTCTTCAATTGGGAATTATTCCCCTTTTTATTATCCTCTTCTGTATCAGAAAAGGAAAAAAAAATCTGTCCCTTAATGACAGCCTAGATGCCTCCCCCCTTTCACCATATATTCTGAACTTATATCTGTAGTAGTATTAGGATCAAATCCCTATGAGACAGACCTATGGAAGCTGATGCTCTGGCTGCCATTTCCATAAAGATCACATCAACTGATTTAAAGGTTGGTTTCTATTATACTTGACCATACCTGGGCACCCATCACGTCACAATTCTTCATGGTCAAAGCTGCTCCTGTTAGAACACAAACGCCAGTACCTTCACATTTCAATACACAATCTTCAAGTGTCAAGTGACCAGACTCCACAACCACAATTCCATCAGTAGTTCCCCGCTGCACGAGAGTCAGGTGAACTAAGCAGACATTTGGGGATTTTGATGCCACAAAATTGTCCTGTGTGGGATCTGAAAAGACTACAATTTCTTCCCGGCTGCCAGCTCCTATTAATTAAAACAAATAAAAAGTACTTAGTCAAGTTCCAATCAATGTTTTATAAAAAAATACATTTTACTATTATATTTGTCCAAACCTATCACATATGCACCAATATCTTAAACTAATCAATGTGTCTTTAGGAACCTGCTGAGACCTCATGATATCTACAACAAGCACCCTCAAATATGATCACATTATATCACAATGTAGGCCATTTGCCACCATCTGAGAAATATGCAGAACTGTTAATAGAGGTAATGTATGCCACATAACTAATGCAGGAATCATTTCCAATTTAGAAGAAACATTCTGTTTTTCTCCTTTTTTTCCTAAATAGCAATCCTCAAAGGAATCACCTTTTGTGTACAAATCTGATGCATGAGAATTGTACTCAAGATTATTTCTCCTCAAACCTGCACCTGAAAATGAAAGCATGTATTGCTTCAAAATATACCTCTAACAATGATATCATCAGTTAGCATTCCAAGTCCTGAGGCCTGATATTCTCCTGGAAAAATGACCACTGTGTCACCACTGAAGCAATTGTCCAAGGCTGCATCTAAATTGTCATGCTGTTGAATCAGCGTATTAGAAGAAAAATCCTTAACCTGTAGAAAGTAAGAACTGTAACAACATTTTTTTGCATTGAACATGATGAAAATATGCCTCTGACTGAACAATAATCTTGAATTACCTCCCCATATCAGGTGTAAGATGGGGTGAAACATATTTACCTGTCAGAAAATTGATTGCCTAGTTGCTGCCTTGTTTCACCTTGGTGCACAGGAATTTACCAAAGCAGTATCAAAAATTCTGATAATGAGTATGGTAAGTGATCTTATCTACCAGTGTTCCTCATTCATTCAGCCTGCACAAACCCTCTGAACTACAACTAAAAAGTACAGTGGATTTCTGAGGAATTTCGAAGGACTTCGATCTAAGGTCAGTGTGGAGCAGTTAACACTCCTGTACAATGGTAGACAACAGTCATTCATGAAACCACAATAACTGCATTTTGGATACAATTAAACATGCCAGGGGAACAATGCGTCGTCAACAATTCTATCCTTCAGATGAGATGTAAAACCAAGGTCCCATCTGCCTGTTGAGGTGGACGTTAAAGATCCCATGGTAACATTCAATAAGAGGCAGTTTGTTTCAGTGGCCTGGCCAACAATCCCCTAAATGTTTTTTGGGACATCGCTGTACAAATTGGATGCCCTGTTTGTCTACAAAACAAAGTCACTACAGTCAGTATACCCTGTGAAACACGTTGAAACGTCCTCACAATATGAAATGTAAGGATTATTACTTTTTATTAGAAAAATTTGCTTATCTTTTAGTTTAACAGCTCAGTGTGATTAGGGCTGTTGTTTCAGATTACTGTCCTGAAAGTAACTTACCATGTCAGCTGTCATCATCTTGGCCACAATATGAGTTACAATTTTTCCAGAGGGTCTTTGTCCTTTCCGGCGCCTCAATACTCTTGGAAAGAATGGCCCATGTGCTCTTGTTAAAAATAGTAAATAAAAATGTAGTTATTCTGCAATGTTTAGGAATATTTTTCGTATTTAGCTTTTATTATCCTGGAAATGTTTGATCTATTTGTCTATAGAGATACAGTAAAAAAAAACTTTTCAAAATATTAAATCTTGCTACATATTTAAACTACTGATCACTGATTAACAGTGAGTTAAAAATAGATTAAGACTATCTCTGAGAAAGGCCTGTAGCTCAGTGGTTGAGTACTCGCTTTGTAAGCAAGACCTGGTTTCGATTCCTGGTGAAACCTTGGGCAACAAGATTGCATTGATAGAGCGCCTTTCACGTCGGGAGGACGTCCCAAGGCGCTGGACAGTTGAGTCGGACCCGAGCAGGGGGGAAATGGTCAGGGTGAGGGGAGGGAGTGACGAGGGGGTAGAGAGGGGAGGTGAAGGCATGGTTGAAGAGAAAGGTCTTGAGACCGGCCTTGAAGGAGGAAAGGGAGGAAACAAGGCAAAGGCACTGGGGATGGAGTTCCAGAGCCTAGGGTCTGAGAGGCTGAAGGCCCGGCCACCGATGGTAGGGCAGTTAGGACAGGGGATGTGGAGCAGACGGAGCAGCCAGAGGAACGGAGGGTACAGGCAGGTACGTGGGGGATAGTAGGTCGGAGAGGTAGGAGGGAGCAAGGACGTGAATGGCCTTGTAGGTGAGGATGAGGATCTTGAATTCGATCCTCTGGGGGATGGGGAGCCAGTGGAGGCGAGCGAGGGTGGGAGTGATGTGGTCGCGAAGCCTGGTGCGGGATAGTACACGAGCTGCAGAGTTCTGAATGACCTGCAGTGTGGAGGGAGGTGCCGGGAAGGCCGGCGAGGAGAGAGTTCCCATAGTCCAGCCTTGAGGTGATAAAGGCGTGGACCAGAGTTTCAGTAGCGTGAGGGGTGAGGTAATGCCGTAGTCTGGCAATGTTGCGGAGGTGGTGGAAGGCGGTGCCAGTTATGGCGCGGATGTGGGGAAGAAAGGACAGCTCAGGGTCGAACAGGGCACCGAGGGTCCTGATTGGCTTTGAGACGTGGAGAGTGCAGCCTTGGATGCTGATGCTGTCAGCGCCTGAGGTGCAGAGGCGCTGTCGCGAGCCAATCAGGAGGGCCTGTTTTGCGCACGTTGAGCTGAAGAAAGTTGTCTCGTCCAGGACTTGATGTCAAGCTGTCAGGACATCGGTGGTCGTGGAGTTGAGGGTAGAGGAGGAAAGGTAGAGTTGGGTGTCATCCGCATACATATGGAAGTTAACCCCATGTCTGCGGATGATGTCACCAAGGGGGAGCACATAGAGGGTGAAGAGGAGGGGACCAAGGACGCCGCACGAGACAGTGCGGGGGGTGGAGGAAAAGCCGTTAGTGGAAACAAAATGAAGACGGTGGGAGAGGTAGGACCTAAACCACTCAAGGACAAGGCCTTGAAGGTTGAGGTGGGAGGACAAGCGGTGGAGGAGGACAGAGTGGTCGACCGTATCGAATGCAGTAATTAAGTTTCCTTACTTCACACACCTGATAATAATCCCTCAAGAAAACAATAATAAATTGGTCACTTCAAACCACAACTGTTTGTGGGACACTGCTGTGCGCAATTGGCTGCCGCATTTCGCCCTCAAATATAGTCGATTCGCTTTACAGTCTATTCTGTGAAGCGTTTTGAGACGTCTAGAAGACGTGAAAGGCGCTATATCAAATGCAAGATTTATTATTATTATTAAGTGAAACATCAACAAATTGCAATTATAAGATGCCTTTTACATAAGAGATCTCAAAATGCTTTACAGATGGAGTGAAAACCTGATTTAGGTGGGAGATACGGGGGAAGGTTGTAATCAGCAAAGATGCTTTTTACAATTAGCAAGTTAACAACATGATGACAAATTAACATTGTTTTTGGATATTTAAAACTGTTTGATAATAAATTATAGAAAAGGATACTCTTTTTAAATCATGATCTACATTTCAGGATAATCATTTTAAAATATCATAGCTAAATGAGTTATATTAAAAGTATGCATTGGGGAAAAGCTTAATTGTGTGTTGCCTTTTCCCACCATTTAACCATTTCAGTTCAAAATTAATGAATACAAGCTTAGATTTCAAATTGGATGGAGTGCCCACTTTCAATTTAGCAGAGGACAAGAAGGATGATTGGAGTATGTAAACCACAAAGGAAAGGGAGTACAGTTAAGTATAAGGTAAATTCCAGGTCTTATATGCAACAATTTAGCACTAAATATTACAATTAGAATATTGAACAATATCTACTCTGTTGCTATTACCTAAGACGCAAATCTTCCCAGATTTTTAACAATCCACAAATCATAAGAATTTCATAATATTTTTTCCAGCATTCCACTGCTTCAGCTGCTGATGGATCCTCTCTTATATTGCTTTGGTATTCTATCAGCTCCACACGTTTGTTTCTGTATTTTTCTAATGTTCTTTTGAAGCGTTGACCTACAGGGCCCGGTATAGTCCCATCTTGAATGTCATAAAATCTAATTATAAAAAAACATAAATGAACACAGGTAATGGAAAATATATCACAAATAATGCATTTATGTTATCAATAGTTGATTTCTAACACCCACAACTAATTGAGTGATTTCTAACTTCTATGCTTAGGCAGCTCACTTGCTAGAACTGTTCTGCCAGTTCATGGTGCTGTAAACCTCCATTTAGTGTTTCCAATTCTGCTTGATGGGACCAAAGCAAACTACGCTAGTGCATTTATAATGCCTGGTTAATAAGGATTCATTTTAATGTTAATAAAGACGTTGTGACTCATACGTGACTCATTGATAACATTAATAATGATCCTGTTATTGGATTGCCCAAGAACTTTGCTTATCTGCACATTTTGCATCTGTCTCAAATGCTCCTCTATTGGAAATAGTGTTTTGGAAGCACTTACAAATTAATACGTTCCTCTATAAGTGCAGTGTAATTTTCACAGGCTTCTTCGTCATCCCAATCTCTCCATAGGAAGTCATAAAAGAATCTGAAAAATGCCATTAACAGACATATTAGCAGTGACAAATCCAGAAATAAAGTGACTAATGTGGAAACGTATTTTTGTATTTACCTGACATTCTCCAGAGCTTGCGCAATGCTACATACAGCAGAATCCTGGTCATCTGTTGGATAAACTTCCAATAATGGCACACAGTGATCTAACTCTTCCAAAATCTCCTCAACAAGTTCTCTTGGAAGATTAGCGATATTAGAAGAATATGGCTCTATAATTGATACAGTAGCTCGCAGATGAGAAGATTGACTCTGGCGAGGCCTACATGTAACCTAGAAAATCATGGAAGGTAACAAAACAGTCAGATTACCAAGGTGTGGTCTTTATCAATCATTGAAAATACCACATTAAAAACAACTTATTTTCATCCCTTTTAAATTCTAGTCAGATAATCTTCTTTCCTCTCCATTCTAGATTGCATTAAACTGCCTAAATGTTTACTTACATACCAATGACCACACAATTACAAGGTTAGAAAAAGCTTTCAGAAATTGTTTTAATTCAAATTGTTTTCAATTAGAACATGCTTCTGAAACTGACACCTACCTCAACTAAAACACCAACATATGGGATCGATCCATCATCATACTTTACAAAGAAAAGCTCTGGATTGGTCTTCCATACCCCTAGCCATGTAGTTCTGGCACACAGCTTTTCAGTAAGATACTTGCTCATTGCCTCATCTGCTTCTTCTGCCTTTACAAAGACAATATTTTTGTATGATAAGAATATCTAAGTACATTTATCAGTCAAGCAGTTCAACTAAACAAAGTACCAGGATTTCACAATATTTTAACTACTGATTGGTTACTATAAATTGATCTGAAGCATCAGTCATACTACCGTGTAAAATTTCTGAAGTTTTAAATGACACTGTGAAACCTTGGAAGATTTATCACATCATAAATGTTGTAACACCTAAAATGTTGCTACTGTATGTACTTTAACTCTTTGTGAACCTATTTATGTATAATTCAAAAACGAACATGACTCAATAACTCAACGCAAAGAAAGTCAAATAATAAAAAATCAAGAATGGTCACTTGAGGTGAGATTTAGCAGTGCATGTGGAACTGGATTCACCTCATCTATCCTTCAGATGAGATGTTAAACCATCTTCCTTTCTGCTTGCTCAGGTGGATATTAACGATTCCAAGGCAACATTCGAAATAAAGAAGTTTCTCCTGGTGTCCTGACCAACAATCTCCCAGATAAAATTTACTACACATTTGTGTGGATATTGGATGAGGATTATCACAAATTAGCCCAATCCTGTCTTCATCCAATGTCTTACAATACAAACTTCCCAACCTAGATATCAGATATAGAGTTCTGGCTGAAGTTTTCCTTCCATTGTCCAGGATGCTAAGACGAATATTTGTATTCCTATTGCCCTGCTAGTTGAGATAAGGTAACTCAACCCAGAGTGGTGAAAGGGCTGGGCTGGTTCTTGTTTGCATGATTTGGTTTTACACTGCAGTGCCTTTATCAATTCCATCGGTGGGATAAATCATGCAATTCAATCATAACGGGTTGCTATCCATTAATGTCTGCTAAGACAACTGGCGCAAACAAACAAGCCAGGGTCTTGCTAGCTTGTTTCAGCGCCTTGGGACATCCTCCTGACGTGAAAGGCGCTATACAAATGTAATCTTGTTGTTGTTGTTGCTGCTGGGTCTGAATGGTTCAGTTTCACAACAGGCATTGACTTAAATAACTGAATTATCCTGTTCTAATTTGTGCATTAAGCCCATGACCATCAAAATTAATTATGATTTCCTAACTCAAATAAAAGTGCCCAAAACACTGCACCACATCGGTTACTAAAGACAGTGGATACGTTGGGCGAATATTTAACACTTTCATCTATTTTGGCGGTGACGGCTTTCCAATGGGCACAGTGGCACCCTCAAGATGCTTGTGATACAGTGAATATTGGTTAAACGAAGTGACAGCTTAGAAATAATCCCTTCAAAAGGTTCAGGTGATGTCATAAACCCCAAGACGAAATCTTACAACTGTCAACTCCTAAATAAGAAGAACGTGTCAAGTAAAAACACTCAAGCACCTCTGACCTATTCTGTTTCAGGTTCTTCCTGAGGTGTCATGGTCGACGTTTCGACACACTTGGCCTCGGCTCAAACTGCCAAGCAAGCGGGCGACGTTTCTTTCTCCGGCCGAATCGTGCTCGTGAACGCTGCACATTTAACAGAATTACTGACTCGAGGATAATGTTTTTTTTGGGGGGGGGCGAAAAGCAAAAAGAAGGGCCAAGTGAAGAAGAGAGGCGGTGAGAGAATTCACCAGTTTTTCGAAAAGATTGCGTTCCGTTATTTCGAAAAATGATAATTCAGTTATTTAAGCCAACGCCTGTTGTGAAGGTGAGTCATTTCTGGGTGTGGGGGGGGTGGGGGGGGGGGTTGGTAGTGGGGGGGGGAGAAGGGCATCCACTTCACGGGTGTTTATGGGACATTGGCTGTGCAGGAATTGCTTACGAAATACAGCCACTGTACAAATGACAGTAAAAAAAATCCCGTGAGGAGCTCTTTGAGGCTCGAGGGCGATGTGATAGGGCGCTATCGCCAAGCGCACGGGTGATTAATTGGTTGGATGAATCCACCCCCACGGTTGCCTGTCCCCTCGGCCCTCCCTCCACTCGCGCCTCACTACCTTGCACGAAGCCAGTATCTGGTCGCAGTAGAGGTCCATCCTGCTCTCGGGCGTGAACTTGACGGTTGACTCGTAAACCCGCGGGAGGGGCTGCGCTTCCTCCACCTCCTCGGGGTCCGTCGGCCTGCACTTCACCTCCCGTTGAGCCGCTCTCACCGGCCGCGGGGACGAGGTGAGGGCTCGGACGGAACCGGCTCCGCTGCTCTCCCCGGCGCTGTCGTCGTCCAGCTCGATCTCCGCCGCGTGGGAGGACATTTGCCCCTCGCAGGCGACGTCCCTCTCGGAGGAGCACGACGCCATGACACACGCACACACACACACACACACACACCGCAACCGGCGGGGCTCGGCTCAAACAGGCGCCGTCCAACCGCCCTCAGCGGCGCGAGGCATAAATTCGGAGCACGCGGGCGGACGGGTGGGCGAGGAAGGTGCAACCACCCGACTTTAAGGCGGGGGGGGGGGGAGTCGCGGCTGCAAGCGCTGGCGGTTGCTCCCCGGCTGCTGGGGTGGGTGGGTGTGTGTGTGTGGTGGGGGGGGAAGGGGAGGGGCTGAGGGGAGGGGCAGGGGGCGGGGCTCTCGCGCGGCGACCGTTGGCCTCGTGCTGCTTTTGAAAATGGGGGGAAAAAAAAATCCATGCGCAGAGCGCGCATGTCCGCTCGCGCGCGCTCTTGACCTCCCGGGTACGGTGAGAGGAAACCGGGGGGAGGGAACCAGTCCCGCCGGTGAGAGATTTTGTGGAGCGCGTGTTTTTTTCTCTCTCTTAACTGTTAATTCAAACCTGCGAGAAAAAAAAACGTGTCACAACCTTTGGGACTGGTTTTCGGTCGATTTTTTTGGGGGCTAACAAAACGTATTTTAATTTCACACACTCACTCACCCATTCCTTTCTCCCTCTCCCTCTCCCCTCCCTCCACGCCGCCGCCGCCACCGCCACCGCCACCTTTTTTTTCGATGCAAAATTTGCAAAAAAAAAAACACCTTTCTCGAGAGAAAGGCAAAAGAAACCCATCACGACGTTTTTTTTCTCCCCCCACACAAGGGTTTAAAGGGGTGGATTTGAAGTCGATTGTGTTTCGCCCACAAAATACACAGTCAGTTTTTTCCCTCTCCTCCGTATATTCCGCGAAGCGCTTTGAGACGGACGTCTCGAAGACCGTGATACGGCGTTATATCGCGTGCAAGGATTGTTGTTATCGGCGCAGGCTTTATTGGCGGTGGTGTGACCAGTCGCTCACTACGTCCCGACGGTTTGAGGCAGCAATGCTGAAGCTGAACGTGACGCCGGGGGCTACACCGGCAAAAATCAGTCGAGTTCAGACCCCACACATCTTTCCCGAGCGATACCCTGGAGTGCTGAGGACGGTTGTGGTCCATTTATCTATGAGTGCGTTGTATGTTCGTTCATTTGATCGCTGGATTCCACTCTGGAGCCTTCGTCACCTGGTGGGAGCTCCTTGCTGTTAGGTAAGTTTCATGACTGTCCTTGGAGCAAAAATGGAAACACAAACTTATAATGTCTCTGTTTCTTCTCCTCTGGTTTTTTTTCCCCGCAATCAATCGTTTCGCCCACAAAATACACAGTCAGCACACTTTTTACTGTATGTTGTGTGGAAGCGCTTTGAGGTGCCTTGAAGATGTGATGATAAGGCACTGTATCAAATGCGAGGATTAATGTTATTAAGTATCCAAGGGTTGTCAAACTCTACGAAGAAACACTTCCTTGATACACACTTTTAAAGCTGGTGTTAAGATTTACTTACCTCTTTGACCGTGCTTTTGATCATCTTTCCCCCTCAGCCTCCAGCTTCCCCTACTCCTTTCCCCCGCATTTGGGAGCCCAGTCATTTGTATAAAGCGCTTTGAAACCTCCCCCTGATGTGAAAGGCACTATCTGAAAGTAAATTGTATTGTGTAAAACTCTTTCTCCATTGAAGTAAAAACTTAATTTGAAATTTGTGGAGAATCATTTATAAGTTGCTCTGTGTGACAAACCTGATATCCTCCACTAGAGAGCATTGCTTACATTATAGTATGTAATGACAGTACTACAGTATACTACAGATTAATCCTTAAAATGTCCTTAAAGGTGGAAAAGTATAGATTTCTAGTACTATTGAGTAGTACTGTCTACTTGGTGTTACAGGATTTACGTTGTCAACTTGATGGCATTCTGGAAGACTAACGGTTCGAACATAGCACCATCAGAACTGTGAGAATTAGGTTTTGAATCAAGACTAATTGTGTTTAATTTTATTTAAATATAATACATCTTTTATCATCTTGCTTATGTATATATAAGTATGTAGTTATGTATGTATACATGTATTTATTCACCCCCCCACCAGCGCCCACCGCTTGGGTCCTAATCCCTTATGTCCTTGGAACGTCCTCCCGATGTGAAAGGCACATTACAAAGGTAGTTTTGTAGTTTTTTTGTATTTGTATTTATGTGATGTTTTTATTGAAATCAGCCAGAGTGAGAGAAGAATCTCTATACCCTAATGGCTAAGGAGGAGGAAGGTTAGTATCCAGTGACCCTTTGCTCAAATATAGATATTTGATGACTCTCTACCTTGATGAATAGAACAGCGACAATATTATTTCAATTAATGCAATTACTTTTATACAAATTAGACACATATAGAACAAGAAGCAAAACCGAAAGTAATGTTCTGGATCCAATTTACAGTATTTTGTTAGAAAGAAGTCATGATAATGTGCAGCTGCATTTCATCAGCCACGTTTTGTCCACATGTATCCAATATTTGAACACCCCCTCCACACCGCAAAGTTTTCTTTGCTTCACAAAAAGGTGTAACTCTTCCTGAATTATGGTTCTATAGATGCCAAATGTCTTTTTTTCCCAAAGTGGCTTTTTGTGTTCAGCCTAGTTCAGTATGAACCCTCAGTCTGGTTTGGATATTTGATGTTTGGATATTACGGTGAATTTCCACACGTGTCAGTCACCTAACTGACCAAAAAAAGAACTCAGCAATGGTAGCAGAGTTGCATTGTAACTGGCCTCAGCACCTATCATTAGCAGAAGGGAAAATCAGGTATGGTTCCTGATTGTTATCCATGACCAGCTGAAAAGTACGTATGCATAGATATCATGTAGACAAGATCAGGCTTGGCTGTGCTCTCCCCATCAGATAGCCCATCAACACTCCCTGTTTGGATAATAAAGAAAGAATGGCCACTTGCATGAGTTACATGGATGTGTAAACGTCACTGCCTGCATGACACTATTGACCATGCTAGACTAAAAGATAAAAGAAAATTAAAAAATTGCTGTGCGCAATTGCTGCTGCGTTTTGCCCACAAATATACTGTGAATTCACTTTACAGTATATAAGTGAAGCGCTTTGAGACGTTAAGACGTGAAAAGAGCTATATCAAATGCAAGGGTTATTATTATTATGTATGATTTATACCTCCAGCAAAAGAGGATAAAAGTCAGAAAATTTGACTAAAATGAAGATTGAGCATAAAATGCAGTCTGAAATCTGGGTAAAAATTATAACACAGCTTGCTTCCACGCACATAAAAAGGCAGGCATAAATGTCAGTCCAAATATGAAACTCTAGCTCTTTTTCAAAGCCCTTCAAAGACTTCAGTGCAGTTTGAATCATATACATCTTTGATCAGATTAATGTCAACACTTCCCATTCAATTTACTTTACATATCCTTAAGCACCAGGAAACATCTTGAATCCTTTCTTAAAATGTATTTCAGTAGAAAGACTGAATACTGAATTGTGTTTAAGCAAATTGTTGAAAGATGAAATGGCAATACTTGTAATGTTATACTTGTAATTGATTGAGCTTGTGGGACCCTACCTAGCAGATCCTTCCATGGAGGGTTAGAATTTACTGTCTACAGTATGCAATTGTGTAAAAGTAAATTACTGTGTATTGGCAGTTTTCCAGTTTGTTCCCAATTAAGTTAGTAGTTGTAAATGCTCATGTTGTATATGAATTAGTTTCTGAGAAGTGTTTTCTATTAATTTCAAACTATTGCTCAAGCCAGTGGTTTGCTCCAAATTCCTGAAATAGTTTGGAGTAAAAATGTTAATCTTGTTTCCTCGGTTTGACAGGCTAGGATAATTCGGTTTATTGTGTGCCGACCACTACAACTAGCAATTTATTTTTGTTGGCCATTTATTTGCCATTGCATCGTCATGGTGAGTGATTGATGTATAAAAGACTCTCATTTTGCTCTCACATCTAGCGCAAATTAAAAACACTCTCGAGGCATCAAGTTACGTAGTTGGAATTAAAGCAAATTTGAAGAATATGTTCTTTTCCCATGGCTACACAGATGCCAGCTCCCCTATTGCTAATTTGTACAATTGGCCATTCTTCATGGAGGAGACATGACAATATCATTAATAATAAATAATAATAATCCTTGCATTTGATATAGTGCCTTATTAAGTCGTCGAGACGTCTAAAAGCGCTTCACAGAATGTACTGTGTCCCATAAACAGTCGTGGATTGAGTGACCAAATTATTATATAAATATATATATTTAATTTTTTGAATGGATTATTACCCCTGGAAAAGCGATCCGCCAACCAACTAACACCGGGTTCCTACTTACTGCTAGGTAAACAGAGGCGTGTGGAGTAAGGAAAAAAAGTAAGAAACTTTTCTTTGTCCTGCCCGGGAATGAAGCCCAGGACCTCTCGCTTGCGAGGTGAGTGCTCTAACCACTTAGCTACAGGACACCATTACAGTAGGCCATAGTGGGGGCATTAGAGCCAAGCTTCACTTTCTGTCCTCATTGGAGTCCATCCCTTCATAGACTCTGGATAGCAATTTGGAATGAACCTTAACTGATTTTCCCCTTTGCTCCTTCTCTTTGCTTCAGGGCATAGACCGGTTGTAGTGCTCATCATTGTTGTCCTGGCTGGGATCAACTAATTCAGCAGATATTGAGGATTAAGAGTGGGGTTTGCTCAGCAACTTGGGACATCCTTCCGACTTGAAAGGCGTTATACAAATATAATTTGTTGTTGTTGAAACGCACAATATAAATGCAATTTTGTTATTGTTATTTGAAGTCATGGAAACATTTTTGTTTTCTTATCATTTACATTAACCTTTACTGCTCAAATGTGTGCTCGTCCAGGTGATTGGTTACTTTTATGAATATGTAAATACATATGCAAAATATGTATGTGAGAAAATGTAACTGTTATGGTACAGTCTAAATCTCAAACCAGTTTTGTAATGTACTGCACAGATTCTGTATTGAATCCATCTCATATGGATACTGAACAGGACTGGCACAGTATTGATTCCTTACTGGCTTCACAAGAAAAGCACAATATTTTACAGTTTTATTATGTTTCTAATAATATTATTATTATGTTTATAAGACAATAAGTTACCTGTTTAAATCTTTGTTTCTTACTTTATTTGGTCACTCAATCCACGATTGTTTGTGTGCAATTGGCTGCCGCATTTCACCCATAAAACACACAGTCACTACACTATACAGTATATTCTGTGAAGCGCTTTGAAACATCTCAACTAAGTGATAAGGCGCTATATCAAATGCAAGAATTATTTTTATTTATACGTGTGATAATTTGAGCCCATTTGTAGTTGAAAGCACATTATTGCTCTCCGTTCATGTCCACTCAAAACCCATTTTGTTTTAAGACTTAATAATTGAGAGGAAATATTTTTATCCTACATGTGTGAACCATATTCAAGACAGATCCAAAAGCTGAAGGAAGAACCGTGTTCAGTCACTTTTCACTTTCATTTTACTCTGATTTCTAATTTTTTTTCCCTCTTCTCCCCCATCTTCTGGAAGCAGTGACTCACAGTGCAGTAATATTCCAAGATTCATGGCAACCCTCCAGCAATTCATCCAAGCAGCTATTAATCATGTACAAAACCAGACAGTGAATGTTAGCAGATTGTTTGAGTACTAGAGGTATGGTAGCTAACCTTGATCAATTTCACACCAGCATCGAGCACTCAAGCATTTTCCAGCAGGGGTCGTGAGAGAGCAATCAGGGACCAGAATTCCTGACTGAAGGTTCCCTTTCCTACCATAGAAGCCAATTGATGCAGTTACACTGTTCCCTCTGGCAGACTCGAGCCCTAAGACTATTCTGATCTGATGACATAATACCACACACTACACTTGGCAGAAATTACCAATGAAGTGTTTTGAGATGTTTTAGGTGCTCAATGCTTATTATTATTTACTTACTGATTGGGTGAGCCGTTTTACTGTAATAAAATGTTTGGGAGAAGTTGGAGTCCAAAATTCCATCGTTTTTTAAATTGTTCTCTGATTATTCTTAGCAGTCAACTGGTAATGAAATATCCAATATTGATATATAATATTGAAGGCTGTTTGTGAGACATTGCTGTGTGTAAATTGGCTGCCCCATTCGCCTACAAATGCAGTTACTATACAGTAACATCATATGAAGTGCTTTGAGATGTTTTGATGAAATAAGGCTCTATATCAAATTGAAGGGTTTTTAGTGTATGTGACTGAGTATTATATTTTCCAGCACCTATTTCATTTGTTTTCGATAAGATTTCTTCAAAGAGGAGTGAAATATTACTTTGGCAAGTGTATACTTTGACCTATCATTGTTGTAGTAGAAATATTATTTTTTAATAAAGATATTTTGAAATGAACTAATTTTGATGTGAACTTTTATCTATATCAAACAAATGTTATTGTCGTGGTTGAAAAAGTTTTTCATTTGCAGGATTAATACAGAATTTTATTTTAATTTAGAAAATTGAAGCTGAATTAACCTAGAAATGAAAAAGGGGATATATTCACTGGAGATCAAGAATTTTGTATATGTGCATCAGGTGTCACAGGCTTGGGAACGGTAGTTGATATGGACTACTAGTTGTTTTCTAATTAAATCTGCTCAGCAAGCAGGAACAGTGAAGAGGAGAATTTGGTTTGAAAAAAAATCATTTAAAACTGCAAGCTTCACAACAAAAATAAGAATCTCAAGCCAGAATTAGATTTTTTGTGAAGGGAATTATGTAAAGACTCATGCAGCAACAGTGAGAAAATTTGTGTAATTATGATGACTTAAATGATAGTTTTAAGTTCCAGTTGCTCTGGCACTTGCTTGACACAGTCTTATTCTGCATTTACCCTCATGCTACTTGAGAACTGCTTCAAATAGAACCATTTACGACCTAGGCTGACTGTTGGTGCCAAGATAAAGGGAGGAAAATGAAGGAACTGGCAATGGTTGAGTCCAACTTATTAGCTGCCATAAGACCACTCCTGACTTTGAAGAGCTTCTGTACAGGCCAGCAGCAATGCTGAAACTACATGAGTGATCTGTTAAAGCTTTTGATAATTCATTCTACCTACAGCTAGAAAACATATGGTGGCAGTAAGGCCCACATAGAATCATAGAATTATACAGCACAGAAGGAGGCCATTTGGCCCATCTTGTCTGTGCCGGCTCTTTGAAAAGAGCTATTCCACTTCCCCACTTTCTCCCCTTAGCCCTGCAAACTTGTCCTCCCCAAATAATTATCTACTTAGTCCTGTAGCTCAGTGGTTAGAGCACTCGCTTTGCAAGTGAGAGACCTGAGTTCAATTCCAGGCAGGGCGAAACTTTGGGCAAGTTTCCTTACTCCACACGCCTAATAATAATCCCTCCAAAAAAACAAAAACAATAATAAATTGGTCATTTTCAATCCGTATGACTGTTTGTGGGACATTGCTGTGCGCAATTGGCTACCGCGTTCGCCCACAAATATACAGTCAGTTCATTTTACAGTGTGTTCTGTGAAGCGCTTTGGGACGTCCTCCCGACGTGAAAAGCGCTATATCAAATGCAAGGATTATTTATTATTACTTCTCTCTTAAAAGTTGTTATCGAATCGGCTTCCACCACCCTTTCAGGCAATGCATTCCAGATCCGAACAACTGGTTGCGTGAAAAAATTTCTCCTCACTTGCACTCTGTTTCTTTCAACAACTATGCTTACTTGTTAAGTGTAGTTACACCATTGTTAAGCATTCTGGGATGCCACCTGATGCTATATAAATGGAAGTTATTGTTGTTAATACATAAAGAGCATACATACATAGCTGTCACCATGGGAGGTGCTGATAACTGTTTCCAAAGGCTGGTGTCAAAACTGCAAAGGCATCTATCTACCCAATCTGAATGCAATTTAATAAGGTAATAGAAACACAAGTGATAAATCTACTACAATATGTAAAATAAATGTATTTGGGAAAAGTTTTGAAATTGAAATGCTCATAAGTATTTTATATAAGCATAAAAAACTCCAAATAAAGATATAGGTGGTTTTGTTTCCATTGCTGTCTTTGATCCATCTTAATAAGACTTTCTGGTTGAAGATTTTGCCTTTAATTCAGGTCAATTAGAATAAGTGATTAATTAACTGAGCACAAAGCCACCTCTGTTCATCTGATTTCCCTGAACATTAAGCATTAAGGATTTATTTTCAGCTTTTGAACGATTTCTCCACCCTGCTTGTCAGGGGAAGATAAAAGAGCTCTTAAGGTTAATGTTAGTCTTTTGTTTGTTTAGAACTGAAAAGAGGTGCTGCAGTGGAAAATTGTGTGCAGTTCTGTCTTCAAGGCTGTGCTTATAAATGCAGAGAGGCATTGACTTCCACAAACAGGTTTCTCCTTGGCTAAAACAGTGCCTCTTGCTGAGAAAGGAGGCACTGTATATAGAAAAATGGTTAGGAAATAAAAATCTTAGTGAAAAAGGGATTGTTGAAAACTACTAAATGGATTGTACTTCAAATGTAATGGTTCTTTGTCAGCCTTCTGAGTATTAATTGTTTCGTTCAAAATTGCTATTTCCACAATAGAAAAGCTTCAAATTCATTTCATGGGTTTAAAAAGACAAATATTATAAACTCTCTGTTTTCCAAGCGTAAGCCTTATAAACCATTTTGGACGCAGTTACAAAGATGTTGCACACATGACTGGCAGCAGTTTTGAACCCCAGAATTTGTAGTCACTTGGAGGAAGCTAACTAAAAATCACTCTAATGCTGATAATCTTTCAGTTTATTCAGTTACAACTTATGAGTTGTACTAAATATATCACTCAACCTAAGCATTTATAAACTTTTTTTTAAAAATTCAATCACAGGCTGAATAATTATTAAAAGTTTTAAGCATATGCTGTTTGGGATGGAAATTCCTGACAAAGGATCGTGGACCCGAAACATTGACTCACTTTCCTTTCTCCATAACGCTGCCTGACCTGCTGAGTGTTCCCAGCGACTTCTGTTTTTGTTACCTGAAAATAGAAGATGTTTACGTGCAAACAAGTTTCAGAATTTGGTAAGTAAAACGTGACAAGTACTATTTTGCAAACACATTCTTGGATGATCTCATGAGGGTATTTTGGCTGGCAATTCCTATCTCATTATAGATGATGAGAATAAACTTATTACTCAAAGCTCCAGATTGAATACATGTGGAAGTTGACAAGTCCTGTAAGGAATTCTTACATACAAATTAGAATAATTTACTTGAACAGGATTATCTTTCTAACTGCAATTGTCGAAATGACTTTGGGGCAAGTTACAGCGACTTGTTATTCTGATGAGACCCACCATTTATTGGTACCAACAGTCCTAAACCTGAAGGATACATTAAAGTTCTTTTAATGGCCTGTTGGGTAACGTCATCTATGCAGTGTAGTACAAAGTTATATATCCTGAAAGGTTGGTGAGAAAATGAAGATAATGTATTGTTCATAAGTTTTTGAGCATCCACAGCCTTCTGGGAATAGTACATTTCTCACAGCTCTTTGTGAAGAAATGGTTTCTTCCCACACATTAGGACTGTACTGTAATTTCACATCTCTTGTGTGTCTGCAATATGTCCAATTACTTGGTTTTAGAGAGATTTTGCTTTATTTTAGTAAATTTAGATATTGCTTTTCAGTATAATGATACAGTAGTTTGATGTATGATCTCAGATATTTTGGTCAAACATATTTGCAAAAGAAGTTAATATAGTAAAGAAAATAACAGATGGAATTGGTCTAATAGTCATGTTGCAGCTGAGCTCAGAAATGTTCAGAGATTTGGAATACTGTGAGGAGAGTAACTGTAGGAACACATTGAGTAACTATAGGAACACAATGAGGTAATGAACTAAGAAAAGACACTGATGCAGCAGGAAGCTTTGTCATATCAGTTCCAGAAATAAAACTGCTGTGTAAATTTAACAATTTAAGCAATGACATGTAACCAGTGTGAGGATCTCACATCACTGAAAATGTCTTTGCTTTTCCATTTCATATCAGAATTATTACAGAACCATTATTATTTAGTCCAGGCTCGGGCTTTCATCTGCAATATATAATGTCTAGTTTATTTCTAGGAGGGTGGAAAAAGTCTTGTAGTACAACAGTTCCAGTCAAATAATGCAAGTGTTGAGAGATGCTAACTGCTTATCAGCATTCTTATCCTTCCACCATTTTCATGTAATCTTTACCAGACTCAGCCTGCCCGCCCCATCAAACGAGATTAGAAAGACTCAGTTGGTCGCCCTCAATTTCCATCCGCAAACAGGAGGACAAATTCTTCAGCAATGATTAGTTAATTTATTCCAAGGCTATTAAAGAATCATCATTGCTATGTTTTACTTATTGAAGCAGTGTGCTGGAGTCCCTTTTTGTAGAATTGATCATTGGTTCGTTAGTTGTGTGGGCCAACCACTGCACAAATTTCAGCATTGCTGAGGTGAATATTGCAGTTGCGATCAGCTATTTTAGCACAGGCTGGGAAGAAAACTAGGATTATTCTGATCTTTATGGCTCTGTTCACCACCCTCGTGTGAGATTTCCCACATCAGCTAATCCTATGGCCTTCCTGAGTGAGAACTGGTGTGAATTATAGACAATTTTATGATCTGGTCTTCCACCTACTTAGGAAATGGGTTAAGATTTCTAAACACATTCTATTTTGTATCCTACAGCTATCAAAGCTCTCTTTAATGTCCCAACAGCACGCATGTAAGAGTTTTTACAGACAAAAATGGTCAAAATAGGTGAAATTACAGGCTGCTGGCGTATCCCCACAGGAAAGGAGGAAGGGAACACGTCTTATCAATATATTCGGAAGAGTCGGGGAAAGTTACTGGGATGTTTTGGAAAGGCCATGGCTGATCTTCTAACCTAACTCCATCTGCCCGCCTTATCCCCATATCCCTAAATCCCTCTATCCTTTAGAAATCTATCAATCCAGTCTTGAATATGTCTTATCATTACTATCAAAGAGCATAGTCTTTTTGTGTCTTTCATTTCACTGGTTGAATTCAGATTAGGCACAAGAAATGAAGCTAAACAACTGACTGCTGGCCAACTCATGTGCCCAGCACAGTACAAGTCATTCTGAGGTTATCGGGATGTTGTGAGAGTTCAATATTCAATGAATAATTCATCAGTGTGTCATCTCCTGAATCAACCAAAATCAATTCACTCTCTTAGATAGAAATCATGAGTGGGAACCAACATATTTTTCCACCTCCTCTTGTTGACAGTTGCTGAGGTTGATTGTAATGCCTCCAACTTCTGCCCTACTGGAGAACTGAGCTGCACTAACTAATTCAGCAATAGATTGTGCCTTAAAGCTGCAGTATTTTGATCTATACAGTTCACTGCTTACATCATTCAATATTTACATACTAAGCCACCGAAAAGCAGAAATTAATAAAAAAATAAGCTGGTATTTAATGTACACCCTTCTATAGTCTGGCTATTAAAGTAATCCTGAAAATATCTGAGTCCACAAATGCATTTTCGTTGCTTTCTCATAAAGTTTGTATGTTCTAATCAAAAGAAATTGATACAACAGAAACCATGTATCACTCCTATTTGCACATCTGTCAAAGATTACATTGTTGCTTCCAAATGGTTGTTTTCGTTGAAACTGCTTCAATCAGTTTGTGAAGGCTAGATTTTTAAAGATAAACTGTGCTGATAGTTTATTACAAATCAATGAGTGTATCTGACAAAAAGGTACATTGTTTCTTTTACAAAATGGGCTCTTTCAACTGCATCACGCTATCCTCTTTGGGGGGAAGTAAGTGGGGTCTCCTTGGAGCTGAACTGGTTCCAAGGTGACATGCTTGGCAATGGATTCGAGCCAGCCCTCTGTTGCGGTCTCAGTAGTCCGGTTCCTGAGCAAGGCAGGTCTGTAGTATTCCAGGGCACTGCTGATGACCCCACAGCCAGCCTGGCTCATTGGCAGGACCTGGAAGAGCAGACTGGTCACTGGGAGCAGGGAGTCATCCCACTCAGCCCCTGTTAACCAAAGCCTTAGCTGTGCTAGGGTGGTTCTAGCTGGACAAGCAGTGGGAAAGCTTGCTGGACAGCAATATCAATGGTAAGCTATGCAGTTAGACTCCAGCAGTATCCCAAAACACACTCTAAGGTCCCCAAGCCTTGGCTCTTGCCAACTTGCGCTTAATACTTTACGGAATTAGATAAGCACGATGCATCCCTCCAGAGAGAAAGTGGGCATTCCGTTCTAACAATCTATAATAATAACAATAATCCTTGCATTTGATATAGCGCTTTCATGTCTTCTAGACGTCTTAAAGTGCTTCACAGAATATACTGTAAAGTGCATCAACTGTGTATTTGTGGGCGAAACGCAGCAGCTAATTGCACACATCAGTGTCCCAGCAGTATCTTGGATTTCCATATGTGGGTGGGCTGCACGGAAATCTCAGCTTGGTTTGGATATTCTTAAGCATGGTAACGGGTTTCCGCATGTGTCAGACATCCGGCTGACCAAATTAAACTGTTTTATCCTGTTAGAGTGACAGGAATTACTCTGTTTTACTGTAGAGCAGATTTAAAAAGTTTAATTTTTATCATGTCTTATCACATCTAAGACCTTGTTACAGTAATTATTGTTAAGTGAAGTAACTTTTTTGAAGGCATTTGTGGTGAACGAGGAGCATATTCAGTTCAGGTCTCAAGCATCTCTAGTATTATTGGGGTAGGCTAGAATATTGACACAAGCAGACAGACCTGCAGCCTAAACCCAGGCGTTTGATTTCAAGGCCTTTTCATCACTGAACAACATAGAACTGAATCAACTAGATCGCTCATTCCTTTACAATTTATGAATTCCCCTTCTGTTCATCCTCTCCTCTTTTCGACGGACTCTACTGGACTCCTGGGCCAGAAGCGATGAATTGTCCATTTTATCTCTGACCACTACCATTGCTACTGCTGATCTAGGCCACTAGGAGGTGCTGTGGCACACTTAGATCAGCACTATCTCAATAGATTTTAATTACAAACCTGGGTACGGACCCTAATGTTCACTCAGATCAAAATTCTCAGGGATCCTATTTGCGTCAGATACATTGGTTGCCCTTGTTCTGCTATATTTCAGCTGTGAGGCCTCCTTAAGCAGAACATGTGGGAAAACAGCAGAAAACAGCGAGCAGTTGCTTACATTGGCAAAATGTGTGGTCAGTTCTGGGTCACTAAATTCAGAATAAATTTCTGGTGAAGCGTTTCTGCTTGTTTAACCCAAATCTATCTTTAAAAAATGAAATCTGCCATCTGAAAAACAATATTTACAAACGATGCTATTCCCTTGTATATCATGTTTTTTTTAAAACTAGGAACCATTTTCAGATTATTGTACTATTTAGGCCAGACTGCAGCACCTCTTGATACATCCCAGCTGACACCAAACTCAGTTTCTCCATCCACACAGCTGTTAACAAGTGCAAAGGACAAGGATTGCAAAGCAACAGCGAGTCAGAGCTCTCCAGCATATGGGGACAGAGTTGGTTGATGTCAGGGCAACTCTCCTCTCTTTTGCTGGGTTCTTGATCTTTATTATAGAGGGATGCTGAGGCCAGAACTCTATGGAGGAAAGATAAGAGGATCCCTGTCACCAAACTATTATTCCACACCTTCCTGTAGCCATGTTAACAATGGCATACGTAGATGGCTCCCTCTCAGCTTTAAGATAGCAAAAAGAGATTTTAAATAAAGAAGAATTTGGAAAGTAAAAAGGGGCAGTCACTCTCAGAGTCCCATTGGCACCCATTACTAAGAATGCATTATAGCGTTGGCTGGCATGGGTTATCATGGCTCAATTGGTAACACTCTTGCCTCTGAATCAATCAGAAGGTTGTGAGTTCAAGTGCCACATTGGGACTTTGAACTCGCAGTCTACCCTGACACTCCAGTTCAGTGTTGGGGGTGCATTTGTGTTGGCGGTGCCGTCCTTCAGATGAGATGTTAAACCGAGGTCCTGTCTGCTTGTTCAGTGGGACATTAAAAGTTCCCGCGGAGGTATTAGAAAAGGAGAAGCGAGTTCTTCCTGGTGGTGTGGCCAACAATTCCCCATATATATATATATATAAAAAAAACTGCTTGTTCACTTCATGGCTGTTTGTGGGAAAATGGTGGGTGCAAACTGGCTGTCCGCGTTCGCCCACAAAATACACAGTCAGGACAGTAATGCTCGAGGGCTGTGAGTGACCGCCCCATGTGAAGGGCGTAAATGCGGGTCGGTAGCAAAACTCTGCAAGTGCTCGGGGAGCCATGTAAGGCGCCGGAAAAGCAAATGTAGAGATTATTAATTTGCTGTAAGATCTCGGGACCCTTTTTTTTTGGGGGGGGGGGGGGAAGCTGGTAAACGTGAGAGTCTCTCTCTCGCACTTTCCCCTCACTCCCCCCCTCCCCACCCCTCCCCACCCCACCCCCCTCTGCTCCTCCTTGCGGAAGTGGTCATGTGTTAAGTGAATGCAGCGCACAGAGTACTGGGGCCCACATTGCACTGCGAGCGCTGTAGTTCGCCCGTTGCAAAAAAAAAGTACTGTATATATATATATATACACACACACACACACATACATACATCTCTCTCCGTCTGTCTGTGTGTCTGTGTGGGGGTGTGGGGGCGGGGGTGGGAGTCACTGGTGATGGCGGCATCGGGGCAGCGGAGGAGAGGTGCGGGTGGGCTGTGTCGGGCGCTCGGCACCATGCAGTGGGGTTTGCGAGTGGCCGCGCTCGGCTGCCTGTTGCTCGGGCAGTGCCGGGCGGCGATGGACGAGTGTTACGAGGGACCTGAGCAGCAGCACCAGCAGCAGCACCAGCCCCGGGCACAGCAGCACCAGCCCCGGGCACAGCAGCACCAGCCCCGGGCACAGCAGCACCAGCCCCGGGCACAGCAGCAGCACCAGCCCCGGGCACAGCGCTGTATGCCCGAGTTCGTCAACGCCGCCTTCAACGTGACGGTGGCGGCCACCAACACTTGCGGTTCGCCGCCCGAAGAGTACTGCGTGCAGACCGGGGTGACCGGGGTGACCAAGTCCTGCCACCTGTGCGACGCCAGCGACCCCCGGGTCCACCACAGCGCCGTGTACCTGACCGACTACAACAACCAGGCCGACACCACCTGGTGGCAAAGCCGGACCATGCTGTCCGGGGTCCAGTACCCCAACACCATCAACCTGACTCTGCACTTGGGTAAGTCTTTATACCGTGTTACTACTCCATAACCTCCCCCCCACCACCCCCTCCCACCAGCCCTCACCCCCTCCACCACCACCACCAGCCCTCACCCCCTCCACCCCACCACCACCCCACCCCCTCCCCCCCCACCAGCCCTCACCCCCCCCCCACCACCACCACCTCACCCCCACCCCCACCACCACCACCACCAGCCCTCACCCCCTCCACCACCACCACCAGCCCTCACCCCCTCCACCACCACCACCAGCCCTCACCCCCTCCACCACCACCACCACCAGCCCTCACCCCCTCCCCACCACCACCAGCCCTCACCCCCTCCCCCCCCACCACCACCAGCCCTCACCCCCCCACCACCACCACCCACCAGCCCTCACCCCCCCCACCACCACCACCACCAGCCCTCACCCCCCCCCACCCCCTCCCCCACCACCACCAGCCCTCACCCCCCCACCACCACCACCAGCCCTCACCCCCCCACCACCACCAGCCCTCACCCCCTCCACCACCACCACCAGCCCTCACCCCTCCACCCCCCCCCCCCCCCACCACCACCACCCCTCTCCCCCCCCAAACACTACTGGTTGTTTTTACCATTTTTTTTAAATAAAGAAAAACTCCCCCCCCACCCCCAAAAAAAAATTTCCACCCGTTGTTTCCCCCCCCCCCCACCCCCACCCCCAACCACCACCAAAAAAAACAATGCAGATAAACAAATAAACCCTTTCGTTATTGGAAAAAACAAATGCAAAAAGAAAAAAAAACACACTTTACAACCCCAAACCCCACCACCCGCACATCTTTTTTTAAAAAAAAACTATTGAAAAGTTCCCACACCGACTTCGGTAGCAACAAGTTTTCTTTCCGGAGACTTAAGGACCACACCCCCCCCCCCCAAAAAAAAAGAAAATGTTTCCCCCGGGGTTTGACTTTGCATCGTTAACGCACTTTGTGGTTATAATTATTATTATTATTATTATTATTATGTCCTGATTCATTGTCATATTTTTTTCCTCTCTCCCCCCCTCCTCTCACTCACTCACTCACTCAACACTTAATATATACCCAGAGCCCAAGTGCCGGCGTTTAAAGTTAGTTCCAAGTGTTGCTTTTAATTGTAGAGAGAAAACCCCGAAAATCTGAGGCTGAGATATGTGTGTGTGTGTGGGGGGGGTGTGTGTGGGGGGGGGGTGGTGGTGTGGGGGGGGGGGTGTGGGGGGGGGGTGTGGGGGGTGTGTGTGTGTGGGGGGGTGTGTGTGTGTGTGGGGGGGTAGTGGTGTGGGGGGGGGGTGGTGGTGTGTGGGGGGGGGTGTGGGGGGGGGTGTGGGGGGGGGGTGTGTGTGTGGGGGGTGTGTGTGTGTGGGGTGTGTGTGTGTGTGGGGTGTGTGTGTGTGTGGGGGTGGGTGTGTGTGTGGAGGCGGTGTGTGTGTGTGGAGGGGGGGTGGTGTGTGTGTGGAGAGGGTGTGTGTGTGTGGGGTGTGTGTGTGTGTGTGGGGGGGGGTGGTGGTGTGTGTGGGGGGGGGTGTGGGGGGGGTGTGTGTGTGGGGGGGGTGGTGTGTGTGGGGGGGGTGGTGGTGTGTGTGTGGGCTGTGTGTGTGGGGGGTGGGTCGCTCGGGGTTGAAGATGGCAGGAAAGTTAGGAGACATCTGATCTGCGCTGAACCCTCCTCCCCTCGAAAGAGACGAGGTTTCTTTTATTTTCTTTTTCTTTTACGTTCACTCCTTGAGCGATCGCAACCTCTCAGGCGCAACCTTATAACTACTGCACATAGAGGGACACCACAGACTCTGAGAGAGAGTGTCTCTGTGTGTGTGTGTCTGTGTGTGTGTGTCTGTCTGTGTGTGTGTGTGTGTCTCTGTGTGTGTGTGTCTCTGTGTGTGTGTGTGTGTGTCTCTCTCTGTGTCTCTGTGTGTGTGTGTGTCTCTGTGTGTGTGTGTGTCTGTGTCTGTGATGTGTGTGTCTGTGTGTGTGTCTCTGTGTGTATGTGTCTGTTATGTGTGTGTCTGTGTGTGTGTCTCTCTGTGTGTGTGTCTGTGTGTGTGTGTCTGTGTGTCATATTCTACACTTTCTGTACAGGTTCAGTTTTCTTGGGGGGGGAAACAGCCCTTTTTGGAGGCACGTTCTTTAGTTGTGTTCAAGTTTGCCATAACACTGTAGAGAAGTGCGTTGGCGTGAATGTGTTTCTACAACTTTTTTGTGGGGGGAGGGAGGGAGGGGGTGGGGGGAGGAAGGAGGTGGTGAAGAGTTTTTTTTAAAACACTTCTCCAAGATGGCGTTTTGTTTTATATGGCGTCGAGTTTCTGTGTAGTCAAAATCTGGATCAGGAGGAAGGGAGGGAGGGAGGGGGAAATTCCGTGTGCAAGTTTGCTGTGGAAGGAACAAGAGCGCTCCTTCCTTCCTTCACTCACTCACTCACTGGCTGCTGTGTTGTTGAGGTGCAGCTCGACTGTTTGCACTTTGCACCCACCTAGAAGGGGGTGGGGAGGTGGGGAATGAACTGGAAATTGGAAAATGCATTTCACTGAGGAGGACAGGGAGGATCGGAGGGGAGGGTGGAGGGGGGGGTGCAAGAAAGAGAAAGCAATTCCTTGCATAACTTAAGTCCGCTGCTTGCATTCTTCCCAGTGCTTTTGGATCTATCAGTTTTGTGACTCAAATTGGGATCAGTGAGGCTTGACGTAGGATTGACATTTTTGACTGCCCACAACCCCCACTCCACCCCACCCACAAACACACACACACACTCCCACCTCCTTCACCTCCCGCTCCTGCCTCCTGGTTCAGTCCTTCTCATGGTGCTCTTTCCAAGACCCGCTCATCTTTCAGTAAGCCTGACAGGTCCTATAAATGCATTGACTCTGCATTGCACTGTTTGCTCTCTCCAAACCCCCACCTCCCCCCTCCCCTCCAAAAAAAGCACATTTGCTCCCTTTGTACTTAGGAGAAATTTTAAAAAAAGCCAATAGAAAAACTTCCCAGTAACTTTCAGTAACTATATACAGACACATTGGTCACCACATTGTTGGGAGGCTGGGTTTTATTGATCTGTATAATCTGAAGTTTTGTTGAGAGGATACTGGAATGAACTCGTATCCCAGCCAGCGAGGGAGTTACAGTAGTTTAAACAGATCTTAAATTCTGACTCTCTGCAAATGATCAGAACATTAGATCGTGATAAAACATATGCTGTCACAGCATTGGGTACCTAACTTTGTGCCGGCTGAGCATGACGGTGTCACTTAGCAGACTTCAGCGTTTTCCTCTTTGGAAATTGAGTGCCTTAATTTTTTATATAGAAAGCAAACTGTGCAATCCTAGCTATCACTAACCCGTTTGATTATTACGTATTAATCATTATACACCGGGACTTGAGTTCACAGTCCACATTGACACTTCTGTGTGCTGTCCGAGATGTCTGTTCCTTTGAATGAGATGTTTAAACTGAGGGCCTGTCTGCTTGTTCAGGTGGACACTAAAGATCCCATGACACTTATTTGAAAAGGAGAAGGGAGTTTTTCCCTTTGTGCTGACCAAAAATCCTCCAGCTCACTTGGTCATTCACTTCAAGGATGTTTGGGACCTTGCTGTGCGCAAAATGGCTGCTGCAAAAGTCATTAAAATTTGAATGTAATTAGTGCAGAAGGTTCTGAGACCTTTCAACAATAACAACTTGCATTTATATAGCACCCTCCACGCAGGGTAGCATCTCAGAGCACTTTTGGTACAGTGTTATAAATTGCAAGTTCTCTTTCACTTTGCTGATTTTGATTCTACTCTTGCCCTTTTGGTTTCAACCGAAATTCATTTCAGTCCAGTTCTTCTTGTCTTATTGAAGGAAAATAGTGTTTGGAGGTGACCTATTTACACCAACTAGCTGTGCCATAAATCTATGGGATTTGTACCAAAAGTTTCCCAATGTTTTGCTCCAAAATCTGGAAGGGACGAGAGAGACTGGACCGTTCTTGATGGGAAAAGGGAACTTGGAAGATGAGTTAATGCCTCTCTTATCTCTCCCTCAAATTAAAGCCTGGTAGCTACTCTAAATTAAACTTGTTTATGGACACCAAACAGTAAATTAGTAATTTATTTGGGCTGTCCCCTCGGTATGACGTCTGCTAGAAAAAAAAATCAAAATTAAACCGTTCTATGAAGCTAAATGCCCTGGTCCACTCAAGATTAGTCCCATTAGAACAACACTCACAATTTGTATATTTTCCAGTTGGCTAGCCAAACAACAGATGCATTCAAAGTTAAATATTTATTCTGCATGAGCTGCTGTTCACTCAATGTAAAATGAACATGCCGCTGTTCAGTGCACTGAGAAACAGCTTAGCCAGAGCGTGAGTTGTTTTTATTATTGTTTAATGTGAGAATTCAAAGCAAATCTCCTTCCAAGTGCCATCACTTTACCTGACTGAGATTACAATGTTTCAATCCTGTAATGGACAAGTGTAAACAATCTGAATCAGCTGTGATTGTAGCAGCTTATGGTGGGAATTTACTTTTGTGTTTGATTCTCGGTGGGTCAGTGCCTTGACTGCATGGTGTAGTACTGAGCCAGGTGGTGCAGAAAGGTTACAGATGTAGGAACGTATAGGAACAGGAGGAGGCCATTCAGCCCCCTGTTTCGCCATTCTAATAGATCACGGCTGATCTGTACCTCAAGCACTTGTATCTTTCGGATTACCTTTACTCAGCTGGGACCTCAGCAGCAGGTGTATGTGAGAATTCAAAGCAGGTGTACAGTTAGCAGCGGGCGGAGGAGGGAAGAAGAGAGCAAAATCATTCGTAATTGCTGATCTTTGCTGCAAAATGCAAATACTGTATGTACAGTACATATCTGAAGACTGCATTCTGCAGTGCTGACAATACTGTATTTAGACTACCACATGAACAGTGGGGGCCACTGGCAGTTATATACCTATATGAACCCAGGACATGTCACTGAGATTGATGAGGTAAGATCAGAAGATTTTGAAGAGGAGGGCGGTTTCTGTTTCTTTAAAAAATGCAAATGTTCTGACTTTTTAAGCTTGTACATTTCGATAGGCAGTACAATAGTTCGATGTGAGAAATCAAATCAAGTGAATAATTCTAAATGTTTAGGAATTTGCTCGTTCGCATGTCAGTGCTGATGAGATGGGCTGCAAGCCACCGTTGATCTAAAAGGGCGACATGGTTTCTGTGCAGTGATGCATTTCTCACTATTTAAAACCTATCAACTTGGCCTACAACTCAGGGTCAGAAGATGGTGGGACTTGGGCTCACAGTCTAGATTCACAGTCTAGATCTAGCACTCTTGTGCCACATTGGGGAAGAGCTGCATTTTGTCAGATACAGTTCTGCTTTCCAGATAAGACATTTGTGTAAACTGAGATCTCTCCTGCCCATTCAGATGGACACTAGAGAACTGTGGCACTATTCAAAAAGAGATAGGAGTGATTTTCAACAATTTTCCAGAAAAATTGGTCATGACTCTTTGTAGGACCTGCAGTGCCTAAACTGCATCGTTTGCCTAAAATGTTCACTTGACAGTAATTCCTTGTGAAGTGATTTTAGAACTTTTAACTTTATAGGTACGAGCAAGTCAAATGTGAGTATTAATTCATTCAGGATGTGCCCTTAAGGGCTATTGCTTTGCCTGATGCATACCTCTCACTGTGGGGCTCAATTATAAAAGGAGGTTGCTTTTCGTGTCTTAGGCAGCACCTTTTTGGTACTAAAAAGCAGTTGAATGTTTTTGTGAGTCCTGAAGCCTTTTCCTTTATAGATCATTTGGTAACTACATGGTGACTTGGCTAACTACACGGATTTGAGTTGATGTTTTTCTCTTTGTTGAGGATGACACCTTGAATTTGTCTTTCATACCAAGACTCTTTATTTGTTGTTGCTTACGAATAATGACTTGTTTATATAATTTTTTTTATTAAATCATTGCTGGAGGCCGAACTTTGAAGAATCTGAGCAGCTTTGGACTCATTCTGTCAGAGGATCTTACCAGACTTGAGAATCTCCCTGTATGTTTGTTGAAAACTGCAAAATTAAAATCAACTTAGAATGTTCTCTAAAATCAGTAATTACATTTTCAGTAATTGTGCTTTGTAGGTGGCATTAATTTAGTGTTCGCCGAAAAACAACAGCTGGTATCGTTTAAGCTGATTCATTTTAACTGCATTGGTAGTGAACTTCCATGTACTTGAAGATGACGCACATTTGCTTTGTGGAGTCATTTCGGCTTGCTTAATGAATGTATTTTTTAACACGCGACTGCGCTTAATCATTTATTGCTAAGAATGTTGCTTGCATTCTAGGCATTGTTCCTATTGCCTTACCACGACTATGTAGTAAGGCAATATCAAATGCAAGGATTATTATTATAGGATGGATGTACAACAACGACATGCATTTGTATAGCACCCGTCATGCAGGTAGTTTCTCGGAGCACTTAACCTAGTTACATAAGCAGGAAGAGATTGCTTATGACTGGAAAGTGGCACTTAAGGAATCTGTAATGAAAAGGCTGACTGACATGCACAGTAAGTTATTTTAGTTAACTAGGTCCTTCCCAAAGTAACTATGGATTTGTGTGTTGAAACCAAAAAAAAACCTCTGGAAAGCTGCAATTATCAGGAGTGCTAAATTATAAAATGGGCAGTGCCCGTTTCTGACAATTTCAGAATTACTTTGCTTCAATTTATTGTTGCTGTTTTTAAATAAAGGTGTAAGATGTGTTGGCCATAAGTGAGCACAAGCAGGTCCTGACTGACTCTTTTTGCTAACAGCTTGCAGTCCCAGAGTTGTGGCATCTTGAGGCTTTTCACATGATGGCTTAAGTCGGAAACTAATCTGCAGTTCATATGATCGCTACTCAGATGTAACGAAAATGTAACTTCTGAGTTTCACCTTTCATATCAAACCTAAGTGTCCAATGTGCTTGAAGTATGTTGGCACACCTGTCTCTTTGGCAGGTGATCAGGTTATGGTTTCTGTGGGAATCCAATAACCAGTGGTTACTGTTTGTAACAATAGTTAACGTGATCATCAGACTAATGCATTAATCCTTTTTAAACAGTGATGGAAATAGGAGGGACCGTCACTGTTAGGCTGTTTTTTTGGCAAATGCACCCTAAGCGTTACATTGTATGATAGAAGTATCGCTGTTTATTATCATTATAAAGTGCTTCCTCTCTTCTGCTTTGCCTTGCATCTTGTACAGTTCTTCTTTCAATTCATCCTCTTGCCTCCCTTCATTTTCTCTGCCTCACTGATGGTGAAACTCTGCTGGGTTCAGGGGCATAGGGCATGGCCTGATCCAACGCCATATCAAATGCAAGGATTATTATTATTTCTTCATGTGCGAGTCTGGTTTGCAGGTCATGGGGATGCATCGCAGCGAAGCCCAATCCATTCCTCACATCTTCACTTCAGAATTATGTGTCATTAAATAGTGAACAAGAGAGAAACAACCTTTGTCTGCATCTGCCTCCCCCAAGATTAGGGTATTATTGAAGTGAATGTAACACTCCGAATTGTGATGCACAGACCAAAGACTGTGGCTCAAACTGGCAACTTTTGGTGTTCTACAAGGTCCAGTTTCATATGAGGCAATGACTTTACCAACTGAAGCATTGATAAAGCAGGCTATACTGGAGATGAGGATGGGGATGGAGAGGAAAAGGTTTAGGCAAGCAGGGACCAATTTATTGCTTTGATATACAGAAAATTTGATAAATAGATTTATTTTAGGAAATAATAACCTGGGGATACAGTATGATACAGATACATACTGTATCATACTGTATCCCAGGTTATACACGTTTGGGACGTGTTCCTTTACAAACATCTGAACTTCGCTATGATGATTCGTCCTTGGCTAAATGTGCTTTAAAAACATGAAATTGTGCAATTTTCACACACAAACCACAAACCAAAATTAATTTCCAGCCATGCTTGGCACAGGGGGAGAGAATTTTGTGACAATCCCTTACTTCATTTTTTTGCTTGTTTAATTGACTCCTTGTTCCACTGAATGTGAATTCATCTTATTGTGCAAAGAAATGAGAGATGTTGTATTGTAATGAGACAATAGCAAGCATAATTCTTAACCTATCTTTCCTGAGTTTAAGGGAGTTTCCAGTAAGAGTATTAAATTCCACATTTCAGATCTCGAATTTATTGGCTTTATTTGCAGCTGGAATACTATAACCAGTCAATGAAACTTTCATGGAGGTTATTGTAGCTAATGGCACTCTTAGTAATAACAATAATAAATAATATTTATTAATCCTTGCATTCAATATAGTACCTTATCACATTGTTTCAACTTCACAGGATGTACTGTAGTGTGCAGTGAATGTATGTTTGTAGGGAATGCGGCAGCCAGTTTAAGCACAGCAGTGCCCCACAAACAGCCACAAAGTGAATGACTATTGTTATCTGTTGGATTATTAGGTATTACACTGGGAGAAACACCCTTTTCTTCTCCAATAATACCATGGGGTCTTTAACTGATAGATGGGACTTCAGTTTAAGGTGTCATCCAAAGAACAACACTTTTGACAATGCAGTCCTCCCCCAGTATTGCATTCAAGTGCTAGCCTCGACCATGATTTCAAAGTCCTGACATGGGACTTTGCTGCAAGAAGGTACACAGCAGATAGGAGAGCAAGCTAGGGCTGCAGAACTGAGTGCACTAGTTCTCTTCAATCTGGTTCCCATTATGAGTCTGCAGTCATGAGTTAACTGATCTAAATCGTTCACATTACATGAATCGTTGATTTTTCTGCTTCCTAAGCAAATTGATATTGTAGAGGAGCTGGGATTTGAAGTGGTAAAGAACATCAGTCTGGCTCATTTCATAGTGTCAGCAGCTCACCAGTGCAACAATGGAAATGTTCTCGGTTACACGAGGTGCAACACTCAAGCTATGGTGAACTTGGGGAAAATTTGGACATCATTATTTTGTCCGTGTGTGACCAGGAACTTACTGTGTGAGGCAGTGGGGCCTCTGGGCTGTTCCTGTTTTATTTAAACAATCCTGTGGGAAGTTATAAGTCGATTTTTTTTCTCTCTCTCTCTCCTGTCAATCCATTATCTCTCCTCTGCTCAGTGTTTGTGCACTAATAACCTGTCAAAGAACTCTTGGTGGAATTCCAGATGTTTATGCAGCTGAAAAGCTTAAACTACATCTATAAAAGAGTAAGTCTAGCTGAATGTGGTTAACATCAAGTTGCATTCTTAATATTCTAATAATAATAATCCTTGCATTTGATATAGTGCCGTATCTATTTCTTTTAGTAAATTCTTCTCCTCACACCTACCCCTCCTCATGAAGTCACTGCCCTCTGGTACCTGCCCTACATGGTTATTCTCTATCTGCATCCAACATACAGTAAACTAGCATAAGTCTGATCTGTATAAATCGTATAATCACCTAAGTCGTACATCTGACCAAGTCCTGTTCAAGAGTTTATATTCTTTGCAAGCTTGAGATAACTTATACTCTGCACAAGTCATATTAAATGCATAGTTCCAACTTCTGCGACTTATTCGAGGTTTACTGTAGTGTATGTCAATAGACTATGTCCATTGTAGACATCGCCATACCCGATGTCCACATATTCACACCATCCACTTGGGTATTCTGGTGGGGGTGTGGTGAGAGGAGAGGAGGAATGGAAGACCTAAGACATGCTGAAATGTTTAAAAATTATGTGTGCGTTCAGTGGTTTTCGATCTTGTTAAATGGGTTTGCCAGTCAGGTGCTTTTGTTTAAGATATGTATGGGCATGAGCATTTTTTTACCTATTGTTGCTGAGCTCTGTGATAAGGTGGGGAAAGAGGAAGTGCAGTGGTGACCTGCCTAGACTGAAATGGCGCAAAGGGTTGGAAAGGTCCACACTCGGGAGACTGGGTGTGCTGGAATGTTTTCTACATCATTGTTCCTTTTTTTGTCGTGAAATGAAGCATTGTATGTTCAAACTTTATCAGAAACCTGCAGCACTTCCTAAAGAACAGGAGATCCTTTCTTTAGAAAATCTGCTCCAAATTGTTTCATGTGATTTATATACCAGAAGCAATATATGGCTGTGGTTTAAAAATTAATTGTTCCATTGGCTGGGCATGGGAAGGAAGCTTTCAACATTGGAATTTGTAATAGTTTTGACTTTACACTGATAATGAAATGGAGGAAAATTTGCAACTTAACCCTTTAGAATATTAAATGTTGCTTGAACACTCGAAATGTATTTTCAACTGTCTTGAATGTTTGAGCTAGATCACTGTATAGGTGCTCAAATGCGAATTGCTAGTTCAAGAGTGCGTATGGTGTATGTCAGTTTTCTTTCCCCTTTCTCTTCTCCCTCCCCCCCCCCCCCCCCCAACGCTGCACACACATACAGTTAATGATCCACTTGGAGAGCTGGAGTCCATGCAGTCTGCAGACTGTGGGAACTTGCTGGGAGAATGGCTCCGAGTTGCCCTTGTGTTGGGCACAAATTCTTGTCTCCAGTCAAACACAGTAGGGGCCTGGAAGTGGGTTGCCTATCTTTGCTAGGGATAATAATAACCCTTATTATTGGTGCCTTTCCCTTTATGAGGAGGTCCTAAAACACATGATTCACTGTAAAATGTTGTCAGTGTGTATTTTGGGGGTGAATGCGGCAGCCAATTTGCATATAAGGATGGCCCCTCCAACAATGGGTGGAGGGGGAAGGGTTAGTTTTCAATAAAAAACAAGTGTTTCTAATGAGTTGAACATTTTGTTGCAGTTTTGGAAAAATGTATTGCTGTTTTCAAACCTGTTACAAACGCATTTCTTTAGTCCCCAAGTTAAATCACGGTATCATTCTTTGTTTATGCCACTGAAACTCAGGAGCCATTGTTTGTTATTTTAATTCTTCTAAACATTAAATAAAAGGACATCACAGTTTCAAGTGGTGCTTTAAACAACAACATTTTACATTTATAAAACTCCTTTCACATCGGAAGGAAGTCTTATAAGCTCTTCACACAGTTGATTGGGAACTGGTGGTAGGCGGTGGGGGCAGTGTAAAGTTGAATAGAAAGGTCTTCAGATTGACTTTAACTGAAGGAAGGGGAATCTCCGGATGGAGTTCCAGAGAGCGGGGGCAGAATGACTGAAAGATTACCCACCCTTCCAGCAGGATTGCTTGTAACGAAGAACCGTGTTGATAAATGCCACCAGAAGATCGAGAAATCTCAGGACTAATATGTGAACCCAGGAAGGTGGTGCTTCTAATAAATCGATCTCCGACTATTGCAGAGATTATGGAATTTTAGCGGCGGTTCGGGTTTCTTTTGGTTTAAGTGTTCTCTGCCACCTCTAATAGGGCCAACTGCTGTTTTTCTTCCCAGAACCCTTTACCCTTTTAATAGATTTCTGGTTTAATTTTCTATCTCATTTATAGTCATGAACAAGCACTGAATTTACTAGGTGGGGAGGTGAGGCTAGAGTAAATCAAGTTGAAATGGCTGCCAAAACCCCAATCAAACCTTTGATACTGTGGAGGAAACGTAATACCTTCTCTGGGTAGCGCTCCAGTATGTGGCTCCTGCTATTTCTCTGACTGTTAATGCATTCAGAATCTGTTTCTGAATTTAGCGGGCGGAGGAAGCAACTGAAAGCTTCGGGCTTCTTTCCAATACCGCTGTGACATAAGAGCACAGCATTGCTCAGGACAAATAGACTTAAAATACACTCTTCCTGTAGCTCTTTTGTGCTCTGTATCAAAAGATTGACTCACATAAAGAAGGCCCATCTGATCTCATCACTCTAGAAGACCCAACCTACTGTCCTCCCGTTGCAGCATCAAGCTGATTTTTAAAACTGAATCCAATGTTCTGGCATTCAACCACCCTTCCGGATAACCTGTTCCAATATTTAATCACTTACTGCATAAAGAAAACTTTCTTGGCGTCTGCCTGAAATTGCCCTTTGAGACTCTAAACCTATGTCCTCTTGTTCTTCTGTTCTACTGGTGCACTCAAAGTATTGTTGTGTATTGTTTTGTCAGGCAAAAAAGTACAAGAGCCCAAATAAACTACTGATCCCTGAATCCAGATTCCTATTGAAGCAGAGAAGTTCCCTCAGGCTTTCCAGATTTTGTTTCTCAGGCAACACTTCTAGATTTTTGGATATGTTTAGTTTTTTGGGTTGAGGCAGCTCTTTGAGTTTTACACTGACAGTCAGTCCTGTTGAAGTGAAATTGTGTTTTCACACTGCTAACATTAGAAGCTTTTTAAACAAACGCCCAAAACAAGCCATGTCGTTTGTGCCTCAGAACTTTAAATAAGCTGTTCAGCTGAATTCCTGAGCACGTCAGTGTCCTTGAAAGGAGTTTTAGCTTGAATTATAGTCCAATGCCCTGCTAGGAATATTTTGAAAGTGCCTTTACTAACTTGTGTATACAGCAACCCCTCCCACATCTCCGTTATTCAGCAGTCTTTATTGTGAATGCAGGAGGCTCGAAAACTTAAAGTACATCAACTAAAGTAGGTCAAATTCAAAATTTGGACCAAAGACTTTATGAAAGAGAGTATATGAATGCATAACTCAATGCTGAGTTGTTTATTTATGATCCTTTCAAAAGCAAGTGTAACTTTCTTTAATAAGTTCTGGCATCTATTTTCAAGAAGGGGCAAGACGCTACCACCCTGCTTTATAGGTGTCCTGGCCATCAATTTCCCCCCAATAAAATTAGTCAATCACATGGCTGTTTGTGGGACATTGCTACGTGTGAATTGGTTGCTGCGTTGGCCTACAAAATACACAATCGCCATGCTTTATGCAAAACCTTGTGAAGCTCTTTGAGTTATCTCAGCGACATGGTAATGTGCTATATCATATCCAAGGAGTATTATTCTGTTTGCGGTTGCTCTGTGCAATCTTCAGCTGTTAGTTCTCACAGAAGCCAAGGCGAGACAATCACCCCNGTTTCATTCTTTTGTATGTGTTTCAGGGTTAACAGTGAGGCAGCATCAATGATTATATTACTTGGCTGCTGCTGAAACACCTTGCAAGCAGCGATCTTTATCATTTGGCAACACTCAGCTAATTAATGCGTATGCGAGACCAAACTAAGGTGTGGAGCCCTTAAGGGATGTTTCGGACTTCAGTACTATAAGAATTTGGAGCTCAACGGCAGATGATTTTTAAATTAAGAATAGTTTACACCAGAGCTGCATCTGGGTCTGTACTAGTGAGCACTAAAACATCATGGCAAAATCTATTGCTTGTTACACTGCTCTGTCTTGTCCGCAAAACACACAGTCACTTTACCATGTGTCCCGTGGAGCGCTTTAAGACATCCTCCTGAAGTGACATGTGCAACAACAAATGTAAAGATTTTAAATGGCCCATTACATATTTTCTTTCTCGTTCAGGCATATATCTTTTCCCTCTTGGGTTTAGATTATATGAATGAACAGCTCTCCTGATAACCAACTGAGTCTAGATCTAGCCAAGGCTTTAATAATAATAATCCTTGCATTTGATGTAGCACCTTATCACGTCTTCGAGACGTCCCAAAGCGCTTCACAGAATACACTGTAAAGTGAATTGACTGTATATTTTGTGAGTGAAACGCGGCAGCCAATTGCACACAGCAGCGTCCCACAAACAGTCGTGGATTGAGTGACCAAATTATTATTATTATTCTTTTGAAGGAATTATTACCCCCGAAAAAGCGATCCACCAATCGACTAACAACCCTGTTCCTACTAACTGCTATGCTAGGTAAACTGAGGCATGTGGAGTAAGGAAACTTGCCCAACGTTTCATCCTACTGGGAATCAAATCCATGTCTGTCGCGTGCGAGGCGAGTGGTCTAACCACTGAGCTACAGGACTCTACAGGATTTCCCCACAGGCTTTGCAGTGCTCATGGGGGAAATCAGCCAAGACTTCTTATTATCGGAAATATTGTCCAGTGGAATTGTGCCTCAAAGAATCACTTCCTCTATTTTCTTGTCGCTCCATGGCTGTTTGTGGGACATGGCTGTGTGCAAATTGGCTACTGCCAAAACACACTGTCACTACGCTTTACAGGATATACTTTAAAGCATTTGAGGTATTCTCCTGACATCAAACGCAAGTATATTTCTTATTCTTATTCTTTCCTGAACAGGGTTACTCGTGCCAAGTTTCAGTGTGATGGGCATCTGCATTCGTGCACTAATTTGCTCAAACAGCATTCTTCAGTGGAATGCTCTCATGCTAGCAACCTGTGAACTATTCAAGCCTTAAAGCTGCGTTTCAGCTTTTTTTTATCGTTGTGACTGCTCTGTGCCAGTATAGTTGGGAGCGCAGCAGACTTTGTTCTGGCTCTATCAATCCTGCATGGCTAGATGATAAAAGCTGAGTGTGGGAACTGTGAAAAGTCCCCACTGAAATCACAGCCAGCAATTAACTTGGGTGCTAAATGCGCCACTGGTGTTAGGAGCAGTAGTTAGGTGTGATGTCCTCCAAGCAGAACTTCAAAGGCTCCCATCTTGTCCTGGTACTTCCCAGCTGCTGTGCAATGAAAGTCTTGGCCGGATGAGTTCAGAACAGTTAGGTTGATTATTTCAGACTCTGGCTCACATTGCAGGTATCGAACCAAGTCCCAGCTAGTCAATTTCATAACATCCACACATTTTGATGACTCGGTAGTTGAAAGGTAACCCCACCTAAGAACATAACAATTTGCTAGGCAAAAGAAGACCAAGGTTCACCTGCTTTTTCTTAAACCCAATTGTTGATCCAAAGTTAAGCCGCCTGCATGCGTGCTTAGTAGCCACCTTATGGAAACTTTTACCAGGATATCAGTTTGGAGAAGATGTTGGAAATACTCAGTCAGATACATTGGTTATTCACTTAGTAGCTGTTTGCAGAACCTTGCTGTTCTGTTTTGCTCCAAAATACAGTCACTGGACCTGACCCTGTGAGTTGCTTTGAGGCGTTTTGACATGTGGGGCTGTAAAAACACAAGCTTTCTTTCCCAGCCTTCTCTTACCTCCCTTTCAATGGTCGTGTCTGAATACAGCCCATGCATAGTGTTTCCTTCTGTGGGCCAAAGCATTGAGCAGTGGCTGTATGCACCTGAGATCTGATGCATGCATTATTTAACAAAAGGAAATGAAAATTTTATTTCCCTGCTTGGCTTCTGTTTTGCTCGCTGCCTCCTCTTGGTTATAATTTACTAATTAGGAAGTTGCTCTTTAACTGTTTTATTGTTGAAAATCTGCAAATGCCTTTCAGTCTTTATGAGCTTGGCAGTTGGTATGTACTGTTTTGGGTTTAAAAAAATGTAATCCAACTGTGTTGATAGTCTCCCAGCTTGAGATGACCCAGTTGCTTTTGAAATGGATTTGCCTGCTTGCCAGTACGGTTTCCCAAGATAAAAGTCAATGTCCGAGGAAGGTTGTATTTTCGTGTTCAGAGGCATTTGGCTTTAATGCACTTTTGGTTCATGGAAATTGGAAGTCGGTGCTTGCCAAGGCAAACAGGCTGTTGTTAACTTCTCCAAGAGTCATTGCTCCTCTCTGTTTGAAGTGGATTTTTTTTCCACTAGTATGATACCTCCTAAATAAAAACTAATAATCCTTACATTTGATATAATAATCCTAATACAGTAAATGCCTCATAACGCGACCCTAGCTTAACTTGTCACAACCACTTAAATCATCATGCTGTCAATATCCCGGATGCATTTATTTATGTCTTTATACATATGACTAACTGGCCACTCTGGATAACTTGTCACTGAGCCCTTTTCCCTTGGAGAAATGGGTTATCAGGAGTTTAATGCAATAATCCTTTTAATTCAGCACCTTTCATGTTGGGAGAATTCCCCCAAAGCGCTTCACGGGATGTACTGTAAAGTAGAGTGACTGGCAGCCAAATTGCTGACAGCAACGTCCCACAGACAGCCATGAAGTGAATCCCCAGTTTTTTTAATTGGGGGATTATCAGCCAGGACACCAGGAGAAACTCCCTTTTTTTCGAACAGTGCATCGGGATCTTTAAAGCCCACCTGAACAGTCGGATATTGCAGGACCTCAATTCAATGTCACATCTGAAGGAAAAAGAAAAATGTCTTACTGATCGAAAAGGAAATGCATTTAGACTCTCTCTACACCCACAGTTTCAAAAAGAGTGGCCTTTTTTGGTGCTTTGTTCATTTTTGATAATTGTTGAGCTTGAACAAAACCTCAAGTGACGGTGACATCTGCTACTTACCTGCTAATGGCACCCTTTGGTCTCCTCTTCCTGTTAGCTCTTTTGCAAGTCACTCAGTCAAGTGATCTCAACAGAATTCACATCCCAGGCAAGGTCGTCAAATAGTGTGGCACGAGTTACCCTATCAATCACCAAACTCTAGCATCAGCCTCCATCGGGAAGTTATCTCAACACACATTTGCACAGCCTCTCAGACCACAGCTTGCCAGCAGCATCAGGCCAGAGATTCCTTCCTCTTGAATCTTCTGTGGATCTTTCATAATTGAACATTCCTTTGCGAAACATAGATGTAAAAGGACAATTGCCGGACACGTTTCCTCGGATGGGTTTGATATAACAATGCTGGTCTGGTCAGAACACACTACAATCACTGCGTTCTGATTTTTAAAGTGAACCGTCATTCAGTCAGTGTTCAGCAGCCTTGTGCATTGCATTACCTTCAGATTTGAACTGTTTTGGGGGACGTGGGTGGGGAGGGTTTTAATAATAATAATAATAATAATAATAATCCTTGCATTTGATATAGTGCTTTTCACGTCGGGAGGACGTCCCAAAGCACTTCACAGAACACACTGTAAAGTGAATTGACTGCATATTTGTGGGCGAACGCGGCAGCCAATTGCGCACAGCAATGTCCCACAAACAGTCGTAGATTGAAAATGACTAATTTTTATTATTGTTTTTGGTTTTGGAGGGATTATTATTAGGCGTGTGGAGTAAGGAAACTTGCCCAAGGTTTCGCCCTCTGCCTGGAATTCAACTCAGGTCTCTCGCTTGCAAAGCGAGTGCTCTAACCACTGAGCTACAGCTCCTTACTTGTGGTGTCTTGAATGGATAATCTCTTAGACAGCTACATTGAATAGACACAAATACACAGTCACTACACTTCACAGTAAAATCATTCTAAGCACTTTGAGACATCTTGACAACGTGATATTGGTTCTACTGCTAGTGCGAAGCATTTGTGCTGGAGATTGAGCCATAGAATGGGAGATTTCCTCATCCTGACCAGAGATTGCAGAGTTTGTCAGGTGGTAAGTGAAGGGAATTCTGAAGAGTGTGAGAGAATGTCTGGGCCATGTTTAGCATTTGTTGCGAGTAGCTGACTATTACTTTAATAAAAATAATAATTCTTGCATTTAATATAGTACCTTGTCATGTCTTCGAGAAGTCTCAAAGCGCTTCACAGGATATACTTTTTGAAGAGGTTATTACTCCCGGAAAAATGATCCACCAATCGACTAACCATCAAGTTAATAATAATGATAATAATAATCCTTGCATTTCATATAGCGCTTTTCACGTCGGGAGGACGTCCCAAAGCGCTTCAAAGAACACACTGTAAAGTGAATTGACTGTATATTTGTGGGCGAACGCGGCAGCCAATTGCGCACAGCAATGTCCCACAAACAGTCGTAGATTGAAAATGACCAAGCTATTATTGTTTTTGGTTTTGGAGGGATTATTATTAGGCTCTGTGTGGAGTAAGGAAACTTGCCCAAGGTTTCGCCCTGACCTGCTGGGGATTGAACTCAGGTCTCTCGCTTGCAAAGCGAGTCCTCTAACCACTGAGCTACAGGACTGCAAAATTCTAGGTAAACAGAGGCGTGTGGAGTAAGGAAACTTGCTTAAGGGAGAGAAACTGGCAAAAAGGAAAGAAATCATAAGTGTCTAACTTAAGGCTTTGAGTCTTATGTGTAAGTAGGTTCTTTTCTTCTCCCTTCACCCGGAAACCAAGGACGTTTCAGACCAAAACTGGGGCAGTCACACTGTTGGAATCCGATGCTGGTTGAGTTTGGAGCTGCTTGTGGATTGCTATGGGTTGGCTCAGTCGGTATAGCTCTCTGTGTGTACGTACTGCAGAGAATGATGCCGTAGCGTGTGGGTTGGCTCACAGTAATTCTGTAAGTAGATTCCAATGCTACACTTGCCACTCCTTCCCGGTAAAATAGCCCAGTGTGAATAATGTTCCCAAAGGAGAGTTTTAAAATCACAAACCAAATTAATGATGGAGTTCTGTTTGTTTAAAAAAATAGTTTCTGAGATGCACAGAGAGGGAAAAGTGAGTAAGAAATGCACTTGTCTAAACTGAGTGCTGTATAAATACTTTAGTGCTGATACTACATTCCTTGCAGCTATTTTCTATTGTCTGGTTATGGATGTATAACACTTTGCCAAATCGTTTTGCAACAACGTGTGCCTAAGGCTACAGAAATTGAATTGCTTTTCCTGTACGCTGTCTTGTTGGGAAACTTGTGGTAATCTGTGTGCATTGCACTCTTGACCCCAAAGAGTCTAAAGGGGAGAACATGGCTTGAATCGGAGGATACCTCTATATGCAGTAGGACACCCTGTGGACCACAAGCACTGGTTGTCTGGGATTGAAATATTGTCTGCCTGTCTGATGGGTGATAGAGAGGGTGATGAGAGTTCTGATTGCCTCTTTCCTGGCACGTATGTCCATTTGGCAGTATTTTTCTCGTTGACCACACAACTCTTCCATAGTATCAGTTCGTTATGGTTTTAGGAAACAATCTAGTCAATTACGAAATAGTTTTGTGTCGATGGATGAACACTTTCCCACTGCATCTGGCGCTAGTGTGGAACTGTGTTTATGAGTCAGCCCCTAGCCTTTGGACAGGTGTTCTGATGCTATCTATTTCTGTGCTTGAGTGGGAGTTGTATTTAAGTTTTGTTGTAAAAAGAGTTTCCTTTCATTTCTCTCGTTCTTGTTTCTCTCTCTCGTTTTTGTTTCTCTCGTTTTTGTTTCTCTCTCTCGTTGTTCTTTTTCTCCTGTTCTTATTCTTTCTTTCACGTTTGTTCTTTTTTTCCTGCTTTTGAATGGTCTGTAAATGCAGATTTGTGGTGATGTATGGTTTACACAGGATGCTCTCCCTTCAATGCGCATCCAATTGAAAATTCTGGTACGAGAGTCTAAAGGCTCTTTGACTGGGTGAAGAGAGAGTGAGATTACACCTATGCTTGATTCTTGTCCTCACTCATGGACTGCATGCGCACTTTTTAGTTGAAGTCAGCTAATTCCAGATGCAGAGGGCTTTTTTCATGCCCATTTGAGACGTGCTAATTTAGCACAGACCAACATTGAGCATGGGATGTTCTCAGTCTGAGTGGTCCACTGGCTTACCCACTGAGCCATTTGGAAACTTACAAATTGAGTTTGCAAAGCTTGTGAGCACCATTGAATCAACGATACATTGGCATTGGGTTCTGGTGCCATGGATCCAGAATGCATAAATTGGACCAGTTTAAACCCAGTGTCCAAATCTAAGCAAGTTTGGCACATCCTGGAGTTGCAAGTTCTAGAGTGTAAAACAAACACTAGCTCTACTGCAGCCGCAATCCTATTAAACCTGACGTTATTTATTCAGTCTCTGATCAATCCATGGGGATTCTCCCGGATTTAAGAGATGACTGACGAGTTCCGCTTCCAAAAATCCAACCACAATTGAGGATTTCAACTGATTGTGCTTCTTGGATTCTCCATTAATCTGGTAGACATAATCCGCAAGGTTTAAAAACTGAAGCTGGTTTCAAAACTTGACAGTTGACTGTGTGACACTTAAGTCAAGTTGATATGGCCTCTTTCATGTCAGGAGGATGTGTCAAAGCAATTCGCAGGATTTACTGTAAAGAGTAATGACTGTCTTGTAGTTAATTCGCACAAAGCAGTGACCCACAAACGGCCTCAAAGTGAGTGGCCGATTTTTTTTATTTTGGGGGATTGTTGGCTTCTCTGGCCTGTGAGACCGATATCCAGGTCTTTAGTTTATTTACACGTTGACTTATACAAATGCATCCGTCTTGTAGGATTCAGTATATTTGAGGCAGGCAGGTTACAATATGCTGATCTTTAAACCTGGAATGGTGCATTACTGCTGGAGTTGAATTGAATGTCTCGACTGGGGCTTTGAACGGATCAATCAACAAGACTTTACAGAGACCATCTCTTCACACAGCACCGATTTGCAGAATTAAAAATCAGGGTTGTGCACAAGACAAAAGATTTAATGCGAGGCCGTGGAATGAGGTGTGTGTGGTTTAGACAATCGCAACACAGCTTCACAGCACATCTCATGAATAGGTGAAATATATTCCTGTTGGTTGGATTAGGGGATGTCTCCAAGTTCCTGCCTCTTCCCCAAATGCCTTGTTTCCTGTAGGTGGTGATTGGTTTGCTCTTTGTCTTTGTGCTATACTGCTGTGTGTAAAAAAAGAGCTTTATAAACCTTTTGATTCAATTACTTTTGAAATAGCAGATTCTCTGTGCTGAGAGTACGACATCTGTATAGGCGATAGAGGGTAGGAGAGGAACGGAGCAAGTTGTCATTTGTTCCTCTTGCCTTTTTTTTCTACCCGCCCCACTCTCTGGAAGGTGTTAAGTTACTTTTTATCTCTTCCCTCCTCTGCACAAATGCGGATACATTTCCACAGGTGCCAGGCACTCTAACCTCCCCTGCTGCCAAACATCCATCTTTGTAATCTCAAAAGTACACTTGCCTCTGTGTCAGAAGATTGTAGATTTGAACCCCACCTCGTGACTTTCAGCTCACAGTCCAGAGTGACACTCCAGTGCGGTGCTGATGTGAGCTGCATTGTCGGAGATGCTTTCGGATGAGATGAGAACTGAGGTCTGGCCTGCCTGTTCAGGTGGATATTAAGCTACCCATGGCACTACTTGAAAAGAGAAGGGAGTTTATCTCTCCCCGTGTCCTGTCCAACATTCCTCCAGATAAAATTGATTATTTACTTCTTGACCGTTTGTGGGACATTGCTGTGCACAAAATTCGCTGCCGTGTTTGTCTTCAAAATACACAGCCATTGCAATTTACAGTAAAATCCCGTGAAGCACTTTAAGATGTCCTCCTGACACAAAGACTCTGTTTCAAATGCAAAGATAATTGCTATGAAAGAGTCACTATATGCGACACTAATTTCTGTGATGAACTTTGAGACGTTTTGACAATCTTGGGGCAAAACAAATGCAAGATTTTCAGTATCGGTGATCGAAATGCATCTTTTTAAGAGGAAAACTGTACTTAAAGCATTCCCAATTTGATGCAAATTTGGGATAGAAGCAAGCAATTGAGGTAACCCCTGAGAATTTCGCAACTAGTGAGGAATGCCTATCAATTGTGTGCAAAACGTGAGGCCTGGATTCTTGCCCGAAGCAAGTGAACTGGCTCGCTGCTATTTTATGCCCTTGAAAAACCGGTTTGCGCTGGTAATATCTGTGAGACTTAAAGACGCAGAATGTGCATTGTAGGATTGTAGGTCTCCTCTCAGTGGCCTTACCATGGATCACTAAAGCTGTCTCTTCCCCCCCACCCCCCCCCACCCCCCCACACACATACACAAAAAACCAATATCAGATAAGATTTCACATCTTTAAAGACTGATGAAATTGCCTCCATTCAGAGGCACAGACATAACAAAGCTGTGAACTAAACTGTTGTGTATTATTGGAAGAAAGTACAGAAAGGCAAGGACTGACGTCACTGCTTTCATCTAGGTAGATTTTCATCGTTTCTTGTAGTCTGCCTCTCACTCGGAACTTTGATGCGCCCACACTATCTTTTACTTCCTTTCTGGCTCCAACCAGCTGCCGGGAGCGAATAAACAAAATCTCACCATCACAGGAGACATGCTGAAAGATAACGGATTGTCTGCCGTTGATTTACAGCTTTAGGAAATCAATTGAGAAGCGGAGCTGTGACAACCAAGTTTCTCAAACGCTTATCTGAAAATTCTGTGCTAAAAATGACCTGCATTGTGTGGCTTTCTTACTTTCAAATGCAGCTTGTGAGATGTCTGTATAAACACCACCTTTTTGGGTGAAACACATCTCTTTGTTCCAATTCTCCAATTTCAAAGTTGACTTACTTAGAGCGGAAGCGTTTTGGGACCAAGAATGTTGGTTATTTGTTTCGTGGCTCTGCTTTGTGTGGGGGGGTACCTGCGTTCAATAGCTTTAGTCGAGGCTTTCGTGGTTGAATGGTGCCCATAGTGTAGCCGCCATAGGGCAATCAATAGTCTTTCTATCACTAGTTAAGTTTCACTTCCTTTTTATAACCTGATGTAGCTTTCTCTTCGGATTATCTCGCTCTTCAGTTAATTTCTTGAACTGAGTGAAATTGACTCTGATCTCCTCTCCTGCATCCCAGTTTTACTCTTCACCCTTTTTTCTTTGGTATAGCATTATATATACCCTAGAAAAATTAAGAAGCACTGAGTTTTAATGATCAGCAACAATTGAGGAACTCCTCCCAAATGTGGCAGATCTATTGAGTTGTTGGTGGGGAACCTTCACTGCTGTTTGTGGAACGTAACTGTGCACAAATTGGCTGCTGTGTTTGCCTGCACTAAAGTCACAAACAATGACGTGCTTTAGTTAATAATAATAATCCTTGCATTTGATATAGTGCTTTTCACGTCTTCTCGACGTCTCAAAGCGCTTCACAGAATACACTGTAAATTGAATTGACTGTATGTTTGTGGGTGAAACACGGCAGCTGTTTGCGCACAGCAATGTCCCACAAACAGTCGTAGATTGAAATGACCAATTTGTTTTTGCTTTTGTTTTTGGAGGGATTATTATTAGACGTGTGGAGTAAGGAAACTTGCCCAAGGTTTCTCCTGCCTGGAATTGAACCCAGGTGCCTCGCCTGCAAGGCGAGTGGTCTAAGCACTGAGCTACAGGACTCCACTCTGTGACATTCTGACACTGTATTGTAAGGTGCTCGTTTGTAAAAATACTACACTTCACGGTAAATCCTGTGAAGCACTTCTAACATGAAAGGTGCTGTTATCAAATGCAAGGATTGTCATGTTATTATAAAATGCAATGATTATTATGTTGTTCTGTGCAGTTATTTGTGCAGAACCGACGCTTGGTAACTTGGTTTCCTTTTTTGTCCTATTCTGAATCATGAAGAACTCCTTTCTCTTCTTGAATGTGAATATCCTACGGTAATTTCAAAATTTGTGTGCAATTTATTTCTAGATATTTATATAGTTTATAATTGCGGATTGGGCCTTTTGTTTAACATGATTCATTGGAATAATGTGGTTGTGGCTTACATTATGAATAACATAGCCAGAGGTCGCGACTGCAGAACTGTCTTCTGCGTCAATTAGACAAGTGCATGAAATCTAACTTGTTTTACTCTGAGGGTATGGGTGTAGGATCTGTTCAGAATATTTAATGCTTGAGATAAATGCATACCTTGTTGATCCTTATTGTAATAAACCGAGACCCAGTCTGCCTTTCCAGGTGGATGTGAAAAGAAACTTTTCCTGTTCTGAGCTTCGCCCAAATCTGTGTCCTTGTTTCAAACTAGGCAGTGATTAAAGCCATTGAGCCAGTTCTACTTGTAAATACCTTTATTTTATGTCACGGTGCTGAGAGATAACAGTCCTTACATTTGATATACCACCTTTCAGGTCAGGAGGATGTCTCAAAGTATTACACAAGATCTTACTGTATAGTGTAGTGACTACAACAACAGCACAACAACAAAATTACATTAGTAAAGTGCCTTTCAGGTCGGGTGGACGTCCCAAGGCGTTGAACAGTCGGGAATCAGGACTGAGCGTGGGGGGCAGGGTTGGGACCTTGAGGTTGGGAAGCAACTGTTGGCTGTGCTTAGCTGGGGCAGCCTAGGTTAAAGGCAGGGTGATCTGGCTGATCGTGTAATAATCCTTTGATTTGATACAGTACCTTATCATGTCGGTGAGATATCTCAAAGCGCTTCACAGAATATACTGTGGAGTAAATTGACTATCTGTGGGCGAAATGCAGCAGCCAGTTGTGGATTGAGACCAAATTTTTTTTAATAATTTATTTTGGAGGGATTATTACTCCCGGTTAGCGATCCGCCAATTGACTAACACCTGGGTTTCTATTTACTGGTAAACAGAGGCATGTGGAGTAAGGAAACTTGCCTAAGGTTTTCCCTTGCCTGGGAGATATCAAGCTCTACCTTTGGGGTATTTGCAGTGTCATGGCTCCATGCCTTGGAAGTTTACCGCACCCCGAAGTTGAACCTTATTGTAATCTTTGTCGTGATAACCTTTTGCACACTGGGAGCTGGGTGATTAAGATTTGCTGACTGATTTTGAACGAGAGAAAGTGACTCATTACAATTGTGAAATGGCCTCTGCAAAAGCCAGGTAAACCTTGTGCAAACACAGACCTCACAATCCTAGGATAGTTTCCCCAGCTTGAATTCCTGGTGTTTTCTGTCTTGCTTTGTGGACCTTGTAGTTCAGAGAGGAATTCTGTCCTGCAACAAATTGCCTAGGGATAAGATGGAATAAATGCTTTTACAGAGCAATTGTAATGTGTGCGAGTTACAAAAACATAGAAATTGACAGCGCTGAAGAAGGCTATTCAGCTTGAGTCTGCACAGGCTCTCAGAGCAAGCTGGCCACTTTGGATACCTTTAGCATGGTGATAGGTTTTTGGCATGTGTCAGACACTCAGCTGACCAACAAAAATCACAAAATGTACAGTCAGTTCACTTTACAGTATACTCCGTGAAGCGCTTTGAGACGTCTTGAAGACTCTATATCAAATGCAAGAATTATTATTATTATTATCCACCAGTACCCACATGCAGATCTCCCTATTGTCCCAGATCAGCAACCAGAATTAATGGACTACGTTTGATGTATTGGTTTACTCAAAGCAGTCTCTTGCCTGAAAAATACTGTTTTGGGGATTAGTAAAAATTGTTAATGATTCCAAGGTCATATTGATATCTCCGGCATTATGTCACAGGTGTAACAAGCATAGGAAGTTCAAAGTGGGGAACCTCAAAAATATCATTGGCACACATCAAGGCACTGCTTTGTATGATAAGATCATCTTGGCAAGAGGCCCTTCTCTTTGTGGGCTGGCTTGTTAAAGTGCTGGAATATCTGCAGGACGATCAGATGAGTAAGTGAGCATTATGTAAATGCATTTCGATGTGTTCCTGTTCCCCAAGACTCGGTTGCACATTAAATAATTTCTACTGCACCTCTTCATAGTGCAGACCCATGAATATTTTGCATTGGTCAGCCGTGTGTCTGACACATGGGGAAACCCAGCACTGTGTTCAACGATATCCAAGCCAGACTGAGACTACCACATAGGGTTGATATTCTGACATTCTGTTGTCAAGCACGTCAGCTCAGCACCAAGGAGATTCTCCCAAGGAGAAAAACAATTGCACAACTTCTACGTTACTGACTTGAACTGTTTGTTTTAATGCTGATTTGGTGCAGAGAAGTTTGACTGGTCACGCCGACCAGTATAATGTTCTTTTTGAAACGGCGCCATTTCACTATTACTATTTAGTTGCTTTTGAACGATGAGTCTGAAATGCACTTGAACTTTACTACGTGAAATGGGCTTTAAAGTGTATGCATTTGATGTGGGTTTGTGCAAGTGGAGGTGTTTGGTTGTATGGGTACGGGTGTCAAAGTGCTCGAACACCTCAACTCCGTTCCAGTGGGTCGTCTTGATGTATTTCCATTTACCAGACAGACTCCCGACAGTAGAAGCCGGGCCCAGGATTGCAAATTCTCAACCTGCCTTGTAACTAGGGATGATGGCCGATAAGGGCTTCTGCATTGCGACATCACCGATCGCATGACCTGTTTCGACTGCAGTGACCCAATGAGCCAGAAGTTATTTTAGCATGTGGGAAGCCAGTCAGACAAGCCAAATGCAAGCATGCAGCTTATAAGTAAACCAACATTATCAGGGGGTGCCATTACAATGGGGACCTAGTGTATTTGTGACTTGGACTTGGTCACCCTCTTACCCTTCCTGCCTTCTACCCCTCCTGATCCCAATCCCCTGACTGTCCAGCACCTTGGGATGTCCTCCAGACGCGAAAGGCGCTATACAAATCAATAATCCTTGCATTTGATATACCACCTTATCACATCTTTGAGACGTCTCAAAGTGATTCACAGAATATGCTGCAAAGTGAATTGACTGTATATTTGTGGGAAAAAAGCGGCAGACAATTGCACACAGCAGTGTCCCACAATCAGTCGTGGATTGATTGACCAATTATTATTTATGTATTTTTTTTTGAAGGGTTTATTATCGCAGGAAAAGCGATCCGCTAATCGACTAACAACTGGGTTTCTACTTACTCCATACGCCTTGGTTTACCTAGCAGTAAGGAAACTTGCTCAAAGTAAATGTGATTTGTTGTTGAGGGGTCCTGTTTGGCATTCTGTGTTGGACATTGATTTCTAAACCTTTACATCAGGGAGATGCTTTGGAATGAAAAGGGGCTAAGTTGTTTCAGTGGATAGGAAGTGTTTGCATGACTGACTTTATACTTCAGTGACTTCAATGGTTTGAGTTTGAATATAAACTCCAGAGAAGGGCAAAGCTTTGGAAACTTGAGACTTGTGTGCTCATCCCTGTGATAAAATCTGATTTACTGAGGAAGTTGATTTTAAATGTCTTTGTTAGTTAAGAGGGTGCAGCATTATAGGTAGCTTACTCCAGGGCTTAAATCTTGAATATACAACTTTACACAACTGGATACAATGGGGTGGAAATAAATTGCTTAGATGTTTTTTTGTGTGAGCTTTCCTCCCTCCCCTCATAAAGGCGTTGACACTTTTGAGGGACAGAGTTCCACAGGCCCTATTAATAATAATAATAATAATCCTTGCATTTGATATAGCGCTTTTCACGTCGGGAGGACGTCCCAAAGCGCTTCACAGAATAGACTGTAAAGTGAATTGACTGTATATTTGTGGGCGAACGCGGCAGCCAATTGCGCACAGCAATGTCCCACAAACAGTCGTAGATTGAAAATGACCAATTTATTATTGTTTTGTTTTGGAGGGATTATTATTAGGCTCTGTGTGGAGTAAGGAAACTTGCCCAAGGTTTCGCCCTGTCTGGAATTGAACTCAGGTCTCTCGCTTGCAAAGCGAGTGCTCTAACCACTGAGCTACAGGACTCTATTTGCCGGCTCCCCTTGTAGAGGTGAGCACAGATGGGGATTGGAACCTGCAACCTTCTGGCCTGCCTTCCTTTGAGCAGAGTGGGATGCTGCCGATAAATCATTTTTTGTTCAGATCGCCATACAGATTGAACCTTTTTGGTGTGTTTTTTAAATGAACAAGTATGAAAAGAAGTCTTGTGTAGATTTTCTCTTGTACGCACATTCTTCTGTTTCCATGTGGAAGGCCAGTGACTCTGTTCGGGCAACAACAACTTGTATTTATTTAGTGCTCTTCACACGGGTTAAGTTTTGGAGCACTTAGAGGCACGTCACATCTGCAAGGGGAGTTGGAGTAAATCGATTGCTCTTTCAGAAAGCTGGCAAAGGCACCATGGACTAAATAGTTGTGTAATTCATACATGCTGTGTAATTGTAGGCTTATATAAACTGAGGCTTATAGTCCCAATTTTTTTCAACGCATGTCTGGCATGCAAAAGGGTATGCAATAACTGATTGTGGGGGGGAATGAGTGCTGCATATCATCTCCGAGCATGCAAAGCTAATGCATGTGATCAAGGAAACGGAAGGTTTTAGATTAAAGTGGCATGTTGTGTTTGTTAAAATGTTGAGAGGACCCGAGCGCAAATGATGAAGCAAATCAGAAACCAATCACTTTACACGAGATGAAGACTGTGCCTGTGGAGAGCAAGTTCCGTTTAGACCATTCACCCCTATTTAGGCAACATTCACTAAAATAGGTTGTGACAAATGACTCCAGGAAAAGGCCCCCACATTTGACATACCAGAAAATCCAGGCCTGATTTAAAGTTATCCAATGTTGCCCGGTGCTATTTCTACCTCTTGCCATATAAGCAGAACGTTTGAGGCTATCTGTCTTTTAATTGCAGCTATTGAAGCTTTGCTATATTGAAAAGGCATCTTCAAATAGGATTTGTTTTTGAATGTGTCCTTAAAAACTGCTTGCTTGCAGTGCCTTCCGTCTCTCTCTCCACGCTTGTGTTGTGCTGAATGGCTCTTTATTGCACGCTTTCTGTTAGGTTCTTGTCTTATTCTGTTTGCTTCCATGCTCATAATAGGCAAGAGGAAGGGTAATTGTTAAGGTCAGGGCAGCGAGCCTCCTCTCTCAATGAATCACTATCCTGAAATATCTGAATAAAAAACAGTGGCTTTTATTTTTTTTTAAAAAATGCCTTTAACCTCTTGGGATCCGGTTTAAGTAACTTGGGAAAGGCCGTGTGTAACGTACAAGAAACAGATACCAAATGTTACATTTTAGTTTTCCAAGACGTTTAATGTTTCTCCAGATACATTGTATGGAAGTAACCAGTTTGTTTGTTGACAAAACATAGTCAATCCTCTTTACAGTATATCCTGTGAAGCGCTTCGAGACGTTCCGTCGACTTAATGAGGTGCTATATCAATTGCAAAGGTTATTATTGTCTCACACTAGTACGTCAACAGAAGTTGTATTAGTATCCAGTCTTATTCGCTCTCTCTCTTTCTCTCGACGTGCAAGGTTGTAGGATGCCACAAAATTATAGCCCTGAGCAATGGCAGGACAGGAATCCTTTGCTTTGTGGTTTTGTACTGTGTAAAAAGCCGCGTAAAGCAGCAGGCACGGAAAGAATGTTAATATCCATTAATTCACGATCTTTGACCATTTGGTGGTTTTCAGCATCTGCCCCAGAGCCTTTAAACACCAGGACTGAACAAGTGCAACACCCCACGCCGTACATGGCCCAAATAAGATGTTATCACATTAGAGGCACAGTTCATTGTGAGTTTCAAGAGGGACGTAGACGGATGTATGAAGGTTAAATACTTAAAGGGACATGGGGATAGGACACGGCATGAATGTTCTCAGTTTCTAGGATTCTAAGACGTAGCATGCACAATATGTGCAGTGAATTGATGCGACACAGTATTTGTATCATTACCCATCCTAATATCAAAAAAAATCCTTGCGTTCCTTTTCTCTTCGTTCAGGCGATCATTAACAATCTTGTTGTAGTATTTAAAAAGAGAAGAGAATTCCTCCCAGTGTCCTTTCAGATCAATTGATTGTTCACCCTCGAGACTGTTTGTGGGTCCTTGCTACCGCAATTGCTGAAGAAAGAGTAAGTACAGTTGCTTGAACTTATTTGTGAAATGCTTTGGAGACATTTTGAAAAGGCAATACAAATGCACGTTGTTGCTTTCTGACCCAGACACTGCTCAGTTGCAGCTTGTTCCAAATTCAGTAACAAGTGCACTCTACCACTTAGTTAATTTAGGATTTGTGAAACTGACCTGACATTTGGTTGGGGGCAGGGAGGAAGAGTACTTGGTGAAAGGATATTCTTGCACCTTCAGTGAAAAGGATGCACATGGACATTGTTGCCATTCTTGAATTCCAGTTGTATTTTTATTACGTGTCATTGTTATAACTGGAAATGATCGATTGTGTTTGTCCTGTTGAATCTCTCTGCCCGCCCAGCTATCTCTGGCATTTGTTAGCTGTTGGCTTGGCTCATTCTTGGCTGAGCATGGAAAGTCTAGTTGGAGAGAGGGAGATACCCTGCAGTGGGGGGTGAGGGAATGAGAACAAATCAATGGAATTTCCCTCAGCCACACAAACTTTTAAAGGACTGGAGAGCTTGAAGGATGTGGGTGGGAGGGGGTGCACAAGGTGTGAAGGAGATGAATAAAGTGATCCTTGTGAAATGGATACCAAACTTCAATGAGATCCGAATGCGGCTGGAACTATTTCCTACACACTATTCTCCAGTGTCTATTTCATTCTATTCAGGAGCACTCCAGCAACCTCGCTAAGTACATTAACTTGTGTGCCAGCCTGGCTCGGTTGGTAGCATTCTCTCGCCTCTCAGTCAGAAGGCTGCTGGTTCAAGTCGAGACTTTGAACTCACACTCTAGGGCTAAGGGGTGGCTGTACGTGGGATGCTACAGTGCACAAATTAGCAGCCGCATTCGCCCGCAAAATACAGCCACCGCACTTTACATTATATCATGTGAGGCGCTTTGAGACATTCTCCTGATATGAGATATCACATGTAAGTATTATTATTAGTAATAATAATGCTGCTTATTCAACAATGTTATCCGTGCCCATATGCTGAGTGAGACAATGGGAATTTGAACCATTTAAAATCGGTAGCCTGAAGATACTGAGGCAGCCAACACCTGCAAATCTGCCATCCTCCTTGATTACTGCCATTGTGATGCATAGAAACTGAGCGATGAAGGAACACAATGAGGGCTCATTCTCTGCTTCCTGAAACTCTGGGCATTATGCTGATAGCAAGGGCAAAAGCACAGCAAGATCAAGAAGAGAGATGGCTAGATACATGGGGTAAGGCTGATGAGGAATAAGGAGAAAAAGTGGGGAAGTGGGATTAACCGATCTGTCGAGATCTAATTGGAACAGGCTCAACTGTCTGTTACAGTGATTTGCTGACTGGTTGAGAGCTCGGGTTGAGCGTTAGTGGTGTATGTTGAAAATACGATACATTCTCTTTTGTAATATGAGACTCCGACATGTTGCTCTGGAACTAAAGTAGCTGTTGTAAGCAACAGGCACTTTGATCGTAAACTTAAAGTTGTCATTAAAATTCAAAGAGTTTTGTTCTATTTCACAGCCCAGACTAACCAAAACTGTCTGCCTTTTCAATGCTAATAATATTTCAGACCTTTTTAAGTGATTGCAGGGATGAAAGGAACAGGTGTCCTGGTCTGTAGGCTGGTCACAGGCCGGTCGGTATCTGTGCCTTGGTCACACAGCAGAGGGCAAACACCTAGCCCAAATGTACCTTATATCTAGTTCTTTCAAGTGTTTTGGCAGCTGTTAAAAGTTTACTACAGCGGAGTACCGACTTTCAGGAGTAATGCTTCACTTTTTTATAGAGGAGAAAGATCTGAGGGGCAAGTCAGGGGAAGGAGAGGGAAGGGAGAGAGGGAAAGCAATAGACCTTTCGCCCCAGTTAGACATTATCCAGCTGGGATTGGTGGGAATCTCAGCCGTGGAGGTTTGGCACGCGCTTCCATTTATTGTATAGAGCAGTAGCGGCACTAGATGTAACTGAGGGATGGGAATGCTGGAGGTTGGGGATCAGAGGAACTCCCAAACAGCTGCTAAAGGTTTCAGTGAAAAGTTGGCAACGTGCGACATTCTTTGTCAAATCTTGTTCTGCTATAAATTGGGAGGTGCTGTACCTCATTCACAAACTCCAGTGGAATTGTTTTTTGAAATAACTGCTGTGATTGTAAATGTAAGTTGGGCTGATGGTGCCAGGGTATTGTCACAAGGTAGGGCTTATGTTCACTCGCTCCTTGTCACTGTGCCTTTCGTCTACTTCAACGTTTCTCGAATGTGGCCACAGCAGCCCCTGAACCAGGGGATTGGAGGGAGAGAGAAGAGTGTGTGTGCATGTGTAGAACACAGCGAACGTCAGTCCTTCTAGTTCCAGCGTGTGTTGAGAGAGGCATGGGTGCGCTCTCTCCCTCCCCAGCGCACCCCCTGGCTTGAGAATCGAGGTTAACGTACTTCTGAATGGGCAGATGAGACATCAATTTAATGTCTCATTTGAAGAACGGCACTCTGACAGGACAGTACACACCCAACACTGCATTGGAATGTCATCTTAGACTACCTGAGTTCAAGTCCTGACTTGCAGCTTGAACCCACAGCCTTCTGACTTGGAGGCGAGATTACTACCACTGAGCCAAGCCGACATACCACCTTGGCTTGATGTCTCATCCGAAGGTTACCCCACACGCACGTACATACACAGCACTGCTTTGGAGTGTGAACCTGGACTATATGAGTTCAAAGTCCTAATGTGGATTTTGTGTACAAAATACACAAAATAGTTGAGATTAAATTCAACAATACCTCATTTAATGATTGATACATCGGATATTGCACATTTCAGGCAGGAAGGCATCTCAAAGCTATCTTTGTATGAACAGTTTGTAGACTTTTCATTTGCTTTTGGAGTCGTACTGAGGCAATAAACATAACTGGCAATGGCAATTTTTTCGCTTAAAGAGGGAGTTTGGTATAAGTATGAAAGTTTTTTGTGGATCGTCTGTGCCACCAATGAATAGAGTCTGACCTTTGTGTCATTTTTATGCTGATAATAAGTGAACGATTTGTGTCTTTGAACCCTCATTTTACTTGAAGGCTTTGGAGATTTTTCTGGGTGAGTTTTTAGTGTTTGTAAACTAGGTGACACGTCCCTACACTTGGAAGCCATGTATGTGTGCAATAAGATCACCCTGCACAGGGCCAAAGGTGAATGCAGCATCGGCACAGGATAATCAGTCTGTTTGTAAAGGCACAAGCTATGCACAGCACAAGTCGATTTCAATATGGATAGTGGTGGGAGTGCTATAATTGGCCTTGTAGAGGGGAGCAGGAAGGAAAACAAATCTGGATTTCTGCTTGCAGGAACTTGCTTGCTAGTGATTTTTTTGCATAGTGATTTATTATGCTGTAATATTACCTGAGACCTGCAACGATTGAGAAATTCACTGGGGCCTAAAATGCAATATCTGCAAACTGAATTCAAATGCTTCATTTGCAGCTTCTGGCTCACAAACATTACATTGAGAGATTTGAGGTTTTGAGTCCACGGTTGGTTGCAAGGTTGTTTGAGTAAGATGACCACCCCTGCTGGTCTCTCACCGAAGTAGGAGTGAACCTAGCTCTAGTATTGGGAGGTACAAGGTGAAATTCCCAATATTTTTTTTCTCTCGTTCATTCGTTTCTCTTTTTCTCGTGCGTTCATTCTTTTTTCTCTTTCTCTCATATTCTTTCTTTTTTTCTTTTTCTCTATCTCTCTCGCTGCGGCCAAGTATACGAAATCTGGCCACTAACGAGACTGAATTGCGGGGGAACACTTTTTTACTGGTCAAACCTCTTTCCAGAAATGCACCGTCACTCCTTTTTAACATCAACATTGCTGTTCGTGGGTCCCTTTGTTTCCTCTTCCTGCCGTCGGGCAGCTGTTCAACCCACTCTTCTTTCAGATTATTTGCAACCAGACTTTAAAGAGCAATAGAGAAGGAATTGAAATGTAATGGGCAGGGAGTAAACACAAAGACACAACTTCGTTTGCTCTGTATGCAGTGCCGTTTACTTTGAAGTTAAACTTTACATTCTTGTGGGACTGGTTTTAATTGAGGGCTGCAGAGCAGGATGGTGGGCAGTCTCTGGGCAAAAAATGAAGAGTTGTTTTAAAGGGGATGTAAAAAGGCTCCTATTCAGATTCCCATTAACTTGCAGTCTACCCCTGCAAGGCCTCATTTCGTAAGCTCGCTGTTCGATTTAATAAGTACTAGTTCCTGATGATTTTCCAAGTTGTATGTTGTGTTTAATTCTCTCCATTAAAAACTGGAAGGGCTGCTGGCAGGTTTTGTAATGGCAAGTTGCTATGCATAGGGTGGGGGGAGGAATTGTGGGAGAGAGTGCTGTACAGTTTCAAAATTAAGAATGCAAAATAATATATTCTAGCAGTTTTTGCATTTGAAATTCTGAAATACCCAGTGGCTACCATTTTTCCAAAGTTTTATTTTCGAAATCTGTTAGATTACTGAAGTTAGAAGTGTGTTTCCCTCTGATTTTACTCTGCTTGCACCTTAGGTACGTACTAACCTGGCTCAGTCTGTAGCACTCTCACCTCCTAAGTCAGAAGGTTGTGGGTTCAAGCACTTATGTCACTTAGACTCACTTAATCTGTCCTGACACTCCAGTGCAGTGCTGGGGGTGCAGTTCATTGTCGGAGGTGGCAATCTTCAAATGAGACATTAAACCGAGGTCTCTCCCAATGGACGTTAAAGATCCCACAACACTATTGGAAAAGAGAAAGGAGCTTCTGCTGATGTCCAATAATCACCCAAATAACAAGGAAATTTGGAGGACATTTCTTGTGTGCAAATTGACTGCTGTTTTTGCTTACATGATAGTCACTAGAATTTACAGTTTTAAAAAAAGTCCTGTGAAGCACTTTGAGACAACCTGATATGAAAGGCATGGTATCAAATAGCAACAAATGCTATTATTATTATAATACCAATGCTCCTTGGCTCACCCAACTGTATATTCTACAGGTGAGAGTGAGCCTGGGCAGTACTTGCATTTACCCAGTATAAATGATGCCTTTATCGAAAGGAACAGAATCTGACAAACGTTGAGTCACCATCACCTCAGAAGTGTAAAGTCCTCATTCACTAGTGCAGTGGCAAAGATCAAAACTGTTAACTAGTAAAGTTGATGAATCCTTGCAAACCCGAATGAACAATGTGGCTTCTAACTGTGTCAGCTCAGCTCAGATGTTAGCACTCTCATCTCTGGGTCAGAAGGTTATGAGTTCAAGCCCCACACCAAAATGTGAGCTCATAATCTCGGCTGATTATTGGTGCACTTCCATTCCAGTACAGAGTGCTGCATTGTTGGACACACTGCCCTTTGGAGCCTAGTTCCTGTCGTTACCTGCTCTGGAGGTGTAGATGTCATTGTAACATAGCAGGAAGCTCTCCTTGTGACCTAACCCAACATTTCTCCCTAATCCACCAAAACTATTAAAACAACGTAATTATAAAACAAATCTGATGCTCTCCGGTAAATCTTTTTAACATACTTACAATAGAGTTTACACTTGCAGATTGGGAGGACATCACAAAGTTCTTAACAAATCTAGCTGGGGCTGAACACCAGAGTTGAGGGTGGGAGAGAAAGATGACCGAAAGTGCTGTCAATGGGGTATGTTTTGAGACGTACCTTGAGAGAGAAGTGGGAGGCAGCATACCTACGAGACTAGTAACTATATGCATTATAGTTTTGTCCCTTTACATTTAATACTAGTAAATATGTAACAGGAAATAACATTATTTTTCCCCCATCCCACCTGTCTTGTTTAAACAAACCTCAACCTCTACCTTGATTCAAAAATGTAACTTCAAAGTAACCTGACTGAGAGTTGTGTGGCTTTGTAATGAAATTTCATGGGTCATGTTAGGGTCACCTGGCAGTTGCGTATTGAGCCCTGCCACTTACACTACACTGTCCATTTAAACACAGCGGTCGCCTATAGTATGTGTGATTTGTTGTGCCATGAATCATCTGCCCTGAGGTCCATTCACTGAAACACATTAGAAGCACACTGTGTAACTTGTACACTTGATTTTAAAGTTACATAAATTGCTGTTTTACTGCTGAAAGGCATTTCTTCTCCTTCCGTTTCCTAGTTTTTTCCAAGTCCTTTACAGGAAGCAACCTTGTTGTACTTATTTCACAGTTTTCAATGCTTTGTCTTGTATCGGTTGCTTTGTTAATCTAGTCGAAGGCTGGGAGCTATATAGACGAACGGCTCATATCTACCTGGTTTGAAATCCACTTTACAATCCATAGGTCTAGTTTCAAATTCTTCAGGTATCGGGAGAAGAATCTTCAGATTCAGTCCTTTATCAATCGAAACAAACTGAAGTATTTGCGGAAAGGCTTTCTATTCAGAATTGTTCAATTGCACAGCAATGGTTAAAGCCTGCTGGGGGAGGGCAAGGAAGGGTGAGGAGTGACTTGAGTGGCTTTAAAATTATCAAGGATTTTGAGAGGGAGAAATTATTTCCACTGCTAGTTGGTGAGTCAGTGACATGAGGTATCAATTTAAGAGGTTAGTAAATAAGCGCTCTGGGACGCTACCCCATGTGATGGGTGCTTTCTAAATGCAAGTTGTTGTCGTTGAGCAAATGGGGAGGTGAGTAGAAATGTTTTCACGCACAGAGTAGTTAGGATATGGAATACCCTGCCAGGAACAGCGCTTTCATATTGGCTTTCAAGAGGGAACAAGACCAATATTTAAAAAGAGTCAGCTACAGGGGTATGGGGAAGGAGCAAGTAATTGGGAGCAATTGAGGGAGCTGGCCTCCTTCGGTGTCAATGAAGTTCTGTAACTGATGGTTAGAGCACTCGCCTCGCAAGCGAGACACATGGGTTCGATTCCCAGCAGGGCGAAATGTTGGTTAAGTTTCCTTCCGCCACATGCCTCTGTTTACCTAGCAGTAAATATGAATCTGGTTGTTTGTCAATTGGTGGATTGCTTCTCCGGGGGTAATAATTTCTTCAAAAAAATAATAATAATGAATTGGCCACTGCAATCTACGACTGTTTATGGGACACTGCTGTGTGCAATTGGTAGCCACGTTTTGCCCATAAAATATACAGTCAATTCACTTTACACTATATTCTGTAAAGCACTTTGAGACGTTGCGAAGACATGATAAAGCGCTATATCGAATACAAGGATTATTATAAATTTCTTTGGTTCTGTGGCATCTGAAAGATAAAAATAGAGAAATGAAAGGCAAACATTATCCGATTTCGAAAAGTGCTGAGCAACCAAAAACCAATGGCAACATAAAACCAAGTCAACAATAACATCCAAAAGTCCAAGCAAATTTTGCCAAAGCTGAGGAGAACCTAACAAAGTGTGCTGCAGCCTGGTATTGACATATACGTGGGCCAAGAATATTAGATCACTGAATTTACATTAAAACAAAGTTATTTCTTAACTCAAACTATGAGGCAATGATTTATAATAATTTTGGAGTGCATTAAGCAGGATATATTGAATCGGTAAGACAAGTTAGTTACCTTAATTGTGGGGTGTTGGGTGTTCACTTTGGAGCTTAGATTCCAGTTTTATTGGATACCTTATGGCACAAATCATTAAATCATTTTATCATTAAAATCATTTTAGTGTAAGTCTCAAGTCTAATTCATAATGTGTCATTTTCATGGTTATAAAGCTGTTTTTCCAAGAACATTAACTACCTTCCTTTCCTTCGATTTATAGAGATGATTTAATATGAGGTCAAAAGGTTCGACATTTTTCTTTAGAACATTCCTTTCAACTTTTGTCATTCCGTATCATTCCTAGACCTCTTGCCTGTTGTACTCTGTTGCCAGCACTGTCACTGTGTGTGCAATAGCAGTTTGGAGTTGCTCATTCTGGGTGTGATTTGTGACTGGACTTCAGCCTCACAACAGCCTGGCTACGATAAGATGCTTGGTGTGTGCAAATCTTGGTCAAGACCTTGACTGTTCAGCTTTGTTTCACGCTGAGACAGTGGAACAAGAAGACCTGGGTTTAGGTTTGCAAAGGGCAATTTCATGTGAGACACCAGGAAGTATTTTTATGCAGAGGGCATTTAATTATATTAATAGGGTAGCTAGTAGGGGTGGTTAAGGCCAGGAGGCTGGCTCAGAGCTTGTTGATGCGAGGAGGGTAAAGTGGTTATTCTGAAAGGTGAGATCAAATGGCCACAGGGCTTTCTTCATCTGAACCTTGCCGAGTCAGCATTGTAGATGAAGTTCCCATTTCATTATCAGCCGATTATTTTGGATTATTTATCATGGATTCCAGTTAGTTGGTCAGTTAGTTGTGCAATGTTGGGCATTCAGACTTGCTGCACTGACAACAGTCTACTCCATTGCATTGGCATTTTTAAAAATTGACTCCCAATTTCTACTAGGCTGTTATGGAATCTGTATCCCTTAGAGACGTTATAAACACCGGCTGCACCAACACAGGAGATCGCGAAGATCTTGAAGCTGACATGTTAATGTCAATAAATGGATTTTTTATTTTACAGGGAATCTTGGGTTGGGCAAATGAAGTCCCAGTTATTCTTGGCATTCATTTCAAAGCTACCCAACATGTAGTGGGTAGTTTTTTCCATGGGAGGGTACAGTAGTTTGTTTGAACTTGTCTCCTTTTTCCAGAGTGGATTCAGCTACAGGGCCTTGAGTCTTTAGGGCAGTGTAATTGTCTCACCTTACATGAGACAATTATGGTATAGCATCCCCTTTCCATGAATGACTTGGTAAATAATCTATTGTAGGGGGCAACACTTTGTGGTTTGCAAATGCTTATTATGTGAAAGGTTATGCCGTTGTTCTCTGTTACTTGAGCCATCAGTTTACATAGGCTGACTAAGCCATTTGTCACTGGGTGTTGGCCTACGGCTGGAATACCAAAGTTGAGTCTCACAAAGTGGATAGGTCATATTTAACACTTTAATGGGAACTTCTCTGTATAGCGTTTCTTTCTCTGTAAATAATCCCAACATGACAAGTTGTCACAAAAGATTTAGATGTTTGAAACGTTTGATAGTCACTATGCTTTAAGCACTCCAACGTTGCATGAAGCATGCTATATAAATGCAAATTGTTGTTATTGTTGTACACTTGACATTAATTACTTGTGAAGAGATGTGAGACGTATTAAGGTGATGAGACCTTATACAAACCCAAATTCCAAATTGGGGACATTTCATTTTCCAGGCAAGAGGCTGTCTGACAGAGACTGGAGCAAAGGGCTTGGGTTGGAGAGAAAGGCAAGGGAAGGTTGATGGTCCATTGCTATTTAATGTAAACCAATTTAGCAATGTGTGTTCAAAGTTGTACTGCACTTGAGAGATTCAAATTGCTTTGTATAAACTATTCCAGAGAGGCTCTTGGATGTTCACATCTTTTAGACCGCTTGAGTGTGTGACACGCAAATCACTTTGACACATTAACATTTGTCTGTAAATAACTGCAGTCACATCACGATTGACTGGTATTTTTCCTTAATGTAACTTGCCATTCACTTTGGCTTAACAAAAAGCCACCTCAAAAGAATATTCCTGGATGATTTTTGTTTCATGAAAAAAAAGTTTAAGACCTCCGGCATGGGCTGGTTAGGTCTTCCCCAAAATGTCCCCATTTTCTAAGACAGTGGGGAAAGCTCTATATGCATTGTAACTTCAGCGTCCACAACCAAACAGGTACACAGCCCTGATAAGTATCGCCTAAGTATGTGGCTGTCTAGAGATAGGCTGCAATGTAGGGGAGTGGGTGGAAGGAAAATTTTGAGATTAAATTAAGTTTGCCTTCAGCCCTTTTCAATGGAAGAAATACCTCACGTCCACTTGGCAACTTTCTTTCTCTTCGCCTACCCCCGAACTCCTCCGTTCTGAGCAGGTCATGAACTTAGAGGAGGGAATTGTGGAGGAAAAGCAGTGTCTTGATTGTGTGTGTGTGGTGTGTGTGTGTAGTAGGCCAACATGCTCTACCACTGGTTTACCCGGACTTAAGATTCATGCTGAGATCAAATCCCCTTAGCTTGGGTGTCTCGGCCACATAAATCTACTTCTGTTCCCATAAATTCTGAGTTAACATGGACCAATTTAAGTCTTCATATCAAATGTTCCCATCCCCCAATACTCCTGCATATAACAACGGTAGATTGACTATCAAGTTATGTTGTGAATCAGGTCTGACTGGTAGAAAGTCCACAATCATAACTTTAGATCACTTCTTTACTGCTGTTCACTAATAATTGGCTCCAAACGCAGCCAAGCAGGTACAAGGGCCTGATAAGTATCGCATAACTATGTGGCTATGGTTGTCTGGAGATAGGCTGCAAGGCTAAGACTCCCGCGGTTACACAGCTTCAGCTCTGGGTGCTGGTGAAGGCAGGCTTCTGTGTTGGGGTGACTGAAAACTACGAGACTTATTGGTTGTGCAGTTTGACCCATGGTCTGCCCAACAATTCGGCAGCGCATATTGAGGGCAAATGGAGTTTGGGCTCACAATAAATAAATAAATAATAATCCTCACATTTGCTATAGTGCCTTATCACATCATTGAGACGTCTGAAAGCACTTTGCAGAATATACTGTAAAGTGAATTGACTATATTTTGTGGGCGAAAGCCATAATTCGGCTAAAACCATAATTTGTGGCAACCAATATGCTAAAGCATATTCAGCACCTTGGGACATACTCCCGACGTGAAAGGCGCTCTATAAATGTAATTTTGTTGTGGTTGGTACAAACATTGCAACGGAAAAGTCCAAATAAGTGGCTAAATTTTGCATAAAGAGATTTCAGTGCACATTGTTTATATTTTCCCTTCCATTGCACTTGGACTGCCTTTTTGAGTGGCTTCCAAAGCAACCTCTATTAACACTCCTTTTCCACGAAGGAACTTCAGTGAGTATTGCCGGCTTCTCTGTGCTTGTGCGATAGAACCCTGCTCCGATTGCATATCCATTATGTAGCAACTGTAGCATCAGATGCAGTGATAGACACAACATTTTAGAGATGTTGAAAAAATCCCCTCACCCTCTACCACCACCACCATCAAACATTGCAATGTTAATTTCTTTACTCAGATTATTTCATGGAAGTTATATTATGTAATGTGCACTCCTTATCTACTGAGTGCAGAATCTTTCATAAGGTTTTCATCAACTTTTTGTATCACTTCTGATGTTTTATATTGTGCAAAAGTTTTGTCTGATCTTGTCCAGCACATCCGTTTGGGGGAGGGGAGGGGAAGAGGAGTTATGGTTACATTATTAGGATTGCTTAAAATGAAGATAACCTTGTATTCTTAATGTCAACCCTGCCTATTGCTTCTGGCATTGGGAATCTGATGTAGATGGTTAGAGCATTTACCATGTGGGCAGCCAAGGTGCCGCCCTGATTAGATTCACAGCAGACGTGATCTGATGTTTCTTGTTGATCAAGAGCAAGATAACAGAAATTCACATAGCCGAGGTTGACCTGGACAGTTGTCCATATATCTGAGGGTCTGCGGTGGATGCGATAATGTGGCACGTAACCACAATAGAACTCATCATTCTGAAAACTGCACGTTGTGAAATCGCTGGTAGCAATTAGCATTAATTTGGGTCACGTTCAAAGTGATTGCACCCTCCCGTCATTTTTGTATAGATACGAATGATGGCTGCCATCCAGAGAGAAACTAGAGCAGCACACATCTTAGGTGCCCTTTTTCTCCTCTTTCTGTAGTCCATGGGCGATGAAAGACTGTCAATACTTCAGTGAAGTATTGATAGTTTTGTTGTGGGAATAGATGGGAAGGAGAGTGCGGGTGGAAGAGGAAAACGAGTCCTGCATCTGATATTGAAGCTACAGTTAAGTCGGATTTATAAGGTTTGTTCTTGCTGCAATAGCAAAACTTATCTGTAATGACCTCTAGTGTTACTCTCCTGAATTCTTTCTCCTCGTTCATCAATTGCATGGTATTATTGTCCGTTCCAGACAGTAAAGACAAGGACGCCCTCTTAGTAATGTTAGTAAGACATGGTAATGTTTTAAATTCTTGCTTTTTGGATGCACTCAACAACCTTTTCCAGGTTCCTTTTATAACCCAATGGATGTTCTGATGTCTTGCAATGGATGCCCTTTCTGGACTGGCCTTAAATGTAATCCTGAATTAGCAAGGAGAACGGCTCAGAGATTGGATTCAGGCCAGGCATCGTTTATGCAGCTGTTCGACGTCTAATTCTTATTTGAGTTTGATGTCTAGATTTTCTTAGCCTAATGTTGAACATAAACTCAAAAGCCATGATTTTTGTTTCCTTTCCCCTCCTTCCTTTAGTGATAGAAACACTACCTTTCTGTATGCGTTAAGGGAGAGAACAAAGTAGCTGAGTGGGATCCAATGTGTATTCATCATTCTAAATGGGAAATTCTCATTATAACCATGTAATGACACGATTACTATTTTTATCAAATCTATGTAATTTTAAAAGCTATTAAACCTTCATTTGCTTTGATTCTAACGAGGTTGTGTTAAAAATTAGTGATTACTATTTGAACACGGCAATGTACTGCGAACAGCCATGAAATGAACAGGGGAACCTTGGCCAGGACACCGGAAGAAACTCCCTTCTCTTTTTGAATAGCGCTATGGTATCTTTAACGTCTAGCTGAACTGGCAGGCAGGTCCTCAGTTTAACGTCTCGTCCGAAGGACTACACTTCCCAACAATACGCCCCCCTCCACCTTGTCTGTGAGTTCCAAGTCCCGAAACCAGAGTCTCTGATTCAGAGGTGAGAGTGTTCCAACTGAGCCAGGCTGAAGCCAGGAAGTAATAATAATGTTCACATAGTATCCACTGAATAACATTTTAGTGATCTGAAATTCTGAAATTGAGCTCTGAACCTGCTCAGTTTAGCTCCAGTGTAAACCACGCAGCGTCACCTCAATCGGGAGTGAAAGCTAAAATAGCAAAGACGTCAGCAGCCTGATCACAAGTCAACTGCGAGACAAGTGTGTACCTAAACTGGTGTGACGTCCTGTCTCTTATTTTACACACTTATCGCACTTCTACTGCAAATGGTCACAGCTTGCTTGTGTTCAGTTTGATCATCCTGCAATTTCAGAACAGAGCTCAGGCTGAATTTAGGGTGTGTGTTGGGTTCTGTTGATGAACTGCCGCATGGCTGCCTTTAGCTATATTACTTGTATTACTGTGCTGTGATTGTGCCTTTTGTTGGGTGATTATGGAATAAGGACAGGAGAGTGTAGTTGAAGAATGTAGCTGTAAAGTGCATTGCTGTTGCCGACGTTACCCTCAAACCTTATATGAAGTAATTGTCTGTCTGGTTGTACAACCAACAACCCTGTAATTTTTTTGGAAATTTTGGCCTATTAATTTGCTCGAGACTATTCATCACATCTCCCTGTCTTGTAAATGCCTGTACATCAGTGGCTAAGTTGTACGAAATGCATGTAAGCAGTGCACTTTTTTGATCCATTATTTCTTACAATCTGTGTCAGTGCACACAGCTTTGAACTCAGGTTATGTGAACTCTTGTGTGGTTTATATTTAGCAACTTACCGCTTACAGATATTGAGATAACAGAATGAATGTCCCCCATTTGGCTTGGATTCACCTGCTGCAATACAGTGAATTGATTATTCAATTGGCGGATCGCTTTACCGGGGTTAATAATCCCTTAAAAAAAATAAGTTAATAATAATTTGTTCACTCAATCCACGACTGTTTGTGGGATACTGCTGTGGGCAATTGGCTGTTGTGTTTCTCCCACAAAATATGCAGTTAATTCACTTTACAGCATATTCTATGAAGGGTTTTGAGACGTGTCAAAGACATGATAATGCGCTATATCAAATGCAAGGATTATTATATATTATTATATAAACCCTGAGATAACTTTGTGCTTGGGAATGAACCAAATACATAGCATATAAGGTTCCATTACGAGATGTGCTGGCAATCATAGTTGAGTACTGACCAGTCCAAAAACTAAAGTAAGTATTTTCTTTTTGTCCTTTGGAAGTTTTGTAGTCTTGTTAAATTTTCGTGTGCTTTTGCTACCTTTATGGTAAGGGGCCTTCATGAGCTAGTTGAGAATTACTATTGTCTGTGGAGTTACTGTGCGGAGAAGAATTTCAGAACTGACATTGCCTGGTTATTGTTTGCCATAAAACGGTCTATCTGCTTATCTTCCACCCATCTTTTTGTTTATTCCAGTGCATCTGCTCCGATAGCACTACAGCTGATATCTGCCTTATGTTGGTAGCCTTAGCTTACCGATGATGTGACATTTCGTGAAGTTTCACTGTAGGCTTATTTCTTCCCCCACATACACATGGAAATTGTAGTGAAAGGCAAGGATGTGAACTTTTGCCTTTGGTCCAGTTGAAATGAGGAAATTAGTTTTGTTCTGGAGAGAGACTATTTTGAGCTATATAATTCGACTATGAAGATGTGATTTTGAAGTAATAATAAACAATAATGATCCTTCCATTTGATGTATGATGACCTCGTCATTTCATTAACATTTTATGGGAATTACTGTAAAGTATTTTTGGGAAAATACAGCCACTAATTTGCACACAGCAATGTCACACAAACAGCCATAAAGGACAAACTCCCTTTTCTGTTCCAATTGTCCCATGCTGATATCAGAATAGAGAAGGGAATGTTGACTTACAGTGAAAAATGTCCAAGCCGGGGGTGGTATCCAGTGTGGGAACCTGCATCGCTTGGAGAAAAGTGTTCTTTAAATTGACTTCTTTCAAAACATTATTTTTGGGTTAAAATAGGCTAAATGGAGCAAGTTGACTGCGAGTGAGTAGAGAAAGAATTGGTATTTCTTCCTCCCTATAATTTGGAAACCGAGAAACTCAGTCTTAGACTGCTTTGGCCTTAAGCTATTTTGTCTTTGAAGTAATATACTGCAGAATTCTGTAGTATTTTCTCAGTTGATTGGCAGATCAACCTGTCGGCTTCTTTGTGAACAGTATGAGGCAAATGTGATCCAATCTATTTACCGTAGACTATCCCTTGTCGATTAGATTTCTTCAGAAATGTCTTACTGATCGAGAGTAATATAACCTGGAAGTCCATTGTTCCTCAATTCCTCCCCACTCCTGTCAAAGCCTTCCCCCAGCTAGGTTGAATGGAACGACTTAGATCATAGAGAAATGTCACCCATTGCCCTCTACAACCATAGTATTTAGTGCAGGTCCTGCCATGTTATTACCATGTTCTCTCTAGCATCTGAAGAGAGACCAACCAGATATTTTGGAGTCGAAAATATTAATACGCACAAGATTTACAGTTTTAAACTTCACTTCTTTACACTTGTGACTTGCTCAATAAAATGCCGAGCATATATTTGGTATGGAGTTTAACCCATTCACTTTTGTGTATGGGTTAAACAACTGCATTGTTCGTTGGGAGAGGTTCTATGATTTGCTTGCGTCTCAGAAAGTGGATCCTGTCAGGTGGCAGCGCACTGCAAATGACGAGTTGTTGAAAACCAGTGAGTGTTCAGTCAAAATATCACTCCAACATGCAAACCAGAAACTTTTGCCTCTTTTTGTGTCCCTTTCTGATAATAATCTTCAGTTTAAAAAGTGCTGGCCCACTCCAAAACTGTAGCTTGGGAGATCTCCAGCATGCAGCCAACAAAATCTAAAAATGGGTTTTGTTTCCAGTTGTACAGCTGATCGCATAAACTTGATTCACAGCTACATCACTCGATGCATGTTTAATGGCCCAAACTCTTCAGTATGTGAAAGAGTGTTTCAACAATTGGCCTAAAAAGGTAGTGTTAAATGGAACGACTTTGGTCTGATTCTATGACGTGCCATTGCTGTACGATCGATAAATCATACTGTAAACAGCTCTGAAGAATTTAAACCCTTGTTTATTATCTGAGGAATTCCCAACCTCTTATTTCTTCTTCATTCCCTGTCGATGGTCCAATCTTGTTTTTAAAATTTTTGGCAATTTAGAAGCTGAGCAGCGCATCTATGCTCAAGCAGTTCCAACCCGATACAAATATAATGTGCAGTGTGCAGTGGTAGGATGGATGCTTGAAAATTTTCCCCTACCCTCTTCCCCATTCCTTTATGTTGGATGGTTTGTTGAAAGACGGAGATTCCCTATAGGAAGAGAAGGGGAAGTTGAAGGGAACAGTTTGCACACCTCTTTGTTGGCTGACTTCAAAGCCACTTGGTTAGAGTGGGGAGTTATCACTCACATTCTCTCTTTCCTTTCTCTCCACCCTCCCCCCCCCCACACACACACACACACACACACAATGTTCCCTTGTCTGGGCTATGGCATGGTGTGTGTTAGTGAGGTGGGGGGGATTTGGTGGGAAGAGAAAAGAGTGAGTAAATATTTTAACCAGTTGCAATCGTATGGAAATTCATTTGTCGTTTGCTTTTTGTCCAGGTCAAAGTGTAAAGTTCTCTCGGTGCTCGATTTTACCTTTTGAGTCTGGGGCATTGTTAGCTGTCTTCCTTTGAAGTTCTTCAAACTGTTGTGAATTTGTCTCATGTTTTACAAACCTAGTCGGATGGCTTCAGAAGTGCGGGTTATGAAAACGTCCACGCTTTGAAGTCCGTGCTAACCTTTTGGCTCAAGTAACTGTTAACCCAGCAGCTAAGACATTTGACCCAGTGACTCCCCCAGCTGCACACTTCAGTGGTGCCCACGAGCCAATGGGCCCCTCCTTGACTGATCTTGCACGTGTGTTCTATACCTGACGTGTTTCTAGATTGTTAGTTTCTCTTGGTCTAAACTGACCTGCCTGTGGTCCCCTTCCCCAGACATTTGTCTCTCATTCCTTCCAGTGTTTGGTCTTTAGTCTTGAAATGCCCAGGCGTGACATACGGTCCTGTATTACGAATACAAAGAACTAGCACCTTGAGAATGATCCCACATTCCCTCCTATCCCTGCCTCGCCCTCCATGCCATAACTATGTAGGCCTTCACCTACAAAATTCAGTCACTACACTTTACAGTACATCCCGTGAAGTGCTTGATGGTTGTCCTGAAGTGAAAGGCACTGTTACCAAATGCAAGGATTCTTAACACAGCCTCTGATACAATGTGATGTCCTAGTCAATAAATCCCCCCTCTCCCCCAAATAAAATTGGTCACTCACTCCACAACTGTTTGTGGGACACTGCTGTGTGCAACTGGCTGCTGTGTTTCACCCACAAAATACAGTCAATCCAAATTACAGTATATCCCGTGAAGTGCTTAGAGATGGTCTCAATGATGAGATAAGACATCATATGCAAGTATTTTTACAAATTATCTTTCTCTGGCTGTAATCCTCACAAATAGATATCCCGACAAATGTATTGTGCTGCTTTATTTCAGTCAGTTCAGGACCTAACCCAGAGGTTAGACTGCACTTTTGGAGCCTTATGTCATGGTTTGAATTTCACAGATATACACTGTAACCTGAGTATTATTAAACACCTTGTAGTCAGGAGGAAATTTCTCTTGCATTCCTCATTTGGTGTGTGGATCCTATTTACTTGCACAATATTGGATCCAAATCATGTTATAGGATAAAATATATCCTGTAAATCAGACTCATCATTCCCCAGTCATATTTTCTAAGCTTTAGCCTGTTCTCTTTACCTCATCTCATGTGGCTCCGTTGGTTTGCAGACTACACTGAACTTATCCAAACTTTTATTGAATTCAGCTAAGTTGCTACATTTTGTGTTTTAAGTGGTTTTCAGTACTTAATTTCTGGTTTGAAGATATTTCAGATGGTGTCTGTTTAGTATCATGAGACGGTATTCCTGTGATGTGGCGTACAATAAACTGTCTGGTTAAGTAAGCAAACTAACCGTGCAATAAATCCTGTTTCCAAGCATTGCACCTCCTTCAAGCGGCTGCAAGCATAATCTTTTTTTATATAAAAAAGAAATCTGAGAACTCTCGAATGCACTCTTCCAACCTCTTCACTAATGCAGATAAATTCTCTCCTGTTCAGGGTGACTTTGGGCATCATTGACATGTTGCTGTGATTTGTTTTATTTTTTTGCTGAGTGCATTTGGTTCTTGTAGCTAATCTCAGCCAGTGGAGTGATGGAGGTGCTATAATTGTCCTTAATGTCCCCTCAAGTGACTGACTCTGACTCTTACCGGTCAGACTCTAGTAACTTATCAAGTGGCTATTCTTCTTATTTGAGCCGAGATAGTGGGTGTGTGCCAGTGGTGTAGTCCATGACCTTACTGCATCTTACCTCTGTGACCTACTAAACCCATACTGACCCGACTGCTCCCTCCGCTCGGTGGACTCTGGCTTGTTCCATGTCCCTGCCCTGCTCGCCCGCCCTTCGGGCCTTCAGCCTTTCTGGACCCACCCTTTGGAACTTCGCCTTACCCTTTTCCTTGCCTCCTTCGGTCACCCTCCCTGCCCTCCTCCTGATCCCATCCCCCCGGCTTGGGTGCATATCCTTGACTGTCCAGCACCTTGGGATGTCCTCCTGATATGAAAGGTGCTATATAAATGTAATTTGTTGTTGTTAGTGTGTGCAGTTTGTGTGCATGTGCACTGTGCCTGATATCTAGTCATTTCTAATAAACAAGAACTCAGAAACACGGTTTATTTTCCCCTCTCTTTTGCCTAAAATGCTTTTAACAGAAACCTACAATCATCTGGTCTGTTTGGCTCAGTGAATATTCAGTGGAGCCAGACCATTGAGGGTGAAAGATGAAGCCATTTGTATGCTCTAGTGAGTCCGTGATGAAAAAAGCAAGCAGCCTTTCCGTGGTGATTTTATTTCTCAGTGATTATAAAGCGCCTGTGAAGTGGAAATCGGAACTGCAATCAGTACTGGCAGAAATCTGCATTTTGCCCACAAATATACAGTCAATTCACATTACAGTCTATTCTGTAAAGAGTTTTGAGATGTCAAAGACGTGAAAAGCGCTATATCAAATGCAAGGATTATTATATTATTATTATTAAATCCCTAATGCTTTAAGTACTTGGGGAAATGGTTGTGAATGCTGCAACTGTCTGGAGCAGTGCTCTACACTACAAGGGCACAAATTAGCACGGCAGTCTCTTCTGCTTCAAAGCTGTTTCACTTTCATGCCTTCTCCACTTGGGACAGATTTCTGTGGCCTTTAATCCCCCCCAACATCTAATTAGCTGCACAAATGGCTATATTGTTAAATGGTGCCCATTGTCAATTGTACGGGTTTCTTTTTTAATAATTAAACGTCTCTGTTCATGAGTAATCCATTTTGCTGCAAATTGATGGAAACCTACATACATTCTTGAACATTGAGCTCTGCGTCTCCCCTGTTCCACTCCCCCCTCTCCCCCCCCCCACACTCCACTCCAATTCACAGTGCAAGAAAGTGCCATTCACAGTCCAAGAATGCTCCAAGATCCATGTGGGACTCACTGTACAGAGGTGTCTGTTGCTGCTCTGGCCACTGACATACCAGGTCTCGCCATTCCCAGAGCTTCTTTCCCTTTCATATCGAGCCTAATCTATTACAGCCTAACAGATATTTTTCACTGGGAAGAGCATTATACAGCAGCTATTCAGATTCTACACCACTAATCTCTGCTTCTTCTCCCTCCCGCACTCACCCCCCAACACACATACATCTGTCTTCCAGTCCTGCCTTTATACCTACCTCTTCGACCATGCCTATGGTTTGCCTACAAAAATGTACAGCCAATTTGTGCACAGCTATGCCCCACAATCATCCGTGTCGTGAGTGACAGGTTTTATTGGTTTAAAATCTCATCCAAAGCCCGGGACCTCCAACGTCTCAACACTTCCCCAGCACTGCATTGCATTATCAGCCTGGACTGTGAGTTTAAAGTCCTGACGTGGGGCTTGAACCCACAACCATCTGACTTGAAGGGTGGAGAGCTATTGACTGAGCTAGGCTGACCCTCGGAATATATATATCAGCATGATTTTTTTCTTCCTTATTTCAGTAATTATGAACTTTCAGTCCATTAACAAAATAGTCAGAGAATTGGCACAAATACTGTTACCCAGAAGAAATCTTAATTAACCAGTTTGGGCTCTTGTCAGTCACAAAACTACACTGAAATAGAGCTACAAGATGTATAAACCTGATTTATCATACTATATTTTGAACCAATGTTGCTGAGATGCACTGCATTGGAATAAACATAACATGCATTGATAATCATCCGGTCTTATCCTTTGATTAACTAGGGAATCAAGCAGCCAGAGGAATTAATCTATGTGTTTTATCACCAAATATGAAAGGACTTGAGCTGCCCTTCTGGAAATGTGGAGGGAGGGGATCCGTACACAGGAATCCCGTGCTCTGTGGAAGTGTTGATAAATAGGGAAAAATGTTTTGTCTTGTCTGTAACCTGTATAACGAACCAGACGCTTCCTTTAAGCATCGGAAGTTTATGCATCCAGGATACGTGTACCTTTCAGCATTGCTTGCAGTAAAGAGAGATTTGCGCTGTTCAAAGATTGGATCTATGGCCCAAGTGTAATGCTGAATACTAAGCATTGTGCAGGTTAAATGATTGCTGCAGGGCATGTAGTTTATATGCCAAATAGAATCAAGAGCTGCTTTTGTATAAATAAAATGGGTGAGGGAGAGAGAAGTAAATCACAAATATCTGAGAGCAGAGCAAATTGGGAAGTGTTCATCAACAACAACAAGATTACACTTGTATAGCGCCTTTCATGTCAGGAGGACGTCCCAAGGTGCTGAACAGAGTACAGCACTTCAGATCCGAGCTGGGTTTGTGGGGGGAAGGGAGGGGAAAGGGGGGGCCGATGGCATGGTCGAAGAGGAGGGTCTTGAGGCGGGATTTGAAGGAGGCTAAGGAGGGGGCGAGGCGGAGTGACTGGGGGATGGAGTTCCAGAGGTTGGGGGCAGAGTGACTGAAGGCTCTCCCGCGAATGGTGGGGCGGGTGGGTCAAGGGACGTGGAGCAGGCCAGAACCGGCTGAGTTGGTAGGGGGTTAGGAGGTCGCAGAGGTAGGGTGGGGTGAGGCCATGGAGGGCTTTGTATGTGAGGACCAGGATCTTGAACTGGATCCTCTGAAGGCCAATGGAGTCGGGCGAGAGTGGGGGAGATGGGGTCACGGAGTTTGATGCGGAGATTGATGGTCACGGAGTTTGAGTTCTGGATTACCTGCAGCCTGTGGAGGGAGGAGTTGGGAAGGCTGACAAGCAGGGAGTTTGCATAGTTGAGCCTGGAGGTGATGAAGGCATGAACAAGAGTTTCAGTGGCCTGAGGGGTGAGGTTGTGGCGGAGTCGGGCGATGTTACAGAGGTGAGGAAAGGCAGAGCGAGTCATGGCTTGAATGTGGGGGAGAAAAGACAGTTGAGGGTCGAACAAGACACCTAGGTTCCTGACTAAGGGACTCGCTGAGGATGGAAACTGTGTTTGTGTCAATTTTTCATTTCAGCTCAGTTTCTTCCCATCTCTCTGAGCTCGACCAGTCTGGTCTATGCATTGATCCCTTGTCTTATCCTCCCACTCTTTTTCTTTCTTTCAGTGGTCGGTCTGAGGTTGTGCTCTGGAATTTTAAGCTTCTGCGTAGACTGCAAAGTGATGAGTGTGTAACAATGCATTACTGACTCCCACGGCAATTGTGTGGCCTGAGTTGATGTAATTATGATGGATGTGAAGGAAGATCTCGAGCACACGTATTGAATTGTCTTTTTGTTAAAGTTGCTGCCCCAGTGGTTTGTGCTATTCCCTGACTGAGCTTTACATTTATTTGACCTTCTGCAGCCACCAGCGGCAGCAGCACTGCCATGCAGATGGAGAGACAGTGTCTGTACAGGGACCAAGGTCTATTTCGCTCCTTACATTCGTTATAGCAACTTATCATAGCATCGAGACAACACCACCAACAACTTGCGTTAATACAGCGCCCTTCACGCAGGTTATTGTCACAGAGAATTTGCTTCCCGGAGACGCTTCAAACCTACTTCACAGAATTTTACTGTAAAGTATAGTGAATGTATATTTGTAGGTGAAGGCAGCAGACAATTTTGCAAACAGCAATGTCCCACAAATAGGTGTTTATTGGCCAGGACTGCTCTTTTCAAATACTGCTTTGGGATTCTTAACGCCCAACTGATTAGCCAGACACAATCTTTGTTTTATATCTCATCCGAAGGACGGCACCTCTAATAATGCAGCCTCTCCAGCTCCCACCCCGGTGTCAGCCTAGACTTTAAGTTCAAAGACCCTTCTGACTCATTTGCATGAGTGCTAGCAATAATAATAATCTTTGCATTTGATATAGCGTCTTATCACATCTTCGAGACATCTCAAAGTGCATCATCGAATATACTGTACAGTGAATTGACTATGTTTTGTGGGCAAAACGCGGTAGCCAATTGCACACAGCCGTGTTTCACAAACAATCGTGGACTGAGTGATCTCATTTGTTTTTTTAAGGGATTATTACCCACGGAAAAGTGATCCGCCATTCTACTAACATCCGGGTTTCTACTTACTGCTAGATAAACAGAGGCGTGTGGAGTAAGAAAACTTGCCTAAGGTTTCGCCCTACCCGGGAATCAAACCCAGGTTCACTCATTTGCGAGGCAAGTGTTCTAACCACTGAGCTACAGGACTCCACGTGCTACCAACTGAGCCAAGCTGGTTCTCGAGGCAGTGCCACGTGTCACCATTGGGGTCAGCTATGATTTTTCTTGACTGGAGTGGACGGAGTGCCTGACCTATTACAGCATAGCTGATAATAATAATAAAAATAATCCTTGCATTTGATCTAGCGCTTTTCACGTCGGGAGGACGTCCCAAAGCGCTTCACAGAACATACTGTAAAGTGAATTGACTGTATATTTGTGGGTGAACGCGGCAGCCAATTGCGCACAGCAATGTCCCACAAACAGTCGTAGATTGAAAATGACCAATTTATTATTGTTTTTGTTTTTGGAGGGATTATTATTAGGTGTGTGGAGTAAGGAAACTTGCCCAAGGTTTCGCCCTCTGCCTGGAATTGAACTCCGGTCTCTCGCTTGCAAAGCGGGTGCTCTAACCACTGAGCTCCAGGACTCCTGCAAGGACAATCATTCCCCAGGAATTTGGGCACTTGTCTGAATGTTGCATTGATTTTGCATGCAGCAAGATCAGGTTATACAGGCTTCGCTTTGCCATCTCCTCCTGATGCTGCGACTGAGGGCTCTATATATAGGAGGTCTATCGGGTGCCGATTCCTGAAAATATCTGTCACTTAAATGTCGAGTGCAATGCAGTGAATGACCAAACTCCCTCTGTAATTGTATTACCTGCAAATAGACAGTCCACTACACTTGCCAGCAATTATGTGTGAGATATTTTGAGGTTATAGGAGTACATCAAATGCAAGGATTATTGCATTTGTGGGCTGACTGTGACCACAGACTGGCCCAGGCTCTCATGGTTATTTATACATCAATTTAAAAATGTTTACCCTCGTGTTTTCTCAAGCTTAATTAATGCGCTGTTCCAGATTTAGTAACTAATTACCTGGGTGTATTTCCAACTGGACGCACACATGTCATAAAACTAATAATACTAATGTTTGCATTTGACACAGCGCTTTATCACACCGTCGATCCATCACAAAACCTTTCGAGCCACCGTGTATTTTGTGGGAGAACACAGCAGCCAATTTTGCACAGCAAAGTCTCACAAACAACCAAGAAATTAGTGACTGGTTTTATTTGGGGGAATTGTTGACCAGGACATTGTGAGGAGCTCCCTTCCCTGAACAAAACTTGCACTCAGCCCCTGTAACAGTTGTTTATTCTGTCACTTGTTTTATTAATGGCTGGGCTGGCAACGCTAAATCTGTGATATTGAGCGTCGAACCTGAGCCCAGATTGGAAATCTTTTCTGTGGAGGTTGCCTCGGATGTTGTGTTATTAAAGACGTTCTTCCCAAATGCATACTTAGTGAAGGTGAGTGTTTTGTGTGGCTCGGGCATTGATCTGATCAAGCAGGTTCACTGTGTGTCATTCTCACTGCATCTGCCTTGATTTCTAGCGAGATATCCAGAGCCTCTTGTATAGGGTGTCAGCACACAGCCGACACCCTTTATCTATAAAGGGAGAAGCTCTTGTTCCGCGTGTGATATCTCCGAAGCGTTGCCAGCAGTTTGAACTCTTTAAAGTGCATTAGGTTTGCCCCTCCAACTTGATGCCATAATCTCCACCCCATTGGAATCTGCTGCTTCATGGAGCTGGCCCATTTGTACTGTATTCATCAGATTACAAGATTTCATATTAGCTCATCCCTCCAGAATACCCAATCTACTGTCCTTCCATCACAGCATCAAGCTACTTTTGTAAAATGAGTGCAGTGTCCTGAGCTTGATCACCCTTCCTGGCAACCTGTTCTAGTCGTTTATTACCTTCCAGTAAAGAAAACTTCCTGGTTTCTGTCCTGAAATTACCCTTTGCAACTCTAAATCTATGTTCTCTTGTTCTCATGTCTTCATACATCTTAAAGTATTGTTCTGGGTTTACTTTTTCAATCCCATTTAAAATGTTATGCACCTCGAGGAGGTCTGCTCTGAGTCGTCTTTTCTGAGACGGCAGAGAACCTATCTTGTCTAATCTTTGCTCATAGTTCATTCTTCTAACACTGGTGTTGATAAGAAAAAGTATTGTAACAAAACAATACAACTTATACCTTTCACAGCTGTAGGATGTCTCGAGGCACTTCACACAACTGGTTGGGCACTCAAATCAGCAGCTGGTGGGTTGCATAGGCCTGGTCCAAGAGGTGTGTCTTAAGGTGGGATGTAAAGATAAAGTGGGGGCAGAGGGATTGAGGTAAGGAGTTCCAGAGGTTAGGAACATAGTGGCTGAATGCACGGCCACTGATGGTTGCCCGGGGAGGGGACCCACAGCAAACATTAGAATACACAGCACAGAAACAAGCCATTCGGCCCAACTGGTCTATGCCGGTGTTTATGCTCCACGTGAGCCTCTTCCTGCCCTTCCTCAACTAAACCTTCAAGCATAACTTTCTATTCCTTTCTCCCTCATGTACCTATCTAGCTTTCCCTTAAATACATCTAACCTGTTAGTGCGCTATGAGCAAGTTGGAGAAGTGGGGAGGTTTGCAAGGCGTGACGTGATTTGTAGGTGAGTGTGAGGATCTTCAAATCGATCCGTTCTGCGACAGGGAGCCAATGGAGCAACCAATGCACTTTGATCAACTTTGTTCTTTTCATCAAACACGGCTGGGAAGATCCATATGTGCAACTCTTCCTACTTACTTAGGAAACGATGTGCAAAAATGCCCTCAATCTCGCTGGAACTGGACTTAATTAGCCCTCTGTGGCTCATAAAAGGAACCAATTGCAGAGGGTCTCCTTTGTTTAATGGTCTGACTAATGCGCTTCAGAAGCTGTCTCATTTTTACGGCTAGCAAGGGAAGGAGAAAAACCAGCTCCGATCCTGTCTCTGCTTGCTTTGTCAGATGAGGTATTTCTGAGTACTTGACTGGAATGTGGGCAGCTAAGTTATTTTAATTTTTGTTGCATCCGAGATTTGGAACAACTAGTGTTGCTCTAGAATTTGACTTGAAGCTGGAGAATGACTTGTCTTTAAGTTACTCCTCCTGACTCCACTTGTCCCCTTTCTCTCTTCTATTCTGAAGGCTTTGGGCTACTTTTTGCCTTGTACTGGGATACGATTCCACTGAAGCTCCCCGGTGCTTTTCACAAGTCAGCCTTGTTAGTGAGTGTGGGAAGGCTATTTGACTATGGAAGTGGGGGGGTAGTTATCACAGCTGATCCAGATCCTATCCTCTGGGCACCAAAATAATAATCCATGCATTTGGCATAGTGTTGTGTCATATCATCAAGACATCTCAAATGTGTTCACAGGATTTTGCTATAAAGTGTAGTGATTGTGCATTTCACAAGTGAACGCGTCAGCCGATTTGTGCGTAGCAACCTCCTGCAAACATCCACAGAGTGAAACATTGATCAGGAGCGGAAATCCTGGATAATGTTTTATTTGCTGCCAATAACCCAAGGTGTACCGAGGCTAATTCCAAACCCTAACTGCGGCAGCTAAGATGGGCTAACTCAGCACAGGGCCGGATTTGAACCTGCCGGCTTCTTTCTGCCTTGTATGGTTTTTTGCTCCCATCAGGGGAGCTGCTGGATTGACTTTTAAATCCACAGGAGTCTCGTTAAACTCCTCGTTATTGCAGGTAAACATAATCGAGAGAAATACGTTACAAGAAGTAAACTGCTTTGAAAGGTGCTGACATTTCACAATCCATTTCCAGTGGAGTCTGCTTTAGGGCAAGTCAAATAAAAATTGTTGCAGATTTGATATAGAAATAATTTGGGATATGTTTTTGTTTGGCTCGATGCTGAATAAAGGAAATTGTAGGTTAAATACTTTATTATAATAATAATACATTTGATATAGCGCTTTATCACATTGTTGAAATGTCTCAAAGCACTTCAGCTTAGTTTTTTTTAAAACTAGCAGTTTTAGAGCTGTTTTAAATGTGCTTATGCAGTTGTGCTGGGGGCAGAGGGGCAAGAGCAGTGAGCTACAGTTGCATTGAATGGTACTTACAGGATTACTTGAATAATCCTGGCATTTAACATAGTGCCTCATCACATTGTCGAGATGTCTTAAAGCTCTTTTCAAGATTATACTGTATTTTGTATGTGAACGTAGCAGATTATGCACACAGCTATGAAGCGAGCGACCAGTTTTATCTGGGAAATTGTTGGTCAGTACACTTGAAGAACTCCCATCTCTTTTCAAATAGAAATCTTGAAATTCAGTCAGATGAGCGGTATATTTACCCTCCGCCTGAACCAGCAAATGGGACCTCAATTTAAACGTCTCAACCGAAAGACAGCATCTTTGGCAATGCAGCACGTCTCCCAGCACTGCATCAGAGTATCGGGGTTAACTTCTGCAGTTTTAAAAAATCACTTTATTTAAGGATAAAGGAGTAATGATGAGGCACTCTAGAAAAATGAAAGGATAACCAAGTGTGAGCTAATTCCAGATGGTTGTTCGATCCGCTGTTCCCTTCTCTTCGTCTTTTCCTCAAAGGAAGCTCCTCAGGTATTGCATTTGTAAAAAATTATTGCAAAGAGTCAGAAACGTTTTAAGAGCTGAATAAGAGCCCGAATAAGAGCAAGTAAGCAATCTCCACAGCCAGCGTAGTGTATGGAGTTGTTGCTGATTGTGAGAAACTCAATCACTGCCAATTGTTCATTTTAGCAGAACAACAGTGCTTGAGTTTATTGAGAAACTATTCAAATATGAACCTGCCAGTATTTCTGTGGCTGTGATTTTCACAGCTGGCTGTGTGCTGTGGACGTGGCTTAATAAAGCGTGTAACCCAGCTGGCTGTGTTGAAAGAAGGGTTCAGTCTGTTGTAAGTGGTTGATGTGCTGATATAACTGAAGCTAATTTCAATGAGAGGTTTTGTAGTTGATTTCTCCCTCCCTCCCTCGCTGCCAAATAATTATTTCCATTTTGAGTAATGTTCTTTTTGTGACAAACTCAGGACTGTTCAAAGAGCCATAGAAATTTACAGCACAGAAGCACAGCGCTATTTAGCCTATCATATCTGTGCTGCTACCTTTATGAATGATCCTTTCAGTCCCACTTGCCTGTCCCTACATCAGCGGTTGCCTTTTTTTTGTGGGGGGTACAATCTGTAACAAGTTTTGATAGATCAGCAGAATCACACAGTAAAATTGTGTGAGGAAAGGTTGTCTTTAAGAGCTTGGATCGGGGAACATTACAGCAAAGAATCAGCTGCTCACCCCATCCAATGCGAGTTTCCTGTTTCCCCACAAAGTCCAGCTAGTCTAATCCTGCTCAATCCACGTACCATTTGATACTCTTTCTCAAGCATCGATCCGATTCCTTTTTAAACAAATGATGGGCTCTGCTTTCAAGCTATCAAGTTATGTAACGCATCTGACAACTTGGCACAGAGATTGCTTAAGACTTTATGTCGTGAGCCCGAGGATAATAATCTCCTTCTGGCTGCATCGTTTGTTCAGTGGGTTTTGAAATGTGATGCGGAATCTGTTTCCATTTCAAACCCCTCACCCCCCCCCCCCCCCCCCCCACCCGCAACTGTAAAACACTATTATATTGGTGGGCGCAAAACTCATAACAGATGCAAGATTTCACCCCCAATCCCACGCCCAGTTCAGGGGCACAGCCAGCAGTGTGAAGTACTCTGAGAAAGCCTCCCAATGTGAAAGGCGCTGTGAATGTAAATTGTATTGCCTTGTACAGCGCATCACTTGCTGTGCAGAAGAGTGCGTTTTAAATAGATGACTTTGGTTACAACTTGGCAGCGAGCTGTACATATCTTACCTGCCCGCCGGCTCCCCACTTCTGTGATAACTTGTCAGAGTGAGATTCCTGGAGTAGAGAACGAAGTGAGTAGCCAAGCCTGTAACCAGCGGACAGCACTGCACCAGCACTGAGTCTAATTTGGGTTTTGCAGGCAACCTGTTGGTTGGCTGGTATTCACGTTGGTCAGTAATCGGAAGCCAAGATATGTCGACTTCTGTTAAATTTATACTGCAAGGATCCAGTCCATAATACAGTGAGCAGTTCTCTCTCCAGATTACGTACAGGTACTTGAACGTGTCTGCTCAGTAAAGATTTCTTGGCAAATAGGTCATTCGTTGAGACAATGACCCCAGTGCCTCTGAGTCACCTAGGAAGCGACCCACTTGTGGCTATCAAAAGAAATTGCGCCCTCTTTGTTTCAAAGGCAATCTAACCCTGCAAAGATGAATAGGAACAGATGGTATTGACTGTGTGAGATGCAAAGACCTCTGTAACAACCACTTGGGAACACCAGCTTGCACTTATTTTGGGCCTTTCATGCAACCATTAAGCACTTTGAGTCGTTACCCTGCATGGAGGATACGATATAAAAACATAACAATTGCTGGACGAAAGAAATCCGAGGTCCATCCAGTTTGCCTTCCACCATCCTGGTAGTCGCATGCATGTGTCATGTCCCAAACTATATGCTGTAACTCAAGATATCATTTCCTAACAGAAATCTATTTAATTTGTCTTTGAAAACCTTCAACATACAGTCACTATAAATGCAAGTTCTTGTTACTGAGCATCTTGTGTATTAGTGAGAGTTCCTAGATTGCACCAGGGTGGTTTGGGCAGCATTGCCCTGTGGTATTTAACCAGAAAATGTCACTCCACAGCTACACATTGGCCCTAGTTTGTGGATGAGTCCGCTGGGTTAATGCCTAGCTTTTGGTAATTATAATAATAATCCTTGAATTTTATATAGTGCCTTATGTTTCAAAGCGCTTCACAGGATGTAACAAAGTGTAGTGGGCAAAATGATATAGCATCTTTCACATCAGGAGTGTGTCTCAAAGCACTTCACAGGATTTTTGTAGCCAAGCATTGAAACAATGTTAAAACTACTGTATTTAAAAACTACAAATAGCCCTGTATTGTATTGGTAAGACAACTCGTCTCGCAAGCGAAAGGACCCAGGTTTGATTTCTGGGCGGGGTGAAACCTTAGGCCCATAAAACAGTCATTTCACTTCACAATATATTCTGTGAAGAACTTTGAGACGTCTCAATGACATGATAAGGCACTGTATCAAATGCCAGGATTATTATTGCGTCATGATTTCTGAAAGTACATTATTAAAAAGGAATTCAAAGGAGGAAATTGGGCCTCGTGACTTAAAGCAATCTGCAATATCGCTGGCTTGATTAGAAAACAGTGAACAGTGCTTGGTTTGTGGCTCAAGCCAAAAGTTTTTAATCGCTTACAGCAACGGTGATTAAGTTTAGTACATTTGTAATTGGAAAGTTTGAGACCTGGAGCTGAGCTGCTTCATGCCTCCTTGGTGCTGACATTCACAGTGAGACTTACTGATCTGCAGTGATTTTCTTCTCTCTTTCTCTCCTACTCCCCCAGAATAATCCTTGCATTTGATATTGCAGCTTATTATTATGTCATTAAAACATCTCAAAGCACTTCACAGGATTTTTTTTACTGTAAAGTATAGTGACTCCACTTGTAGGGAATCGTAGGTAGGACGTTGTATGAATGTATGTTAAATTTTACCTCCATGTTCAAAATCTCTAGATGCAATGTCATTTGGAGGGCCTTTAAAGCAGACTCGTCATGCTTTCTTGGTTTGAAAGGTTGGTTATAAAGTAATCCTTGCATTTGATATCGCGCCTCATCATGTCTTCAAGGCGTCTCAAAGCGCTTCACAGAATATACTGTAAAGTGAATTAACTGTATATTTTGTGCTTGATTGTGTGTGCTGTCCTTCAGAGATGTTAAACTATGGTCTTGACTAGCTGTTCAGGTGGTCATTAGTGATCCCACAATGTTTTGAAGGGAGTTTCTCTCAATATCCTGGCCAACAATCCGCTAAGATTAAAAATTGATCTTTCACTTCACGGCTGTTTGTGGGATATTGCTGTGTGCAAATTGGCTGCTGTTTTAGCCTGCAAAATATAATTACTACAATTTATCATGAGTTTTGTGAAGTGCTTTGAGGACGTCCTCCTGACATGAGAGGTGCTGTAATCAAATGGAATTACTTTTTCCATTTATGGGGGTAAAAAAGGCATTACGGTGCATCAGCTGTGCTGATCCAGGGTTTGGTACAGACCTGCAGGCTTCAGCAGTGGCGAGAACCTGAGCTGTGTTTGATTTTTCTCTGCTGCTTCCCCACAGAGGACGGATGAGTCATTGTCCAGAGTCTGGGAGCCGAAGGTCTGGTCTGAATGCCCAGATGGGAACTGACTTGCAGTGGACCCCAGAGAGATCTGTGGGTGGAGGGAGCGGAGAGCAAAAACCAAAACCTGACCCCAAGCTGCCAGAACCCATTGCAATTCATATTCCGTTACTTTAGGACTTTGTGGTTTTAGTTCCAGACTGGAGCGTGTGGGCTGCTTTAATAGCTAGAAGGTAGATTTGGAGTGATGACATTGATTTGGAATGCATGCACAATTTGGTATTTATAACGTGTGCCTTCCTATTCCTCTCCCCCTCCCACCCCCCATTCTATCCTGAAAGTGTTTCTTTTTGGGGTTGGTTCTAAGAGGTTCCTACCAAACCTGTGATGATGTGACTTTTGGAGGTTGGGGAGGGGGTTGTCAGTGAGTGTCGATGGGGGGATTGTCTCGTCTGTAAAGCTACCGAGCGCTTTGGAGATGTGGGGACCAGGAAGATTGCAGTGGGGAGTCGCACATAGCTTTAGAATCCAATTTCCTCCTGTTTTGAGATCTCTTATCAGAGTGCCACTGTTTGTCTCTCAGTAATTTCAAAGGAGCAATCTCCAAAGTGCTGCTTTGGAAAACTGAGCTTCATCTGGTGCCAGAACTGTGTGACGAGTCTGTGAGCTGCCGTGTGGTTCACCTGTTAAGTGCTGGGCAGCTCCTTTATTAAAGGTAGAAAAACCAGTGCAGTGCATGGTTTTGAGATCTCTCACACCTTTTGTGTATGTTTAAGCCCATGTGGGCTAGCTATTCTCTTATTGCCTCTTTCTCCCATCCCTGCCAATTGGGGTGCTAGCATGAATGGGCTCTTTGTGCCAGTACAGTACTGATACAGAGTGTGAACAAGTCATCTTTATAACGGAAGGCTTAGCACACAAACTCCCTTTCAGAAGCCTTGGTACTGTGAACTGCCCTTGTTGCTTTTGGCAATCCAAAGGTTCAGCAAGAAAAGTTGCAAAAGTGCCAGATTGAAAACAAACAATCTGTACAAACCAGGTGCATTGAAGAGTGCTTCATCCAAGCCTCCTCAGTGTCATCAAGACACTAATAAATAACTGACATGGAAGGTAATGATCAAGCCATCTGGTGCTGCAGGAATGTGCTGCCCTGTCAGTGTGTCCCCAGTGCCTCTCTGGAACCTTGTATTGAATATGTTAAAGCAGTGAGTTCCCAGCATGTCTCTCACGTCCTGACTGCGTCATCAGCTTTGTTTGACTCTGGAAAAAGCTGTATTTTTGTTAGTTATTGTGGCGTTTGTTTAATGCAGACGCTCCGTAAGAGTCTGCCTTTTTTAAGACCTGCAGTGGTTAGAGAGGTAGCCTTGTGGTTAGACTATTTGCTACACAAGGCTTCTCAAGAGGCTAAAATCATTCCCAACCCCTGCAGATGTAATCTGGTTCCTTCCTTCCTTTCATGTCTCTTAGGACTTTAGGCATTACCATCTTTTTGGCATGGATTTCATTCAAATACATTCATTTCTTCCTCTCCCAACTCTTTCCCGGGTTTACAGTATAATTCCTGTGTTAAAGTCATTCCTTGCACGCAGTCCAGAGTGGTGTTGGCGAAGGATTTGGGAACAGGTTGGTAAGAGTGAGTGAAGAACAGCAGTGCGAGAAACGTTGAGAATTGGAGGTGTGCATCTCCTTAGAGAATGATTTACATTTTTACTCAGTTTGCAAGTCCAAAATTCTGGTATCCCAAGATTGGAAGGGGAAGTCTGATGTTATTCCACAGCATCTTTATATCAAATATAAAAATATTTTAAAAAAGCTATATCAAATGCAAGGATTATTATTATTATCTTTTTAACTGCTGTGGTTGCATTAGAGATGCATTACAGCACAAAAACAGCCCACCTAGCTTATTACAGTTCAGCCAACCTAGTCCTTGCCAATGTTTATACTCCACAAGAGTCTCCACCACTCCAAATCCCCTCTCCCATCCCCCTCCATTCACTTCTCCCTTATGTATGCAGCAAATTTCCTCTTGAATATGTCGATGCTTTCTGCTTCAAACTTCCGTCAGTGAGTTCCACATTCTCACCACGTTCTGCGTAAAGAAGTTCCTCCTAAAGTGTCTTTTATATCTGTTAGTGGCCATCTTATACTTGTGTCCCCATGGTCAATTAACCTCTATACTTATGAAACTCTTTCATAATTTCACCAGTTGTGAGGATCGTTGGAGAACCGCAATCCAAGAATTGAAACTTCTGAACACAGATTTGTTTTAAACAAGGACGCGCTAACTCTCACCTGCTCACCCTTCGTATTGTGAACATTATTTTCTAATCTTCCCCTCACTACTATTCTGCTGGTTGTGATGAATTGCTCATTCACCTAGTGCCTGTTTGTGAAGCTTTGCTTGGGCCCAATGGCTCTCTGCAAATGCAGTCACTGTGCTTGATGGCAATACTTGTGAAGCACTTAGAGAGACGTTTCGATGTGATAAGATGCTATCTCAAATACATGGATTCTTATGATAATGAGTCTAAGGTTTCCATACATTTTCACTGAATCCTTGTGTGCTGGTCGAATGAGTCTGACTCACCGTTTTAGCTTGAGGAGACGTTACTCTCTGAGAGGGGAGTGTCCCTTAAAAGCTCTTCTCAATCAACTGGCTGCTCCTTTTCTTTCCATTCAACTTTACTGCATAATGTCCTCCCAATGTGAAAGGTACTGACTGCATGAACATGAATTGAATTGTAGTAACGTGATCCTGAATGGTATCTCCGTCTGCTTTTTATAGTGGATTAGGTGGAAGGCAGGCAGCACTGTCATTTTTACGAGTGGCAATATGGGAAACCTGGCTTAGTTGGTAGCCATCCCTCTTAACTCGGAGGTTGTGGTTACAAGCCCCACATTGAAATCTTGAGCTCAACTACTCTGTGCTGACGGCCATTTCAGTGCTGTGTGGGGGGGTATGGTCTTTTTTGTAGATGTCGTCATTTGGATGAGACGCTAAACCGAGATCCCGTCTGCCTGTTCGGGGGGATGTTAAAAATTCGACTGATACTATTCGATAAGAGAAGGGAGTTTCTCTCTCCTGGTATCCTGGCTAACAAATCTCCCAAATAAAATTGGTCCCTCACTCCATGACTGTTTTTGGGACACTGCTGTACACAAATTAATTAGCTGTTGTGTTTCGTCCGCAAAAGACACTTTACAGTATATCCTGTGAAGCACTTTGGGATGTCTCGAAGGTGTGATAAGGCGCAATGTCAAATGTGAGGATTATTATTAATACAAATGGGCAATGCTGCATAACATCATTATCTTTGTGACCCGAGAGTCTGAGAGATATTTAGTCACCGAGCCATCTGCTTTAACCCGAGCCGGGCGTTTTGGACATTTACACTGTGTTCCATTCCAAGCGCTGTTCCTTGACCGTCATGTGCATATGTTTTCTTTAGGTCATGACTCCTGCCCCCCCCTTTCCCTCCCACTTTCCTTTCCCAAACCCCTGCAGTTTTTCTTGCTTGACATTTTGGATCTGGTTCTGGCAGAATTGCTGAGCTCTGTATTTGATCAGATTGGTTAGGTGACCTCGCCTCCCTGCTCTCACGTCTCTGAGAGGATAGTGATAGCTCCTGGGGTTAGCTAGCCCAGATCACTGTGTGGATTTGTGTCGGCTTTTCCTGCTTTACTTCTGGTGAAACTTTTGTTTCACTGGTTGATAGTGTGATGCATGTACCAAATAAAGTGTTGGAATGCTTTTTGCTGCCAATCATTTTTTTAAAAAAAGTTGAAGTCAAGTTTAATAACTCTCCCTGTTTAAGGAATGTTGTGCGTAACAAGTTTGCTAAAGCAAACTTGGAAAGTGCTCTAATGTAAGAAGTCATGTTGAAGTCAAAGTTTTGATGTTGCTCTGCTGCTTGCTGAGTGGATAAATGCAGCATTAAAACATTGGAAGCAGGGAGGTCTTTGGGCTAGACCACATTAGCTGGTGCTGTGAATTATCTTAGCTTTCTGGGCTGAAGGGGCTTTGCTATAATGACTAGGTAAGCTCGGGCTATATTCCTTAAAAGCAGATAATGAGAGGAATCGACAGGTTAGATAGTGGAGACGTCTCTTTCTGGCACAGGGACTCAACACAAAACGGCTTAGCCTTGCAACCTGAATTGATAGATGGTTCGAACTGAGGTCAGGAAGCATTTCTTCACACAGGGGTTGTGAATGTGAGGAACAGCTCTGCCGCAAAAAGCTCAATTGAGATGTTTGAAAGAGATACCTAGGGTAGGAAAGATATATTAAAGGCATGGTGAAAGTATGAATCATTGGGATTAAAAGATCCCCCAAGATCTAATAAAGTGGTAGAATAGGCTCAATGGTCTCAAAGGCCTTTTCATTTTCCTTCCTCTGGCAAGAGTGGGGGAAAATTGCTCTCCCAACTATCTGGGAACCCACTGCTGGAAGCATGGCTGGATGTTGGGTGTGGACAGGCTTGGAATTACCTACAGCAAGAGATGAGTAAATCCAGGTTGCTTTTATTTGTTTGTCATTGTAAGGCTATTTATTCTTGGTTATTTTCTCTATTGACCCACATCGAGTTCGTTCTCTTTCCTGTCAATAAACATCTGCTATCTTCTGGTTGCTCCAGAATCCCATTTTGAGTCTACTTCCCCCATTAGCCTACCAGCAAAACCTGCAGCTGGTCAATAAAAAAATAACTTAATACTGTGACGGTCACTTTTAAGTGTTGGGTGAACCTTTGCCATCATGTTAACTGATATATTTTACTGTAGGGCTCATTGATGTCCATCTGCAGGCTAACCACATTCCTCAAGCAGCACCTGGGCTATAACAGATCTGGCGATGCTCACTGTCTTGTGTCTCACTGCAAATTGTTTGGAGTGAACTGGGACTGGGAGGATTAGGATGTGTTCAAAAAAAAATCTGTCCTGGAGGGTGAGAATTTGCCTCGCAAGCAAGAGGAGCCAGGTTTGATTCCCGGGCATGGCCAAACTTTAGGCAAGTTTTGTTACTCCACACGGCTCTGTTTACCTAGCAGTAAGTAGGAACCCGGTTGTTAGTGAATTGTCAGCTCGCTTTCCGGGTATAATAATCCCCTCCAAAAAAAAAGTGGTCACTCAATCCATGAATGATGTGCGTAATTGGCTGCCACATTTCACACACAAAATACAATCGATTCACTTTACAAAATATTCTGTGAAGCGCTTTGAAACGTCTCAACGATGTGATAAGGCACCGTAACAAATGTAAGATTATTATGTTATAAATTCACTTGTGTTGAAGTTACAATTGATTATCTTCTTTCCTCGATTTTCTTTCCTTGCTGTTGACCTGAGTAAGCAATGTGCTAGAGCTGCACGTCTTGGCACCTCCTCATACCTCCCTAACTAACAGTTCACAGTGAAATTTTGTGAGGTGCTTTGAGGCGTCTCGATGACGCGATAAGGTGCTCAATCAAATGCGAGTACTGTTTTGTTATTTTATTATTGACAAGGATTGGAACCTGGGGCCTTACTTTACTATACAGATGCAGAAATAGAGCAATGTAGCATTGGAGATTCAGGGGTTGTTACAGGTTATTTCTTCATTGTACTTGTGGTACATCTGCAGTGGGAAGCAGTCTGTCATCTCACCATTTGTGATGTGACTGTTAAACAGTTGAAAGCAGAGGTATGCTTAGAGCAACCTGAGCAACCTGGACATTGGATTCTTCCCCTGTGCTGCACATTTCACTTGGGTTATAAATTCACCGTGATGGACTCCAGAGAGTCAACACATTTCCACAAGTCCTCGTCGCCAAACTCTTTAAACTCACATTCCTGTGAACGACTTTTTTTTCTCTCTTGACCACTTGTCTGCGTAGTAAAGAATTTAACTTATTTTGTTCTGTTTGTACAGGGTGCATGTTCACTTCAGGCAGTTACAAGTTCAGTTAAGACTCCCCAAAGAGCACAGACCCAAGCTTGGCCAAGCGGTCACTCTTATGCCGGAAACATTCCAGTGGCAGTACGAAGAGGAAAATGAAACACAAAAGGGGGAATTTTTTGTTGAGTATGAAATGAACGATAGCCCTTAAAAGCTGCCCCTTGTAGGCGGTAAGATTCCCTAGCCCCCAGATCTCAATGAATACCCATTCATTACACTAGCATTCTTTGAACCGTTTTGCTGTTGCTCCACACAACCCAGTATCCTTATTCAGACCCACCATGAGTTCGGCAGCAGTTGGATAAAACTTCTGTTGTATAGGTTAGTCTGAGCAGATGGCCGGGACATTCCATATTCAATTGCTTAAATCCCCTGTAGTTCCCTGAAGGGGAGGGGGGGTGGAGAGAGAGTTTATTAAGCTCAGGGTTAAAATTGTCCAACAAAGTTGGTCTAAGTTGCCTTTTAAACCAATGCAAGTTCCTATCCCTTTATCAAGTTAGTAAGAACATTTTCAAGATTGGAGTAAATGCGTCTGGATTGCAGAAGGCATTGATGTTTTTAAAGCTTGTGCATCATCATGTTGACAGTTCTGTCTTCTCTTTCCAGACGGTTCACCACTCCAGTAAATGTGAGCAATGTGCAAAAGAAATTGCTTAGATCTTCCGAGCCGATCTATGTTCTGTATGAACATGGCTCAGAGCCAGGCACAATGGGAAGGTGTAACTTGGATTCCATGATTCCTGCGGAGTTAACAGATATCAGCGGTGGGGAGCATTGCAGTGGCCCTTAGTTTTCCCAGACTAGAAAGGACCAGAAATTCAGGCTTGTGGTCAGGCAAGGCTATGTCGGGTTTAACTGTGATGTGTCCTCCTTGACTGGCAGCCACTATCCAGGCTCGCACACAATCCTCCAGATAAAATTGGTCATTCACTTTGTGACTATTTGTGGGGACATTGCTGGGGCAAATTGACTGCCGTATTCGCCTGCAAAATACAGTCACTACACTTTACAGTAAAATCCTGTGAAGTGCTTGGAGATGTCGCGATGATGTGATTCTTCACTAAAGCACAAGAAAGGATTATTATTGGAGGAGAGCAAACCCATGTGGAATTATTCCCATTACAAGTCACTGACTTCAAGAGAGGAGGCTAAGGAGAGAAAATAAAGGCATATTAAATGATAAAGGCATAGGTTTGCCTGAGATAAAAATGCTTGAAACGTAGGGATTTAACATTTTGCAATTTGGTGTGGCACAATAATTATCATTAATAAAAAAAACATTGCATTTGATGTAGCACCTTTCACCAAGGAAGGATGTCTCAAAGTGCTACACAGAATTACTGTGAAGTGTGGTTTTTTTTGAATAGGTGAATATACAGACCATTTGTGCACTGCAATGCTTTTTGTTGGCCAGGACACCAGGAGAAACTCCCTTCTCTTTATGAATAGGCAGAAGGGACATCGGTTTGACGTCACGTCCAAAGGACGGGACCTCCAACAGTGTGCCCCCCACCCCCCCCACCCCCCACCAGCATTGGGAGTGGCAGCCTGGATTGTGAGTTCAATGTCCCAACATGAGGCTTGAACCCACAACCTCCTTACTTGCAGTGCAACCAACTGAGCCAGGCTGACACCTAAATAATGACAATTGGCAAGGGAAAAAAAGTATCCTGTGTTGTGTGTAGATGTGTATACAGTTTATATACAAACACACTTTTTTTCTATTTAAGATTGCTAATTATAGCAGTTGTTTTCACAGATCCGGTGTTTGGACCAAAAACAGATTTCTTTCATCTTTTCTTGCAAAACGTACAATTTAAATCATGGGATTAGAGTCTAGGAACTCATCCTTTCTATTGGGAGGGTGCACCTATCCTTTGTGCCCAGATTTGTACCAAAGTTCTACCCCAACCCTTAACTTTCAGCCTTTTGTTAGACCTTGTATATAAAATGCCCCTTTTTGTATAGTCCTACTCTTGCTCACTGCAGGCTGAAGGCTTCTAATGTAAAGTTTTTCTTTCTGTCCAGGGAATGAGTCCAGATTCTTAGCTGAGCCTTGCAGAAAAATAAATATTTGAAGTCCTTCTAAGAAATGGATTGGGTTCAGTTTTACAAACTTGGTGCAGACTTGTTTTATATTCAACCTTAAAAATTCTTAGTAGGTTTATTGTATCAGCTATTTACCCAGTGCAGTTAACAACTACAAGTCTTAGTTAGTAAAATATCTAATTTCACATGCGTTTAAACAATGCACTAACTTAAAAGCCTTAAGAACATATTTTGTCTTTTTGTGCACAAAAGCTACATATAAAGGCTATTTTTACTATTAATCTATTTTTACTAGTGGAAACCTAAATTCCCATCTGTCACAGCATTGATTATATTTGAAGCTTGCTCACATGGGAGATTTGCCGTGGAAAAGTGCAGTAAGGCTTGGACAGTGAGTGGGATAATGAGAGAACCTTACAGCGGGGGTGAGAGATGGTGAGAAAGAAAACACATGTAAGAGAGAGACAGCAGTTGGTCGTGCGGAGGTGGTTCTGCCCCAGTGTGAGAAGAGCATGATTCAGTCAGATCAAAAGCAGCCTCTTAGAGGTAGGGGGGGTGGACCGACAGATGGTCAGTGGGTTAGCATCCTCTGGGTGAGCTGAATGCTGTGACAGAGTCCAGCTAAAGTCTTGGATACCGACAGCCAGCAGTGTAAATACCGTGTGTGGGCGACGAATGGAACAAAACTATTTCATCTTTATTATACAGTGTCCAAATCACTCGCAGCACAAAGATTCCTTAAATCATTTGTGTGTGTGCGTCCAATTGACCCTATTCCCAAAAGTGAGAATTACCCGAGTTTCGCCTGTATGTTCCGAGGAACACATCAACTTGCATTTATATAGCACACCTTTCACATGGAGTAGTGTCATGGAACACTTAGAAATTGATCAGTCAAGGGAGTACCAAAGGGCTATTTGCAGGAGATCAACAACAACAACAAATTCCATTTGCATAGCCCAATTCCAAGGTGCTGAGATCAGTTCTGGGTGTTTGGTCTGTCAGTTAAGTGAAGTTAGTTATCGTGTCGCATGACTAGGCTCAAGCATGCTCCTTCCCCAAAGTTGGTTGATATGGTCAAAATAATGAGCAGCCCTGGCACTGCCGATGTATGATAACGTAGGCAATAAATGGCCTGGGCTGCTAAGATGCCGGCCTGTTGCACTTTGTTCTCGAGCATTTTTCGCGCCAAAGAAGCTTGCATTGGATGAAAGATGACATGGGCACTGGTGCCAGGGCCCAGAATGTTGCCAAAATGCAACGACCTCAATGTCAACACGACTTTGAGTAGCCAAGTATGGTGGGAGGGAGGGATCGATGGTTTTGTGGTTCTGAAAAGGCTTCGCAATCTGAAAAGATCCGAGCTTTTGTCAGCTTCGCAGCTGTGCGGATTCAGGGTTTTTCTTTAGCGGCTGCACACTTTTGCGTTGCGGTAATAATGGCTTAGATGTTGGAGATTACATCAGGATTTGACGAGCTATTGTCCTGGGATTAAGCTGAGTGTTAATAAAATGGCACGTGTTAGAAAAATATTGCCGTTTGCCTCATTCAGTGGTGCAGCACAATACCTTGCGTTCATGTTCAAGTACATGTACAGGCTTGTAAGCTATATGCAACCCTTTAATTTCCCTCTGACCTGCTTCACAGCAGTGAACATTCCTACTTGACAGCTCGCTACTTGAAATAGAATCAAGCGGGGTGGGGTAAGGAGTTGGATGAGGGACAGGGAAAGAGCCTTGCTAATTGTCTGGTGTCTTTATTTTGCTTGTGTTTGCTCATCTTATTCCAACGCTTCCCTTATTGTCATTTGCCACAACTACAACCCAAGAGAGTTAGGAGCTCTGGTCTGTCAAGCTGCTGACTCTAGTGCAATACTGCGGGAGGCGCTGCATTGTCAGAGGCACTGTCATCCTGTTCAGGTGGACATCAAAGGATCCATGGCACTATTTGAAAGGAAAACGGCATTTCTCCCGGTGTCCTGGCCCAAAATCCCCCTAATAAAATTGGTCACTCGCTCCATGGCTGTTTGTGGGACATATACTGTTTGTGGGACAGGAACATAGACTGTTTCCACTTCTTGGTGAGTCATTTACAAGGAGCCATAACTCTGAGATGGCCACTAATGGCAAAAAGAATTTAGGAGAAACTTTTTTTTAAACCTAATAATAAGAGTAACTTGCATGCTTCATATGGGTTCGTGCTTTGGTGCGCTTAACAATGTTAACAATGGAGGATTTGATGCCGAGCTGGCAGAGATAGGGATGGTCAGAGAAGATCATCTCCGGGTGCGATCTGAAGATGAGCAAGGAGAAGGAAAGGTGGAGGGGTTGAAGAGTTCCAGAAGTTTCTGACGTAGTGGTTGAAAGCATGAGGCTGGTAAGAATGTCAGATGTGCTGCCAGAGCCATGACTGAAGCAGAAGGAATCAGTGTGTTAAGAGGGAACAATGCATACATACATGAGAGGAGGGAGAGGGCATAAGGATGGGTGGGAGGTCACGTGGAACATAAGCAGTGGCACAGACTAGTTGGGCCAAATGGCCTGATTTAGTGCTGCAACAGTATGTGTAGTCCTGTGGCGTGCTCATAAAGGCCAGTAAGAACATAATGTCTTCCATCAACTGAGTGAAGCAGATGAGCGTTGCAGATACAACGTGAGTGATTGCACTAAGTTTTGGGAGGAATGTAAAGAATTTACTCCCAAGATGCACTTGAAGTCCTTGCCCCTGCGAGCACGAGTTGAGAGTTGTAACCTTTTTAGAATTCTGGGGGCAGCGGTGGTTAGTTCCACATTTCCTGTACAAAGACCTTCCTGTTAAAGTTTCAGTAAACCGTAACATTATGGGCTTTGCTTGACTGCAATTTACGGGTTGGACATGAATTCAGAACAAATTGTGTGGTTGTGAGGCTGAAGAACATGCTATGGTATGCGTCACAGGCTTGCTATTGTGCAGATTATATGTATAAAGCCACATGCCGTGTTATAGATGACCTTTTTCCCCCAGCGTCTCTGCTTGCAGTTACAATACAGTGACTGTTTACTTGTACTGTTTCACAGTAATCTTTCAGGATTGTATGGTTTGTTATTAGAGCGATCTTAAAGCCACCGGAAAGGATATGACCATGTTTTATGTTAGAAAGAGACAGCTGGATGTGGATTGTTAGTGGACTTGCATTGACTGAATCCCATTTAATGGAGTATTATGTACCTACTTTGCCTGGAGAGACATGAAAATACGCTACCAGCAACAAAATTAAGTTCGTAAAGCCCCTTTCACATCGGGAGGATGTCCCAAGGCGCTGAACAGTTGGGGCTCAGGACCCGAGCATGGGGGTGCAGGGTTGGGATGAGGGAGGACAGAGAGGAGGGCGGCTGAAGGCATGGTCGAAAAGGAGAGTCTTGAGTCGTGCCTTGAAGGAGGCGAGGGAGGGAGCATGGGGAAGGGACTGTGGGGGGGAGTTCCAAGGGGTGGGGGCAGAGAGTCTGAAAGCCCAGCCGCCGATGGTAGGGCAGGTCTGGCGCGAAACATGGAACAGGCTGGAGCCTGCTGAAATGGATCTTAACTGGATTTTGTGTTCAAGCACCCAGTCGAGATTTGAGCTCACAGTCTAGGCTGTTTGTGGAGCATTGCTGTGCTCAAATTGTGCCTTATTCACCTACAAATACACAGTTGCTGCACTTTACGTTAAAATCCCGTTAAGTGCTTTGAGATGCCTCAAGAAAGTAATAAGGCACCATTATCGAATGCAAACATTTTATAATATTTCCGGATCAGCGAGGTACACACATCTCAGTTCACGACTGGCACTAATCCATTCTGCAAATGTTTTGCCAGATTATGTGGTGGCATCATCTCTATGTTGATTGGGCACTCGGGGTACATGCTAAATACTTGCAGGACAACAGTGGTAAGGGATAGCTGGCCAAACAACCCAATTCTATCCAGCGCCACCCGTAGGCTATAAATCACTTCCTGAACAGCTTTGCTGTTTTATCTTCACTTTTACATAGCTGACGTTATAGAGCAGCTGAAACTTAAAATAAGTGAACAAAATTAATCTGAATTTGTGGCGTGCGCCTGAAGTGGAGATAGGTTGGTGAGAGAGAGCAGATATATTTGTAGTCAGTTATTTCTGAAACCAGCAATCCCTTTCCAAGGCTTGCATTCCTCCAGCTAAAAGTCAGGTCTGCATTTGGTTTGTGACTGAAGCTCTCATATCAATGAGCGAGTGGATAAAAATTGTTATAGGGGAATTCTGTGGATAACTGTATAGGACCTGTTATTGTACAATATAACTTGTGTTTACCTTTCACATTGGGAGTGTGTCTCAAAGTGCTTAACACTGGATAGGAGTAGGAGTTAAACTGGGTGGGGAGGGGAAGGATGACTAACTGTGGTCAAAGAGGTACATCTAATATTTCACTGATCCGCACCACTCCAGGTTGGAGCTGATCAGGACTTTGAGCTCACAATCTATGGGTGGCATTCCAGTGTAGTGCTGGGTGGGGTGTGTGGATGGAGGGTGCATCATCGGAGGTGCTGTTTTTCAGATGAGACTTTAGTCCCATCTGCCTATTCAGATGGATGTTAAGGATGCCATAGCACTATGTGAATGGAGATGGGCGTTTCTCCCGGTGTCCGGGCCAACAGTCCTCAAAGTAAAGTTGGTCATTCACATGTTGGCCTACAAAATGAACTCTTATTACACCAGCAATACATGTTGCATTAAATGCATTCCTTTGCTATTAAACTGGAATTGAATCACAGCTGAAATTGAATGCTCCCTCTTTTTGTTTCACTGCAGGTAAATCATTCGACATTACGTACGTGAGGCTGAAGTTCCACACCAGTCGCCCGGAGAGCTTTGTTATTTACAAACGGACTAGTGAGGATGGCCCTTGGATACCCTATCAGTATTACAGTGGATCGTGCGAGAAAACCTACCAGAAGCTTAACCGAGGCTTTATCCGCACGGGGGAGAATGAGCAGCAGGCGCTGTGCACAGACGAATTCAGTGACATCTCGCCCCTCACCGGAGGAAACGTTGCTTTCTCTACCCTGGAAGGGAGACCCAGTGCTTACAACTTTGATAACAGCCCTGTGCTGCAGGTACAGCAGAAACAAGTATTTCCGTTTAACGGTGGGAACGACTTCTGAATGTTAATGGGAGAAAATGTTGATATAGTCTGACCCCTTTCCCCCATTTCTCTTGCCCCCCCCCCCCCCATATAACACACAAGAGTTTTGGGTCCTTGAGATTAGACACTGAGCAGTGGGGATGGAGAGAGTCTTGATTCTGCATATTTGTTATCGGGTCAGTAACAACAAATTGCATTTGTATAGTGTCTTACATGTTGGGAGGATGTCGCAAGGCGCTCGACAGTCAAGGGTTTGCACCCGAGCTGGGGGTTAGAATCAAGAGAGTTGGAGGGCGGTGGTGGTGGGGGGTTTCGTGGGGGTTGGTAGGATGACCAAAACCACAATCGAAGAGGAAGGTCTTATGACGACTGTGGGGAACTCTTTTCCTCCTGTTTCCAGTGCATACTGGCCAGCTTTACACACCCTTGTGCAGTGTGTGGAAAGCTGCCCTCTTTCGGCTGCGACCACTGGGTCCACCTGCTTGCTGAGCATGAGGACCGCACACCTTTCAAAGTGTTTTTCATCGGTTTAATTTCCGAGTTCCTGACTGCTTTTTTACATTTTTGGAGGGTGGATTGTTCCACCGTGTTGTAAATGTTTTAACAAGCCAAGTTGATGGCTTTTTGCAGAATGCGGCTGATTTCCATCGCTGCGAGCCACCAAATTACTTGCAGTGCACTCGGATACAAAAGTTGAGAGTTTGCACGCATTTGCTCATCAATGTGGTAGTGTTCAAGCTGTTCCAGCAAAGTAGGATCTTCAAGCTTCACTGAATTCCTGAACAGTAAATGAGTTGCCAATGAGTCGCTGGCATTATGTTGCGTGTCGAAATCCCGAACCTTCCAAATCTTTGTGGAGTCCTGTAGCTCAGTGGTTAGAGCACTCGCTTTGCAAGCAAGAGACCTGAGTTCAATTCCAGGCAGGTCAGGGCGAAACCTTGGGCAAGTTTCCTTACTCCACACGCCTAATAATAATCCTCCAAAAAACAAAAACAATAATTAAATTGGTCATTTTCAATCTATGACTGTTTGTGGGACATTGCTGTGCGCAATTGGCTGCCGCGTTCGCCCACAAATATACAGTCAACTCACTTTACAGTATATTCTGTGAAGCGCTTTGGGACGTCCTCCCGACGTGAAAAGCGCTATATCAAATGCAAGGATTATTATTATTATTATTATTATTATTATAAATCCTCTCTCCCAATCTCTTGAACAACCACAAAGTTGCCCGGCGGCGGTGATAAACTTCAACGTGTGTGTATTTTTTTGCTCTTTTGTGTCTTTTATTTTTAAACCTTTGTAATCTTTACATACATGTTCTAACAAGATGTGCGCCGCCTTCATAATAATCCTCGCTCACATTTGATACGGCACCTTTCGTGTCAGGAGGACACCTCAGAGAGCTCCATGATATTCTCTGTAAGGTGCGTTGACTTGCGTGTTTTGTGGGCAAGTGAACACGGCAGTGGATTTTGCGCACAGCGATGTCCTGCGAACAGCCATGATGTGAATGACTAATTTTATTTGGCGGCGGGGGGGTGATTGTTGGCCAGCATACAGGGAGAAACTCCCTTCACTTCACTAACAATGCAGAGCTGAAAAGAGGTTCTGTCAGAATAAATTCCAGCAAAAGGTGGAGGTGGTGGGGTGGCGGGTATAACTATTAAAGGAATTGTGACCTTAACTTTAAAAGCAAAACTTGCCTTGAAAACCAGCTGTTGGACACCGTCCCAGCCTCTCTTTTGTTATGTCCTTGGCTGCTTTTGTAATGCTTGTTTGACTTGCTTCCGGACAGGAAATGGTAACTTGCAGTTTGAAAACTCATGTGGAAAGGAAGCTGTTACCACCTGTGTTGTTTAACTTGTAGGTCATGGAAATCTAAGGCCATTTGTCTTTCATCAAGTTGGAGAAATTGCCTCCTCATCTGTTTGCGATTTATCTGTTTGAGAACCCTTTCATCACTGATTCACACATGTGTCTTAATTGGATGTTGAAGTAGATGTTAAAATGCTACATTACATTATTTAAAAGTACTGCTGAGGTGGCTTCTCAGTGATGTGCTTGGCAACCAAATGTTGGAATTATGTCAACTCTGTAGTCTGATTCCTCAGCCAGGTGAGTGTGCAGTAGTCCAGGGAACTGCTGACGACAGACCATCCAGCCTGGCTCATTGGCAGGACTTGGAAGGGGTAGACCAGTCACTGAGGGCACGGATTCTTCCCACGCAGCTGCTATTGACCCTGCAATCACATGGTGCTTCCAATGGCAAACTAAGCAATTTCAGCTGGTTAAACTCTTGGAGATCTCAACACACACTTTGGGCAGGTTTTTGCTGCCTAGTACTTTCAGGAAAGAGTGCTGATAGCATTGTAGACTCGCAGAAATTTCAAAAGTATAGGTTGCATATACATGTGGAACTCTATCTGGTGTGGGTTATCTTAACCATAGAGGTGGGTTTCCATTTGTGTCAAACAACCAACTGACTAAGAAACAATTTTGTTCGGCAATGATATCTTGGTAAAGTGGCAGCTAATTGATTTCATGCTGTTGCAGTGAGGCTGACACTGACTGGCTCACTCCCCATAGTCTTCCTGCTCACATCTGAGGTCAGCTCTCTTCTGCAATTATCACAAAAGGAATGGATTTACAAAGTACATTGTGTGGTTGTTACACTAAATGCCCAAGAGACATGTGTTTTGCAACCTTCTGTGTCCAGATGTTGTTCAACACTCAAGTCTTGCTCTTTGACATCCGAGTTCTTTCCGTTAATGCATCTGTGTGTAACCTACTGGAGTCTGCACTAATGAGATCAAATTGGACTGATTATTTTAAATATTGTTGATAATATTTAATAATAATCATTGCATTTGATATAGCACCTTCCATGTCAGGAGGAATTGCCAAAGTACTTCACGAGATTCACTATGAAGTAGAGGGACTGTATATTTGTAGACGAACCTGACAGCCCGATTGCGCACAGCAACATCCCAGAAACAGCCGTGAAACAAATGGCCAATCTTTTTATATATGCCATTGAATAACATTTTTCGCCAATAAATTCAAAGGCAAACGGTCCAAAGATTGCTTGATAGAGCATTCAGGCCAAAGGAAAGCACAATCACCTGAATGTTAAAAGCAGTTTGCCGCAGAGACTGCCATTTACCCGTTTTCCTCAAAAACAGGCTTTTTGTTTTTGATCAGGGTATTCTGCAATGTGAATCCGATTGATAAGTGGGTCTTGATCATGTTTTGAGTCCGGAGCCAGCTGCCCATTTGTTCTGTGGTCTGTTACCTTTTTGCTGCTCTCGAATTGACTGGAAAATTGGAGTATTTTTCACCATTTATAAAAAATGTTATGCTTCCAAATGGCTTGTCCTTGAGCGATCCACAACTGAGGTTGAGATGACTGAGGAAATGGGCAGTGGAATTTTTTTTGAAAATTGCTTAAAACCACATGCAGTGGTTTTTTTTGTGCCAATAGCTTTGTAAAATCAGGGCATTAAATTCAGTTCAAGACATGGGTAAGTTATCAGCCCTTTATTCCCGCTGTCAAAAACTCTGGAACGGTGTGGTTTTGCCCTGCTGTTAATTGATGTGCTTCATTCACAATCTGGGTGCCTTATCCAGTAAGTGACTGAAAACAGACTGACTAAAGAGCATAGTATAAGGAAACTTTGTATTTATTATTTAATTCATTAAGAAATAATGCCAGCTACCAGCTGGGTGTTGCTCTGTTGCTTCCTCTTCCTTGAATGGGTCCTAGACACTCTTCTTTTCGAACAATGTCATGGGACCCTTTGACATCCACCTGAACAGCTTCTGTTGAACAGCTCATCTGAAGGATGGCACCTTTAACTGTGCAGTATTCCCTCTAGCCCTGTATTGAAGTGTCAGTCTGTATGAGCTCAGGCCCGATGTGGAGACTTGAACCCACAAGTGTCTGACTCAGAGGAGAGTCTACTGACCGAGCCAGGCAGACACACACTTTTGCTTAATTGTAGCTAAAACAGTTGCATTGTTTTGTGTGTGAAGCTAACGGTTATTATAACTTATCTGTCACTGGACCACATTCGTGCCAGACAGTCCGCCTCCACACTGAACTCTATAACTGGCACATGACCACATCATGGAGGAGGAAGTATATCACTGAGCTGCCTCCAGTGGCATGTCCGGCCAAAGCAATTGTATTGTCTACCTTTAGAGCACGTGATGTTTTCAACTATTGTTTTGCTCAGGATAGATAGGCATTCAACCCGAGTTCTTGGAAAAATAAATCTCCAGTGAGAAGCTCGCTTTCCTTTTGGGCACCTGAATTCCGAGGCTGCCAACATTTGGTTTATTTTCCAGGAATCTGATTCCCATAATGTGTTCTCCATTTGGTAGACACCTCTCCGCCACCCCAACAAAGACTCAGCATAGCAGAGCATTTTTTTTAATGTCTCCACATTTTTGTTTTCTAATTTTCTCCCCCACTGGCGTATGCCTCTCAACCCCTGGCCTCGCTTCCTCTAACTTGGGTTCTGTTTCACGAATGCTGGTTACCCTCTGATACACCCCACGTCCCATTGATCATTAACATAACATGTAGGAGCAGGAGTAGGCCATTCGGCCCTTCAAACCTGCCCCGCCATTCAATCATGGCTGATCTTCTAATCTAACTCCAGCTGATAACTGACCCTGCCTTATCCCCATATCCCTTAATCCCTTTTGCAATAAGAAATCTATCTCAGTCTTGACACATTATTCATGTGAGCCTTGGTAAGCCACTCAACTTCAGAGAGCATCAATACCGAGCCTGACCCCCCTCCCCACACATGCATAAACCGGTTGAGGGTAATATAAAGGGACCAGGAGCAAAAACCCGTTTTTCCTTCCCTAACTCCGGCAAACCCAGAGCATGTTGAGATTGGTCAAGCAATGCTGTCCGATACCATCAAACCCAGTACAGATCAGGATTCAAACCAGCGAACTCCTGGTCCATATAAACCCCAGATTTATCCACTATGACATCAGGGCTTTACCTTAGCAGAGCCTCCTGAAGAACAAATTGACTTAATTTATTCTAGGATCACTGCTCTGTACTTGGTTACAGATTGAATGCTGCAAAGATAAGTCTTAAGAATAAAATGCTTCAGATGCCAATATCCACTTGTCTAATCTCCTGCAGGATGAATGATCCACTATTGCAAGTTGATGTAACAACTTGTATAACCATCAGCTCAGCTACAATTACATCGTTGAGATTAACTATGTGGATGCCTGCTCGGTTACTTCAATGTATTTTACCTTGCTTTTCCTAGCCAATAATCCCCCCACCTCCCCGCCGAGCCAAGGGGAGGGAGGAGGTTACAGTAAGCAGGTTTCAAAGAGGAAGGTATGCATAATTCAGTGAAACAAGAATTCCTGAGATACACCAATTTAAGACCATTAAAGCTCATTGCCATTAAATCCTGCCAACCCCCTGTTGCGAGCCTCCACTGTTTGGTTTCATATCAGTTTGGGGCATCTAAGAGACGTGACCAGTGCCAGGTGGCCAATCTTAAGATTGCACAATTTTCACTTCCCGATCATTTAATGACCTTTAAAACGTTCCTGTGCTATTGGATATATAATGTCTCGTAGCCCAAAAGATTAGCTATTTATAAGTATGCAATACCAGACAGAAATCCTTAGAGAAAAAAGGGCTGGGTGGTTTACCCAGGTCTAATAGAACGCATATTATGTCAAGGTGGTTATTGTCTATAAACCACCAGCCACAATATGCGTTCTTTTTTATACATTACGCATGGCCTTTAATCAGGCTCTGTTTGAAGGTGATTTAACTTGGTTGTAAACCCAGTCTTCGCTTGCAATGTGACACCGTATTGAACTCAGGTGCTGTGGTCCTGCACGTTTTCTCGCCTTCAGTTCGATGGTAAAGCTCAAGCCCGAATGATAGGGATTTTCGGTGTGACATTTTCTTGCCACGAGGAGGGAGGGAAGTGGGTGAGCAGAGAGGGGTGGAAGATGAGAGTTCCACTGTGAGCAGAATTCCTGTCACATTTACGATGCAGTTGAAACTTGCACTGTCATTTGTGACTCATTTGTCAGCTGCTTATGTAGGCATGCGATTCTGGCTTTGGTGCTTTCAAGCAGCCATAAAGTATCGAATTGTGGTCCAGAGGTTGCATGTGTCTTTGATCGGCAGTGGCATTAATGCTGCAATGCCCCATGATAGCAGTGCTAGACATCCATTCAGATAAGCCCGTGCGCTGAGTATTGTATCTAGGTATTTTTATGACCATAAAACAGTGTGTTAAACATGTACATTCAAGATCCTTTGGCATTATGTACAAAGATAAGGTAATTTCTCCCAGCCACCGTTGCTCCAGAATAGTTCACCTTTCGCCATGCATTGCAACATACATTTCCACTTTCTTTACAATACAGACAGAAGTGAGAATGCTTCAGCACTTTACATTAATAGACTTGCATTTTCACTGCTGCTCATCAGATTGACATATCTTGAAGCCTGGCTAAGTTGGTAGAAATAGAAATGCACATGGTAGAAAATACCTTTTCTTTGCACATGATGCTAAATTACAAAAACAATCGCTGCTCTAAATGGTGGTAACAGGTCAAATGCTTTGTTTTTAAAGTATTCACTGTGTATTTCACTGGCAGCCAATTGCGCACAACTATGGCCCACAAACAGCCAGGAATTGAGGGACCAATTTTATCTGGGAGATTGTTGGCCAGGATACCACGAGAAACTCCCTTCTCTTTTCCAATAGTGCCATGGGATCTTTAATGTCCGCCTGAACAAGCAGACCGGGACCTCGGTTTAACATCTCATCTATTGGACACTCCCAGCACTGCATTGGAGTGTCAGCCTAGACTTATAAGCTTTAAAGTCCTGACGTGGGGCTTGAACCCACAGCCTTCTGACTCTGAGGCGAGAGTGTTACCAACTGAGTCAGGCTTTGAGATGTTTCACTCCAATGAGCAGCAGTGAAAATGCAACTCTTAACATGATGTTAAGCACTGACTCATTCTAACATTTACCTGTATTGTAAAAAAAGTGGAAATGCATGTTGCAATCTCTTGCCCTTTCGTGCCTCTCCCTCTTCCTCTCCCAGAGCAAGAATCTGATGGAATCATCCTTAGCTCTCCTCTAAAGTTGGTGAACATCTGCAGGATTAACTCCTATCTCTGCAGTTCATACTCCACACCCTGGAAAATCTGTACCGAGATGCAGTTTGTTGTCAGAAACTGGCAGGAATTGTACGTCAGCTGCCGGGTCACGTAGAATCGCTTCTTTGGTACAAAAATAGGAAAATCACATGTTTGTAATAACTTCGAGATGTGTTGCATTAAATCCGCACCTGTTAGCAATCAGTGCTGGAACAGGCCTATATGTTGTAATTTGGAGCACAGCGTATGAACTAAAATAATTCCAGCTGCGTTCCATTTCCAAGAAGCAATACAGTACAGCTTCATGTTAGCCAAAGCCATGTATGTGTGTTTTGAAACATTCGCCACTGCCCTTTACTTTGCTGGATTCTTGTTATCTAACTGGGATGTAGGGTTTAATATGCAATATTTGCCAGCTAGATTTGTTGCATTAATTGTGACTCCACAGTTAGCGAGAATTATGAACTAGGAATCCTAAACTGTAGAAATAGCGCAATGAACACAGTGATGGCATCCAGCTTCTAAACTTACAATCTGGTGTTGGCCCAACCAGAAATCACAAATAACTCAACAAATTCTGGTTGTCAATGTCACTTTGCAGACCCCCAATTTCATAGAATTGATCACACTTTTAATGGAATTACTTTAATCCCAAATTGCTGCATCTGCTTTCAGCACCAGTCTATGATCACTTTGGCAATGGTTCTGTCAAGGTGCCCATGCATTGACCACGTGGAGCTGAGTCTGAACGAAGGCCATTTATTTGTGTTGGCTTTTTACTCGGGGAAAGAAATTTGAGGTATTTGGTGAATGCCCTGGAAATGGACTGGGTTTTGGGTGTGTGGGTGGGTGGGAGTGGGGTATAGGGCAGCTCAAATATCTGGAAATATTTAGCCATATTTAACCATAAGCACAAATTTTAAATCTGAATGAAACAAAAACTTCAAAGACTGAGTGAGTTCTACAGTGCTACAGCATGGTCCTTGGTGAGGCCTGGGTTTCTCTATTCACAAGTCTGCAGGATTCCACTTCTGTGGTGCCTTCACGTAGCATGGCATGCTGGCTAATGTGCTGAGGATTGCTACCCTTGCCATATTTTCAAAGCTGGAAATTGTTCTGGACCCAAATTTAGCCTCCATCAGCTCCCAAGTTCTTCTTGCATAGGCTGGCAAGGGCTAAATCTAAGGAGAAGTGCTGATATTTGGCATCAAGTGTGGAGAAGACAGCCTGGTGAGTTCGTATATCCTCAAGAATTCAGTTTGGCTTTTCGGGCTGTCCTTAGACTTTGTTCAGGAATTTTGTTTAAATTTGGTTTGTATCTTCCAAGAGATTATGATTCCAGTTTTTAATGGCATCCCATCTGTCAACAGTCAGAAACAAATCAGATATGCTTCCAGATATTCTTAGAACTTTTGCCTTGTTGATAAGAGTCTGTGTAAATGTAAGACTTTTCAAATGATGTTAACTTTGCCCTTTTGATCACCCTTCTCAGCAATAATTTGCTAGCATGTTTGTGAAATGTAAGTTATCTTTTAGTTAGAAACAACAGCTTGCACTTTTATAGGTCCTTTCACATAGAATGAATATCTTGAAAAGCTTATCACTTTTTCTCAACCCCGCTCTCCGAGACACTATCCTACATGAAGGATGCTGTATAAGTGAAAGTTGTTGTAGGGAGCACTGAAAAGGAAGAGTCAGGGATATTCACCAACAAAATGATGAAAAAGATATTTTAAGACTTATTTAAAGTCAGGAAGCAAGAACGTGTGGCTTGAGTGTTGCTTGAGGCTTGAGTCAACACTCCAGAGTGTTGAGGGCTCGACTTGCAAAGTTGGGGTAGAGGGTGTGAGAAACCAGCAATAGATCACTATTGGATAAGTGGATGACGTGAGTAGGAGGGAACTCAGGAGCAACAAAAGTCCATTCCATTGAAGAGCTGGTCAACTATTAAAATCTCCTTTGATTTCATCTATAGGACGTTATGCGATCCAACACTCATACCTTCACCTTCACTGCATATTGTTTGGGTTTGTGTTACAAATGCGATCGTCTCTTTGATTCATAGCTTCTTTAAAGTGAGTTGCGAGATCAAATTGCACAAAGGCAAAACCTTTTGACATTCTCCTGATATGGGTAGAAATGAGGACGAGGGATGAATGAATGAGCCCTTTGATTTTGATTCTATTTTATCCTTTGAATGCATTGTCTGATATGGAGGGATTGGATATTGTTCCTTCACTGTTTAAGCACAGGGTGGTCGCTCCAAACAGAAATGGATGAGTCTAATTGTTGTATCTCTACCACAGAGCAGGACTGCAATATCATCTGAAACTACTGCCTAAGGTGACACTGTCCACATGTTTCCCTGTTGGACATTGGACATTTTCCTGTTTCAGTATTAATTCCACCCAGGGTTGACTGGTGTTTTTTCTATCCTGTTCGTTTACTAAAGGTGAAGTCCTGTAGCTGTAGTTTGGAGTCCTGTAGCTCAGTGGTTAGAGCACTCGCTTTGCAAGCGAGAGACCTGAGTTCAATTCCAGGCAGGGCGAAACCTTGGGCAAGTTTCCTTACTCCACACAGAGCCTAATAATAATCCCTCCAAAACCAAAAACAATAATAAATTGGTCATTTTCGATCTACAACTGTTTGTGGGACATTGCTGTGTGCAATTGGCTGCCGCGTTCGCCCACAAATATACAGCCAATTCACTTTACAGTGTGTTCTGTGAAGCGCTTTGGGACGTCCTCCCGACGTGAAAAGCGCTATATCAAATGCAAGGATTATTATTTTATTATTATTATCATGGAGTCTGGGACAATGTGTGCCTTTACTATGTAATACATTTCCTCTCTCCCAAAACAAGTTGAATAAAACATGACAACTCGTTAATGTAAGTGAAGAACGATAAAATTATGAGACGTCCATAACAGAAGTAGTTCTAATTATTTTCCTCAACCAGAAGTCTATCATACCATCACAATGACTTAGAAATGCTGCTGATGTGGGGCAGAGGGGAATCAAAAGGAAAATCAGCAAAGAATTCAGACAGCCCCAAGAATTTAAAGAAAGAGTCTGACTGAAGAGAAACGACTGCGGAAGCTGCCATTTAGAAAGCTTCAGGATGGAATTGTCTGATTTGGTCTTAAAAACATTAACTAGAGCTTGTTAACTACAGATCTAAATCTGTGCGGAGGCATGGTTTAGTCTAGAGCCGTATTATGGAAAGACTGTTTTTCTTGCTGCATGGTTTGAGGAACAGCTGGTTGCAGTAAGTGAGGTGCTGGAGTGGGGGTTGCTACGATTTGAGATGTAGATTAGACTAGAAATTGTTGAGCCTATTTCTTGTACCTTAGTAAGGAAATCCTGGGATACAACATATAGTTTGGGACATGACATTTGTATGCAACTGCCAGGATGGTGGAAGATGAACTGGATGGATCTTGGTCTTCTTTCATCTAACAATTCTTCGTTCTTAATGCTGAGATGAGGTGGTGAACGCTTCAATCTGTGCACTAAATTAGTTGAACGGGAACCCGGCTGCAAAAGTGTCAAGTTTGGGATGCTCTTGTATTTGAGGTCCAGATGACTTTGCTGGCTTCAACTCCCTAGAGTGAGTTTCAGGTTGAACATTTGAGGCTGAAATTCGACCTCTTCTCTATCAATGCAGTGCTTTCATAATTGGGTTGATACCATCTCATGAAGCTAATGGTCTGGGCTGACGCTCCAATGCAGTGTTGGGGAAGTGCTAGATTGTTGAAGGTTCCATCCTTCAGATGAAAGAAATAGAGGTCCCGTCTGCCTACTCATGACACTACTTGAAAAGAGATGGGAGTTTCGCCCAGTCTTCTGGCCAATAATCCTCTGGTAAATTGATCGATCGCCTCCTCATTCTTTGCGGGACTTTGCTGAACAAAAATGTTGTTGCTGCATTCACCACAAATACAATCACTACACCACAGTAGTTACTGTGAAATGCTTTTAGACATTTTGTTGTAATAAAGGGCTATATCAGAGGCAAGGATTCTTTCCTATTATCCCATTATATTTATCTGGAGGAGAAAACAAATTCAACTAAAATTTACTTTATTTTGATCATAATTTTATATTTTTTAAAAAAGTGTGTAATCTGGATCATCAAAACCTCTTTGGTGAGATTTAAATAGGAACGTGAACAGACATCCATCACCTGCAGACAAAATGTGGTTCTTCACTATGGGAATTCTGTGCTGTGGGAACTTGTGACAAGTGTTTGAAGCCTGAATGTGTGGGCGGATCAGCATTGTGGATGTTCCGTCTAGTGGCATCTGTCTGTAATCTCCCCAGTGTGGGGGCAGATGTGCAATGGATATCCTGTGCCGCTGGGAACCTGTGGTATAAGGAATCTGGAAGCTGAAACACCGGAATGTACTCGTATGAATTCTTGTCTGCCTCGGGCAACCGCCATCACTTGAGGCGGAGTGTGGGAAAAAACCTGGAGACGGAGACTAACTTAATAAAGGGGCATAATGGAAAACCATGTGTTGACATGGTGGGGATGGGGTGGGGGGGGTTCTAATCCTTAGAGATTTCAAATGGATTCCTTAATACAAAATGTCCTTGTTCATTTTTCCGCCTGCCTTTCCCAGGACATTGAGCATAGCTGTTGCATGTCTTTCTCTCTTGCTCTTTTTCCCACTCTGTCCCAACTGAGATGCATTAACTCAACCCCAACCAACAACTTAACCCAAGACCCTCCTGGTCTCTGGTGTTTCACTGTTCAGTGAGTGCACTTATCCACTGCAAATCTTCAGAGTGCTTCCTATTGGGGCTTTGTTCCATCGTGATGTGCTTTCGGAGTGGAGTTCCTCCAGTTGGCATGACTAATGGATGTTACCCTTTGGATGAACTTTCCACTGTATGGCAGTGTAGCAGATCGAAGTGCTGCATTTTCATACTGAATATCCATGATGATTAATACTTACAGTGCCGTTGGGAGTTGAGAAAAGCACAATTATTGTTCTTGCCTAGTTTTTCTTCCAGATGTGTTACTGGTAAAATACATTGTGTATCATAGAGTTGCATAGAATCTTGCAACATGGAAATGAGCTATTCAGTCCAAGTTGTCTGGACCAGTGTTTATACTCCACACAAGCCAACATCCCTCCTAATCCCTTCTCCTATACTTCTCTATTCTCTCCTTCCTTACGTGTGCATTCTTTCCTCTTAAATACATTGATGGTTTTTGACTCAAACCACAGCTTCTCTTTGAGCTCCACATTCTCGCCACCCTGGTGTGCAAAGACCCTTTTAGATCAGACTCTCCTGTATGTCTGCCGCCTCGTTTTAGACTCAGGATATCTCAGAGCTCAGTATTCCATCTTAAATCCTACCCATTTATAAGTGGCGTCTGAATATTTACCTGTGAACACTGAGTACTGATGGCATTGGAGAGCTGCTGAGCTGGGTGATGGAGGGATCTTATTGCTGCTGCTGTTTTTAAATTGAGGATTGCAGACGTGCTTTGTGTTAATTATGACTCTACACAGCTTTCGGCTCGCTCACTCCTCCCCTATAATTTTCAAACTCGTGGATTCAGTAGAGCATGCTTGAGGGGAATGCTTCCTGTGCAAAGTATAGTCTTCATAATTGGAGGGAAAAAAATCTACTGTTTACTGCCATTGATTTTTATTAACCAATTTCCCTCCAGTGGAGATTGGACTTGCAAATCTGCAAGTCCAATTATTATTATTATAACTCTGCCCTTCCCAAACACGCACTGCTCACTTATACAAATGTGATTTGTTGCTGTTTTTTTAAATATTAAAAAAAATTCTGGTAAGAAATGCATTGGAAGAGTTCCTGTGGCTCATTGCATAAAGACACTCAACAGTGGATAGTGAATCATACAAATCAGGAAGGTCTTGGGCTCAGTTCCTAGTTTAAGCTGACTTAGTTGATCATAGCTCAGATAGCAGTAGCAGGTGCTTGATGTTTTGGGATGGATTTCTGACTTCTAGGTGACTGGCTCAGTCGGTACAACCCTCGCCTCATGAGTGAGTCAGAAGTTTCTCCTGGTGTCTTGACATCTTTCATTTTGTGGCAGTTTATGGGACATTGCTCCAAGCAAATTGCCTGTCGGGTGTGCCAACAGAACAGTCACTATATTTTGCAGTATATCTTGTGAAGCCCTTTGACACATCCTCCTCACATGACTCTTCACACATGTGCGTGTGTGTGTGCACGCACAGATGTTTGGTGATGACTCCCACTGAGGCAATACAGGCATCCCCAAAGGTGTCAAAATCTGGGATCAATTCCCAGAATAGACTCCCAGATGAAGAATGTCCACTTCAGGAAAATCATTGGCGATGTGGCTTGCTGTGTGTCTTCAGAAGAAGTGGGAATATGTGTGTGTGTGTCTTACATTATGTAGACTTTTAATATCTGGTTATCACCCCTCAATTTAAAATTGGAGAACATCTGGATGCCACAAAACTACAGAAATAACCCCAAACTTCTGTTCAGTTGTCGGGTCATATGACTTTGATTGTGTGACCACTGGCTAGGCATTAGTCTGATTCTAATTGCTACGCTAATTTGTCCATTTTACATTCATGCTCTAATGCAGTCAGACCTCTTATACAGCCTCTGGCCAGAGTATTCCCAGTTGTGTATTTAAGGGAGCTGGTCGTGATTCCTTTACATGGTCTAATTTCCTATTCTGAAGGGACTTACACATACCACTTAAGCAGTGCTGAAGGTTTCTTGTGAATTCCAACATTTTGTTGAACTGCTTAACTTTCGGGTCTTTATAAAAGAAAAATTAATTTGTTAATAGTTTTGAATTTCCCTAAAGTTTTTGACTTTGTTGGGGATAAATTTTCCCAACCTGGACAGATGTTCATTCTGGAGGGTGTTCTGCATAATTGCTGCTTAAGTTCAATTTTCAGAGGATGTGGGTGGGCGAGTGCACGGGAGTGGTGGATACCTGTGTGTAACGCTATTTGCTCTGTTTAAATGCTTTGGGCCTTACGAGGATACATTACAAGGCTGATTTGCTTGGTAATATTTGCCTGCTGAATTATCTTAACAGTAATGCCCCACAGTGTTAATGCTGAAGAGACTCTGGAGGTGAATTTGTGATGCGTTTCGATCTTTTCTGGAAAGATGATAACACTCCCTGGGGGACAATTGGGCCACAGAATACGAGCTCCGTTTTGTGAATGTTCGATCCCGTGAAATATGCGCAAACATCAACATTGAGTGTTCACAGATGTGATTATTGGAATCAGATGTTTTACTTGGCCATCCAAACTGTTTTAAGACTTCTTTACTGCACATACCTGGAAACGTTTGATGGTGATAAGAAAATAATAATAGTCCTTGCATTTGATATTACGCCTTATCACGTCTTTGAGTCGTGTCAAAGCACTTCACAGAATATATTGTGAACTGAATTGAATGTATATTTTATGACGAAACACAGCAGCCAATTGCGCCCAGCAGTGTCCCACAAACAGTCATGGATTGAGTGAACAATGTTTTTTGATAATTAAAGCATTAAAAGTAACCTTGTTTCCACGATAAGTTTGCTGTATTGTAGATGGAGTAGCACGGACGAGACAAATTAAATGGGATTGGAGTCTTTCATAGCGGGTTCATCTCAATCTAATGTGCTGGAATGGGATTTCTCTCTTGTATTGCTGTGATACACACTCAGCTGTAAGAGTTGTAAAGTCAAACCATTTTGGTGCAACTTTGGCTGCAAAGTTACCTTTTTTTAAATCTTTTCGATCATCGAAAGAGGTGATGGGTCTTGTGAATTGGAGGTGGATCTCTGGAGGCAAGCCCTGGCAGGACCACACCCTGAGACAAAACTCAGGTGTTTTATTGAATGGCAATCGTTGAGCTGTAGGTCTGTTCTCTCCCCTCTGTCCCTGTGCTATATTGTTGACGAGACGGTATTTTCTTGAAATACCCTTTTTTAGTTACGCTGGTTACACTATCTGCTGGCTGAGTAAACAAATTGAAATGCTTCACGGGACTGTGTGGTTTGTTCATTCACATCAGCAACACATCTGGCAGGAGTACATTGCCAAAAATTCCAATTATTATTGCGATTTTTTTTCTGAACTTCTATTTGCAGTGGAATTTAAATTCCAGAGCCAATCTAATTGGTTATTGCATGCGCAAGCTGCATATGTTTAGCTTGCTACATTTTAATGGAATTTAGAGGCTGGGGAAGGCTTGGCTCTTATCTGCTCCATTTTTAAACTCTCAGAGATTAAAACAGGAGATTTTAGATTTTTGTTTTACCCATCTTCTTATTGCAGGAAAAAAAGTATTTCAAAGGGTATGGGAAAAAGGCTGGGGAATGGCATTAGAGGTTATTTTTTAATCAGCCAGGTGTTTCTGACACAATCTGAAGCCAATCACCATGTTTAAGAGCTTCCAAACTAGAATCAGAATTCCCTGTTTGGAATTCAATTACTGTGGTATTAGAGTGAATTGCTTCTCCTCATAGGGTTAGTTAAAATTGGCTGCTTGTGGGGTGTTGCTGTGTGCAAATTGGCTTCTGCGTTTGACCGCAGAGGACTGTCATTGGACATTACAGTATAATCTGTGAAGCTCTTTGAGATGAAAGACACTTATCAAATGCAAGGATTATTTTAGCTACTTCACTATTCGTATCATCAAAGATGCATTGAGCCAAATGGCCAATGTTTTGGGTCACTTATTCATAGATGCTCTGATGTAAATTCGTCTGCTGCACAAATTAGGAGAGAAAATGTCCAGAAGCAAATTTTGCAGCAGGAGTGTGTTGTCGCCCTGTTCATATTCTGGCAAATCTCAGAGGTCCCAGTCAGTGACTGCGGAAATTAGCTGCAGCGTTCGCCTACAAAAGACAAAGTCACTGCACTTTGTTGTAAAGCCCTGTAAAACGTCCTCCTGACCTGAAAGACGCTGTATAAAATGGCCATGTCTTCAGCCACTGCGGCCCCGAACACTTGGAAATCCCTGCCTCAATCCGTACCCCTTGTTCCCTTTTTAACTATTCTTAAATTCCACCTCAAGACCTATCTCTTCGATTGCGCCTATGGTCACCTCGCCCTTGCTTGGCGTCCGCTCTGTAGTGCTCCAAGACTGTAACCTGCATGAAGGGCGCTGTATGAATGGTTGTTGAAATGTCTGGATTTATTGTAATTGTGTGCCGTCATGGCTTTGCACATGTCTAACCCGTGTAACTCTTTGCTCACTCACAGGACTGGGTGACAGCGACCGACATCCGAGTGACCTTAAATAGGCTGAACACCTTTGGAGATGAGGTTTTTAATGACCCGAAGGTGCTGAAGTCTTACTATTACGCCATTTCGGACTTTGCAGTTGGTGGAAGGTATTTGTTTAAACCAGCATTTTCTCTCAAGACTGAAGAGGTTGTCTGATAATCTGTGTGGAATGACAGAATCGTCATTAGGTTTAAGGCTGTGATATGTAGTTCGCTTCCAGTGCACGGCTTGACCTGAAGAGACATTGTGGGGAATCGCTGATGTTCACTGAACACTGGCGTTTTTGTACTAAAAAGCTCTTGATCTATCTTGTGACTGATTTAATTTGAGAGGTTGAGACTTTGTTACGAGTCTTGGGACCCAAATGGTAGCTTCTGAAGACTGCTGTTATCACGTCCAATTCATTAAATCACCACAATAGTAAATTTAGTTCACATACTGAAAGAATTGGCTACTTGTTTTACGTCAGTTACTTGGCACTCGTTAATAGGAACTTAAATACAGTAATAACTCAACTGGGACTTAAAGAGGGCACATTTCTCGGAACTGCATTAAACCATTGTATGTTTATAGTATATGGCTTTTAAACCCTATATGTTTACAGAGTTTAGATTTTAGATGCTGTATTTATAGACCTTGGCTTGTGCCGTGTGTGGAGCATTGGACTGACTGGAGGACTATACAATTTGAGCTCCGAGAAAAATAGTATGTGAACCCATCTGTAGCTCTGCATTTTTGCCCCTGTTGTGTGCGTCTCCTTGCACTGCTTCGGGTAATTAACACAACCAGGCATCCACACTGGGTATTTAATGACTGGAACGGGTTACAAGGAAGATTGGTTGAAGCCCCGGACACTGGTCTCAGATAAGAAATGGTTTGATACTGATGATGGGTAGACAGTAGGGTGGGTATTCTAGAGGATGAGATCAAATGGGCCGAAGGGCCTTCTTCATCCAAGCATCTCCTTTGATCTCCAAGAGATACCCAGTTGCACACTCGTGAAGGTACAGCTTTAGGAAGCAGATTGACTTCAGCTTCTCCTTAAGTGCCAGAACAGTACGTTCACCCAAGGGTTTACTTCAGGAACTCAGCTGCATTAACAACTGCTACAGTTGGCATACGCGATGAAGATTTTGTTAAGAATTGGATTAAAATGCGAAGGCGAATAAAAATCCAGAAAAAAAAAGAAATGAATACTAATTCAGCCATTCATCCGATCTGACCCTGCAGCCAAATTGCTCCACAGAGCTGTAATAATCCTTGTTGATGTGGAGATCGGGTGATCTCTCACATTCTAGTTTGATTAATGCATTAGATTTGGCCGATTAACTTAATACCTTACATTGTCTAGTTACCCAAAGTTTGACCCAAATACAAATTTCTTTTCCTATCTCGGCCACATCCCCACAGTCACCGAGTTAAACGCTTTTTAGCTCAACTCTGTTAGAATATGAATCCATGGAGCCTATCCCACATGATGTGTATGGAGGATACCTCAATTATGTGATCAATACTTATGGAATTTCGATGAGTAGAATGTATGTTCGTTCTGGGTCCTCTTAAATATGGTGATGGATCTCTGCATGTGTCTGACATCTGGCTGACCCCCCAAAAAATTGATCAACAATCAATGAAAGGATTGATTGCCAATTGCTCTTTTTAATTGTGTCATTGTACCATTGTAGTTCAACAACAACAGGTTACATTTGTATAGCACCTTTCACGTCAGTCGGTAGTACTCTGAGTCAAAAGGTTGTGGGTTCAAAGGAGGACTTGAACCTTCTGATCCAGAGTCCAAGGTGCTGCCAACTGAGCCAGGCTGACGTAAAGTCAACATTTTAAACATTTCATGGACTGCTCTTTGGTAAAAAAATTTTACCCCCTATCAGTTTCCGTCAGTCTTCCTGCTATTTTATTTTATCAATAGCCCAAGATTACATTTGGTTGGTCTCACAATGAGCGTCCGTGTTGCTAACTTGGAGCTGAAAAATGACTTTATTTAATAAAATATTTAAAAGCGGATCATTTGCTTTCATTTCCTGTCGACCTCTGGATTATTGAGTTGACTTAGGGATTTTTTTTATTATTTAAAAAAAAAGCTGCACTGGATCCGTCAATCATAACCGACCTATTAGAATTCCGTGAGGGCTGAATCTGGTTTATAATATTTTTTCAATTCAAGAAATTTGGAAATAATAACTATTGTGTAGCCGGTAAGCCGGGTGTACCCGTGAGATTGTTTCAGCTGTTTTTAAATTAAAAAGTCTGGAAGACATTGCCTTAGCTATTCTTGGACTTCTCTGGCACGATTTATAATTCTATTCTGTCCATGCCCATTCCTACTTAAGGTTTTGCGCTGTGAGAACGTGGTGCAGTGAGAGACAATGCAGTGAAAATGTTCCAAGGCTTTCCCAAGTCTGTTTTGCTTAGTCACGCATCGAAACTGCAACAATAAATCACAGCCTGACTACAGTAAAATCTTTGACAGCTTTCGATATCCCACTGGAGCAGCTCAGAGTAAGGGAGGTGCAGGCGGAGGAAAAGGTTTCCGTGTTGCAATAAAGGGTTAAATAGCCTCTATCAATGGAATGTAACCCACGCTAAGGGGTTTGATTATTTGGCAGTGTTTCCATTGTAAGCGTTCACTGAAATCTGTGTTATAAGGGCCTGTGTTCCTTGGGTGGATAGTGCCAGCTGTTTTTGAATCCTTTGGTTTCTGTCTCCCCTCTTCGCAGGTGCAAATGCAACGGCCACAGCAGCGAGTGTTTAAAGGATGATTTTGGTAAACTCGTCTGCAACTGCAAGCACAACACCATGGGAGTGGACTGTGACGCATGCCAGCCTTTCTACAATGACCGGCCTTGGCGTAGGGCCACTGCCGACAATCCAAATGAATGTCTGCGTAAGTACAGACCCCAGTGCAACTTTCTAATCCTTTGCAATGGCCCGTTGGCAAATTTGGCTGCTTTGCACTAAATGATCTATTCCACTTGTTTATCCCGATTTGGGTAATTGTGGTCAAGAACCCATCTCACCCAAGAGAGCATTTCCTGGCAAGGGTACCAGGCAGAGGTTTTCCAGCTTGCCTTGTTCCTTACTACAAAGGGTAAGAAAATGAAAATGTTTTTCATTTATATGAGATTAGTTCCCCTCCACCCAACCAAACAGAAATCCTTTTAGAAAAACTATTTTTTAATAAAAGTAATACTTGTATTTGAGATAGCACTCTTCATGTTGGGAGGATACCCAGGATTTTACTGTGAAGCGTCGTAACTGTATTTGTTGCTGATCTCCGCAGCCAATTTGTTATGCATAGCTATGTCCCACAAACAGCCATAAAGTGCAGGACAGTTTTATTTGGAAGATTGTTGGCTAGGACACTGGAAGAAACTCCCCTCAATCCTTTGACACCCACCTGAACAGGTAGACTTAAGGTCTCACCCGAAGGATGGCAAGACAATCATTGCCAGTGTCCCCCCAGCACTGCACAGGAGTATCGGCCACAAAATGAATGACCACTTTTAAGATAATAAAAGACTTCACAAAAGAGAATAAATAAAAAATATATATGTATTAAACTGGGTTGGTGGGTAATCTTGGGTAGAATTCAAGGAAATGCATCATAGGAATGACATAGCGAGAAAATGTCATCCGGTAAAGGGGGAGTTTTTATTATTTGCCAGACTCGCATTTTCAGTTATTTGCACAAGAAATCAATTGCATGGGTTTCCTGGCGATTTCTGCAGGCTTGGGTTATCAAAGCGAGAGAGGGACGGAGGTTCTGGTTTTGTTCCTACGTAATTTATTGCTGAGGATTGCTTGTGAAGCCACAATGAATGATTTAAAAATGTAGTGGGAAACGCAACTGGCTCTGCTATTGGTGGGCGTAATTGAGTTTAATGCTCTGAAGATGCCAGCAATTGTGGATTCCAATGTGTTGAGTAGAGCACTTGCCTCACAAACGATAAGATCTGGATTCAATTCCCGGGCGGGGTGAAACCTTAGGCGAGTTTCCTTACTCCACACGCCTCTGTTTACCTAGTAACAGTAGGAACCAGGTTGTTAATAGATTCGCGGATCGTTTTCTGAGGTAATAATCCCTCCAAAATGAATAAATAAAATTTGGTCACTCAATCTACAACTGTTTGTGGGGATGACACTGCTGTGTGCAATTGGCTGCCTTGTTTTGCCCACAAAATACACAGTCATTCCACTTTACAATATATTCTGTGAAGCGGTTTGCGGTGTAAGAAATTATTATAGTTGATTTGTTAAGGTCTAGTGACCAAGATGCTATGGAAAGCCTCTGAGAATCACAACATGACTAAACCTGTGGACAAAGTGGTAGTGACTTAAAATAAAAACAAAACATTCTTATTCACCTTCTCAATTCTGGTCAAAACCTCAAAATTACTTTACAGAAATCTTTTGTTGTGTGTGGCATGTATACGTGCATCCGATGGGATTAAGCTTTGTGAGTGAATTGATCTGGAATGTTTTATGGTCTTATTTTTTGGTATTACCCAGATGCAATATTATACACAAATTTACATTTATACAGAGCCTTTCACATCCCAAGGTGCTTAGCCTTGTGCCCCCCAAAAACCTTTTTATCGACACTGTATAACATATCTGCAGAATATTGAAGCATAACTTCATAGTTTTTAAAGTTTAAAATTACTATTGAAATTGGTAAAGAAACAATTCTCCCAATTGCTGTGAAGTGCTTTCATCCTCTCAACGTGAATGCTTTAACTTATTGATAATAATGCTTACATTTGATAACGTAAAGAATCCTTCACATTGGGACAATATCCCAAAGCACTTCACTGGATTTACTGTAAAAAAAACTGCAGCAATTGCATGTTTTTTGTTGGCAAATAAAGACCAGACCAGCACTTTTCTTATTCACCTTCTCAATTCTGGTCAAAACCTCAAAATTACTTTACAGAAATCTTTTGTTCTGTGTGGCATGTATACGTGCATCCGATGGGATTAAGCTTTGTGAGTGAATTGATCTGGAATGTCTTATGGTCTTATTTTTTGGTATTACCCGGATGCAATATTATACACAAATTTATATTTATACAGAGCCTTTCACATCCCAAGGTGCTTAGCCTTGTGCCCACAGGACCCACAGTCACTGCACTTTCCAGCAAATCCTACAAAACGCTTTGGAATGTTCCCCTCATGTGAAAAGCGCTATATAAATGTAACAATGATTAGCATTATTATTAATACTAGCTTGGCACCAGTGTTGGGTGTATTGATTTGTAGAGGTGACACAATGAAGAGATTAATGGTGTTTAGATTGGTGATTTTTTTCTCTCTCTCTCCCCCTCTCACTCGTCAGCCTGCAATTGTCATGACAAGTCTTCCCAGTGCTACTTTGACCCAGAGCTATACCGAGCCACGGGTCACGGTGGCCACTGTCGCAACTGCATCGACAACACCGATGGCCCCAACTGCGAGAGGTGCAGAGACGAATTCTACCGGCAGGGCCCCAACGCTCGCTGCCTGTCCTGCGACTGCAGCCTAGTGGGTGAGTACTTTGTAATAACCCCGAGAATTACTCTACTGGCTTGCTTTTGGCGCTATGTTCCGATTTAAAACCGCTGTCCGTCGTAAAAGTCAAGGTGGCGAAAGGTCCGCTTAAAGTTTATGGGATTCTAAGTGAGTTTTTTGTATTTGTATTTAAAGGAGTATTTTTGGAAGAGGTGGGAAACCTTGGGAGTAAATGTGGGATTGTTTATCTGGTTTACACTGAGAAACAGCGTTTAATAATGTCGAGGAATGAATCCAGATGGGTGTGCTCGAGTAAGCGCTAGACGTAGGAATTCCCTTCTCTTTTCTCTCTCCCCCATACCCCGCTAGTTTAGCCGATTGAGCTCAATATTCCATCTGTTTGCATTCATTTCTGCATTGTGCATTTATTTGTATTAAGTTGCACTTGAGTGCACACGCGCACACATTGCGGTTTGCCTTGGAGCCAAAGGTGCTGAATTAACATTAGAACATTTAGCTTTGTCTAATGTGATACTTAAATCCAACATTCGAGAGGTAGAGGATTAAAGTCCAAAGCTCAGTGTTAGAGCATACTCCTGAACTTTCAGCCCTGCCCATCCAGTGTCTTGAAATGAGTGGCACTGTTTTCATTAATATCTCGAAATTCGCAAATGCTATTTCTGTGCTATTGGAATGAAAGGATTTTTCAATCATGCACATGGCCTGAGTATGCAGCGAAATGGTGGTACTTGTTAACACTGATTTCTCTTAGTAATTCTCAAATACTGACACTGGCTTCATAGGGTAAATTCATGCACGTTCCCACAGATCAGTCAGTGGGTGTAAATTGAGAGAGATGGGTGGGAATGGGATCCATGTTATTGGAAGGAAGTATGAAAGTTTTGTTGTATATGGATTGTTGGAGATTGGAATGCAGGGCCACAACAACAGCTGAGCCTGAGCCTGTTTTTAAAAGAATCAGTCAATTGAGTGTGCACGGGGAAAGAGCAGGAGAGTCAGAGTGGGGCCAACAGCTCCAGTGTTCACAGTGATTTTACATTTATATCCAGCGCCTTTCATGTCGGGAAGAAGCCACAAAGTGCTTTGCAAAGTGGAAATGGGTGCCCAAGGTGGGGATAGCTGAGGAAGGTTGAGAGGGGGTTGGGATGGGAGATGACTAAAGGCACAGTGAACTAAAATACTTAAGGTCAGTTTTAAAGGTGGAGAGGGAGGGACTCTGGGTTGGAATTCCAGAGAGTGGGGGGGACAGAAGGCTGAAAGCTCTTCCACCAATATGGGTTGGGGTGAGCGGAGAACATGAAACAGGTTCTACTCCCATTCCCAACACCAGCACCAACATGATGGGCTTGTGCTTAAACATTCCACGATTACATAAAGCCAGGACATGCCAGAGGCTGTCTGTACATTAATACATGTATCCATAAACAGTGAACTAGTCACTTCATTCAATTCTATTTAAAAAGATTGGCCCCTCTCCAAGCTTGATAAGCGACTTTATCTCAGGAAAGGATTGCTTTCAAGAGGTGTTGTGCGAAGACACATCAGCCAGTTCAGCTGTGCATTTATTGCACCGTCTTGTCACTACATCCACTCAAATGTATCATTAAAATTTCACAACACTTTACAAACAGCTCCTGGGCTGCCTTGGAATATTATTATGATGGAAATGGGCTTGGGCAGCTGCAAAATCTGTCAAAATGTAACTTGTCAGGACAGCGTAGTTGAAATTCCTCCCGACGACTAAATGACAGATTCTCCAACTCTGGGTTCATTCAGTAAATTGGTGGTGGGGGGAGCAAGAGGAAGAATCTCTCCTTGAATTCCCAAGATTGTCCCTTTATTACACAATTTTGCTCCAGGCTTTTAGGTGGTTTTTTTTTGCATCTTTTGTCTTTCGCAGATTGGAATGACTTTTAGCTGCTCACAAACGTTGGCGTATTGAATTTCGTAAAGTTCAGCCGTGATCCGGTCAACTTGACTTTTTTCACCTCCCTACCTCTCCTACCTGCTTACTTGCCACCCACTTCCTGTTGCCTCCACTCGACTGGCTCCGGACTCCTGCTTGCCTCTCGTGCCCTCCGTTCCACCATCAGTGGCCGCGCTTTCAGCCACTACGCTCCAAAACTCTGGAACACTCATTCCCTCCGCTTTGCCGCATACTTCCCCATTTTCAGGAGATCTTCCTCTTCACCTAAGGTCACCTTCCCCAGCTCGGCATCGTGCTCCACCATTGTCAAGCTCTCTAGGATGCTACCCTGCACTAGGAGCGCTATGTAAATTCAAGTTGTTGTTTTTCAAAAGTTCCCGAATGAGCAGTCTTTTGGGAAACTGGCGAGCTGGCGTTTTCACAGTGGAAATAGCTTCCCAGGTGATGCTGCTTTCCCAAATAGAATGGCAGTGAATGGCGGATACCTACTGTCAAACTATTAACATTACAATTTTTATAGTATTGCAACAGTGCATTGGTATTTGAAATGAAATCAGTTTACTTTCCAATCCTCCCTCCCTCCTTCCCTCCCTCCCTGTCTTCTCCACCCTCCAGGTAAAAATCGGACATTCTTTCCAAGTAGACAAATTGCATTCCTTCTGCGTCTTTGCTTTTCAAGGTTCCCTCAGCACTCAGTGTGATAACTACGGTCGCTGTAGCTGCAAGCCTGGAGTGATGGGGGATAAATGTGACCGCTGTCAGCCTGGCTACCACTCGCTCACTGAGGCGGGCTGCAGGTAACTACATGCAAACTGCTGGACTGGCTGAAAAATCCCCCCAAAAAATCGGGACATTCGTTTCATGGCTGTTTGTGGGACATTGCTATGTGCAATTGGGCTGCCACATTCACCCACAACTATAGATTCACTCCATGGTAAATCGTGCAATCTCTTTGGGATGTCCTCCTGATGTGAAAGGCGCTGTACCAAATGCAATGATTATTATTTAATACTCTCCTCTACTGTTGTCGGGTTATCTCTTCTTTGGTTCCCTCTCCCCTCCCCCCCACCCCCTTGAGGCAACAGTCAGGAATCCACAGGTACTCGTTCCATCAGAGGTCACTGGATAGAGATCTGGAGCAAGAACCTTGAACACTGGTTTTCTTTCTTTGCCCAGGGGCATTGAAGCCAATTGTATCTCCTAACCTTTGCCCCAGAAACTAACTAACTCAGCACAACAACTTGTTGCTGTTCGACTTTCGTGGCGCCATCCTGAATTGTGTGCATTTGCATACTTTAGTTTTAACAAGTTGAGTATGTTTTGAGTGGGAAGATGGAGAGGAGGTAGTGACTGTGTATACTTTTAAGATACATAGATGGGGGGAAGGCGAAAAGATACATAACAGGAAAACAAAACTGCATGATTTTCATTCCGCTTGTAGCACAAGTTGAGAATGAAAATGTGAACAGGGAGCACAAGGGTGTTGGGCGGGCCATTCATAGGATCATAGGAATTTACAACACAGAAGAAAGCCATCCAGCCCATTGAGTCTGTGGCATCTCTCAAAGCAAGATTCTCATTCAGTCCCACTACCTTGCCTTGTTCCCATACCCCTCCAAACCTTCACCTCGTATACCATTCGTGGTCAAGTTGCATATTGAAGTGCTGTGTTCAAATCTGGAAACTTTTATAAGGGGAGTGAATGTGCCGTGTTCAAAGTGTTAGATTTTATATTTGAATCGAGCTTGCCTACATATTGAATTTGATGCTTTTATGCTATGGTGCTAATTATACAAATGACACTGATATTTTTCAGTGTACAAATAGGCAGACAGTACGCATCTTCATATAACTCGCATGATCTGATACTGAATCTTCCAGTGTTCCAGTGTACTATACAACCACTGAGAATTGGTTTCATAGACAATCCGTACTAATTGGGGCTAGTGTTTCAAGGTCTTAAAAGCCCTTCCGTTTCTAATGCTGCGTTCCTGTTTGCAGGCCGTGTGCCTGTAACCCAGCTGGCAGTACAGCGGAATGCAGCCTTGATACGGGACGCTGTATCTGCAAGGATAATGTTGAAGGATTCAACTGTGAGAGGTAAGGGTCATGTTTCGGGAGTTCATGCCAACAATCGGGTCTTGGAAACTTGCCGTGAACACTGAGGAACCTGATCTGTGCGAGTGCATGTCACTCGTTCATCCTCCGCATCCCACGGGGTGGAAACAATCTGTGTGCTGATGCCCCTCTGCGCATAAGAGCTTTGGAAATGTGGGAAATCCAAGCTTAATTCAGAAAGCTGTTTCCATCGGTTCTGGGGTGGGGTTGGGTGGGTGAGTGGGAGAAGGCAGGGGAGCGGGGAAACAGCCGCAGAACAGCAACTTCCAAATCTAAAACTGCGTTTAATCATTTTTGAAAATTCTACAAAAAATCTTATTTTTGAAGGCTAAGACCAGGGGAGGAATGGGGGGAAGAGAAGAATTTCAGGCTCTGAGAGAATCTGTGAACATTCTTCACTCTTGCACCGAGCAACTCCTCCTCTGCTTACATTCCAGTCGATTTAAAAACGTTGTTCTCTCTCAGCTTCTCGTCCTTCAGCTACGATTTCATCAGCATCTACAACAACATCTTGCATTTATATAGCACCATCTACGGTGGGGCAGTGTCTCGGAATGCTGATCTAATCTAATGCCCCCCTCCCCCACACCTCACTCTTTAGACCTTCTTCCTCCCTCTATCTCATCATCTCCACCCACCGCTCACCAATCCCTCTTTAAATCCCACATAGAAACCAACCCCTTCAGCCATGCTCAATGTCATGTTCCCCTTGTCCCTTGCTCAATGTCAGACACAATACCTTTGATGTACTCCCAAGATGTTATTCTTTTTAAGGGGTGCTGTATAAATGCAAGTTGTTATACCACCTTGTGGAATAGCAAGCCAGACTAAGGGACTGCTGTAAAATAATCCTTAGTGATGAGGCTCCTTCCCTCAATCAACTTTCACTTTTTGGTATTGGGTCTGAAATCATGTGTCAGCTTAGTTCAGTTTGATAGCACCTAGGCCTCTTGAGTTAGAAGGTTGTGGGTTCAAGCCTAAATACACAGACACTCCACGTAGAGGGGTAGGAAGGACTTCAAAAGCGCTGCGTTCTTGGATCATCCTATGTTTGAGGACAGTAGTTTCGCTGCTCCACCAAGTCGGTACAGGAAATCCTGTGAAGTGCTTTGGGACATCCTCTGATGTGAAAGTTCCTGTGCCAAATGCAAATTTTTTTTTAATATTAAATCCAAATGATTGTGCGTTCTGGTTCACCCAGTGCCAGGCAGCGTTTTTAGTCCTTCAAGGCCCTGACCGATATCAAAAGGATCAGACAAGGTGGCTCTGCCTAGTTTTATTTGGCCAAAAAAGAGAGAAAGCATTGTTATCTTCCATGGCCTGCTGTCTTTTTACAGATGTTGCAGTAATGTGTTAACTAACACACGCTTCGTCAGTTCTGACAAAGGGTCAAGGACCCGAAACGTTGACTCACTTTCCTTTCTCCATAGATGCTGCCTGACCTGCTGAGTGTTCCCAGCTCTCTCTGTTTTTGTTACATGCTTGGGAGGCCCTGGTACGAGATGGGGTGCTGGAAAGTCCCCTATGCAAGGGCATAAGTTTTTAAGGCATAAAGTTTCAATTGGCACGTTGGCTTCAAGGTGTCTGCTGACACAGCGCTCCAGCACCTAAGGGCCCCTGACCAATACAAGTGATCTTAAAGCTCGGGATATTGACACCTTTGATGGTTTGAGCTTTATCATTTACTCATAAGAAGGACTTCAAAAGAGCCATTTCCTTGGATCATACAACAAACAGACAAACCTATGTTTGAGGACTGTAGTTTTGCTGCTCCAGCAAGCTAAGGTTATTACGAGGTCAGGAGTTAAAGATCCAAATGAACACATTCGCAGTGCTTTGTAGTAGCTAGAAAGCTGTGAGTCTGTCATGGCTCTCAGCCTTGTGAATGGCCAAAAGGATAAGTACAGTGTGCGGAATCCTAGCATCCAGAATATCTCAATCTGTGTCAGGTGGGGGGTTTTGATACCTGCTTCCCCTTTGCTACTGTAAATTGTGGAAACTCTTCATTTTTCATCCATTGATGCAGATTGCACTTCAAAATGCAGTGGAGTTGGGCTGATGCTGATCTTCAGTAGCTGAGGGATGGAGCAGGAACCTTTGGGGATATGTCCATTTTGTGGTTTCCATTTAGTTTTTTTTGGCGTTCTCACTCAGCTCCTCTGCCCTGAACAGCCAAAATTTACTTTGATATGAAGTTGCTCGTTTGTCCCGAGTCCTGTTTTACATGAAAGGTCCAATGATGAAAGGAAGCCTGGTAACCAGCCATTTAGCTCTGTCTTAGCCAAATCATCCACCTCAAAGTCTTTTATAAAACAGATATTGACTGAAACTGATGTTATTGAAGAGTGAACCAGATGCATACATGAGGGAGAAGGGAATAGAGAGTTATAAGAGAATAGATTAGAAGGGGTGAAGGCTCATGTGGAGTATAGAAACCAACATGGACTAGTTGGGCTGATTGGCCTATGCTGAATTCCGTGTAAATCTATGCTGCCGGTTATCCAAATTGTTAGCAGTAAATGTATCATAAGAGAAATTTTATTTTTCCTTCCAATGATTCCACAGATGCAAGCCTGGCTTTTTCAACTTGGAGCCCTCAAATCCCCATGGCTGCACAGCCTGTTTCTGCTTTGGACATTCATCTGTCTGCAGTAAAGCAGAGGACTACAGCGTGCACAGGATCACAGCTAGCTTTGATACAGGTATACAATGATGCTCAAGTTGCCAATGCGTTTATCAGAGTATTGCAAAAGATTGTAAATGGAAAAATTCAGAGGTAATTTTGTTGGTAGAATCTGCGATCCCTTTGTCAAATCTGCAGGAATCCAATACGTTCATTTCAATTGTATAGTGGCTCATGCAGTGCCCACACTTGTCTCTTTGCATCTGCAGGTCTTGATGGATGGAGGGCCGAGCAGCGGGATGGGGGTGAGGTTTCACTGCAGTGGTCCCCAATGAGCCACGACATCTCCGTGACCTCCAACAATTACTTACCAGTGTACTATGTTGCTCCCGGTATGTGGACTCGGGATCTGCACAATGTGGTGTATTGTTCTAGAGGCAATGTGTGCAGTTGATTGATGTTAATTGCTGCTTGGTAGCCAAGACCAGTGTTGATGAGAGTCTCGCAGAACATATTGCTGCCAAGGTTAGCTCAGGGTCACCTAATGACGATGCACCGGATGTAAAATTGGACAGCTTCTCCCAACACTTTAAAGGGCTCGACTCTGGGTTTGAATTCTTAGTGGGTCTGCTCAGGGCTTCACCCTTTTGCATTTGTTAACATAAGGGTTATGCATTTTGGGATGCTGATGAGAGGGGTCTTCCCAGAGCTGAACAAGCTATGAGGTAACTCTCAGGCAGATTTGCTGTAATTTCAAGGCTTTGTGCCCAACTGTCCAGCTTGTTTGGAACATCAATGAAACTTGGAGATGTACAACTCTGCGAGCTGATTTTTTTTTACAGGGAGAGTGCTCCCGGCTGGACAGCGCACCAGTTTTTACATTCTCAAAAGACTTGCTTGCATACTTTTGCCCACATAAAAATAGTCACTCCACTTTCCAATATATCCTGTGAAGCACATTCTGTGAATGGTGCTATCTCAAATATTAGGAAAGATTCTTATTATTATAATTCTAAATGTTCTTTTTTTTTCCTCCTCACTCATTTAAAGGAAACTTTCTGGGCAATCAGCTGATGAGCTATGGACAGAACCTCTCCTTCACTTTCTACATGGACCGAAGAGATACACGGTTGTCAGCTGAGGATCTTATCCTAGAGGGGGCAGGCTTAAGAGTTACTGTTCCCCTCATAGCACAGGGAAACCAGTATCCTACAGAAACTCCGCAGATCTACACCTTCAGGTGAAATGAGATCTAATGAAACTTTTAATAGATCTAGCATGAAATTGGTTACGTCTCGTAATGTGATTGATGGTGTCAGCCTGGCTCAGGTGGTAGCACTCACCTCAGAGTCATAAGGTTGCGGGTTCAAGCCTCACGTCGGGATTTGGAATCATATAGTCTTAAGCTGACTCTCCAATGCAGTGCCGAGGGAGCCCTGTCCCTCGGAGGTGCCGTCATTCGGATGAGATGTTAAACCGAAGTCCCATCAGCCTGTTCAGGTGGAAGTTAAAGACCCCGTTTGAAAAGAGAAGGGAGTTTCCCTTGGTGTCCTCGCCAACAATCCCCCATATAAAATTGGTCACTCACTCATGGCTGTTGTGGAGCCACTGCTATGCACAAATTGGCTGCTGTGTTTGCCTACAAAATACAGTCACCCCACTTTACAGTAAAAATTCTGTGAAGTGTTCTGAATCGTCTTGACAGGGTGATGAGGACCTATACCAAATGCAAAGACTAGTATATTTAATACTCTCCACGGGACTTTAGGAACATGTGGCACACTGCCAGACACCAGCCTGGTGAGCAGATGCAGCAGCAAACCTAGCACTGGTATCTGCCCAGGGCTATGTCTGCAAATCCATTCTGCAAGGCTCATTCATTGTCCTGCACCATATAGTATGTGCGTTCTGTGTACCGTGCGTCATCTGCACCATGAATGTAAGGTACAATCGGCCAAAGTCCAAAGAGCAATTGCATTTGGAAAAAAAACACCCAAAGGAAGAGATGCTTTAAGCAAATGTGGTATCCAGAGAGTGCATGAGTGAGTGGGGAGTGTCCTGGAGGCCCTAATTTGGCACATAGTTAAGCTGATCTAAGCTGTTCTATCATGGAAAGGAGCTGAGCAAAGCCAGACAATCCGTCAAACCCCCTCCCACATCACCGTCTCCCTTACAGTAAGGGAGAAACTTGTCCTTCTCTGCTTTTACACTGACCAGTTGTCCCCCTGCCCTGGCAGCGATGTGGTATCAGCGTGCTTATTATCTGGTTGGGAATAGTGCAGTGTGTGGAGAGATTGGAGCAAAATAGAAAAGAAATCTCATGTTCGTGCTCTCTCTCTGTCTGATTGAAAATAGAATCACGTTCATCCCATGTGCCTCCGTTGAATTCAAGGCCAAGTCCCAGGAGTGGACACATGGTGGTCTTGCTCTCTATATCGGACCACCCAGGGTCTGTATAGATAGAAGTATCGATTTAATCATAAGTCAATTTCATGTCCTCTAAGAACCTACTTTATCTGCAGTCTGTTATGCTGAAGAATGTTTTTCTAACTGTTTATATTGAGCCACTGTAAATATATATAACCTTACACTCTTATTTTGGAACTGCTTTAAGAAAGTGGATGTTAAACCCTGCTTCCCTGCTTTCCAGACTCCATGAAGTGTCGAGCTACCCGTGGAGGCCACTACTTTCCTCGTTTGAATTTCAGAGGCTTCTCCATAACCTGACGGGCATCAAGATACGAGGCACATACAGTGAGAATAGTAAGTCTCCCAGTTTGCGATCTAGACTGGCTGTGAAGGTGCGTCTCAAGAACTACCTCTTTGACAGCGCTTTCAGTCATCTTTCCCAATCCTCTTTAGCTGCCACCCCCAGCTCGGGTGCCAAGCCGGGATTGTTAAGTGCCTTGAGACATCCTCCTGACATGAAAGGTGCTATGCAAACGTAAATTTGTGATGTATTCAATAATAACCTGATCAGCAAAAATATCTTGGTTTACAAAGGTAAAAACGTTTCACATCATCTGCGTCTCCGAACCCAACTTCTCTTTATTCCACCACAGCTCCTGGCCACCTCGACGATGTGGCTTTGCTGACCGCTCGGCCTGGGCCCGGGTCCCCCGCTCTGTGGGTGGAAAGGTGCACGTGCCCAACCGCTTACCAGGGACAGTTCTGTGAGCAGTGCGCACCGGGCTACAGGAGAGAGAATCCTAGCCTTGGCCCTTTCAGTCCCTGTGTGCCCTGCATGTGCAATGCACACAGCGATTCCTGTGATCCTGAAACTGGTGAGTGCTAAAGGGCTGTTTGCAAAGCTGCCATGTGTTTCCTTACTGAGGCCACTTGTTGGGAGAAGATGGTATCCATATAAAATGTATGACAATGGTATCAATATAAAATGTACGTTAGGGTTATGATAAAAACAGATTTTTCTCTTCTATGTTAATCCATATTGTTGATTGTGGAGAATCGGCAGCATATTGACGGAAGTACCAATATGGTTCTCTCAAATGGTGCATGTTGGAGGTTGTCAGCAATGAATCAGGACAATAGTCAGACAGAATCTCAAAAGAAGCAATTAGAAGAAATAGAGAAACACCAGCTGGGGTAACAGACAGATGTGTGCTTAAAATATGCATACATTGGCTAAAGGAGGGAAATTGGAAGAAAACAAGGTAACTTTGGTCCAGTGTACATGTCATAGTTGGGAGGTTGTTCATCATAACTAGACCAAATAGTATGAGTTAATGAGAAGAAAGGAAGAAGCAAGGCTGGAAGAGTAGAGATTAGGAGACAGATGTCTCCTTGATGCATCAGGTTGAAGCCGACCTTATGGGCCTCCTGCATAAACAGGACTTAAGGGAGATAACTGAAAGGAGGAGATGTTTTAGAAAAGCATCAGTTGTCCGGTCAGACAAAAGGTCAGGAGAGACGTGCTGAATTTGGGAAAAATAACCCCAAAACCTGTATAAAAAGGGTCTGTTAGAGGGAGATAGGCAGTACGGGAGCAGAGATCAGAGGGACACCATAACTTTGTGAGTATATCACTTAGCTGCTCAGGCTCAAGAGAAGGAAGACAAAGAACTGCTGCTGCTGATTCCTTTAAACTGAGTATTTCTTAACTGCATGGTAACCAATGTGTTTTTAATACAATACAGTCAAGTATATCGCTATACTTTGATATAATCATTGTATTCTAGCAGTGCTTTTTGGACCCTTTATTTTTCTTTGTATTGTATGATTGATATTATCTGCTTTGTATCGAAATAAAACATTCAAAGGTGTGTCACGCCATATTTGGTATTTGTCGAGTCTCTATTTCGAACCCGGGATTCATTTTTCCCAACACATTAGTGTGAAGCCCTAGGTTAAGATATTCAATATGTCTCTCTCTCTGTCTATTTCTTGCCAACCCCCCCCCATACTGTCTCTCTCTTTTTCACATACACACTCTTTTTCTCTCCCCCCTTCTCTCTCTCTCTCTCCCCCCCACCCCCTCTCTCGCTTTTTCACTCTCTCTTTCTCGCTCCTCTCTTCCTCACCCTCTCTCTGAGAAATATTAATTTGTACTCAGGAAGTCTGTGGTCCACTTACCTTTGAAAGCCTGTGCAGTATCTGATGCCCTTCAGTTTTTAACCCAACAGTTAGGCTTTTCACTCTTTGCTTTCAACAATCTTAACACAACAATGAGAACTAAAGCAAAATACAGTTGGCAGAGATGCGTGTGAGATATAGAAAATCTTTGCATAATTTGCCCCTTCTGGTTGCAGGAGAATGTTACTGCAGAGACTACACAGCTGGACCAAACTGCGAGCGGTGTATGGATGGCTACTATGGTGATTCCACCTATGGCAGCTCAGTGGACTGTAAGCCATGCCCATGTCCAAGTGGGTCATCCTGTGCAGTGGGACCAAGACTCAAGGAAGTGGTGTGTACAAGCTGCCCTGCGGGTACCACTGGTGAGTTTCTCCTGGTTTCAGCGTCACTGTTAAACGAACGGCGTTCTCCACCGCACTGATTACTCTGGATGTGTTCACTGTGCAAATTGGATGAACATCACATTAATGCACAGCAACTACAAACCCCAGCACCAATCTATCTGTTGAGATCTACCTTGGGAAGGCTGGGTTGACTGCAGTTATATTGCTCAGAGCAGAGGAGGTTTAAGTGGTGATTTGATTGAAGTTTTTTTTTTTTGGTGAAATTTGATGGGTTAGATGACTTTAGAGAATCCATCTTCCTGATGGGTGGCTTGAGCTTGAACTTGCAGCCTTCTGACTAAGAGGCAAGAGTGCTACCAACTGAGCTGATACCTTTATTTGTCTGAGGGTACTCTCTCGCTATTGGAAGCAGATGGAAATTGGTTAAATAACCAAGTTAATAGTTATTATGAACCAATAATAGTTTGTAGGCCAAAGTTAGAATGAAGTGCAAACTATTGTAGCCTGAGTTGAAGTGGACCTAAGTGTAGAATCATGTCCCAACATTTTTGCCTTCAATTGTTGGTGTAAGGTTGGGGAACAGGCATTCAGTAGCTAAGGTGATTGAAGCTTGGTTTGATTTCCCTCAGGTAAACGGTGTGAGCTGTGTGATGATGGGTATTACGGAGACCCACTGGGGGAAGAGGGACCAGTGAGACCCTGCCGGGTATGCCAGTGCAGCGACAACATCGACCCCAATGCCGTGGGCAATTGCAATCGTCAGACAGGAGAGTGTCTGAAGTGCATCTACAACACCGCTGGCTTCTACTGTGACCGCTGTAAAGAGGACTTTTACGGACACGCGCTGACCCCAAACCCAGCTGAGAAATGCAAACGTAAGCTTCCCTGCTGGTCTCCATACCAAATGTTGCCTTCTATGTTTCCAAATAACAACTTGTATTTATATAGCACCCTTCATCCGGGTAACGTCTCAGAACACTGATGACATTAAATGTACTTAATTCAGTGAAAATCGAGTTCCTAAACTTAGATGCAGCGAACCATAGAAATTTACATCACAGAAGGAAGTCATTCGGCCCATCGTGTGTTGTGCCAGCTCTTTTAAAGAGCAAACCTTTCAGTCCCATTTACCTGCCCCTTTTTCCTCCATACCCCTGTAGTTTACTCCTTTTTAGATAGCTCTCTAGTTCCCTTTTTAAAGCTAATATGATTTTTGCCTCAGCATTCATTCCTAGCAGATGAGTATTTATAAGTTCTGGAGACAGGGCATGAACACCTGTGTGTGTGTATATATATATATATTTTGTATGCATATAATGTATATTATAGGAGTCCTGTAGCTCAGTGGTTAGAGCACTCGCCTTGCAAGTAAGAGACCTGGGTTCGATTCCTGGCAAGGTAAAACCTTGGGCAAGTTTACTTACTCCGCACGCCTAATAATAATCCCACAAGAAAAAAAACAAGAATAATTTGGTCACTCAATCCATGACTGTTTGTGGGACACTGCTGTGCGCAATTGGCTGCCGCGTTTTGTCCACATTCTGTGAAGCGCTTTGAGTCGTCTCGAAGATGTGAAAAGCGCTATATCAAATGCAAGGATTATTATTATTTATTATATGATTATTTGATTTTTCAGTCTATCCAGATTTCCTACGACTGAGCCTGTGAGGCAGTCAATGGAACTTCATACTTATTGCTGATATTTTATATCGCGATACTCTAGTCGAACGATGATTATTATTTTCTCAATATTCATTTTCCCGAAATTCTAAAAGTACCTGACTCTCTGACTGAAGCTGCTAGAGATGGGTGGGTGGGGGGTGGCAGGGAGGGAGCAGAGAAGGCTTTCGGTAAAATATAAAATATAATATAAAACATTGTTTGGCTGGGGTGTCAGCTTGTAAAGTGATCACTACCTCTGCACGCCATCCTTCACTCACTGTGATCTGGTAAGATCCATTAAAGAAACAAAAAAAATTTAGAAAGCATTTTTTTATTTTTTCAAAAAGTGCTTGCCTGTATCCTTAGCTGAGGAAACAATGCGGGAGAAAACTTCAGACTAAGTCTACGCTTTATTAATACAAATAATCCTTGCATTTAATACAGCGTTTTGTCACATGGTTGAGACGTCTCAAAATGCTTCACAGGATATATTGAAAGTGGATTAACTGTATATTTTGTGGGCAAAACATGTGACTGTGATGTGTGGGTTTTAACCCGCAGCTTGCAACTGTTCCCCTTACGGCACGGTGAACCAACAGAGGAGCTGTAACCAGGTGACCGGGCTGTGCGAGTGTTTGCCTCACGTCATTGACCGGGACTGCAGCCAGTGTGAGCAGGGTTTCTACAATATCCTCAGCGGCCAAGGCTGCCAGAGGTAAGTCTGTCACAGGAATTGACCAAGTTGGTTGTCCTTTTAAAGTGAATCCAGTCCTGGCCCTCCTTGGCAGCTTTCTTCAACAATAACAGCTTGTACTTGTATAGCGCCCTTCATGCTGGGTAGCATCCCGGACGGAGCGCTTAACAGTGGCAGAGTCTGATCCGTAATCGTTAATTACGCTCTGGGTGAAGAAATAATTCCTGGCGTCTGTCCTGACGTTGCTCTTTTGGATCGCACAACCTGTGCATCTGAAAGTAGCATCCTGGCACTGGGGTCTATGCCGCAATCGGTCATTGTCGTCTCTTAACACTAACTCCCCAAAACGGAGATGCCTTGTGATGCGCTTCAGGTTACAGTGCATTAACCTGAAGGTTACCAGAAAATATTATAGTCTCCATTAAAACTTTTACACGATGGGATTCCTGTTCAATAATGATAATAAATATTGCATTTGGTGTAGTGCCTTTCATGCTGGGAAGACGTCACAAGATATACTGTAATGTGTATTTTAAGACCACAGTCGCAATCATGCGTCGTGCTCCTAACTATATACAGTTTGTAGGCGAACAGAAAGGGAAATAGTTACTCTGTCACCCTCCCCAACCCCCACCCCAAACGCACTTGTGTTATTCTTCGCATTGCATTATGACGGGAATGAATCTAATTTGAACTCCTCGGCTTTATGTCTGTTCACAGTTGTGACTGTAATTCCATCGGTTCCACTGATGGTCAGTGTGATATTCGAAGCGGACAGTGTGAATGTCAGCCCGGCATCGTTGGGCAGCGCTGCGATCGCTGTGAAAGCTACCACTTCGGCTTTGGCCTGGACGGATGTAAACGTAAGGAGTGGGGAAGGGGATAAAGACTCAAGAGTTTCTTCTATTCTTGAAATAGCTTCTGCATAAACATCTTCTCTGCAAACATTTGTAAAACGTAGTGTTGCTGTTTTATTTGCTGCAGCCTGTGACTGTGATCACGAAGGCTCTCGAACCCCGCAGTGCAAGGAGGATGGAAGGTGCGACTGCAAGGAAGGGTTCGTGGGCACGCATTGCGACCAGTGTGAGGAGAACTATTTCTACAATCGCACAAGGCCTGGGTGTCAGGAATGCCCAACCTGTTACCGGCTGGTGAAAGATAAGGTAGGAACTTACCTGTTCTGATTGATGCACCCTGCGGTCCACACAGGACATCTCAAGCACTATGTGCACTCACACATACATACAGACACACAGACACACACACACACACGTACGTGTCTACCCGTGCATGCACCCAGACACATATCTACCCATGCACATACACACTTGTGTGCATGAGTAAAGTCTTGCCCCGTGCTCGCTCACACACAATCACAAGTACTATTAGTACATCAGGTTTTCCATTGGTCTCTTAACAGTTTAGTTTAAAATTAGCTTATTTTTCCAGGAATGCAATGCTCTTAATCTACAGTTTAGTCTCGATTAGTAGTATAGAAGAGGAAGGCACGTTATTTTGTCTTGTGGCAGGCTGCGTTGTTTGACTTTTCTGTAACAAAAAAAAGGTGATTCAAAGCTGTTTGTCCTTCAGTTGGCTTAATTGCTTTCCTACCAGATGGTTCATTCTGTGTTATGCTTTCAGGTGAACGAGCAGAGGCAGAAGCTTAAAGACTTAGAAGATTTAATTGCAAACCTTGGTACAAGCCAGGACACAGTGAGCGACAAGGCCTTTGAAGAAAGACTCAAAGAAGCCGAGAAAACTATTATGGACTTGCTGAGGGATGCTCAAAATATGCAAGGTAAACCACTGTCGCTTTGTTTTTGGTCAGCCGAGTGTCTGCCACATGCGGAAACCCATCACCGTGCTTCAGATTATCTAAATCAAACTGAGGGTTCCATATATGTATGCCATCTCCCTTTGAAATTTCCCTTTGGCGTGGAATACGCACTCTCTGCCTGTATCCTGTTTGCCTAATTCCAAGAATTAATAGGCGCAGATTGGCAAGAGGCGAGGCCTTTGGACCCCAGAGTGTGCGTTGGGGTATTGGAGGAGTCTAACCAGTTAAAACGGAATGGTTGCCATTGAAAGCAAGTGGCAAGCTGCTTTCCGCTGTTTGTCCAGCGAGCTATGTGTTAGGCTTTGCAGGGTGAATGTGAGTTGAGTGACGAGATTCTTGCTCCAAGTTTGCATCTTCCAAGTCCTGCTGATGAGGAGGTTGGCTGGGCCGTCATCAGCAATGCTTCAAGAAATGAAAACGCAGACTAGATTCTGACATTCCGATGCACAGCACATCACCTTGAAGCCCGCTCAACTCCAAGGAGACCTTGCTTACACCCCCACCCATACCTCCCATCTCCCCACCATGAATCTAAACATTGCTGAAACGTCGTACGTTTGAAAATGCACTTAGTCCTGGGAAAGCTTTTACAGCAAAGGTAGATGATGGGTTAATAACTAGCTTCCCAGGTGGCTCAGTGGTTAAGTTGCAGCATCTGATATGGTGCCAGGGACTGCAGATGACCTGATCGGTCAGAATTTTGTTCCTGATCAACACATGTGCGCTTAATATCCAGTGAATGTAGTGTTAGGCTCAGCAGGGATCATTCTCCCCCTTCTCTGAGGGAGATGGCATTTGGCTCAGTAAGCCTTCTCTTTTCATAGTTTTGTAGCTATGAGGAAATCACCTACCCCATGACGACTACTCGGGCTGACTAAAGAGCTTCAGTTTAATCCCTTCCGACCCTTTTGCAAACATCACATATTAGAAGCTCCCTGTTGTCAGATGTAGTTAATCCAAACTTTACTGATCTGATCCCTGATCCTTCATTACGAAGAATAGGCAAGGAAAAGGGTCCAAACAGATCAGAGGAAACTCAAACCTAAAACCTTGGACATGTTCAGCTGTGGTGAACTGCTCAAGGGCACCTCTCTGGTTTGTCAGTTAAAATGCGTTTCTGCCTGTTCCCCAGAGAGTTATAGGTCCAGGTTGGTATTGTTCTCTGGGCACCCTTGCTTTTGATGCAGTTTTGAAAGTACGGCACAAGTGAAAAGCATCAAAAGAATGAAGCCCAAAGACTCCTGTGGGAGCTGTCGGGTAGGAAGTGAAGACTAAAATTGTCAATCGGCAAATGTATCCTGTTTAACATAGACTTCGGACCACTTCAGCTGGATCCTGAAAAGCGGGAGCAGTTATCTGACAATTGACCTGGGGATATACATAATGTATATATATTGGTCTCTACTGCTCGACTAATGATTCAAAATCCCAACGTGGAGCTTGAACTTGGAGGTCAGGGAGCTGCCAGGCTGACACCTGAGCCAGGCGAGATGCACCTGTATGAAATGCACACAACCTTGTTTTAATGTATGTAGGTGTTGGACACTTGACTTCATGTGATTTTGTTTGTGTATGAAACAGAGGTGGACAACAGCCTGATGGACCGCCTGGCTGAAATTAACAACACGCTTTCCATTCAGTGGGGCCGTCTGCAGAATATAAAGGACACTGTAGATATCACTGATGACTTGGCATCGAGATCGACCAATCGGGTACGGGATGTGGAGCAAATGATCTCAAATTCACGCAGAGAGCTGGAAAAGGGCAAGACACTGCTGGGGAACTTGGTAAGTGATCGAATGCAAACCCTCTTGAGATGCCAACATTAAAAATCAGCGATTTTTAGCTAAATTAAGGCATCCGTAAGATTTTCCTTGTGGGGTCAGACTTGTGTGGGAAAACCCTTCGCCATACATAAGAACCTCCAAACCAAACCTCTGAGAGTTATACATGTGTACGGTTCCAGAGATGTTTCATGCCCAGTCACAGGAGCTCCCATCAACCTGGGCTCCTTTCAGAGCAGAGCTCCTATGGGTTAACTTGATGCATGGTATAGAATTATCAGGAGTCTCCATTTAGGCATCTTGATAATTGCTTTGCTTTCACATGGACAAGAGCCTTGCGTCTCGGCAGCTGGGACTGGTGTAACCTCGCAGCTCCACCTCCTAGCGATGTCTTATAGTGAGCACAAAGAAATCAATGAGTGGAAGATTTAATTGTTTTTTCACCTCCCTATCTCCCCCTTTCTTGCAGTCAATAGCAACACCAGATTCCAGTGGCGATCCAAATAACATGACACTTCTGGCAGAAGAAGCTCGGAAACTTGCAGAAATGTGAGTGTTGCATTGATGGCAATGTTCCATGGTTGGTACACTGCCCTTTCATTCTGTGGGCCTTCGGTATAAAGTAAACAGATCCCAGATGTTTGTGTGGGTGGGGGGTTGGGGTGGAGGTAAAGCATGTTCTCTGTTGGCTGCATGGATCCTGAAGGAATTAATTTGAGTAGCAGGGACAGGAGTTCAAAAGCTGGAATAATATTAGTTTCTGTGCATTGATGTTCTTTAATTCGAGATGACACCAAAGTCAAACTTGGGAAATTTTATTAATTGGTAGCATTGATGTGATCTCCCCCTGCCTTTCAGTATTGTTACCATAAAAGACAGGATATATGGGTACTTGTTGATCATTTTGGTACAAAATGAAATATACACACAATAAGTATATTGCATCTCCATATAAATATATATTATGCACACATTCCGCCTGCTGTCTCTCCCTTATATATAATATATAAACATACACATCCACATATATATTCGTATATATATCATATACATAATACATCATACAACCATCTTGTGTGTGTTTTGAGAAAGAGATAGCATGTGTGTTGATCGTGGTGAAGTGAAGGGTTGCTGACATTCCCCTCCACCCCTCTGAAGCTGAAAGATCAAGCAAGCACGGGCGAAGAGGAATCTAAACTGATTCCTTGTCAAGAGATTCCAATGTCCTTGTCGGGCATTCCCAGGTCAGATACTTAATGGGCTAAAACAGTGGTGGTCAACCTGATATATGGCATAAATCAAGAAAATGTATTTTGTTGGTGAGACCATAAAGGATGGCTACCACTGGTCTAGAGAAACTAAGAGAAACCTGTGGTACAGATCAAATGTCTGTTGATACAGCTGCTCTTCACTTCATACAGGCACCAGAAGGAGGCGGACAGCATCGAGCAGACTGCCAAGGATGCCAACGACACGTCCACAAAAGCCTATGACTTACTGCAGAAAACGCTGGCGGGCGAAAGCGAAATTACAAACAACATTAACGACTTGAATAGGAAGTGAGTGAGGGATATTTTCGTGGCCTGCTTGTGGGGACACAATATCAGCTTGGGCATTGAGGAACTTTGTGCACAGATTTGGAGGTCACCAATTGATGCCAATTCACCATCAGGAAATGAGTTTGAACATCCATGGGAGTTAGATCATGGGACGAGATTTTGAAGGGAATCTCGTACAAGGTTGGAGTAAGAGTGAGGACACTTTGTAGGTTAGGACTATTGTCAATTAGTGATCCAGTATAACCTGACTGAGCCTAATGTATGCCAACAACAACAATTTGCATTTATAATAACTCCTTTCATATCGAGAGGATGACTGACGCACTTCACACAGTTGATTGAGTGCGGGCTGGGGAGTTTAAGGTAACCAAAAGCATGGTTGATGAGACGGATTCTAAATTGCGTTGCCAGGTATAACGAAGCTAAGGCCATGTCCTGGGAGCTGGAAAAGCAAGCCACTAAAGTGCACAGTGACGCACAGGAAGCTGGAAACAAGGCCTTAGAGATCTACGCCAACCTGACCAGCCTGCCAGCTGTGGACACCAAAGCCCTGGAGGTTCGTGCTTTCCTGAACAATGTATTAAAAAAGAATCTTATGCCTTTGGGGGCTAGAGAGGACGTGCAGTGTGTTTGCAATGGTATAAGATGAGGTTTTTGACCATCTTCTGATTGGCTCAGGGCCTGCATGTCACCTGTATTTGCTCGTAGGACAATGAAGTTGACAATGGTTCATGAGACAGATGAAATCTTCCCTCGCCCCGCCAAATATTGCCCCCTTGTCCCCTAGTTGGACCTCCCTGGTTTAAACCATCCTGAACCTGAAGAGCTAAAGAACATTTGTTTCTCTCTATTAGAATAAGGCGGATAAGATAATGAAGGAAGCGATGGATCTGGATGATGTGATTGACAACAAACTGAAGAATTACAATGATATGCGAGATGACCTGAAAGCCAAGGAGACTGAAGTCAAGAGCCTATTGGATAAAGGAAAAACTGAACAGCAGGTACAACCCAGCTTTCAGCGGCAGGTCTGGGGTGGAGGTGGGGGGAATAACACAAACTTTCTACCCACTTTATCTCTCTTTCACCCCCCACCCTCCCCCATATTAAACAGTCTAAAACCCTTGAAATGGCCATCTCTTTCTCTTCCACACCCCGCTTCACCTGCACATTGGATCTCCTCTTTATTTAGGTGAGCTGGGTGCATAACTCATGTAGAAACTCTTCACCAAATTTAAGAGTATTCCATCCATGTGACCTATGCGTGACAATTGCTGTGTTTGGAATGCAATAACCCCCACTCCCGTGTGTAATAACCAAAAGAGAGTTTTGCTGAACTACCACCCACCAATTTAAGTAAATTATATCCATTGTATTTACCTGTTGCCTCAAAAAATCCTGGGTAGAGAGAGACATTAGTGTATGCAAATTGACTGCCAAAAATACAGTCACTGCACAGGACTGAACCTTCCTTTAGTCTCTTCTCAAACCCATCACAAGTAAATTATCCCAATAAAGGAATACAACATGTGTTCCCTTCACTAATCGCAAAGACTTGCTTATTTCCAGCCTAAGGGTACTTTTCCAAATCTCTTTTAAATTGAAGGATCATTTTCTTCACTTTCTTAGTCATCCTCGTGATAGCTGTTGCCATCTGTTTGCAATAGCAATGAGCAGGAATAATTGTAAGCTGTGCAAAAAAAATGTAAACTGGGAACATGAATAAATAGCGCTTGGTGCTTCTTAGTGACGTGATGCATCAATCCCCGAATTTACAGTGCTTAAGTTTTATTTGGGAATTTTGTCCGGAATCCATGGGCGACTGATGAGCCACAGACGTTCAGTCCGATCGATTCTCTGTCTCTTTAAGACGGCCGACCAGTTGCTAGCCCGTGCGGATGCTGCTAAAGCCCTGGCTGAAGATGCTGCCAAGAAAGGAAAAGCTACGCTGCAAGAGGCCCAGGATATTCTCACAAACTTGCAAGGTTTGTAAAGGGGTCTTTTTTCTCCAATAACCTGGAGTACTGAGCATCAACAGTGCCTCCGCTACTGACTGCTGAACCCAAAGTCAGCACTCATTCCCCTGATTAACTCCAATACTAGTTATGTTCATGTTAATTTTGCGTTTTCTTAAAGAGGAGGATTTATTGGCATTCTGCAGTAAACGCCTGATAACAGGGTCTCGGCTTGGCTTGGCAACTACCGCTTAGTTCATCATGTTGTCATAAACCTGGATGCATTTATTTATGTACTTGTGCATATGCCTAACTCGCCACTCTGGATAGTTCATCACTGAGCCATTTTCCCTTGGAGTGACGAGTTATCAGGAGTTTCTTGGAAGTTTCTTTACGTGTCGTGACTTTGAATTCATCTAGTATTTGAACACAAAATACATACAATCACACCACTTTACAGTATATTCTGTGAAACGCTTTGATGTGGCTCTTGGCATGATAAAGTGCTACATCAAATGCAAGGATTATTATAGTCCACACTGACACTCTAATACTATGGGGTGTGCTGCATTGTCAGAGGTGCCATCCTTTAGATGAGACGTTAAATCAAGGTTTCCGGCCTATTCAGGTGAACATTAAAGATCCCACAGCACCATTCGATAAGAGAAGGGAATTTTTCTCGTTGGGCACCCAAGCTGGAGATAGGAACCGGAGGGTGGGTGGGGAGGGGATAGATGCCCCAAAACACGGTCAAAGAGGTATGTTTTGGGACAAGTCTTGAACAGGGGAGGGAAGGAACAAATTGGAGGGCCTCCAGGATGGAGAGTCAGAGAATGGGGGCTCAAAATGTTTGAAAGCTCGCCCGCGGATGATAGGGTGGGAAGGGTGGGGGATGTGAAGCAGGCTGGTGCTCGCTGAATGAAGAGAACGGCTGGTTGGGTAGGGTTGAAGGAGGTCCCAGAGATAGCATGTGGTGGGACCGTGGAGAGATTTAAAAGTTGAACACGATCCTCTGGGGAACTCGTGCACAGTAAGTGAAGAAACATCAACCAGCGATTGTGCCCAGTTATAGCTCTGGGTAGGATTTTATGGATCCTCAGACTACAGCATTTATGGTACAGCAAACTCCTGATAACTCATCACTCCAAGGGAAAAGGGCTCAGTGACAGGACTCCACTGTATGCACATTACCAGAAATTGACAAATCCTCAGTTTACCGCAGCAATTCTAGTAACTGTGATGGTCTGTTTGTCATGGGCAGATTTCGACAAGAGAGTGAATGACAACAAAACAGCAGCCGAGGAGGCATTGAAAAAGATTTCCAGCATTCAGGACACCATAGATGCCGCCAGTGCCAAGACGAAGCAGGCAGAGGATGCCTTGGGAACCGCAAGAATGGACGCCTCGGCGGCCAAGAAAACAGCTGAGGAAGCAGAACGAATTGCAACTAAATTGCAGACGGTAAAGTGACAACTACAACAACTTGCATTTAGCTAGCGCCCTTCACGCGCGTAGCATCTCGGACCTCTCTCTGTGTGTCAAGCCTGGCACAGTTGGTAGCACTCTCGCCTCTTGAGTCAAAAGATTGTGGCTTTAAGCTCCACATCAGGATTCATAGTCTGGGCTGACACTCCAGCAAGTTGCTGGGGTGACCCTCTGCATTGTTGGAGGTGTCTCCCTTCGGATGAGATGTTAATCCGAGGTCCCGACTGCCTGTTCAGGTGAACATTAAAGATCCCGAGGCATTATTCGAAAAGAGAAGGAGGAGTTTCTCCCGGTGTCCTCGACAGCAATCCCACAGATTAAATCAGTCGCTTACTTCATGGCTGTTTGTTGAACGTTGCTGTGCACAAACTGGCTGCCGTGTTTCACCCACAAAACACAGTCACTCCACTTTACAGTAAACCCTGCAAAGCACTCCTACCGGATGCTGCGTTAAATGTCCGTCCGACAACTTTCTTTCATTCTAGAACGCTGCAAAAACCAAGCAAGACGCGGACGACACCTTTGACAAGGCCATGAAGTTGGCAAATGAAGTGAACGACATGAAGCAGCAAATGAACGAAGTGGAGGATGAACTGACGGCCAAGCAGACCGAGGCGGACCAGGACATGATGATGGCGAATATGGTGAGATTTCAAATGATTGGCTCTGGAGGTTTCAGTGCGGAGGATAAACCGCGAATGACTGTCATCTCGCTTTGTAATTCCTCTCTGAATTAATGCTTAAATGGAGCCGTAAACTCGCTGAGATTTCGCCCACAAAATGCAGTCAATTCACTTTACACTGCATCCTGTGAAGCACTTTGAGACATCTCGAAGACGTGATAAGGCGCTATATCAAAAGCAAGGATTATTATTCTTATTTTCTTAGAGCTACCGTGGGTTCCCAGGCGTGTTCTAAAGTGATGTCTGGTCAGAATCGGCTGCTCGGGCTGTTGCTAATGTTGCCACGTGGTGTTTTCAGGCTTCACAAGCTGCCCAAGAGGCTGATGAAAATGCACGAAAGGCCAAGAAAGCTGTGCAGAACGTACTGAACACAGTCAACAAGCTGCTGGGAGAGCTGGGTATGTGTTACAGGAAGCCCGGCTCAGGCCGGCCACACAGAACGTTTCATTTTTGCAGTGTTTTGTAGAATTGCACAGTTGATTTGCACGCCTCATTTTTCTCTTCCCACCCACTACATGCATGCACCTGCGTATTCGTCCTTTCTCACGCTCTTGCACAACTTCTCTCTCTCTCTCTCCCTCTCTCTACTGCTCTCTCAAAAACACGCTTACAGCCAGAAATCAGGTTAAACATAGTAATGTGTGACAAGCAAGCTGAATGAGTCATTCACATGGTCATGCCTGTTTGTGGTTATTTGCTGGCACAAAACTGGGTTTGTCTCCACAACCGATCACTACACTTGACGGCAATCACTTACAAAGAGCTTTAAAGCGTTTGGCTGTAACCGGGCACTGTAAAGTACACTCCAGATAGCATGAGGCATTTCCCTAGTATTTATTAAGGGGACAAATACTTTCAAGTAACAACTATTTGACACACGCTTTTGGTCATCTTTCCCCTCCCCAACTCCCTCAGACCCCACCCACAGTTCAGTTGCCAAACTAGGATTGTTCAGTGCCTTTAGGGCTATGTAAATTTGTATTGTGTCGTTTGTACGAACGGAAGCCTTGAGCTTTGACTTGATCGTGACTCCCACCATGCCTCCCTGTATTCAGTTGCCTTGTTTTACTTGTTGACCAGTTGGAGAAGCTCTGGGAGTTGAGTGGTGGGGAAGGGGATTTGTATGATTTCCATAAACTTTCAACAAATCTGGACAAATCCTCACTTGTGATTAAACCGTTGACAAAGGCAGCGTTAGATTTCTGTTTAAAAAGAAAAAGTGAAGGATTTTAACATTGAGAGAGACGCAGTTCCCAAGAATGAAGGCAGACTCGAGCATCACAGAATCACAATTTTATTACAGGCTTCTACGCAGAAGTTGACATTTTTCTCGATATCATAAATAACCCCATTTGAACACTAAACTCTCAGGCGAGTGAAAGCAAGGTTTACAAACGACTTGCAGTTTAGCCAGGAACAATTTGTTTTGTTTAGTTTTTTTTTGGTTGCTTTGCAAAGCCAAAGCTTTTTGGCGTACATCTCTGTGCAAGAGCTGGGAACGAGATGAGGGAACATTCCCTTCAGATTAACGAGTCATTCACATGGTGGTTGCCTGTGGGACACTGCTGTGCGCAAATTGGCTGCCAAATTCGCCTACAAATATGCAATACAAAACAATAGCAATGTACATTTATAAGGCACCTTTCACGTTGGGAGGACATCCCAAGGTGCGTGACATTCCTGGCTTGGCACCCGAGCTAGGGGTGGGGAGGGGAAAGATGACGGAAGGCGCAGTTAAAGAGGAAGGACTTGAGATGAACCTTGAAAGAGGTGTGGGAGGGAACAAGTCGGAGGGACTCTGGACTGAAGTTCCAGGGAGTGGGAGCAGATAGGCAGTAAGCCAATAGTGACCGGGGGGGGGAGGGGGTGTTGAAGCCAGCTGCTGAGCAAAGGGAGTTGTCCCACTGTACGTTAAAAACTTGATGGAACCCTTTGAGACGTTTCGATACAATATGGCACTATTATCAGATGTGAAAGTTGTTGTTATTATTATGGCTCTGAGGTCCTTGAATGTAAAGATTTGTAAAGACTAACTTGTTCCACGACTAACAAAGCAACTCGTAGTAACTGGCAGCTGTTTATTTTCCGTTTATTTTTTTTCCCCTGAGTTACAATCTTACAGAGCCAAGCTACACAGTGTTGCTTTGTTGACGCTGCATTCGAGTCTGACAGCACACGAGAAGATAATTTAGTGCGTGGAAACTTTCCACCTCCTCCATGTGCCCAGAGCCTTCCTTCTAAAGCATTTCTCACCTTCCTACAGCAGATAATCTAAGCAGATGCCCTCGGTTGTTGGCCAAAGTTCAGCTGTCTATACTATCAGTCTGAATGAATGTCCTTGGTTCATCTGCGTACACAGCCAACCTTTGTTGGATTTTAAGTGTTCAAAAGGAAGGTGGGGAGAAAATTGCGACAACAGGTCTTGACAGACAGAACCCCTGGGAAAGTGGCTTTACGTTTTTGTTTTATTAAAGGGATTCGTCCTCCCAATCGTGCAGTGGATAAGCCCAGCGACCGAAAGGTGTCTGTTTTGATGCCAAATTTGGTGATCTCAGCCTGGGTGGCATGTTGTAAAGCAATCACCTTTAGTGCATCCTCTTCCCTTCCTCCATGGGCTTGGGGGAGCGAGGGAATTCACTGCTCAAAATGGTATCCAGTAACATCTATTGGGAAATTTGTATATGTGGATACCTGGGGAGATCAGGATCTGCGTTTGGTGTCCTCTCGAGGCTCTTGGAATAAATGGCCAATTCTAAGGCTTATTAGAGCACTTGCCTCGCAAGCGAAAGGATCTGGATTGAATTCCTGACAGGGTGAAACGTCAGGCAAGTTTCCATACTCCACACCAAGGAATAAGTAGGAATCCAGCTGTTAGTCAATTGGCGGATCATTTTTCTGGGGGTAATAATCCTTTAAAAATAATAATAATCTTATTAATTTGGTCACTCAATCCACAACTGTTTGTGGGATACTGCTCTTCACCGATAAAATATACAGTCAATTCACTTTACAGTATATCCTGAAGCTCTTTAAGACGTCTGGAAGATGTGATAAGGCACTATATCAAATGCAAGGATTATTATTATTGTTTATTATAATTAACCAATCCACTGTCATTCGAAAGGACTATTTTTTCCTTCATACAGGCAAATTCTAATTCCTTTGGATGGACCTTGTGTGTGCTCTATTTGCAGGTCAACTGGATAATGTGGATGTAAGCAAGCTGAAGGAGATTGAGGAGACTCTCAACAAGGCTAAGGATCAGATGAAGAACAGCGATTTGGAACAGAAGCTGGAAGATCTAGACAAAGCTGCCAAGGAGCAAGAAAATGCAATAAACGCCTATGGCCAAGACATTATTGATATCATCAAGGACATTGAAAACCTCGATGACATCAAAAAAACGTTACCTCCAGGATGTTACAATACCCAATCTCTGGAGACCCCATAGTTAACCTCTTGTTCACCGTGTCCTATCCATTACCTAAAGTGACAATGTATGGAGAATTGTCTTATTACCAAAATTTCTCAACGTCAGACAACATCATTCAAAGTGTTCCAAGGCTCATAAATGAAACTCCTCAGGCATCAAATGCAGCTGCTTGGATGAAGCGTGAGACTGTGGACTTTGGGGTGGGTGAGAGTGACATACCTACAATGGCAAGCTTCTGCGATTTTCCCCCAGATGAACTGAGTCCATGTTAAAAGGGACTGCCTGAGAAAGCCACACTCCACGCGCCCGATTTACTCTGCGCCATTAGACTTGTTGTGAGATGTCAGACCTGAAGTTGATGTACGCACAGAGAGAGAGAATGAAAAAGCGCTGACGAATATGCGGTTTAATCTGCTGCAACAAAAAGGAGAGGGCCAGCTTCAATTAGTGTAATGGTGTTTTAGAGCAAAAAAAATCAATAAGCTATTACTGTAGGTCTGTTCTCTCCTCCTGCTGTACAGAGGCACCGTATCTCGATTGCATTCACATCACTGAATATGAACATATCTTTCTAATGTATTTCTTCCCTCCCTCTCTTCCCCACCCCATTACACACAGCAAATGTTGAGACTTAGCTGTGAAGGATCATAGCTTATCATTAACCTAATGCATTTCTTCCTCACTGCTCATTAAAAACACACATCACTGTAGGGTAGCAATAAGTCACTTTGTAAACGCTGTATACAGTATTCATGACATAAACCTGATGAAACACCGTGAAAGCTGGTCTTCTCATTGGAAAAGCCAAATTATTTGTTTAACACTAATGCTCCCCCCCATTCCTCTTCCCTGGTCGCTCCATCCTCACTTACAGCTATTTGGTAACAGAAGTCAACATTTTCCATAGAATCCAATCCCATGGACAACTGTACTTGTCAATTCCCAAGATCGCTGCTTCATCAATGTCAATAACTAAAAGCAGAACTGTTTTTATATATACACACACATACACACACACAGCGACACTCTATGCAACTTTGTACATTGCGTAGCAAAATTTACCTGATACACTGGTGCTATTAATTATTTCAAATGTTATATTTTTGTGTGAATGTGTTTTTTTTATCATGGAATAGAGTGAGAAAATGTCTTTTTGTTTTTCTTTTTTGTCTGTGTAAATATACTCAATGTTTCAGGACTGGCTCTGTGAGTTAACCCTCTCCACCCTCAATTCCCCCCCCCTCCTCCTCCCCAACACAAACATACATACCGTTTCAGCAATAGTAACCAAATTTTAAACTGGCTTCCAACTGTTTTGCATCCTATTCCTGTAGTATTGTGTTCTGCTTGCTTGTATACACAGCCTAGTTATTGTTTAATAGACCTGGCTTAATATTTTTTCTTGTGGTGTTCGTTCACCAACCCCGCACCCCCGCCTCACTCCGAAAAACTAATAGTAACGTGTAAATGTATTTCAGTATGTCGAGATTTGAATGGCACCCTCCCCCCCCACCGAGTGTTAATACACCCTCACCCTCTCACCCTCCTCTTTATACTTAGATTTTGTTGTTTTTCTTAAATAAAAAATATTTACAGAAAGGTGCTTCATACCATTCACCGTGTTCAGAAGTTTGATATAAAAGGCCGGAAATCAAAAAGGTTTGTCAGGCTGAGCCATTGATCCGTCTACTTCAGAGCGAAAGTCATGGCCTTTTTTTTTGCCCTATAACCCTGACGGTGAATTGCCAGCCAGATTAACTCCTGCAAAATTAATTTTGATGTAAAATTTAAATCAGTGTTTGCCTGCGTCTTTTTTTTTGGTCTGTCCGTGCCTTCTGGCCACAACATAACTCTTTTAACTACTATACCCTGTTCAAATATTATTGCTAGTTTACTTAATAATCGTCTATAAATGCACACAGTTAACGCCTGAACCTATCACCAAATTGGTTTTTTACTATAAGTGGGAGGGGGAGGGGGGTGCAAGATTTATCTAATAAGCACTGGGCAGGTCTAAATGGTTGCACGCTCTTTCCCAATACTGTACCTGAGACAAAGGAGATTCATTTCGAATCGGAAACTCACCAGTTGTAGCCTCTACCTGTGGCTGTGCTTAGCGGATGCAGCAGCTTTTTTTTAGTTAACGTTTCCTTTTTTACAGCAGTAACTCTCTTTAGTATTTATCATGCAAGGAAGCGAATTAACGGGGGAAAAAATTATGGCGCTTGATCGTCCACCAATCGCACTGAGCTATTCACGTGTTGAATGGAGAGACGTGATGAGCACCTGGTATTTTTCAACTGTGAGAGCCAGATCAGTACTGTCTATTCCTATGACTTTATGTTTAGCCTTTATGCCTTAAAAACGACACCACGCTGTTGGGAAAGACGTGCAACACGTATACAATTTTATGTATAAAACAGTATTTCTTATTTATAAGTCGCAATATTTGTAATCTTTATCCAGGTTTTCCTTGTGCGTTGCACATTCTCGTTTGTAATGGTGTGACTTGAAACACTGCTTTCCTTAAGATCTATCTCGACCCAACGCAGTGGCCAAAACGCCTGGCAGATTATTGTTTAATACCATTTTGTTTTGCCTGTAAATCAAATTGTACCATTTAAATAAATAAATAATGTGGTATTACAGGAATCGTGCATTCAGATTGGTCAACATTGTTATATTGGATGTTCTTGAAGCTTTGTGTTTTAACTTTCAGCGACTTTTAGCCCCATCCACCAACCTCCCCATTCACACCTAGTCTCCAGTATTCTCTCTCAAACATCCCTTCGCCTTGTGCCTTCTTTCTCTGTTTTCAAAGTCCTCCTAAAAACCTCTTTTGCGACTTGCCTCTTTGACGGTGCTTTTGATCATCTTTTCATATTCCCATCCTATTCGGGGAATTCTTGTCTCTACCAGCTCAGAGGCTCAGCCAGCAGTGTAAAACTCTTCTTACACGTCGTCCTGGAGTGAAAGACAACAACAGTAACATTTGTATAGCTCCTTTCATGTCGGGAGGATGTCCCAAGGCGCTGGATAGGGGAGGGTGGAAGGCAGGGAGGCAAGCAGGGGGATCGAAAGCACGGTCGAAGAGGAGGGTCTTGAGATGGTTCTTGAAGGAGGCAAGGGAGCGGGCGAAGTGGACGGACTGCGGGATGGAATTCCAACGGGTGGAGGCAGAGTGGCAGAAGGCCTGCCCGTCAATGGCAGGATGGTAGGCGGGTTAGGAGGTCACAGAGGTAGGGAGGAACAAGGCCAAGGAGGTCTTTGAAGATGAGGAGCAGGATCTTGAACTGTATCCTCTTGTGTGATGGGAAGCAAGTGGAGTCGGGCGAGGATGGGGGTGATAGGGTCATGGAGCCTAGTGCAGGAGAGGATACGCGCTGCAGAGTTCTGAATGCTCTATGGAGGGAGAAGTTGGAGAGGCCAACAAACAAGGTGTTTACATAGCCAAGTCTCAATGTTATGAATGCATGTATGACGGTTTGCGGTGTGAGACAGTGGCGACGTTGCGGAGATGGGGGAAGGCAGAGCGGGTCATGGCACGGATGTGGGGTAGAAAGGATAGTTGAGTGACAAACAAGACGCCAGGTTCCGGACTGTGTAAGACACTGTATAAATGTAAATTGTATTGCATTAAAACCCATCTCTTTGCCTTCAGCGAACATCTTCAAACCCCAACCCCTGCCTCCCACCCTGCTCAATGCTCCACACCATCCCTATGAAACGCTTTGATCGTCTTCCCAAAACCCAGTTGGAGTTAAACTGGAAGGGCGGGGAGGAAGATGGTAATCAAAGGCGCGGTTGAAAAGATGGATCTTAAGGTGGAGAGGAGGGGGTGAGGTGGAGGGACTCCCAAGAGCGGGGACAGATGGCTGAAAGCTTGCCCAATGATTTGGGAGGGGGGGGAGACATGAAGCTGTTGGTGTGTGCAGACTAAGAAATCAACACCTCCTCAAAAGGACTTTTTATTAGGTTTTTTTTGTTAGATGTGAACTCTTCACTTTCTTCAGTAATCTGACGGGAGATAATACCTAAACCTCTGCAGCGAGTAGCTAAGACGTTCCTGTTCTGGGAATGGAAGCACCACACATCTGCTGCTTAGTTTACCCAGCTGTGCTTGGGAACCAGGCCTGCAAATCTGCTTGCAGTTAGGAGATGGATCAGGAGGGCAGCTCTGTTGTAAGAATTGCTGCATTGCCAGAGGCACCCTCCCCCAGTGACACAACACAGTCAGTCGGCTTAAAGATCGCTTTTCTGAGGCCCGTACTGAGCTGACCTGGCTCTGCACGCTCGGTGTAAAACACCCCTGATTGAGGTGTTTCAAATGATAAAGGGATTTGATAGGGTAGATACAGAGAAACTATTTCCTCTGGTGGGGGAATTCAGAACAAGGGGGCATCATCTTAAAATTAGAGCTGGGCTATTTAGGATTGAAATTAGGAAACACTTTTTCACCCAAAGCCTTTGCATGAAAAAGTGGAGAACTGGAACTCTGCCCCCAAAATATATTTATTTTTATAATCATACACACATATAATATATATTATCCTTTGGATAATATATGTTATATGTGTATAATTATCTGTGTTCTTTTAGCAGAGATGTATGTATACAAGTATATGTGCTCTTTTTGTGGTTGGAGAGCAAAATGGATAATCATATTAATCCTTGAATTTAATATAGAAATATAGTGCCTTATCACATTGTTGCCTGTTATGTTACCAGTGCTCTTGCCTGCTCAGCCTCCACCATCTCTGGACAAGCTTTCAGCCATTCTGACCTTTCCTCCCTGGATCCCAGCACGAGTCCTGTTGCCCCAAGAGAGGAGAGCAAACAACTTTTTGTTTTCAATCCAATCCTTCTGTCCCATTGTAGGCGCTTTTGTTTATTTGGTATAAATATTTGTTAAATTTTCTCCATTGTTTGTTTCTCTGGTCAACATTAAATCTTATGTTCATCTTAAACAAGCCAGGGAAAGGGCCCAGGCTTCAGGTTTTAGGTTGAAAGGCCAGACTCCAAGAATGTTCAACAATAAGAGCATCAGGATGGGTGGAGGGTAGGAGTAGAACTGAGGTACAGATCTAATAGAATAGGAGCCTGTTCCCCTCTTTAAGAACCAAGTAATGGCTTTACTAACTGTGCTCTTGGGAGGGGTTGCAACTTCTAAAATCATTTGTTAATTTAATTTTTTTTCGGTAGCAAGATTTTAAGATTGCAAGTTGGCTCAGGACATACAGAGATCATGAGAAACCCTGGCATGTAGACAATATATTCTAAAGATCTTCAGGCTAGTGCTCACCAGATGAAAGCATAGCTTTTTGTTGGTGGGGTGGGGAGCATGTGCATTGATGAAACATTTGTGCTGCATCAAATTACATTTCCCATAATATTAAAAGAATTTGAAAACTATGCCGATGGCATGCTTACAATAATCCTGGCATCAAAATGTATCACATCCAAGGCTGATCTTCCCTCACCTAAAGTATGCATTAAGCAGCATTGGATAGTCATCATGAGTGGTAGCCCTGACTGATACTTCAGTGCGTTACGTTGTCTGAGAGGCCATCCTTAGGATGAGTCGTTAAACCCAGTTCCCGTCTCCCTTTCCAGGTGGGTGTTAAAGGTCCCATGACACTATTCGAAAAGAGAAGGGAGTTTCCTCCGGTGTCCTGGTCTACAATCCCCCCAAAAATATTCATTACTCACTCCATGGGTGTTTGTGGGACATTGCTGTGCATAAAACTAGCTGCTGCATTCATCCACAAATGCACAGCCACTCCACCTTATAGTATATTTAATGAAGTGCTTTGGGACGTCCTCCTGATGTGAAAGGCACTATACCAAACACAAGGATTATTATTATTTTTATAACTCTGCTTCCAACCCTACCTTTGACTGGGTTTGCCGTTATCTTTCCCTCTGCACGGCCCAGCTTGGGTATCCAGCCAGCTGTGCAAAGCACTTTGAGATGTCCTCCCAGCTTGAAAGGTGATATTTAAATGCTAATTGTATTGCACTGTAACTCTAGTGCTCGCGGTAATGCCACCCAGCTTAGATCAACTTGTTCAATAAAGATCAAACTTTGAACCTCGCCCACAAAATACACAGTACAGTATATACTGTGAAGTGCTTTGGGATGTCTCCATGACCTGGTACGGCGCTATATCAAATGCAAGGATTATTATTATTATCAGCTCATTTGGTAGAGATCAAATCTTGAACTTCGCTGCTCTGTATGTGTCCATTGGACATTAAGCAGCACCCCATACCATGCCATTATTGGGAGCAGATGATGTGAATCTGCGGCTGACCAGAAAGTTGGGAGAGGACAGGGACTCGATCTCTCTTAGTAAACAGCTAGGAATGTCTGAAATCCCACTGACTCATCCCATCTGTATCCGAGTGTGAAATATTATTTCTGGTGATTTGACGCTCGCCAAGTTTGTTCCAGCATCTCTAATTCAAAAAGCTAAGCCACATTGTTTGGTCTATTTTTTTAAAAAAAAAGAAATAAGAATTCCTTATCTTTCCCGAATAATATAAATTCTAAGAGGCAAAAATACAGCAACCCAGCTGTTCTATGGTAAAGGAGAAATGTCCGGGCCAGTGCTATGTGTGCTACAAAGAGTGTCGTGGTTCCCAATTGACCCGGACCTTTGGGAATATCAGACAAATGTTTCTCCATGTGAATTTCTTCACACAGAGAGAATTGTTGGGATATGGAATGCCCTGCCAAGTTAGATGGTGGAGGCAGAGTCCATTGTGGGTTTCAAGAGCGAAGTAGAAAGATAAAGTTTTGAGGGGATGCAGTATAATAATAATAATTCTTGCATTTGATGCAGTCTTATTACATCACTGAAACGTCTAAAAGAGCTTCACAGAATATATTGTAAAGAGTATTGATTATGTATTTTGTTGGCAAAAAGCAGTAGCCAATTGTCCCACAGCACTGGCTCACAAACAATCGTGGATTAAGTGACCATAATTTTGGGGGAAGGGATTATTTATTATTATTATGTGGGGATAGGGTGAGCTCTGAGAGTTAGTGCAGACTAGCTGGGCTGAATGGCTTCCTTCTTCACTGTAAATTTCTATGACTCTATGATCGTGTCAGCCTGGCTCAGTCAGTGCCACTCAACGCCTGGCCTCCCATTTGGGTCCCACTTTGAACTTTTGAGGATTGAGGTTTGTCTTTTTGCCTCCTTAACCTTCGCTCCCATCACTATCTTGCTTCCACTGCCGTTTGCTTTCAGAGGAGCAATCAGTGGATGGAAGAGGTAAGTTCTCAGACTCAGGCTACAACAAGACAGGTCGAGGCTTTGAGCTCTGACCTGCCACAAACATCAGTGGCTGGTTTAAGAGACTGCTAACTTCAAATATTTTCCTTTATGTAAAAATAATTTTAAAAAATAGAATTGTACGTGGAAAGGAGGCAATTTCTTCCCATGAATGTATCAAGATAAGGCCGGGTGTCAGCTTGGCTCAACTGATAACACTGTGAGTCAGAAGGTTTTGAGTTCAAGGCCCATGTCAGGAAATCTGAGCATGTGGTCTATGTTGACACTCCAGTGCAGTGCTGGGGGAGCGCTGTATTGTTGGAGGTGCCATCCTTCGGATGAAACATTAAACTAGTATCCAACCTGTCTGTTGATCTGGACGTTGACACTGTTTGAAAAGAGAAGAGAGCTTCTCCCACAATTGCCCAGATAAAAATTGGTCATTCACTTCATGGCTGTTTGGGAGCCAGTACTATGTCCAAATTGTCTGCAGTGTTAGTCTGCAAAGATACTTCACACTTTACAGAAAAATTCTCAGCAGCAAACGCGGGCCTTATAGCAAATTTGTCAAGCTTGGGGCATTGCTGTCAATTTTACTTATTAATAATATTCCTTGCATTTGATATAGCGCTATTCATGTCAGAATGGTGTCTCAAAGCATTTCATAGGATATACTATGAAGTGTGGTGACTGTGTTTTTGTAGAAGTCAATTTGCACACAGCATTATCCAACATAAAGTAAATAACCAATTTTATTTGGGTGTTTGTTAGCCAGGACACCATAATGCCATGGGATCTTTTCCATCCACCTGAAGAGACAGAGGGGACCTTGGTTTAATGTCTTATCTGAAGAATGGCACCTCCATCAATGCAGCTCACCTCCTCTATTGGAGTGTCAATGTAGACTAAATAAGTTCAAAGACCCAATGTGGGATTTGAACCCACAACCTTCTGACTTGGAGACCAGAGTGCTACTGAATAAGCCATACTCGTTTCAACGTCTTTTCTGTCTGTTAAACTGTCCTTGGCTAAGTTTCCCTCAACCTCCCACACGCACATCCTCCCTGCCCAAAAGACATGCACTGTGGTATTGGATGAGTGGGTGCATACTTGGCACAAGGAATAGAAAACTGGTTGCAAATGAATGAACTGTGTATTAACAGTTCAGTTTCTCAAAGAGATTGTGGACTCTGGCACACTGATGTGTAACTGGATTCCTCCTCTTTCACTTTCACCCACAAATTGTCTCCCAACAGCTGCAAGGTCTGTCTGGTCAGGCACCTAATCGACAGTGATTCATAGGATTGATATCAGCACGAGCCATTAGCGTGCTAATAAGAGCTGACATTGGGTGAACTGTTTATTCGCAATCACAAAACTGGTTCAGGTGACGAAGCCTCTTCAGCCCATCTGAGGTTATCCATTATATCTGCCCATCACAACATCATTGTTGTTTTTTAATGAATCCAGCTTCCCGGCGTCAAACACCCTTCCTGGCAATCGTTTCCAGTAAGTAATTACCCTCTGGGTAAACAAAGACATCCTGGTGCCTGTCCTCAAATTGCGCTTTGCAATTTCCACTGCCTCTTGTTCTACTGTCTTGGTGCGCCCAAAAGTATTGATCTGGGTTTAGTTTTTCAATTCCATTTAAAATGTTTACGACTCTATAAGGTCCACTCTGGGACATCTTCTCCCATGACCGAAGAGCCCTAGCTTGTCTAATCGTTGCTTACAGCTCATTCCTCTCCCTTCACACATTTTCTGCAACTTTTCCGCAACTCAACCCACCCACGTCTCTGACGGCACAGTGGGTTGTGCTATGCAGTTTATGTGGGAGAGATGGCAGTAATCTCTCCCGCCTTTATCTCTGACCTCTATAGTTGCTCTGTGTTTCCATTGTAAACTGCACAGCTGCTGAATATTTGTCTCACTCAGCGAAAGCCTGGAATTCCTAAATCCTTTTAAAAGTTTAAAACGCGTTTATTCCGTGGGAGAAAGTAGTGAAAGAAAAAAAATATTTTTCAAGAAACGTATAAGCTTTAGATGACTTCTGATTATGCAGGAAATGCATGTGTCATCCTGGCTCAGTTGGTAGCCCCCTCGCCTTTGAGTCAGAAAGTTGGGGGATCAAGCCTCACGTGGGGCCTTTAGCTCATACTTTCCGCTGATGCTCCAATATATTTCCGGTGGAGCGTTGTATCGTCAGAGGTGCCATCCTTTGGATGAGATGTTAAACCAAGTTCTTGTTTGCCTAGTCAGGTGGAGATTAAAGATCTCATGGTTCTATTCAAAAAGAGAAGGGAGTTTCTCCCGGTGTCCTAGCCCCAGATAAAAGTGATCATTCACTTCATGTCTGTTTGTGGGACATTGCTGAGTGGGAACTGGGTGTTGTGTTTGCCGAGAAATACTCAGTCACTGCACTTCACAGTAAGTCCTGTGAAGCTCTTTGAGACATCAAATGTGATGTGATGTAATGTGATGAGATGACTTTTAACAAATGCAAGGGTTATTATTATTGTCTAATGCTTTTGTTCTACTGCTAATACTGTGCTAGAAGTGCCACTTTATTCATCTGTCACACACATTTATCGAGAGCAATTCCTTCGCTCTCCTGAAGAACTCAGGCTGATTTTTCTCCTGAGCTACTGGCCCTGCTCGAATCAACTAACACAGCACAGCTTGGGGTATGAACCTGTACTCTAATCTGTTTTGTGGCTCAGCTTTCTACTGAATAAACTTACTGAGTCGTCGAGGGGAGCTTGAGAGCCTCTTTCTGTTTAAACTACATTAACTTTAGTTCTATTCCGGGGCAGGGCCAAACCTTGGGCAAGTTTCCTTACTCCACACGCCTAATAATAATCCCTCAAGGACTTTATCCATTTAAAATCTATCGTCTTCCTATCACATTAACGTGCTGTTTCTTAAATGAATTCAAGAGTCCTGGCCTCAAGCATCCTCCCTGGTGACTCATGCCTGCCGCTAATTCCTTTCTGTGTAAAGAAATACTTCCTAAAAAAAAATCCTTGCATTTGATACAGTGCCTTTTACTTTGTGAGAATATTTCCAGTGCTTAACGGGATATACTGTAAAGTGTAGTGATAGTCTATTTCACAATAATAATCCTTGTATTTGATACAGCGCCTTACCACGTCATTGAGACGTCTCAAAGCGTTTCACAGAGTATATTGTAAAGTGGATTGACTGTGTATTTTGTGGGTGAAACGCGGCAGCCAATTGCACACAGTAGTGTCCCACGTAGAGTCATGAAGTAGATTTTTGTGGGTTTACTTTCTCTACCCTGTCTGCACCTAATATAAGCCCCCTCTGAGATGTCTCTTTTCAAAGCTGAAGAGCTCCAGTTTATCTAAGTCATTGCTCAACAGCTCATCCTTCTATCACTAGGGATCAGCCTCACAGCTCTGTTCTGCCTTGCCTCTGGTCTCCTGGTGTTTGTGTGCGCTGTTGTAGCCATTTACCCAGAAAACCAACAAGGAGGTTAACCACAAGGAAAGGGTGAAACAGTAAAATAAAGACTCGAGGAAAAGAAGCTTAAAGGAGTCTTGCAGAACATGTGTGAAGAGATTAAAAGGATTAACCCGATGGTCAAAGCTTTTCACATGCTAATGTATCATTGGAGGTTAGCACAATAAATGGATCCCTGAGCTCTGAGTAAAACGACATTTGCATAAAGAATTCAGGCTGATAGCAATTTAGCTCTACAGGGTTTGTAATAAACAGCCTTTGTTACCACAGAAATTGAAGGTAACTGCTTAGGAATCAATTTGTGACAGTTTAATACTACACTGTATTTTTTTATTTCAAAGAAAATTACACTTTTTCATGGTTAATTTTTTTGGTCACTCGGGTGTCTGACACGTGCGGAGACCCATGACCGTGCTTAATGGTATCCAAACCAAACCGAGAGTTCCATGCATCCCACCTAGCCATGGAAATTCTAGCCATATTTGTTGGAGTGGAAGGAGTATGCTCTCCCTGGAGGGATGCATCCTGCTCACCTAATTCGGGAAAGCATTAGGTGCAGCCTGCCAAGGCTTGGGGACTGCAGAGTGTGCGTTGGGGAAACTGCTGAAGGTGAATCAGCTAATACCGCATAGCTTGCCATTGATATTGCTGTCTGACAAGCTTTCCCACTGCTTGTCCAGTTATCTGCAGTGCCCTGGAAAACTGCGGACCTGCCAGGCTCTGGAAGCGGACACCGAAACCACCACAGAGGGCTGGCTCGATTCTGACATTCCATGGTCAGTTCAGAGCCAGTTCAGCTCCAAGGAGAACACGTTTAACTCCCACTCCCCCAGGAGAATAGCCACTAGTTTAATACTGTGTTGAAACATCTCAAAGCACTTTACAAGATTTGTTGTGAAGTGGAGTGTCTGTGTATTTTACAGGTGAAAGCGGCAGGCAACTTGCACAGAGCAATGTGCCACAAACAGCTGTGAAATGAATGACCAGTTTTAGCTGTTCACAGAGAAATGTTTTCAAATTAAAATTTCATTCCCAATATTCCCATCTGGATACAGACATATTTGCGAAACTGAACAAAGAGAAGACGGTGGTTAACCCACGGCGCGTGTTGTCATGTTTGAGGTTGTGTGCGCGTGTGTGTGTGTGCATGTGGGTGCGAGAGAGAGCGCCACAATGGACTGAACTCAACACCAAACGTGTGGTACTTTATTTACCACCAGAGGGCTGAAATTCCAGTCGACATTCTGCGCACCAGCCTCTGTACAATTCCCCAATTTAACCGTGTGTGGCCAAAATCGCCGCATCGCAAGACGACTGGGAATTTCAGCCCAGGGATCGGTGATCTCGGGTTTAAAGTGGCACAGACAGACAGACAGACAGACAGACAGTCTTTTCAGTTTAAGTGGTTCAGTACTGGACTCGTTTGCAGGTTTGGCCGGGAGGTGGCAGTCTCGCACTCTGTACAGTTACTGCCGAAGTCCACTGCTAAACAGTGAGCACAGCAATTCCCGGCTTAGTCACAATGCTGCTGAACTCTTTTGCCACTGGTTGTCTGGACTTGTGTTTGAGAGCAACGCAAAAGCGAGTCAGTGGGTTTCGCAAGTTTTGGGCTCAGTTTCTGAGTTGCAGAGCTCACAGAACTAAACCACTCTCCTCCCCAGTATAGCTTTTTTTTTGAAGATATATATTTATTTATAAATATAATATTTGGTACAACAGAAATCCAAAACAAACACCTTCTGTTACAATTTTTTTCCCTTTCTCCCGATACAAAACATTCCGTTGTTTACGGTACATTTCTTCACCGCACACAGGGTTGTGCACACGTCTTTTGGGACACTCCCTTTAAAACAGTCGGGAGTCACCCATGTGTGCACTACATTCATGTGGGCGCCCCCACACACCCTGACAAGGTGCACTTGCTGCTGTCGGAAGGTGCCCCGATGTATACCGTACGCGCACATGTTTACCATACATACATTTTCGGCACGCTCTTTGTTTACATCTCGGCCGTCCTTCTGTACATTAATAGTCACGTTTATTTCAGTCATAGCTCCGTTGGTTAAAGGCACCGCTGTTCAGAATTGAATTGAACCAGAGAGACCAGGAAGGTCCCTGTTTGACTTTTAAGATTCTCATCCTTACCTTCAAGTGCCTCCGCACTGCCTTGCCCTACCTACATCTGTAACATCCTCTCACCCTACTCCATCCAATCCATCCCCTCGCTCTGCCAACTCGAGCCACCCCGCTCCATCACCCCCCCCCACCTCCCCTGCCAATGATACAGGAGCTACATTATCCACTGGTTGGTGAGTCATTGACTAGAGGGCATACATTTAAGATGGTTAGCAAGGAGCACGTGTGGAAGATTAGTAGGAACTGTTTTACATAGAGTTGTTAAGATGTGGAATGCCTTGCTAGTTGCAGAGATCAAGACAGAATCCTTGTCAGCTTTCAAGTGGAAGCAAAATACAATAAAGATATAAATTTACATTTATTCAGCGCTTCTCACATTGGCAGGACGTCCCAAGGCTCTTAACAGTCCTGGTCGGACACCTGAACCTGGGATGGGAGCTGAGGGGAATGGGATAAGGAAAGCTGACTGAAAAATAACCGTCAAAGAGGTAGGTTTTGAGATGGATCTCAAACAAGTAGAGAGAGGGAGGGAAAGAATCAGAGGGACTCTGGGATGGAGTTTCAGAAAGTGAGGAAAAAAGATAAAATAGTGGGGGCACTGGAGTATCAGCATCGACTGTATGAGCTTCAAGTCTGGACTTGGGGCTCAAATCCACTACCGTTTGACTTGAGGTGAGAGTTCTACCCACAGAGCCAGGCTGACACACGCTTTCATTTGCTCCAAAACTTGTGACAAAAAAATTGTGTCATGTAATTGCATTCGTCTGCTCAAACCCTGAGAAAGATTTTCCAATTGCATATTTCTGTGGAAAAAATAATCTCTTTGTTTCAAGAGACACCTCTTACGTGAACGGACTGGTTGTATAGTAATCTAGGGAATCTGGTTATATGGTTACCTAGGCAGTTTTACTGGAATGCTGCCACGTTCGTCCATAAAACACAGGAAGAATGAGTTCTGTGCAAATCCAACATTTACTTTCTTCTTTCAGATCTGCAGCCTGCACCAAATCATTTGCCCAGAAGACCTACTTTCTAGCATAACCTGTGAAGTCCTTTGGGATGTCCTCCTAATGTGAATATTGTTATTATTTATTAATTATTATCATTATCCCTGACTTCACCCAAACATTCCAGTGGGGTCACCACAGTCAGTGTATTTCCCCCCATTCCCCCACCACCCCCATCTCCCTTGCTGAGATCAGCTGAGTCTCAGTCTTTCTCATGGAGTCCTGTAGCTCAGTTGTTGGAGCACTCGCCTCGCAAGTGAGAGACCTGGGTTCTATTGCCAGCAGGGCAAAATGTTGGGCATGTTTCCTTACTCCACACACCTCTGTTTACCTGGCAGTAAGTAGGAACCCGGTTGTTAGTCAATTGGCGGATCACTTTTCTGGGGATAATAACCCTTTAAAAAAACAAAGCAATAATAATTTGGTCACTCAATCCACGACTGTTTGTGGGACACTGTTGTGCGCAATTGGCTGGTGCAGTTCGCCCGCAAATATACAGTCAATTCACTTTACAGTATGTTCTGTGAAGTGCTTTGAGACATCTCGAAGACGTGAAAAGCGCTGTATCAAATGTAAGGATTATTATTATTATTCCTCACTGGGAAGTTCACTTACCAACTGAAACACACCTTTGAGCAGCGAGGATGATCTCCAGTGTTAGAGGAATGAACTATGATGCTGTAATGAAAGGACAGTAGGGTAGGTGTTCTGGAAGGATGAGATCAGATGGGACTTCCTCATCCGAGCAATCTTGTGAACATCAAAGAGACCCAACAACAGATTAGCATCAAAAGATCTAGCACAATAAAAGGTGGCAGGAACCCTTCTGCCCCCAAATAATTTAATTCAATTTGGCTGCCAGGAGCTATGCAGGCATTTTGCAACCATTAGCCCCTGAGTGAGATGGAAGTGGTTGTCAGTCATTGAAGTGTCACCGAAAGACAGACAGTGAGAGGACGGTGGACAAAGGCAGAGACGCCTTGACATTATTCACTGAGCCCTTTGCTATTTACCTGATGAGTTGTCAAGTGGGATTTGCAGCCCTGGCAGTGAAGTCCATAGTATCAGCATGAGTAATGGGGCCCCACAAGTGACCTATGCAGAGGAACATTGAACGGTGTTGCTATTTGGAAATGAGGTAACAAGACAGTTACAAGCTGTCCTGTTGTCTACTGTCAACTGGTATAAACAATAAAAGAAATGTGTGCCAACGTGTTCCAATAGAAATGAGTTTCTCCCTGACTCCTGGCCAAATAAAATTGGTCACTCATTCCATAGCTGTTTGTGGCATATTAATGCATGGAAATTGACTACCACGTGCCCGAATGTTTCACAGTCGCTCCACTTTACTGTACATCAACAACAACAACTTATATTTATGTAGCGTCCTCCACGCAGCGTAGTGTCTCAGAACACTTAATAGTGGCGGAGCCTGACTCCGAGCGGTGGGGGAGGTGGCCATAAGCACGGTCGAAGAGGAAGGTTTTCAGGCGGGACTTGAAAAAGGAGAGAGAAGGGGCAAGTTGGAATGACTGAGGGAGAATGTTCCAGAGTTGCAGGGCGTAGTGGCTGAAAGCCAGTCTAGCGGAGGCGCTGACCGGGTGGTGGATTGGGACAATACAAGCCTTGGGACATCCTCCCAATGTGAAAGGCGCTATACAAATGTAATCTTGTTGTTGATTGGGGAGTGGGGATGTTGGAGAGGTAGAGAGGTGCCAGAGAGTGAATAGATTTTAACACAAGTGTGAGGAACTTGAAGTCGATCTGTTCTGTGATGGGGAGCAATTGGAGCCTGCCCAGAACTGGTGAGATGTTGGTACAGAGTTTGGTCCAGGTATGTATGTGGGCAGCAGAGTTCTGAATGAGCTGAGCTGGGGAGACTGGCGAGGAGTGCATTTGAGTAATCCAAGCGGGAGGTGAGAAATGCATGCACGAGGGTTTCGGCTGCATTTGGGTCAAGGTACGGTTGGAGGCAGGCAATGTGGCGGAAGGGAAGAAGGCGATCCTGACAGAGACCGGATGTGGGGGAGGAAGGACAACTGGGAGTCGAACCAGATGCCTAGATTGCGCTTTGGTTCGGTGAGTCTGAGGAAGGGCCCAGGGAGGTTGAGGAGTTTAGATCCACAGTGACGACATTGATGGGAGCCAAGGAGTATGGTTTCCATCTTGTCCACATTCAGCTGCAGGAAGTTTACACTCATCCAGGCTTGATGTCTGCCAGGCAAGCTGATAGAACATCGATGGGCCTACTGTTGGTACTGGAGGAGGCAAAGTAGATTTGTGTGTATACACTTGTGGAAGTTTACCCCGTGTTTGTGGATGACATTGTCCAGAAGAAGCATATAGATAAGGAAAAGAAGAGGGCCAAGGATGGATCCCCGGGGTACCCCATAGGTGACCGGGCGGGAGCAAGGGAAGAACCTATTTGCCAAGATGAAATGGAGGCAGTTGGTTCAGTAGGACTCGAACCATGTGAGTGCAGTCCCACTAAGGAGGATAAGGAAGGAGAGGCAGTGGAGGAGGACAGTGTTGGTCGACTGTGTCGAATACGGCAGAGAGATCTAGGAGGACAAGGAGGCAGAGGGAGCCCTGGACACAGATAGAGAGAATGTTGCTTGTGACTTTGACAAGCGTCGACTCTGTGCTGTGGGCAGTCAGGACGAAAACCAGACTGCACGGGCTCGAGGAGGGAGTGGAAGGAGAGATGTGACCGAAGGTGACCTGCAACATTGCGTTCCAGGACTTTGGCAAGGAAGGGTAGGTTGGAGATGAGATGGTAGCGTGAAAGATTAGAGGGAGCGAGGGCCTGAGGAGAGAGACTGGTTGACCATGTCGGCCAGCAGGGGGGAGAGGAGGGGGAGTTGAGTGACCAGTAGCTGGGTGAGGAGGGGGCCAAGGCAGCAGGTAATGAACTTCATCTGGGTAATTGTGGTTGAGAGGGACGAGGGAAAAATGGGGGCAAAGGAATGAAAGGAGGGGGGGAGTGGCAAGAGCCGTGGCAAAGGGAGAAGGCGGCGTGGATGTTCCGGGTGGGGTGGAAGGGGACATGTGGGGGTAGAACGATAAAGCCAAGTAGATGTTTTCAATCTTTGAGGTGAAGAAGTCTAGGACCTCTTCGCATTTGGCGTTTGATGTGAGGATAGAGGGGGCTTGAGGGGGTGCACGGAGGAGACGATGGACGGTGGAAAACAGCGTCTTTGCATTGTACTTGCATTGTACTCAAAGTACTTTGAGTCTCGATGACATAGTAATGCGCTGTATCAATTGCAAACACTATTATAATGCTGGAAAGAAGAGAAGGATTGTGTGCCAATTCTGATCATTCATTGTCTGGTGGGTGGGTGGGGGGGTGGGGGGTGGGGAGTAGGTGCTGTTTAATAGCGGCGGATTGCAAATCTTCAGTGAAGCTTGTGATACTATCTTCAGGTATAATCGTTCTGCTACGTTAAAACCTGTGCAATGGTTTTAATGTAACAGAACCTGTAAGCATTGACAAGCCTGAGGTCTAATGGATAAAGATTTCAGTCAGCATTGTGTATCGAATAATGGGAAGTGCCATTAGCAGCGACTTCACTAAAGGCAACAAGCATAACACTGAACAGAATGTTTACTCATAAGTGTTTTTTGGTATTTCCCAATGACAGGGACTTTCCAGGTGCTGCAGCCACCGGTCTCTCCATCCATCAGCTTCTCACTGCCTCCTTCCTCTCTCCAGCACACCCACAAAGTCAGGCTGACTCCTCGATGGAGCTTGACACAGTTTAGGATCAAAGAAGTAAATTGACACAATAGACAATGATATATTGCATCATGTTTGGAATGAAGAGGACCCTTTGGTCTATTCAATCTCATTCTCCCGAGATCTTCCCATTAAAGCACTGAGCTGTTTTTCTTTACAAATCAAGCCAGCTTGTTAAATGCTCCCAAAACATTTAGATAGCACCCTTCATGTCAGGAGACGTCCCAACGCACTGGTTTCTTTACAAAATATTGAATCTTGTGAGGGACATAAATCTAAAACTACACAGACCGCAAAATAAAAAGTCTGAGGAATAATTTGACTTTGTAATCTACATTATCTATTTCTGGCTGACTGCATTCAAAGTCTAGTTCAATTATCTAAACATCTGGGTGGGTGGGTGGTTGGGGAGGAAGGGGAATTCTAGACTAGCTCAAATTTGAGAAATGTTATACTTGCCCTTTTGGTTTGTGGTTACTTAAATGCCTTCTACATTGGATCTACACTGCACTGAAGTGGGACGATCATGGTGGTCTCGGAATTGCCTCTTTCCTTCACCCTTTCCTCCCCCTATCTTCCTCAACCTCTTATACTTGGTTGCATTTTCTAGCTTAAAGGACTTTATCTTTCACGTCATCTAAATTAAGAGTCAGCCTGGTTGAGTTGGTAACACTCTTGTCTCTGAGTCAGACGGTTGTGGAATCAAAGCCCCACATTGGAGTTGTGAACTCACAGTCGAAGTTGAAATTGCAGTACAGTGCTAGGGGATGCTCTGCGTTGTTGGAGGTGCCATACTTCAAATGAGACGTTAAATTGTAAAGAGGAGGGAGTTTCTCCCAGTGTCTGGTCCAACAATCCCACACAAAAAAAATGGTTATTTATTTCATGGCTGTTTGTCGGACATTGAAGTGTGAAATCAGTCTGCTGGCGTTGCCTGCAAATACAGCCACTACACTTTACATTGCGAAGACGTGATAAAGCGCTATATCAAATGCAAAGATTATTAGCATTGTAGAAATTTAATTCTGTCAGCCTCTTGTAGAGCTAGATGACAACGTGCATTTGTAACACTCATTGGTAAAAGATCCTCGGCAATTGGCAGCTTGCGTTGAGTCGTGTGGCCCATGGAGAGACGCTGGTCACCTCTACACTGGTGCTCATCAGAAAGCCTCTCCTTCCTTTGGGCGCAGTTTCTCCATGGTAGGTTAAAGAGCTTAAGGGCTCAGCCACTTCACTTACAAAAGATTCTTGTGGTCCGAGGGTAACTAGCAGGCAGAGGCTATGTGCTTAGGGAGAACTGACATCATCCTGTTGCCTTCTATTTGCTTTTTTTTGCACAACTGTTGGTAACATAAGTAAAACCATTGCTGATCGTGGAGAAACTGTGCATTGATGTAACATTAGCCTTTGGCAATATTTCACAGAAAGGATATTATCCACAAGCGTGGGACAATGAAAGAGCCTTCAGATCAAAGGACACGCTGTCAGGGACTCACTCACCCACTTTTATCTCCAGGAGGAAACCTGCATTAAATTAAATTCAGAATTAAATTAAATCCAGAGTTAGGTACACCATTAAATAAAACACAGAGTGAGGTATAGCGTTAACTTAAGCACAGAATGAGGTGCAGCATTAAATTAAGCACAGAGTAAGGTTAGGTGCAGCATTAAATTAAGCACAGATTGAGTTACAATTTCAAATTAAGCATAGTATTAAGGCGAGAATTAAATGTAAGTGCTGCTCTAAGTACACCATTGCAAGCATATTTGGAGGGTTCATCGCTGAATGTACTTTGGGGATTTGAATTCAAGATCATACTTTTCTGACTGAACGCAAAGAGTTACAGTGATGGATGTGACACACTGAGGGCAACTTGAAACACCATTTGTCTGGTTGGATTTCTAATCGTTAACAATCTACAACTTGTACCTCCCTGACATGCTCTTGTGCTGGAACAACAGGATACAGTGTATTATCCAATAAAACCACGTTCTTTAGAAAGGACTGTAAGGTTTAGTGCAATAATATAAGGTAGTTATTACTTGGAATTTCACCTGCTTAGTGAATCATTTGAGAAGTCTGACCTTTAGCAACGGTTAACTGAAAGCAAAAATACAAGACCCGATGAATAAATCTCATTGCCTTTGCACTTTTTTTTAGACTGCCCGTTTATTATTTAAAATTACAACATTCTCACTATTGAAACTTTGCCCAATAAATTCTCCATCCTAATATTATAATAATACGCATACAGTCACTCCACCTTACAGTATATCCTGTAAAGCACTTAGAGACGTCAATCCAATGTGTAAGGCGCTGTATCAAAAAGGATTAAGATCAAAAAGGACTATTATTGATTATTATTCTTTCAGTTTATTGAAACGCTAAGATTGCTTTTTTCTTCTGTCCAGTGAGGAATAGTTGTTTGTTCCACCGCAAGGGAATTACCTGCTTGCTCAGAAACTGCTCTCCCTAACCTCACCTTGGGGTTTTATTATGTAGCCAAGCAAAACCTATTGATTAGTTCCTGTCAGTTATGTTCTCTGATTCATACTGGACTGGAACAGGCAGACTTTTGTTGTTGCAATAAATTGTGAGACAATTGCCTGTTTTAAGCTTGCTTACAAACTGCTCTTCCTAACGTTAGCTTGGGGCAGGAGAATTGGTGATGGGAGCAAAATGTTTGGGGAGAGAGAAAAAAAGAAGGTCAAGTTTTTAGACCTTGCATACAATCCATTGGTTATCATATATAATCTGGCTCATTTTGAACTCTTTGGGCCGCATGGTTCATATACAATACAACGTATTAGACCATCTTTTTCCACAATTCTTAAAATAAACAGCTTCTCAATTCAGATTGAATTTTAAAAAAATTGCACAAACCGAGCTGGGTTAAGTCATCGACTGACGTGAACAAGGATGGAGTTCTCAGTATTACAACAGTAGAACCAGTGATAATTTTCACATCACGTGTTTTTTTTTCTGCCCCATCTGCAAATCCTAAACCATTGCACAGTGATTGTGATGTGAAATGAGAGCGGGAATGGATGTAACTGCTTTGGCTCAGGACTGTACACGTCAAGTGCTGAGAAATACTCAATCATTGCTGTTGTGCTCACTCCTGTTTAAGCATGTTAGTCAATGTTTGCATTGCCAAAAACAGCATCAACCCATGATCTGAATCGATTCTTATTACAGTGTGCTCGAAAAATTGAGGCTGTTTCCACGGGAACAGGGAAGGTTCAAGAAAAGATTTCATAAAGGCTTTCAATGTTTTGAAAGGCCTTGAGAGATAGTGAAACATTTTTCCTGCTGAGCCTTTCTATAGCACATTACTTGTAGAATAAATCTCACAATGCATTTTAGAGACTATTTGGAAAATACGTTAACAAGGGGACAGAAATTCGGGATTGTCACTGGAAGAATTACAGGCTGGGGAGAGGGGAGGGGGTCAGAAAACATTTTCATGCCAGATGTCATTAGAGCTTAAAAATGCTTTCATTTGACATCTCAAACAGCTTCACAGGATATAATGTGAAGTGGATTGACAGTATTTTGTGGGCGAATACTGCAGCCAATGTGTGCACAATAATATCTGACAAACAGCCATAAAGTGAGTGACCAATTTTATTTAGGAGACTTATTGATCTCAGGACACCGAGAGAAATTCCCTCTCTTTTCAAATAGTGCCTCAGGATACTTAACAATATTTAAAGATCTGTACAGGCAGATGGGATCTCGGTTTAACATCTCACCCGAAGGACGGCACCTCTGACAATGCAGCGCAACCCCTCAATGGCTTTGCCACAAATATGGATTGAGACTGAAACCATGGCACTGTTTACAAGGGAATTGGACAAGCGTTTGAAGAGGAAGAATTTAAGTATGAGTCTGGTTCAGTTGGTAGCACTCACACCTCAGAATCAGAAGGTTGTGCATTCAAGCCCTATGGTGGGACTTTGAGCTCATCGTCTTGGCTAGGTTGACACTCGAATGTGATGTTTGGGGATTGCTGCATTGAACACAGAGCCATCCTTCAGATGAGATGTCAAACTGAGGTCCCGTCTGCATGTTCAGGTGGTCATTAAAATATCCCGTGGTTCTATTCAAAAAGAGGAAGGAGTTTCTCCTGGTATCCTGACCAACAATCCCCCAAATAAAATTCAAGCACTGAATCCTTATATTTGGTACAGTGCCATATCACGTTGTCGAAACCCTCAAAGCGCTTTACAGGATGTGCAGGTACTGTATTTTGTGGGTAAACACAGCAGCCAATTTTCTTTTACAAAAACAGCCACGAAGTAAAGGAACAATGTTTATGTTATGTTTCTGAGCTGAAACTGACAAAGCTGTTGTTCCAACTGTTTTTGTTCTCTTTCTCCACCCCTCTTTCCAAAATTTGTCACAGGAAGTCTCTGGGTGATAAATGGGCTGTAATACATGCCTGATGGCTGGTTGCTGCTTGCGGGGTGCCGGGATGATGTCAGATAGCGTCATACTTCTGCATTGCCCCAGCTAACGTGATGCAGCCGTTCAGATTGCAGTGATGTCAGCCCTGCAGGACCTAACAGGAACCAGTGTTGCCATTGGAAACGCAGATCATCAAACACGGGACAAATATTGACTTGCTCTAATTCTGGTTGTGTTTCCCTCTGGCATTGCTGTATGAACTGTCACGTTAACTGAACGCAAGCTAAAGGGAGGGAGGAAACAGAACAAGAGCTGACCGTTTCACTCCTGATCCGTTTGTTCTTAAACCTTTCAATTTTAACTCTTTCATTATTAACGCTTTCACTATTCACCATTTAATTCTTGATGATTTGTTGTTTAACCCTTCAATTCTTGACGCTTTTCTCTTTAAACCCTTTAATGATTGATCCCTTCATTCATAACGCTTTAATTCTTGACCCTTTTCCTTCTAACTATACATTAACTTTCCTTTTTGAATGAACCCTCTCACATTAAACCCTTTCAATCTTACCCCTTTCATCCTTAATCCCTTAATTTCTAATCCTTTCACTCTTAATCTGTTCGCAGCAAAAGATGCCAGCTACAGTTTGACGTGGATTGTGGGGTTTATCCTATCTGTCCTTGGGGCAGATCTGGACAGTCACAGGGCCGGGTGAGTGAAGGGGTGACTAGGCATTTGTAACGATGAATAACATCGTTGACATAATTTAGCGGACATAATTTACTCTTATTTGAAAAAAACATATATGTAAACAAAATAAAGTAGAGCCACTCCTTAACATTAGTCATTCCTTGATTCATAAGATGGGTTCACTGGCTGTCATGAGTATTTTAGATCTGTCACTGAGGCTGGAGGGGAGGAGGCTGTGTAAACATGAGTCTGGATGCCTTATTTACAGACAGAATACTGTTGTCAATGTGTCATCTGATGACAGTGGGGGAAGCAAGTGTCTGGCTTCTGCATTTGCATGATAACCTCTCTGATTATATTTCATGGTTAGATGTGAAGCAATAGCCAAGTGTTAACAAGGGCTTATTATATAGCTTGTTTACTATTCCAGAAAAGATTCCATCAGCTTACGTACAAGATATATAAACATTATGGTGCTATGTAAAGTGAAGCGGATTGTATTGCAAGGTGGAAATTCTATGTCTTCCAGCAATTGACTCTCCCATCACTTAAACACCTACGACACCATTTGACCCTTTGTACAGTGTACTAGGGATCTGGGTGATCTATTTGGGCAAGGAGAAGTGCCGGTGCGGTGTTGGTGGGGGTTGGCATTAGGGGAGAGATTGTGGATGTGGCATTCGGGGTGAGTAAGCACACATCGGAGGGATTTTGATTGGTGTCCGCAGAGAGGGGTACAGTGGCTGAAGACTCGACCTCCAATGATGGGACAGTGGAAGCCAGAGTATTACAACAACAACAAGATTTCATTTATAGAGCGCCTTTCATGTCAGGACGACGTCCCAAGGCGCTGGACAGTTGGGTCAGGACCCGAGCAGGGGGGAAATGGTCAGGGTGAGGGGAGGGAAGGGAGGGAGTGAGGAGGGGGTAGAGAGTCGAGAGGGGAGCTGAAGGCACGGTCAAAGAGAAAGGTCTTGAGACCAGCCTTGAAGGAGGAAAGGGAGGAGGTGGCGAAAGCACTGGGGGATGGAGTCCCAGAGCCTAGGGGCTGAGAGGCTGAAGGCCCGGCCATCGATGGTAGGGCGGTTGGGGCGGGGGATGTGGAGCAGACCGGAGCCAGAGGAACGGAGGGTACGGGCAGGTAAGTAGGGGGATAGCAGGTCGGAGAGGTAGGAGGGAGCAAGGCCGTGAATGGCCTTGTAGGTGAGGATGAGGATCTTGAATTCGAATCTTGAATTCGAATCTTGAATTAGTGACAGACTCTGCAGGCAGGAAAATGGGACATTAATGACTGGATCAGAATAGCAGTCACGCCCTTCCTCTCCCCCCAGCAGATACATTGACCACAACCTGGAAGAAGCTACTTGATAAAGTACATCAGAGAAAGTGTCCCCACTGCACGTGATAACAGTTTCAAGGCACTACTCTAATTTCAGGGTTCATATCTCTAAAACAAACAGCTTGTGTTTCACTCTCGATGAGAGGCAACTTAATTACGACATATGAAAGTATGTATGGGTCATATATTGCAACAGATTAGAAATTAATTGGTTTATGTGTGTCACCGTCTGCGCTCAAGACCAATAACCTACAATATCTCCCTAAGCTGGTTTGATGGGGTGAATTGATAGTTGAAGCTGTAGATAATAATCAGCTGATTTCAGTGGAGCATCAAGTCAGTGTTACTGAGAGTTTATAAATTCACAGACTCTTAAGGATCTAGCTAAGTCACCAAACATTAAACCAATGCTTTGAAAAGTTTCCAATTGACCATAGACAATGTCCATGTCCATCGCTTTGTAATAACGGGCAATATAAATGTAAATTGTATTGTATGTTAAGCTCTTTGAGATGGACACCTATGTGAAAGGCACTGTATAATGCAACATACTGTTACTGTTCTTGTAACCCGCTCACCAAACTATCCCCCATCCCTCCATGAATTGAGCATTGCTGTACCGCAATGTACGTTGCTGGTGGAGATGAGCATTTGCCTATGTAACAGTGACTATACTTCCGAGCAGCTCTCTATGTAAAATGCTTCAAGATGTTTCAAAGTTATAAAGCTCTATAACAAAGTCAAGTATTGTAATATAATAATAGTCCTAGCATTTGACGTAATTCCTTATCACATTATTACTGCGTCTCAAAGTGCTTCACAGGATTTTTACTGTAAAGTGTTGTGACTATATTTGTACGCAAACACAGCAGCTAATTTAAGCGCAGCAGCATCTCACAAACAGCCATGAAGTGAATGACCAATGTTATCTGGGGGATTGTTGTTGCTTATAAAGAGTAGTAATAAAGTACTATTATTACTTAATTTGGATCAGACTGTGAGGTTTGTAGATAGGCTGAGTGGCCTTACCCACTCATACTTTCTTTTGTATTTAAAGTACTGATCATTTTCTTGCAGATCGCTTTTCTGGGGATAATAATCCCCTACAAAAAATAAAATGTCCACAAAATATATAGTCATTTCACTTTACAGTATGTTCTGTGAAATGCTTTGAGACAACTAGAAGACATGATAAGGCACTATATCAAGTGCAAGGGTCATTATTATTGCTCTGACACTCGGTTTATTCGTGCCGATGAAACAGGAAACAATATGGACTCATGATGACATCAGCTCGGTCATTGGGACCAACTCATTTCGCCATGAATTTAGCAACATTCTCAATGTGTTGCATTGTCAGAAGGGAGGGCTATCCTTCGGATGAAACTCTAAACCAAGGTCCCCTCTGCCTGTTCAGAAGGTCGTTAAAGATCCGATAGCACTGTCCTGAGCAACAATCCCCTAAGGGCGAAACATTGGGCAAGTTTCCTTACTCCACCCGCCTCTGTTTACCTAGCACTAAGTAGGAACCCGGTTGTCAGTCGATTGGTTCACTTTTCCAGGGATAATAATCCCTTCAAAAAAAATGTAATAAAATAATAATTTTGTCACTTAATCCATGACTGTTTGTGGGAACACTGCTGGGCACAATTGGCTGCCATGTTTCGCCCACAAAATATACATTCACTTTACAGTATATTCTGTGAAACTCTTTGAGACATCTCGAAGACGTGATAAGGCGCTATATCAAATGCAAGGATTATTATTCATTATTATAAAATTGGTCACTCACTTCATGGCTGTTTGTTGGATTCTGCTGTGTGCAAATTGGTTATCACGTTCATTACACTTTATAGTATATCCTGTGAAGTGCTTTTGAGATATCGCCCGGACCCGAAAGGTGTAATATTAAATGTTAGTGTCATTATTACTAAGTGAATGCAAAATACACGAATGAATGTTTTCCCTTTCCTGCACAGCTCGGCTGCGCTGGATAATATTTAGTTAAATATTACCTTGAATTCCAGCCTGGGTGTGTTTGGCATGACTAATGGAATGTCAACCACAATGACTCTAATCCGCCCACCATCAGGTCAGGGGAAATTACTCTCCTCAGAGCTTTACCAACTGAGAGATTGCCTGTGGCACCAGAGCTCGTAAGCGAACCAATTCAAGGTGCTTGGACTGGTGTGATCATGGAAACTTTTGCTTCCACTGATGCATGTTACGAGGTGTCAGCCGGGCTCAGTGGGTAGCACTCTCAGATTTTGATCAGACAGTTGTGAGCCCTGTGTCATTACTTTGAATTCATAGTGTAAGCTGATATTCCAGTGCGGTGCTGGGGAAGTGTTGCATTGTTGAAGTCACCATCCTTCAGATGAGACGTTTAACCGAAGCACAGTCTGTCTGTTCAGGTTAAAGACCCTGTGGCACTACGTGAAACAAGAGAAGGGGGCTTCTCCCGGTGTCCCCGCCAACAATCCCCCAGAAAGAAAACTGGTCACTCACATCATTGCTGTTTGTGGGACGTTGGTGTGAGCAAATTGGTAGCAAATTGGTTTGCCTACAAAACACACAGTCACTTCACTGAACCTTTGTGAAGCACTTTGAGAGGTTTGTGATGTTATAAGTGTACTATGAAGTGCAAGAATTTTTTAAAATTAAGACTATTTTCACTTAAAATTTAAAACCGACTGGAATTGTACAGAGAGGAAACAGAACAATGAGACTAATCATAGCAGTCCTACTGAAGCCTTATAAACAACCAGACAAATAACAAAATACAAGAATAAATAAATAAATAAATCCTTGCATTCATGTTGGGAGGACGCCCCAAAACACTTCACACAATTTTACTGAAACGTGTGATTTGTGGGTGATCGTGGCAACCAATTTGAGGGCAGCAATTTACCCCCAAACAGCCAAAGCAGCCCAGGCCTGGGGATTAAACTTGGGACCGTCTCTATGTGTAGAGCTCACACCAAGTGATGTAATAGCCATAGAGCCCTCAGACACTGTGCCTGCCCTGTTGATGACCAGCTCTCGATTACCAAAGAAAATTCTACAAGTTGCACAACCAAAGTCGGGTCTCACAACATCCTTTGGAGCCACCTCACCAGAGGAAAGTATTTATGGCTTAATATGCTTGGCACGTTTGAGCCAATCAGTGTCTAGTCCATTTTATCACTGTGTTAATTATACATAGCTTACATAGAATTGTGCTTCTCTGGCCAATAGCCAGATTTGACATTGTTGGGATACTTTGCTTTTAGAGTTGCCAGTTTCCATGCCCCTTTTCTTTTATTCTCCCTCTCCTGAGCGTGGGGCTGGAGTATTATTTCTTGGGAGATAGAAGCCACAAAACCACTATCTCTGAGTGTGAGCTCAGGGAACGAGTGTGGCAGACCATTTGACTCATGGAGGGTTTCACAGCTGAGCACTGTTCCACCCATGAGCACTTTCCAACAAAGTGTGGGGTATCAAGGGGTTCATTGGATCGTGAGCAGGAGCCTGAGCTGATTTGTTTCCCCTTCCCCCATTGCCTATCCTGGGGTCACTGACACCAAATGCTACATTCCACCTGCTGCCCCCAACTCAACACACAACCCTACCACCTTCTACTCTGTTTAGTACTGACCTTCACCTATTAGGTTTGCATGGAGACCGATGCCTCCTCTTCAAGACCCACCTCTTCAACCATGCCATCGGCCACCCCCTTCCCCTCCCCTCCCTTCTCTGCCATTGACCCCTGCTTGGATCTGAAAAACTATACACTATATGCCTTGGGACGTCCTCCCGACGTGAAAGGTGCTATACAAATGTAATCTTGTTGTTGTTGTTGTTGCATATCTTATCTAGGTTACATTATTCTATTCCTGAAAGCACCTGCGTGCTCTTAAATAGGTGGCAAGTTGATGAGTCTCCGTGACTATCACATGTAATACTTAGTCAGCATTTCCTCGTAGCAGCACCCACCTGGCCTGAATCTTTTACCCTTGGAAATGGTACAAATTGGCTTGAAAAGATTAGATAAGCTAGAGCTCTTCAGTCTTGAGAAGATGTTTTGGAGGGACTTTGTAGAGGTGTGTAAAAATTTAAGTGAGGTTGACAAAGTAATCCAAGTACTTTGGAATGCACCAAGACATTAGAATAAGAGGACATGGGCTTAGAATTGCAAAGGGCAATTTCAGGAAAAACACCAAGAAGTGTTTCTTTAGCCAGAGGGTAATTAAGGACTGAAACAGGTCACTAGGAATTCATTTAAGATCAACTGTGATGCTGTGATGGGAAGACGGTAGGGTGGGTGTTCTGAAAGAATGAGATCAAGTGGTCCGAAGGGCCTTTTTCTTTTGAACCAACCTTGTGGTCTTGTGATCTATACAATTCAATACGATTTAGGTTTCTTTGGTATCTTTCTCGTCTTGCGTGGCTGTAACATCAGGGGTGCTCCAACTCACTTCTAAACTTTGTACAATCCAAATGTTTGGAATGGTACAAAAGTGGGCTGGGCTTTTCAATCATTTTGCAAGAACTGAGAGACCTGATGCGAGTGATGGGGCAGAGCTTGCCTGACAGCTGAAGGGCTTGGCTCGGGACGTGTGAATCACATCAGCACATCACTCGCGGGGGATTGCACAGATGTGTCAGAGTTAGTCAGGTGGAGCGCGTGTATAAATTCACTGGGGTTAACACCTTCAGGTTACATTTCTATCTCTGCCTCTTCGAGTAAACACAGGCAGCAGGCTTATCAATAATAGGAGGAGTGCAGCGGGTGTCATATAATGAATGCGATCCGTTCACTAGCAGCGTTTGCCTACATTTTCATCGTCGTCTTATCCTCTGCATCTGCCACCTACGTTTGGGATGGGAGCAAATATGTAGGTGAGTTTTCACGCCAAGGTATTTCTTACAACCAGCTACATTTCAAAGCTTGAGTGGGTCGCCGACGAATGATTTAAAATAAAGAGCTGAAATGGGGCTCCCTGTTTTAACAGCCAGGCTTGGCTGCTTGTTCGTACTGAGACTGTTTGTGAAGTTAATGCAAGTTCTGACTGGTGTTCATGGTTTTATTTGAAATGTTGTTAATTGAAGATTGTGCAGCCTCTTTTTCCTGCTTGTTTAAGCTATGAGTAACACTGGGGCAGGGCAGCAAATCAGGGTGGGAAGTCCTGATTTCAGAAGTCTGGATCAAAGCCATTTAATGCTTCAAAGTGGAGCTCAGAGCAATGTGTGTTCCAAGTACTATAAAGTGTATACACGTGTGCCTGAGATAATCAGACATCGTCAAATTGCAAGAGACAGAAAATAATGAGGCGCAAGGGAAAACTCATGGATAAAAATCTGGGATCTCGTGTCCACTTCTTTCCCAACTTTTTTTGAGAGGCAAAGTAATACACATGCACTAATTTTACAAATGCACATAAAGGCACCAGTGCCTTGGGACATCCTCCCAACGTGAAAGGCGTTATACAAACGTAGTTTTGTATTGTCATTTTATATTGTAAATGCGTTTCGTGTTCAGGGTATACGTCGTGGGCTCAGTCCGCTGAGTTTGGGAAGGAGATGGGAATGGGCGGGTGGTTTCCAATACCCCGTGAAGGTTTGAGTTACAAGCAGGAATAATATCTGTGGTGGGGGGGGAGGTGGGGGTGGCGGTGAGGGGAAAGAGTTAGGGAAAGTATACACGGGATGTCAGGATGAAGACAATGTTACAAAGTCACTTCAGTTCCAAAGCCAGAGATGTGTGGATAGGCTTTGTGGATCGAGTGCTGCCGGACTGTCAGACCCGCTGGTACACACGAACATCTCAGACCGCTTCACAGTAACTTTTGTCAAGTGCGGTGACTTTTACATTTGTCAGAAAGCACCGGCCTCCCTGTGTTTGCTATTTTGTTTGTCACTGGTGGGAGGGGGCGTGTGTGGGGGGGGGGGGAGGGGTTGGCAGGGAGAGGGGGATAAATGTTCCCGATAACATCTTGCGGCAGGAAAGTTAACTGTGAGATATTTGGCGCAGAAAGGGTTAATCTCGAAAGCCATCGCACTTGGTAATTTTGGTGACCTGTTGTTACTTGTTCGTTAATCTTTAAATATGGGCTTGGTTGGTTTGCACAGCGGACAATAAACAGATTTAACAATTACTGAGCTTGCAAGCGCAAAATCAAAGTTCATTTCCCAGACCTTGATCCCTCTCCCACTCCTGTTTCCCCTCCCTTGGGTTGCAAATTCCACCCGGTCTTAGCCTCTGGGACAATTCTGTCTTAAACTTCCACATGGGCAAAATCAGAGTAGAGTGAGGATGAGAGGGAAACTCTAAATTCAGTCGTAATTCGAAAAACGATTTCCTGCATTTTTTTAAATAAAAAAAAGCTTCCAAATTGAGATTGAATGAAAGAATTCTCCACCGTTTTGACTGATTTTAATTTTGAAGGTAAGAGGCTAAAACGGAGCGAATTTGAGACCTTTGAGAGGTTTACAGTGAACGCTGCTGCGTGTTTGACACATGCACATTCCAAGTAGATGTAGATGAAATGTGACGTGTGTCTTTTTCCCTTAAGAGGGATGATGGAGTCTTTGTGCCACTGCAGCTCTGAAGCCCTGATGCTGTGCCGGCTTAGAGAATAAGTATAATAAGCCTTGGATTTAATATATGGCGACTTATTGCATCAAAACCTCTCAAAGCCTTTGACTTTTTTTGTAAAGTGCAGTGACTTGTGTACTTCGTAGATGAATGCGGCAGCCAATTTGCACACAGTAATATCATACAAACAGCCACCAAGTGAATTTTATTTCGGGGGCGGAGGAGGGAATTGTTGGCCAGGAGAAACTGGGAGAGATTCTGCTCTTTTCAAATAGCGCCGTTGGGGTCTTTAACATCCCCCTGAACAGGCACAGACAGGACCTCGGTTTAACGTCAAAGGATGGATGAGGGCAGTTGCACTGGCCTTATAATTTATGATTTTACTGCTCGAAATCTAATGGGGGTGGGGAGAAGAGAGTAAATGGTAAAATCAAAGAAAGGCATGTGGAATAATTACAGAACTTAATAAAACCCATGCTATATTCATTGCTGCAATTGACAGCGTGTGACTGTGCAGTAGACATTGATCCGTTTGCTTGATAATTTATTTTACTCAGAATCTCGATGGTGAGGGGCATGTGATATGTGAGAACATGTAACTCCAGACCATAACAGGGCTGTCTAACCAGCTTCAGATCAAAGCGGAGTCTCCAGTGACCAATGACATTATTTTTATTGTGTTCTTATATTCAGTCAATCGCACTCTCACCTCTGAGTCAGAAGATTGTGGGTTCAAGATCAGGACTTTGAGCTCATAGTCTAGGCCGACACATACTCCAATGCAATGCGCTGTGCTCTGGATGAGACATTTAAACCAAGGTTTTGTCTGTCTACTTAGGTGGCTGTTAAAGGTTCCCTTGGCACCGCTCAAAAAGAGAAGGAGTTTCTTCTGGTGTCCTGGCCATCCAGATTTTATCCAGATAAAATCACTCACTTCATGACTGCTTGTGAGACTTTTCTGTGCACACATTGGTTGTCGCGTTCGTCGACAAAATACGCAGTCACCTCACTTTACAGTAAATTCAGTGAAGCACTTTGAGATGTTTCGATGGCGTGATAAGGTGCTGCACCAAATATAATTATTATTAATACAATCAGGGTTACAGATGGCAGATTTTCCAGACTCTGTGTATTTAGGTGGGGATTCACAGTTGAGAAGTAACAGGATGAGGGTGTCTTGACGGGTTTGACCCCTGGAAATAAGGTTAAGCGTTAACTTTGTCCAGGATTATTACCCCCGAACAGTGATCTGCCAATCAATTAATAACCGGGTTCCTGCTTACTTCTAGATAAACGGTGGCATGTGAACTAATGAACCTTGCCTAAGGTTTCGCCCTGCCCAGGAATCGAACCCAGATTCTCTTGCTTGTGAGGCGACTGCTCTAACCAATACTCGACAGGACTCTGCAAATGTGAAGTGTAGTGACTGTGTGTTTTTGCAGGTGAAAGCAAACACAAAATTAAGACTGCTGTTTGAAAGTTTTACCCAAGTTGTGGGGCAACATAGTCTTAACAGGCTGAGACTAGGTAACATTTCAGAACCTCTGTCTGTTTACACCCAGGAATTCCTGGTTCCAGAGGCAGATATTCCTAAATCAATACTGCAAATCCTGATATAAAATCCAAAAATATTAAGTGCTCACTTTGTTTGACAAAGGTTTAGTAGGTGACAGAGCTGAAGTGTGAAATAAGATATCAAAGGCATCTTATGGGTCCAATAGCACAAATATGTAGAGCAAGAAATTATTTATACACAGGAATCCGAATGCCATTTCATTATACAACTCAGTCTCCTGTGTTTCTGAGCCAAAGAAACACCCACTCCATTATCTGTACCCAGTAATTTATTTACCTGAAGTAAATCTGTGTGGATGAAAAGGGATCCATTAATCTTTAGCAAGTTCCTACACAATGCTGCAAGCAAGTGATTCTGCTGTTTGCAGCTGGTCTGATATTCCAGTGCAGTGCTTTGAGACATTTTGCTGCTTACAGGCATCATAACAAATGCAAAATACACGGTCAGGAGGAATTCTGCCCAAACCTACAGTGCTGATTGTCATCTCTCCTGGGAATGGGTTTCAATGTTAATAAAGGGCTGGGGAGAGCAGATTATAAAATCATTGATGTCTAATGGTTGATAGCTATTATTCCTCTATGAGTTATTTAACTGTAGAAAGGCATAATAATAACAATAATAATAACCAATTATCATAGTTCAGTCGAATAGTGGTCACTAAATGGTGATCAGGACTCTTTTTCCCTTCACTAGCCAAAGAATCACTGAGATCATTTGTGAAGTCCTTCCAGAGATTAATTGAATCAAGTCAGATTCGATCACCAGGCAGAGCAAACACGAGAGACCTGGAGTCCTGCCTAAAACCCAATTTATCATCAAATTTAAGATCTTGTAGAATTGTGGAAATTTCTTCAATTCAGTTTTAATTTGAAGGATGGTTCCTTTATGACAACTATGGAATTGGTCATCCATTTCATGGCTGTAAATGGGACATTGCTGTTTGCAAATTGGTTGCCTCGTTCGCCCACAGAATGATAGTCACTACACTTTACAATGTATCATCTGAAGTGATTTGACATTACTCCTGATGTGAAAGGCTCTGCATCAAATGTAAAGATTTATTATTATTAATATTAGATTTAAGAATTTTCCATACCTACCTCTGCTTGATCTTAAATTTAAAGACAGAATGGCCTTGGAGTCTGAGACTGGGTGCATTTCAGACCTGACATGGTTTAAAGGAGTATTTCAGTTTTGGTAACTGAGACACTGCCTTCAGTTACTAAGAAGGCTTTAAAGTGACGTCCTCTGCTATAAGCCCTGGGCTTTGTATCAGTTGTTTTCTCTGCTTTCCCCTTTGTTCTGGCTCCTGCTCTGTGCTGTGGTCATGCTGATGATAAAAGTGCGAGGCGGTCGCGCCAGGGAGGCAACGGCAGACACGGAGTGGTGGAGAGCTGAGTAAACATTGCTGCTCCTCACCCACCCTTAACTGGCCACAAAGTGCGGAGCAGATTCCACGTGGGCTCATGCTGAATGCTGACTCACTGCCGGCTCCACCACAGGCTGCCCAGGAGCAGCCCAGGATGTGTACTGTGGTGCATACTTTGTGTGTTACATGGCCAACACTGCAAATTATTCCTTGGAGGTACTTTTTACCTAATTCCAGAAAGTATTAGGTGCAGATTGGCAAGAGCCAAAGCTTGGGGACCCCAGAGAGTGTGTTGGGGTAACTGCTGAAGTCTGACTAGCTAAAACCACACCTTCCAGAAGGGCTGCATGCTGTATAATCCACCAGTTGATGTAAAGAAGCTATAAGTCAATGCAGTCAATCTATAGAATAGGTCAATCTATTCTACATTGTGCATCATCTGATCATTACCTTGTGCAAAGATAAGCTTCTCGTTCATTACCACGCCTTTCACATCAGGAGGTTGTCTCAAAGTCGCAGGGATTTACTGTAAAGTGCAAGAATTGTGTATTTTGTAGGCATAAACAAGGCAGCCGATTTGCGCACAGCATCTCCCACAAACAGCCATGCAAGGAAAGACCAACTTCCTCAGTGAGAGTGGACTGACGTAATTAAGAGTTCAGCGTCACTGTTGATTGGGAATGGGACATTGTTGCAATGTATATGGGCGCCATCTGAAGCCCACCCATCTCTGTATGTGCTGCCTATCCCCTGCTCCCTGATGTCTCTGTATTGTTTAATCCAGGCTTCTGTGCAGCAACTTTAACAACGTCGTCCCATGATGGGATTTCTCCGTTCATGTGCGTATCTCATCAAAGTCGTTACCTTTAACAGCAAAATAACTTTCTCCTCCCACTGTTAATTACTCTGACTCTGTGTATTAATCCTATCCGTATGCGTTAATCTGCATCATTCACCCTGTGTGGGTGCTAACTATCATTTGGTGAGGTTATTACAAATACAAACTTACATTCATATGGGACCTTTCATGTCAGGAGGGCTGGGCACCTGAGCTGGGAGATGAGGAAGGGAAAGATGACCGAAAGTGCAATCAAAGAGATAGATCTTGAGATGGACCTTGTTTTCCTATCAGGAGAGAAGGTGCCGGTGTCTGTGAGGGAATAGGTTTGCCAGGTCAAAGTCAAGTGAGCTCTGTATTTTTGCTGGTCAAAGATGAATGTCCGTTCCTTGTTCCTGCGTTGGTTACACGTCCCCCTGATCAGCGTTGATGCACTGAGAAAAACAATCACAAATGGCCCCATGCCATCGCTTCCTTTGTCATGTAGCATCAGTGTTTGTGACGTGCAGTGTCCTCACTAGTACAGTACCCAGTACCGTCAAGAAGATAAAGGAGGTCACCGTATTGTCAACAGGTCACTGAAGCATAACATCGAGTCTACACTGAGAGTCAAACAGCGCTCCTCTCGAAAGTGATGCCGTTACTGGCCCCTCACCTCAATTGTGTAAATTGCTTTTTCTGCAGTAAGCCCACTTACAAATCCATGTACGCCTACTAACACACAGTCACTACACTTCACAGTGAATCCTGTGAAACACTTTGAGACGGCCTCTGGATGGGTAAGGCGCTGTATCAAGTGTAAGGGTTTCAGTACAGTTTATGCTGCGGGACACTTTTTCTCCGTCAGTGAGACACGGATGAGGCAACCACATTCTGGATGTGTGTATTTCAGCCTTGGCAGTGGTGTGGATATTAAACTTCCGTTAGACTCAACTCGATTGAGTCATCCAGCGAGCCAAATTCTCTCTCCATCCATCCACCTGTGCTTTCATGTCTCACGTCCTGCATTCCATGAATCCATGACTCGCTCTGCGCTCATTGGCACCTTCATGTTGAATTCAGCTCCTGCCATCCACGCCTTGGCTGACTCAGGCGCTCAGCATGTGTTCATACCAGCATGTACCGGTCGCTGCTTCAAGAGAGGAGGCAGTGAACATCTTGTGGTTAGTCTCCATACAGCTTGGCTTTTGCAATTACTGTTCCTGGCTCTCGGCCACATCACCTTGTTTTTTTTTATGGTTACTTTTACAAGACCTTTTGTCCCCACCCCACCCACCACCCTCCGTTCTGCTCACTTTCGCTACTAACTTTTCAGCGATGTGAGTCTTTTGAATGAAACTTTGCACAAAAGCGCAAGCTAAAATTCAACTTTTTGCTATTATTGTTCACCTGAACCTCTCTTGCGAAATTGTGAAAAGACATGCAATCACCAGCAGAGTAACAGCAGAATGTCAGCGTCACAAGCTCTCAAGATTGGTTTGGTTGAAGAAGACCCTTCAGTCCATTTGATTTCATCCTCCCAAAATACCCAGCCTCCCATCCTACCATCATGGCATCAAGCTGACTCCACCATGTTGGTTTCAACCATCCTTCCTGGTAACCTGTTCCAGTCCTTAGTAAAAAAAATACTTCCTAGTGTCTATCCTGAAATTTCCCCTTTGGCAACTTATAATAATAACAATAATCCTTGCATTTGATATAGCGCTTTTCACGTCTTCTCAACATCTCAAAGCGCTTCACAGAATATGCTGTAAAGTGAATTGATTGTATATTTGTGGGCGAAACGCAGCAGCCAATTGGGCACAGCAGCATCCCACAAACAGTTGTGGATTGAAAATGACCAATTTATTATTGTTTCTTTTGTTTTGGAGGGATTATTATTAGGCGTGTGGAGTAAGGAAACTTGCCCAAGGTTTCATCCTGCCTGGAATTGAACCCAGGTGTCTTGCTTGCAAGGCGAGTGCTCTAACCACTGAGCTACAGGACTCCACTTTAAACTTGTATCCTCTTGTCCGGCTGTCTAAATGCATCTGAAAGTATTGTTATGTGTCTACTTTCTCAGTCCCATTTTAAAACCTTCTATACCTTATATTAATAGTTTGAGACATCCTCCTGGTGTGAAGTGCAGTGTTATATAAATGCAAATTGTATTGCAATGAATTGTGCGTCTAAATGAGATGTCTCTTTTCAGACTAAAGAGCCCCAGCTTGTCTGATCATTACTCATAGTTCATACCTTGGGTCAATGAGACACAGAGCAACATCAGTACCTTATATAGTGTGAACCCATGTTCCCTGCTCCCTGTCACTGGGATGCTTGTTGAATGTTCTAATGTCTGGGATTGCCAGGCAGTGTCTAGCATTGCCAGGAAGTTAGCCTTTTAATTGACATTGCCTTTTGCCCAGGTCTTTTTTAAAGAGGTACAGTCTTTGTGCAAAAGTCTTCAGCTCTTGTTTGTTTTCAGACTCCATTTTCAGTCACCTCATCATCTCATGCGCGAATCGTGGGATTGCTGTGATGGAAGTGACCCTCTCTCCCCTCTTTCAAAAAGTTTGCCAAACACTTATTCCCTGAAGACAGTGCCCCTTTAAAATTGCTGCTTTGCTCGTCGCAACCGCACTTTAACCAGCTCCCGAAGTGTAAACATCCCAGGAATTATTTTTATATTGATGCATTGCGACTCAGCATTATTGCTAACGATAATAATAACAATAATAATAATCCTTGCATTTGATATAGCGCTTTTCACGTCGGGAGGATGTCCCAAAGCGCTTCACAGAACACACTGTAAAGTGAATTGACTGTATATTTGTGGGCGAACGCGGCAGCCAATTGCACACAGCAATGTCCCACAAACAATCGTAGATTGAAAATGACCAATTTATTATTGTTTTTGGACAGGAACAATGCTCCCCCCATCCCCCCCACACCCCCCGCCCCAACCACTGCCTGTGCCTCATTGCGGGTTCTGATGACTATCTGTCTTGCGTCTGCGTTGGCTGGTTTCTCGTAAGCGTGTCCGTGAGTAACCTCTCAGATAGTGGTAGGTGCTGAACTGCAATCCCTGTGGAAACAGCCCTGCGTGTGTGTACAGGCCTGCAGCCCTCACAAATCAAGACAAGCAGAAGCCCATGTGAGGGGACTGTCTGTGACTTGCCTTTTAAAGGACTGACTGTGAATGTTCATTCAGATTCACTCCTTTATTCGGGTGTGGGGTGGTGGTGTTGGGGCTGGGTGGGGGGCTCTTGTAAATCATCAGCTGCCGGGAAGTGGAGACAATGCCAGCTTGTGCGGCTGTCTTGCTGGACAGTCTGCGACTGATCAGGAATAGAAAAGATGTCCCTTTTTCTCTGGCCAGTCTCACTGTCCTAGCAGCTGTTCCTGGAATCGTCTGGTTTCAGTGTGCTTTTTCTATAAAGAAAAGACCATCAGTACGCTGGCCGGGAAATGGGAATTGCCCTAACGATGCAGCACTCCTCTCAACCCCAGCACAGTTTCGGAGTGCCAGCTTAGACTAGGAGTTCCATGAGCTGACATGGGATTTGAACCCACAATCTTCAGGCTCAGAGGCGAGAGTACTACCAACTGAAGCACGAGAGAAATATAGATGCCTGCAGAGGGTGGACACAGAGAGAAGACTGCTAGCACAGGGTGTCTGGCTGGCACCTGTTGCTGTCTCAGTGCCAGGCCATTCCTGACTCTATGGGAAAGTAGTTTGTTACCAGTCTCAGCGCAGTGTTGCTGCCCGTCTCCCAATCCTGATGAACCAAATGCCAAAAGAGCCTCGGGCAGTGAGTGAGGAGCTGCTGACACTGTGTTTTCAGTGCTCAGTGTTGTCATACCGGAGGAGACATGACTTGAAGCGAGGTTTGTAGATTAGCAGACAAAGAAAATGTTTACTCAATGAAACCTATACGCATGACTGCAAGGATCTACATCCAGGCAAAACAGGAGGATAATCACCCCGGCTGTTTGGTTTAAATCAGTCTTGGGAGTTTATTTCAATGGGGTCAAGATTAGTTATCAGGTTTAGTTATTTGCAAGGTGCCGCTGTGCCAGGTTTGGAGCGCTCATTGCAACTTCTGGTTGTGGAGTACCGAACATGATAAAGCGCTATATCAAATGCAAATATTATTATTAATTTAAGCAACAGTTGGATGCTGTGATGGGAAGTATGGTAAAGTGGATATTCTGGGGGGTTGAGATCAAATGGGCCGAAGGGTGTCCACCCAAACCCTGAGCTAACTCCCCAAAAACTAGGTGAGTTCAAGTTGGCTCACTGGAATTGCTGTGAACAAAGTCCATTTATCGATTCATATCATTGGGGATGACCCCATGCAGAGATGGCTGTATGTGGATGGAGGAGGAAGGGGGCCCATACACAGATTTCAGTGCAGGAGGGTTGGGAGAAAACACTTGTAATCACAGGACACGAAAACAGAACCGAATGAGTCTTAGTTTTTGAGGAAGAAAATAAATTAAGTGGACAAGAAATCTACAAAAGGCACGACAGCAACCGTGATGTTCTTTTAGATTGTGGGTTCAATGGTTAAGAAATTGGGAAGTGCATTGACGATCAAGAGCTGCCTGATTTCAAAACCGTGTGGCTCTTATTTTGGCTTATTAAGTGCTGTTAGTGCTTAAAAAACAACTTTTTTTTTAATTGAGATGTCAGCAAGCGAGCCTGAATGTGAGGTTGGCAAGTAACAGCGTTGCCCACTGGGATAAAGGGCACACGTGACTTGGAATCCCACTGAATATGAATTGCAATAGGACATGACCCTGGCAGGGTAGAACATGAGGACATGAGGGCATCCATTCATCTGCTGAATAGTGTAACAGTGATGATTTCATTCATAATCTCAAAACCCCTTTGTTTAATGCAGCATTAAACCACACTGCTCTCCTTCCACAGGACATACGTTGCAGTAAAAGACTAGTGTTTTACTTAATGGGGCCTTTGGGGAATTAAAATGAGGTGCAGGTGGGAAGGAAGGAAGACTGGTGGGGGAATGTGGCATGGGGGCACGCCACCTCCAAAAAGGTTTAAAGGAGCAAGATGGCATTTTTGCTGCTTTTCATTTTCCATCCAGTGAAAGATATGGGTCTGTAAACTTCGGAGAGAAAAAATATATCTCCACAGACACTCACTATATACTCTTTTCATGACCTCTACTTTTTATCTGCCTTGATTTTAGGATGAGTCTTGCGGAATCGTGGAAAATGTATTGTAATAATAATAATCTTTCCATTTGATATATCACCTGTAACATTAAAACATCACAAAGGGGCTGAACGGAAATTGCTATCAAGTGTAATTACTGTGTAATTGTAGGGAAATTTTACAGGACAGAGGAAGCCATTTGGCCCATCATGTCTCTCTGGGCTGGTCCTAGCCTCCTCACTGGAGTTATTGGTCTAATCTAACTGCCCTGCTCTTTCCCCATACCCTTTAATACTATTTTCCTCCATTATTTATCTGATTTTCTTTAAAGACATTCCCTATTCTTAGTCCTGTGTGCAAAGCCATATCTTCTACATTCCCCAGGGTTAGGGAATGTTGGTGATGGAATATTTCCTCCTTTATTATTTGAGGAAAGAGTCAGTGTGACAATCACTTCTCTTTGCTCAGAGTATCCTGTTTGTGGTGAAATCAGGATCTATGCATGTGGAGAATTAGGATCGTTATTGTTTAGAAGTGTAATAGTATTGTGTGTGTATGTGTGTGTGTGTGTGTGATAAAGAGAATGTACTTGGTGTGTTGATTGACCCAGACAGTGTTGGCTGATTGAAATGATCAGTTAATACTGCATGGTTGCACATCAATATAAGGATTATATTTAAACTGGAACATGAACTACAAAGGAGATTAGTTACAAGCCAGTTGAGAAACCAAATCCAAATCTATAGCGGAATAACAACAGGATGGAGTTCAGTCGCCAGCTGGTGAAATGTTAACACTGTTTGCATTACTTACACTGGGTGAGCGAGTGGCACTTTAAAAGGGGCCGGGACCTGAGTAATATTCCCGTGTTAGTGTGTGTTGTGTGCATGTATAGGAATGTCTATAGACCACATTCACGTTAAGAATATCTAGTTACAGTGGTGCAGTGGTATACATTGGAGCAGCCTTAGGTCATATCAGTGGCTGTGCAGTTAAGATAAAAGAAGGGTGTTAAAATTAGGATTATTTTTTGGTAACTGCAGACTCTGTAATGATATCAGATTGCATATTAGAGTCTTGTACCCTACCTACTCCCTACCCCCCATCCATTCCCTCCTCTCTCAACCTCCCACTCAATCTTTGCAAAGCACTAAGAAGGTGGCCTAATGTGAAAGGCACTCTGCAAATATAAATTGTTTTAGGATATCTGATGACAACATTGTGTGGTACAGTGTTCATCTGCAATTATACAGATACTGAACTTTACAGTAAAATCCGATAAGATCTTTGAAATAACCTGATGACATGATAAGACATTAAGTCAAATATTATTAAAGTATCCATTTATACATCAGAGTCAATGTAGGGCATCAATCATCCGTTACATGGTCATGCTTTAGGCTTTCGCTTGCAGGGTTAGTGTAAACTGTTATTCCTGTGCTTTGACTACACCAGTGCTACCATTGCTGCGAAACTCACCTCTTGTCTGACTGGTACATTGTAAAATATATTGCTAAAAACCCACTGTGAGATAATGTTGATTTTAGCCTTGTCCAACATCTTCGCTCATCTGAAGCTATTTGTTCCCCCCACACAGCATGTAAGTGCAATCGAAAGGCTTCCCAGTGTGAGTGGGACCCCATACTGTTCAGAAATACAGGAAGTGGCACTCGCTGCTTGAACTGCGCTGATAACACAGAGGGACTGCACTGTGAGAAATGCATAGCCGATCACTATCGTCAAACTCCAGGGGGGCGCTGCCTGGCCTGCGGCTGCGACAGAATGGGTAAGTTTCTTAGAGCTGGGCAATGCTCACTATTTTTTTATTCTGAGTGTATCTCATTAGGGCTTTAGTCCTGTAGGATTTAGACCGCATTACAGTAATGAACATGTGAGCACCCCTTGTGAACAAGGTGACACAAAGCATTTAGACAAGTGACACGCGATAGAGGAGAGAATACAAGAATAAACGATAGACTGTAATCATATAGCATCCTTGACACGAGGTAAACGTCTCCAAGCACTGTTACAAAATAAAATTGATTGGAAATGAAAGCGATTGCTGTTATGTAGGCAAACACAGCAGCCAACCGCCCCATAAGCAGCAGTGAAATGGGAAGGTGATTCACTTGAATTTGGGAATAAATGTGGAAATGAGGAAGGGAATGGGAAGCAGGATAACTGGGAGAAAGTCTACATTTCTTTGAAATAGCAAGGGAGGAGTGATCCCTTTAGGTCCAACTGTATGGCAAGGGAAACGGAACCTAAATTAGTTTAGGACAGCATTTAGACTGAATGGACATGACCTGAGACCTACAATGTGGCCTGAACCCTACAAGACATCTGTGATTTCTTGCAGTAAATTTATACTCAACGTAAATTAATAATAATAATAATAATCAATAAGTTGAATATTTTCTACCATGTCCCAAGTGCCTGCGTTTACCGAATTGTAATGTTCTTGTGCTTCCCGTTTCTCACAGGATCCTCAGGCAGTAGCTGTGATGATCAAGGTCGCTGTAGATGTAAAGCAGAAGGAGTGATCGGAGACAAGTGTGACAGATGCCAGCCTGGATTTTATGCATTATCAAGCAGCGGTTGCAAGTAAGTAACTTGGACTAAATGCACATGCGGTCTGAACCCTACAAGACATTTGCAATTTCATGCAGTAAATTTATATTTGTGGTATCTGTCCTACACTTTAATCTTCCCATATTTTCCTTTGTACTGCCACGCTATTTGTTAACCAGCCTGCATGGGGGTGCTTTCCTTTCTTTGTCACCTGGGCATGCATTGGATTAACTCACCACCCATTCTGTAGCAGAGCACATTGGGGCATCAAAACTCCACACATTGTCCTCCCACCCCCACTTCCAGGTGCGGTTGACTAAAACTGATGTTTTGGTAATACTAAATCTGACACAAATGGCATTACAACAACAACAACTTGCATTTACAGTCAACCCAGAATTCAACAACTTCTCAGGGGACTTGGCCAAAGTAACCTTTAATAAGGGTAAGAGTAAGGGTTCCTTGGTATGTTCTCCGTGCTGTTCCAGGGTACTTGTTAACATGGGTGGTTGCTGAATGGAGGTGGAATGAGGGACGTGTAGGCATTACCGTCTACAATAAATTCATGTCACGCCTTAGCATGTCATCAAAACGCCTCTTCAAAGGATTTACTGTACAGTGTACTTACTGTATATTTATAGGTTTGTACCTTGTCAATGTTACTGCTGTTTGGAGTGCACTTTACCATGTAATATTAAATCATGTTTCTGTGTTACCAGGCGCTGTATGTGCGACATGGCTGGAAGTAGAGACATGTGCCACTCGAAAACCGGAAAATGCAACTGCAAGTACAATGTGGAAGGAACCAACTGTAACTAGTAAGTGCTCACAGATGTAACAGGATTGAGTGAAGTACTCAGGCCCTCACATTCACTGAGTTCCACCTTACAACTATTTTCATTAGGAGGGTGAAGTGGAACAATTTCTATCAGTACCTATGTATTAGACATGGTTAAAAAATTGCCAGAGTTCCTGCTCCATTTGCTTAATGATAATTCATGCTTCCATTTAATTTAACGCTTTTTCACATCATTGAGACATCTCAAAGCGCTTCAGTGAATTGACTGTGTATTTTGTGGATGAAACATGGCAGTGGCCAAATTGTTTTGTTGAGGGATTATCACCCCCAGAAAGCGATCAGGGTTCCTACTTACCGCTAGGTAAACAGAGATGTGCGGAGTAACAAAACTTGCCTAAGGTTTCGCCCTGCCCAGGAATCCAACTCGAGTTCTCTCACTTGTGAGGCGAGTGCTCTAACCGCTAAGCTACAGGACTCCACGCTCAAGGTCTCAGCCTTAAGACTGTTGCCATAACATTTTAATTTTTGATTATTTCAAATAAGTTCAGTCTTGATTTGGAAGTGGGTTTACAGTGGTTCTCAAAGTGCTAAACTTAAGATCTCGCCACAAATATACAGTCAATTCACTTTACAGTCTATTCTGTGAAGCGCTTTGAGATGTCGAGAAGACTTAAAAAGTGCTATATCAAATGCAAGGATTATTATTATCATTATTATATCTCGTGAAGTTACTGAACAGCGACTCCACTCTGGTGCCCTCCTGTGGTCACGTAGCACAATGACAGCCGCTGCCCAGCTGGGATCTCGCAGGAACAATGACCATTCGAGCAGAGCCAAAGGCTTGGAACTGACCCAAGTCTCAGTGAGTGACTTCAGGAGAGGAGAGAATAGAAGGGAATTTTTTTCTTAAGCCCGTTGTCTGGTTCGCTTCCGCAGTTGCAAGCCAGGCCACTTCAACCTCGATGTAGAAAACCCCATGGGCTGCTCAGCGTGCTTCTGCTATGGACACTCATCGGTCTGCAAGGCAGACTCCGGGTACAGCAAAGACTGCATCACGTCCGCTTTCGGCTCAGGTATGTCAACAAGGACTGAAATGGCGATGATCTTGGAATGATCTTAAATAGTCACGGGTAAACATTTCCTAATGCGATAGTTTGATTCCATGGCTCAAGATTAAATTCTAGGGTATTGGTACGTCATCGGTTAAAATGCCTATTTATGGGGCCGGTTGTTTTATTCCCTGGGCTGGGAGTTTGTTACAAGGTGTCCAACCAGTTTTAGAATTGCTTAACCTGTTCATTGTTGCAAAGAAGTTAGAGGCTTGTGGTGGTATGGGGAAAGGGTAGGTCAAGTGGGATTGAAAGTATAGCTTGCTCTGAGAGCTGGTGCAGACTCAACGAGCCAAATGGCTGTAACTCTCTCTTATTCTAAAGAGTGTGTGGCTTACTAGCTTGTTGTTGCAAACAGATACTGAAGGGTGGAAGGCGCAGCATCGCAATGGACATGATCTCGCCCTCATGAGATCCTCATCTTCTCAAGACATTATCATTGAGGCCAAGGACCAATACCCAGTGTACTTCATCGCTCCAGGTAAGCGATAAAGAGCTTGCATTGTAAGAGCATCTCATCATGTCTGAACAATCTCAACAAGCAACAAACGTCAAATATAGCGACTGCTTTGTAGGCAATCCCCGTAGCCCATTTCACAAGATCCACAAGATTGGTTCGGATGAAGAAAGCCTTTCATCCCAACCAATCTAATTCTTCCAGAATACACACCCTACTGTTGCCCCATTACCGCATCAAGCTGCTTTTTAAACGCACACGCAAGATCCCGCGAATAGCCAAGAGATGAACAATTAATAAATATCTGAAGCATTGGTGACTGGTGAGTGCATCCCGAAGCATTGTTCTGGTGGGTAGGGAGGGGAAAGATCTCCAGTCAAAGAGGAAGGTATTGAGATGGATCTTGAATTAGTTGAGGGAAGGGGCCGAGTTGGATGGAGTGCCAGTGAGTGAGGACAGTTTGGCTGAAAGTCCAACCGCTGATGGTGGTTGGTTAGGGTGGGGACGTGAAGCAGGCTTATTGTAATTATACAATTATTATTAAATGATTATTTTAATAAAATGTTGGGTCAAGCAGGCTTGGAAACCTGAGCAGTCTTCTCCTTGTCTGCTCTTGTTATGTTTGTAAAGACAAAATGTTGTCCACTTTTAAGGACAATCGTGAAAGAGTCCTCACTGACTTTAAATGATGTGGGAACCCAAGCAATGTTCCTCACCACAGGTTGCTTTTACTGTGTTTTTCAGCCAAGTTTACAGGGCATCAGGTGTTGAGTTATGGCCAAAACCTCTCCTTCACATTCTACGTGGAAAGAAACGAACCCTACCCGTCGGTGGAGGATCTGATCCTGGAAGGAGAAACCCAGACACTGAATGCCCCCATCACAGCGCAAAATAACCCTCTCCCCACCACCAAGAAACAGACCTACAACTTCAGGTAACGACAACAGAGATTCCATCACTGTTCTCCAGTTTTGGAGGCTGAGGAATGGGAGAGGCAGGGAACGAGGGAAAGGGAGAAGGGATGAAGGGACCCTCCTAAATCAAACACAGTTCCAATACAGTTTCTGTGAGCTATAAATTTCTATGGTTCTATTTAGCAAATGCAGAAATTTTCTGCGCAGTGTCCATGTGTGTGAGCCACTTGTGTTTTTTTTAAAGTGCCACCTTTTATTAAGTTAACCCCAGGAGTGTGGCCAAGTGTGAGGCTGACATCTCAGATGCATGTCCTGCTTGTTCGCCGAATGGAAGCATTCATCCCAAAGCGCATTCTGTCACAAAGCCTGTTCAATAGCCACTGCTTTGCTTTACAGCATATTATTAGTCCATTTTATTGCAGGGTTTTAGGAATGGATTAAACAGCTTAATTTACTGCTCACATTCATCCATCCCGTTCCTGGCACAATGGGATGAATAAATGTGGTACAACATGACAAGAATTTCCCATTCTTGATGGTTTCCTTTCATTTTCACCGCATGTCTTGGGTTGAGCATGGGTCTGAACAGATAAACGGAGATTTGTCTCCCAAGCCAATGGTTCAGCTGGTTATTTCAGAGTATAGGCTGGTGTTATGGCATCCAATAAAGTACAGTGGATCCCAGCATTGCTTTGAGTTAGCTGATCTTCCCTGAGGTGGTGTCAGAGGCACCACTACTGGAATTAGTATCCCTGTACAGGGGAGGAGGAAAGCAAATCATTGAGGGTGCAAATCTTGATCCCTGGTCTGGTGGACGTACACTTATGTATGTAAATGCTGTGGGAGGATACACTCTGTCTCTCTTGATAGTCTCAATAGTCAATAGTCCAACCAATCTTCAAACATGTTGAAAGGTCCCTTGGGGATGTCTAGGAGATTCTCAGTTGCTTACATTGGCACGAGTTGGTCCATTCAGCAGAGGTAAGATAAGGGAAAATAAAGGAGAGGGGGGAATGCAATACAGATTCAGGTTTATGTAGGTTTATATGTGAGTGTCGTGGCCCAACCTGAGCAGCTGAGAGTGGCGTTTCCTCACCTTTGCTTCCAAACCATAAATATATTGCAGCAGTTGTGCAGTCGGCTGCCAGAACAACAATTACAACAATGGATTATCCCGGGTACATATTAAACTAAAGCAATAATTACAGCAGTGCTTCTTTTATAAATGCCAGAGTGTCCTGTGCAGATGCTTTGAGATCGAGCCTCTCTGTAGATTCCAGCCCTCGCTATGTCCTTTCTGTCCTATTGATTGAACTACACTATCAATGAAACACTCGCACGACTGATTCTACAACAATTTCCAGTAAACGTGTTGCAAATCATTCAATAATCATGATTAGAGCTTTAGCAATTGGTTGACGGGGATACCTGAGCTTCTGAATAAGGCTGAATAAACTCTGGACGTGTGGAGTATTTATTGTATTGAAGAGGAAATTTTGATGAGCCTTTGGCCGAGGATCCTCTCTAGTGAACCCACACTGGACACATTGGCGTCAGCATAGTACTTGGGCTGTGTCTGAGCATTGAACTCCTTAAAAACCAATGACTCCAGGCAACCTCCTAGACAATATACTGGCCAGACTTCAGCAAAGACAGGAATTCTTATTGATCCCAAAGGCTTACCCCTCAACACGCTGTATAGTGGGATGTCTGAAAAGAGGCTCTTTAGAGTATCTAGTTTTGCTAATCCATAGAGCTTAGGGCCACCTCTCCCTCCTCCTTCTCCCATATTCAGCATCCAACCCCACAGTTATGCAGGGCTCCGAAAAGCTATCCTGTGTGAAGCGTCCTATGTAAGTGCATGTTGTTATTTTTGTATCAGTGATATTTACCCACTAAAGGTGCGGGTGAAAATTCAATGATTCTCCTCTGTTTTCCAGGCTCCATGAGGCGTTGATGTATGGATGGAAGCCTTTTCTCACATCCAAAGACTTCCAGAGGGTTCTCGCCGGTCTCAAGGCCATCAAGATCCGAGGTTCATATAAGCCACAGAGTAAGTGTGGCCCAAAGCTCAGTCTGATCAGTCCCCTTGGCTGGAATGATAATCTCCCCTGAGGAATTGACCCCTCTGCTCAACAACAACTCCTCTGGTCGCGCTTAAACTGCCTCAGAAACCCAGTACTATTACTCCAGGACAGTAGCTATTGTTTCTGTTGGGAGTTAAACATAAATGAAACAGTGGGCAAAATATAGCACGTTCTTATTGGTGTGACTGAATCCCACCCAGTCCTAACCTACAAGATTGTTTGGTCTTTAGGTTTAAGACCTAAAGTGCAGGATTTAAGTGCAAGATAGTGGAAGTTTCCTTAAATTCTGTCTTAAGTTTGGAAGCCGGTTTCTCTTTAAGACCTGTGGAAATCCTGATTTCTGAATTGAGGCTGGAATTAAAGAATTTTCCACAATCCTGGGCGAGTTTATACAGTTAAGACTTTGCTTTGTTGGTCAACCGCATGACCGATACATGGAGACCCATCACCGTGGTTGAGAGTGAGAGTTTCATGCGTGGGCACCTTCACGTGGAAATTCCTGTGTCTGTAATGGAAATTCCCATGTTCAGAATGGGAAACGGGAAAGAACACATTTGCAGGCCTCGAACCTTTTCGCTTCGGTTTCAACCATTGACCTGCAGCAACACATGTTCAACAACAACAGCAAAATTACATTTGTATAGCGCCTTTCACGTCGGGAGGATGTCCCAAGGCACTGGACAGTGTACAGCATTTCAGACCCGAGTTGGGGTTAGGGGGCGGGAAGGAGGGGAATGTAATGTAATGTAAGTAACCCCGATGTCTTGCACCGACAGGCCGTGGACACCTGGACGATGTAGTTCTTTACACAGCCCGGCCTGGTGTTGGCCAGCGTCCTGCCGAGTGGGTGGAGAGATGCACTTGCCCGACCGGCTATGAGGGAGATTCTGCGAGCAATGTGCGACCGGCTACACCAGGCACCAGCCCGAGCTGGGACCGTACAGTGAGTGCGCTCCATGCAATTGCAACGGCCACAGTAACGACTGTGATCCAGAAACAGGTGAGTTATCTAATCGAAGGGGAGGCACATTCGGTACCACTGATATGGGTTTGTGATGGGTACATGTGGGGGACGTAGAGGGAGAAAGCATAGGGGGAGAAAGAAAGATTTAAGTCTATCTACTGCCTGAGACTGGTTGAAACCATTGCAACATATCCTTAAAGGGGTTGAAACTAAACTAAGGAACTGAGGAGGGAGGATTTATGGTTTGGCTGCTCTAGGGAACATCACAAGTTCTTGAGGTGTTCATCGAGTTGGATTTCAGGCAGGATATGGTATCAGAGCGATGCACAGTTGAGGTGTTACAGGCTGAGAAAGGGAGAAGAGGGAGTGGGATGGAGACCCATAGGTGCGGTTGAGGAGAAAGTTCGGTCTTAAATTGGGATTTAAAAATAGATAAAGAGGGGGCGAGGTGGAGGGATTGAGGCAGGGAATTTCAGAGATCAAGGGCGTGGTGGCTAAAGGCACGGCCACCGATAGTGGTGCGGAAGGGACCGGGGTGCATGGCAGACCTGTTAGCTGAGGTGGGGGGACGCAAGGAAGTGATGAGATTTGCATCAAGGTTGTTTCCTGGGCAGTTTATGGCATTCAATCCCTCTCTCAGCCCCAGTGCTCCTGTGAGGATGGTTTCTTTGCCTTTAATTAATGAGATGTTGGTCCACATTTTTCTGTTAGGTTCCTGCTACCCCAGCGACGTTGCCCCAGTTACCTGCCCAGATGGTTACTACACTGATCCAGACAACCTCAGTAGCTGTGTCAAGTGCCCCTGCCCCAGCAGAGTGGGTTGCACAGTGTCCCCGGCCACCAGAGATGTGGTGTGTATGGGCTGCCCCCCAAAAACCATGGGTGAGTCTCTTTAGTCCACGTTCTCAGGATTAACCGGTGCCCTGCAATTAGGGTTGAGAGTAGCTCTGCAGGACGTTTCTACACAAAAAAGGATCCAGCGCACTCTGTGGTCTAATACCAGCCAATTAGTTAATTGCTGTTTTGGTGCAGTCTGCGATTCTCTTCAGATAAGCGGTTCTTTCTATACGTACAGTGTACAGGGACGGGCTTGCCAATAACTAAACAACTTGCATTGAATATAAGAATTTGCCTGGCAAAAGATGACCGAGGTCTATCTAGTTCGCCTTCCACCAGCCTGGTAGTCGCTTGACATGTCGGATCCCAAATTATATACCGTATCCCGAGATATTATTTCTTATTCTATAGCACCCTTCCCGCAGTGAAGAAGTTGCAAATCAGGTCACAGGATCACAAGATCCCTGTTGGATGAAGAAGGTCCTTTGCTTTGACCTCTCCCTTCTAGAAACCCACCCTCCTGACTTCCCATCCCAACACCAAGCTTTTCTTTAAACGAGTTCAGAATCTTGGCCTCAACCATTCTTCCTGACAATTCGTCAATTACCCTCTGGGTAAAGAAATAGCTCCTGGTGTCTGTCCTGAAATTGTTCCTTTGCAACTCTAAACCTATGTATTTTTGTTCTACTGTCTGGGTGATTCTGAACGCATTGTTCTGGGTTTACTTTCTCAATCCTATTTAAAATTATACTCGCCTCTACAAAGCCCCCTCTGTTGTTTGACAAGCATTCCCTTCTTGAATGTACTTTAACAATGTGGGGAACGTGCATAATTTCTGCTCCTTCCCCCCCCACCCCCTCCCAGGCTCGCGGTGTGAGATGTGCGAGGAAGGATACTTTGGCAAACCGCTGGCGGGGAGACCCTGCCAGCCCTGCATGTGCAACGGCAACACCGACCCCAATTCCGTGGGCAACTGTGACCAGGACACCGGCGAGTGCCTGAAATGCCTGTACGGCACCACCGGGCCCCATTGCGAGAGGTGCAAAGAGGGATTCCTTGGAAACGCGCTCAATCCGCAGCCATCTGAAAAGTGCAAATGTAAGAATAAAAGAAAGAAATAATCTGTGCATTTAACGCAGCACCTGATCGTGTTATTGAGACATCCCAAAGCGCTTCACGGAATATAAAGTAAAGTGAGTTGACTGTATATTTTGTGGGCGAAACGCAGCAGCCAATTGTTAACCCTGGAAAGCGACCCACCAATCTTCAAATGGCCAGGTTCGTGCTTACTGCTTGGTAAACAGAGACAAGTGGAGTAAGGAAACTCGCCTAAGATTTCGTCCCACCTGAGAATCGAACCCGAGTCCTCTCACTTGCGAGCAAGTGCTCTAACCAATACACTACAGGACTCCACAAATGGATAAAAGGAGCAGACGTTCAATAAAAATTTGTGTGTGTTTTTTTTTGCAGTGTGCCGTTGTGACCCAAGAGGTTCCTGGTCCTCACAATGCAGGAGTGATGGCACATGTGATTGCAAGCCAGGAGTGTTTGGGCCTCAGTGTGACCGGTGTGCAGGGGATAGATACTACAATAGCACCACGGGCTGCCAGGAATGTCCCAGCTGTTACCAGGCGGTGCTGAACAAGGTAATAATAATGCTAATATTATTAATAATACTCCACAACTGTTTGTGGGACACTGCTGTGCATAATTGGCTGCTGCATTTCGCCCACAAAATATACAGTCAAGTCACTTTACAGTCTATCTGGTGAAGCGCTTTGAAACGTCTCAATGACGTGATGAGGTGCTATATCAAACTCAAGTATTTTTATTATTATTACTATTATTATGTGGCACTTCAACCCCAACCATCTGACTGCGAGGCGAGAGTGCTAATACCTGAGGCAGGCTGACACATGTGCATTGCCGTAACAATAATAACCTTTCTTGTTTAGGTGGCAAAACACCAGACCACAGTGAGCGAGCTGGAAATCCTCATCTCAAAGGTCAACAGGGATCCAGACTCGGTCGCTGACAAGGACTTTGAGGAGAGGTTGAGGAAGACATTGCGAGGAGTGTCTGAAATGGTGGTAGAAGCCAGAACCGTCAAAGGTGAGACTCCTGCACGAGGGGAAACAAGCGTTTTAGAAGAACTTTTCGAAGAACTTTGCAAAACCTATAGAGCAGCAGTGATCAATCTTTATGGTCGGCCAATTAAGTACATTTTCTTGATTGAATATTTATTGATTGATGCCATTACTCAAGAAATGTTCAATCAAGAAAAGGCTGAAAACGCACGACCGATCAAACATGGACTTACCTAGAGTCGTGCAAGTGTTCACTTCTTGATGACCCCGCGGACCAGAAGAGAAACAGGAGCTAAATGAATCACTTGAAGGTGTGCTGGTGGTGGCGGGTGGGTGGAGGTTGCTTTTAAAGGGGCAGTGTGCTTAAAAATGTGGTTGTTCGGAAAATGGCACCTCTCATGGGGAAAAAAAAGTTCAGTTTGACCTATGTGGGTTTGCCCTTACACCCAGAGTGCTGCTGTTTTCCCAGCCAAAGCTGTTATCCTTTAAAAGCAATCCCCTTCCATTCCCACCCACCCCACCCCTGCACAGCTTCACAAACTGTGGCTGTAAATGCCCCAGTAAAGGTACCTCAACGGGGCAAAGAGCCTGATTCATGTCCTGTCACATCATGGGTGTCTGTGGTTCCTTTGCAGTGGACGATGAGAAAAACGTCAGATCCCTGAACACCATCAACCGACAGCTGAGCAGCAACACCGCACGCCTGGATGCTGTCAAGAGAACCGTCGACGAGACCAGAAGGTTGTCGGCAACGTATGATGACCAAGTGCGCAGGACAGACCAGCAGCTTAACAAAATCAGGACTGAGATCCAGAAAGCTAGGACAGAAATGACACGCATAGTAAGTCAGCACAAATCCGTAAGAGGTTCATCTCCACTGATCGAAATATTACTTTAAGGACAGATATCCAGTCAAAGGCATCTTCTTTGTCTCCGTAGAGGTTCGTCCCCTTCCTCTCCTCAGAGGCTCAAATATTTCTAAGTTGGCTACCATTTTTTATACCCTTTTTCGCCAGCCATCTGTTTTCTATCTCCTTTCTTCTCATTACTTCTTTCTCTAATTGTCAGTTCTAAAACTCTCTCTTTTCCCCGGCATTCTTTCCCTATATTTAAGTTGTTTTCCCTTGTACCAACTAGTGGTACCTTCTGTAAAAGACCAATACTCCCTCCTATTCCATCTTATCTAGCCCGACCAGACCACCTAACTCCATGTCCTTGAAGTTTCAGTAATTCATTGTGCTCCTTTCTGATTCTGTCCATGTGACCTGCTGATCTCAAGCTTTTCCTCAGTTTCAATTGCTAATTTTGTATACCTGCCCACACTGTTGGCTTCTCATCCATTCTCCTGGTCCAATTATCCCAGGTTCACATACCCTTGTAAGCGCAGATGGCCTACCATTCATTCTCCTGATCCAGCTATCCTCATCTTCCCTGGCTATGGGTCGCATTCCAGTGTACTCCTGCCTAGCTCGGTGTCTCTTTACTAGGACTGTGTGTGTGGGTGTGTGTATGTGTTGTGTGTATGTGATTCATGCCACATGGCAGTTTTTATTTCTTTAATTCATTCTATTCAATTCATCTATCCATTACATGATCAATGCTAATGATTCTTATACTATAATCCCAACTATTTACATTATTAGAAAAAAAAAGGAATTTCTCCGGGTGTCCTGGCCAGCAATTAAAAAAGTGGTCATTCACTTCATGGCCGTGTATGACACATTGCTGTAAGCCTACAAATACACGCGATACTCTTTATAGTAAACCCTGTGAAGCCCTTTGTGAGATCTTCGTAACATGAAATTATTATCATTAATAGCGTGAACCTCGACAATCCACAGGAGACCAACTTGCCTTTAAAATTAAGATTGTGTAGAATTATGGAAAATTTGAATGAAAACTATTACCTTTCCTAAAATTAATATCAAGTGGATCTCTGTGCGTATGAACAGTTGCTAACTACAATGAAATGCACTTATTCTTTCCTACAGCCGACATTGCCTGATAATCCAAGAGGAGACAGCAACTTGGTGAGCCTGGCAGATGAGGCCCGTAGACTAGCAGACGAGTAAGTTCAGTCTTTGTACCTACAAATGGGTCTTTTATAGTCTTATCCATTCCTCTCCTCCCGCATGACCAGGTTACTTTTCATGATTTCCAAGTTGGATATTAACATTCTCTCTATTTTTCTGTCTCTCTTTGTTTACTCAGGCACAAGAGAGACGCAGATAACATCGAAAGTCTCTCCGAGAGCGCCAACGACCTGTCTTCCAGTGCCTTGCAGCTGATTCGCGAAGTGCTAGACAATGATAAGAAAGTCACACAATCCATTGACCGGCTGGAGCAGCAGTAAGTTCTGTTGAGATTTGACTTTCGCCATTTGTTCCTGTGCTTGTTCAAACCTCAAATGTCAGCACCTGGCAGAACAGGAATCAGTCAATGACAAGGACATTGGAGAAAGACCAAAGTATTCTTAGGAACAGGGAAAGGCTATTAAACCCAACAATGGGGTCTCAGTTACCTATCGCCTGCACTCTGTCTCAATACTTTATCTGCGCAGAGAAGCATCTATAGAAAGTTTGCAGCTATTAGATGGTCCACTCACCTCATAATGACCATTCTCTCCATGCTTGGAGAGACAGCAACTTGCACTTATTTAGCGCCTTTCACCTTAGAGAATGTCTCAAAGTCCTTAACTGCTGTGAAGTGCTCTGAGATGCTAGCAGTCTGAAGGGCGCTGTATAAATGCAAGTTGTTATTGTTGTTGTTGAATCGTTCAGTAGTTTGGAAATGCTGATCATCACCGATTCCCAAGAATTGTCAGTTTTCAACTAAAGATCAATTCAATTTTTTTAAAATAAAGTGCTCAACGGCCTACCACATTTCGGCCACAAAATGTACAGTCAATCCTCTTTACAAGAAAGTTTGTGAAGCGCTTTGAGATGTCTCAATGATGTGATAAGGTGCTATATCAAATGCAAGGATTATTAAGGATTATATCAATGGAGCGGGGGGTAGGAATAGATTAATGGGATTGGGTTGGGACTGTAGCTTCACATGACTGGGGATCTGGCTTTGAATCCAGTCCAGACAAAAGACAAGAGTAGGATATCGTACTCAACACCAGCTGTTTGCAGAGTACAATGATTTGACAATTTGCAATCAGTGAAAGTTGGCATTTCATAACTCGCCAGGCTCTCCAATCTCCTTTCATAAAAAAGTTATCATCTGCCTTTTTAGGTGTCTGTTTCACTAACCATTTTTGCTTTCCCAGGTTCAAGGAGAACAACGACATGGTAAAAGATCTTGAAGAACAAGCTGACAGGATAAACACCAGATCACAGAAGTCTAGTGATAGAGCCTCACAGATCTTTAATGAGCTGAACAACTTGCCTTCGATTGATATAAACGCCCTGACTGTAAGTATTGTGTGCATTGCATGGCAGGTCTGTGTGTTCAGGTGGGCGGGTGGGGGAGCAATACATTCAGTGAGCCTCAATAGGTCATGGAACGTAGGGAGCAGATGGAGACAATGACCTTTTCCTAAGAATATGTTGTTATACACCAACTCCTTTGGGGAATTTTTGATCAACAATTGCACTCACATACACTGCACGTCACAGTCATGCTACACTCCAATGCAGTGTTGTCCTTCGCTCGCGACATAAAAACCAAGGTCATGCCTGCCTGTCCAGGTGATGTTAAAGATCCCATGGCGCTATTCGAAGTGAGAGTTCCTCACAATGTCCTGACCAACAGTTCTATCAAATTAAACTGGTCACTCACTCCACGGCTGTTTGTGGGACTTTGCTGCGTGCAAATTGGATGCCTGCCACGTTCTCCCACAAAATTCATGCAGTGAGTGATTCCTTTTTGCAATTGATCCTGTGCAGCGCTTTGAGATCATCTCAATGTTGTGATAAGGCGCTATATCAATTGCGAGGATTATTATTATTACACAAATCTTGTGACGTGCTTTGAGATGCCTTGACAACATTGGAAGCGCTGTATCAAATGCCATCATTATTTGAATATTTACTGACCCAACTCAATGTATCCTACATCTAGGTGGAAATGGGTATTTTATCGTTTTACTTTCTGAGAACTTTTAGATAAATCAAATGTTTTTTAAAAAAATTATTTAGAAAGAAATACGCGAGAGGAAAAAAAGCAAATGAAAAGTTTCTTTTTTTTTTCTCTTTCCCCCCTCGCTCTCTCTTCCAGGAAAATGCAAATAGGCTGGAGATCAAAGAAACCGGCATTGAGCTTGATCTTAACAGAAAGATTGACGACTACGAGAGGCGGCAGAGTAAATTGAATGAATATCAGGACGACGTCAGAAAACTTTTAGAAAAAGGAAAAATTGATCAGAAGGTGAGGTTTTTCTTCAGATAGTGCAGATGCATGCATTCAAGGGGGATCTAAACCTTCACACGAAGAAGGGGAATTGAAGGGTATGGGAGGAAGTAAAGAATGGGTGAAGAATCGTTAGGAGTATAAATACTGGCAGGGACTGGTTGGGCCAAGTGGCCTGTTTCCATGTTGTACACTCTTTGTAATCTTTGTGATATTGTTATTATCACTTTACAATATATTCTGTGAAGCGTCTTGAGACATCTCAACGACGTGATAAGGCGCTAAATCAAATGCAAGGATTATTATTACTACTATATTATTATTACAATATTATATTATTATCACAGCATATTCTGTGATGTGCTTTGAAACATCTCAACGACGCGATAAGGCGTAATATCAAATACAAGGATGATGATTATTATTATTATTATTATTACAATAATGTGACGGGCTCTGTGCTTTGCAGACTGCTGATGTGCTATTGGCCCGTGCCAAGGCTGCCCGTGACCTGGCTGATGCAGCGGTCAGAAATGGGGCAACTACCCTGGAAGAAGTCAATCGGCTCCTAAACAACTTGAAAGGTTTGTTGTTGATATTGTTGTTTTTGTTATTGATGTTGTTCTTGGCTTTTGCATTTTCCCAATAACATGGTTGAAGGCCTTGCTGTTGCTTGCCATTGGACAGCTAGTTGGTGAATGGAAGCTAAGTGAGTGGTTACTGTTATCGACAAGTGCCACTGCAATTGATAACGGACTGAGTTGTACACTGTTTGTGGAAGGAGCGGGATCCGTGGACTGAATGGCCTGTCCTCGTTCAATGCTTAATTTTGTTAAGTCTCTGGTGGCTGAAGTGAGGTGCCAGTGAGAAGCTACTTTGAGCTGGAGTGTAATGTGCGATGATGTTTAACACTATTGCTTATGGCGACTTGTGATGTGTCACCCTGACCCACAAGAATTACACAGTCTACCTATGGGGGTCAGGGTGATGCCATACCACGTTTTGGCTGGAGCCACTGTTAACTCCTGTACTGAGTGACAGACAGACTGACCCCTGTAAACTGACTGACTGACTGAACCCTGTAACTGAGTAAAGAAAGTATTGGTTATTTAATCACACCATTATCCTGATTAACTTTATTTAGACTCATCAGTTGAGGCATTGAATTATTTTACTTAGAAAGATCAGGCTTGCTCTAACAGCTTGTGTGGTTGCATTGCTGTTGCAGATTTTAACGGACGGGTGCTGAATAACCAGACAGCTGCTGAAGATGCCTTAAGTAAAATCCCTGAGATTAGCAGAACCATCGACCAAGCCAACTCCAAGACCAAGCAGGCAGAGGACAACCTGGGCAATGCAGTGAATACTGCCAATGAAGCTAAGAAGAAAGCCAGAAAGGCAGATGGCATTGCTGATGATGTTCTGAAGGTACAATCACATTTTTGTTATTGATTTGCAACTCAGATGTTCACTAGATCAGTTCAGGTGACGAAGGCCCTTCAGCCCATTCCTTGCCAGGTATTTCTGAATAGAATTAACATCAGGAGCGTGACTGTATAATGCAAATTTTCATTTATATTGAGTCATTTACGTCGGAAGGATGGGCTGGGCACCCAAGCTGGGTGTGGGAGCTAACGTGGAGTGGGAAGTTGAAAGATAACTGAAGACATGGTCAAAGAGGAAGGTCTGAGACAGACTTTGAAAGAGGTGAGGGAGAGGGTGAAAGCCCAACTGTCTATCGTGGGGTGGTTAGGGCGGGGCACAGGAAGAAACCAAATAGGCACCGATCGGGTCAAGGAATTAGCTTGCTGCTCTTCTGCACTCTCAGGAACAGACACAGAAGACTGATGGATATGCAATAGTACGTTTTAGCTCCTCACACTGAGGAGCAATCGATGTGATCTTAAAACATGACCTTATGTTCCTATTTCACTCCCTCTCACCAGGATGCTGTCAAGGCTTTAGATGACACGACTAGGGCTCTGAATGATGTCAATTCACTGGCAAAAGACATGGTTGACTTGAAAGATCAGTTAAAGGACATAGAGACCAGCGTGGGGGAAAAGCGGAAATTAGTGGATGGTGATGCAAAGAATGCCAACATGGTGAGATCTTTTACATTGATGCTACCTGCATGAATTACAGGAATGTTAGAGTTGGGGAGCATGTTTCCTTATCCTCCTTCTCTCCGATCCTCTGTTGATATTTTGGGGCGCTAAGCCATTGAGCAACTGGTCTCAGACAAAGCGAGAGAGAGAGAGAGATGATGGCAAAACTAGCAGATGTTCATTTATTTGTGTGTTGCAACAATAAACACCTGTGAAAGAAATTTTTATGCGAGAGAGAAGAGTGGTAAACATCAAATAGCAATGGGATCTCTTGAAGGAAAGAACATTGACTTATTATTCTGTCCAAGTCTTAAATGGACAAATGACTCACTTCTGGGACCAGCTCTGTTTGTCCTAATGGTAGCTGGACTGGGACCTTGGTAAATTGCACTGGAAGCTTTAACAGATTGTAAATCTTGAAGCACATAACAATGTCGGAGCTTGACACTGAGCCAGGGAGACAAGGGAGGTGACCGAAGGTACGGTCAAAGAGGAAGGCCTTCAGGTGTGATCTGAAGATAGGAGGGGGCAAGGTGGAGGGATTGAGGCAGAAAGGCCCAGAGTCTCGGGACTTAGTGGCAACAAAAAAACCCACAAGAGTTGGGGGAGGTAAGTGGGAAAGATGACCAAACAGGCAGTCGATGAGGTAAGATTTGAGGTGGGTTTTGAAAGAGGGTGGGAGGGGGTGGCGAGTCAGAGCAATGAAAACTAGGAAAAATGATTGAGAAATTCTGTGCTCATTTCAATTCTAATACACAAGGGAAGGAGCGAGAAGGGAAGAAGGATGGTTCTGCAAGAGACTTGGAACATTCCCATTGTATCACTTTGTCTTGCGTTTACCCCATGGTTTGTGTTTGAATTGTAGACCACAGAAGCCATAGATAAAGCAGTCGATAACACAGCCAACGCAAAGGATGCTGTGAGCAAAGCGACAGATATGATAAACCAGATGCTGGAAAACTTGGGTAAGTAGGGCTTTGATCTTAGCAAGTCTGAAAATGTAAAGATTAAAGATTGTCTCGTGCACATCAACTGCTTAGACACTATTACATGAATGAAAGGGGCACCAGATCAGATGATTCATTACAACCTGGGCACCCCTGCCAGGAACCTGGCCAGTTAACATTATGAGATATGATTAGATAAGCCACGACTTTTCATCACTGAATAAAGACATTTCGGGGAGGAATTTATAAATGCTACAGAAAATGAGAAAGTAAAGCTAAAATTCTCTCGGATACTCCAGGACAAGAGATCATGAAGAGCAATTTCAGGACAGACATTTACACAGAGGATAATTAATAATAATAATAATAATAATAATCCTTGCGTTTGATATAGCACCTTATTACATCATTGAGGATATACTGCAAAGTGGATTGACTCTGTATTTTATGGATGAATTAAGAGTTAGAAGGGTGGTTGAGGCCAGGACGCTGGATTAATTTAAGAAACATCTCGATGCTGTAATGGGAGGAAGATTGGGTGGGCATTGTGGAAGGATGAGACCAAGTGGGCTGAAGGACCTTCTTCTGGAACCGCTCATGTGAATTAAACGATAACTTCCCTCCCCACCCTCCCCCTGGCCTTTAAAAACCCTTTCAACGCCTTTCATTTGCAGACAACCCTGTTGCGATCAACTCGTCCAGACTGATACTTGTTGAGCAAACACTGCAGGGTGCTAAGAATCAGTTGAATAATGGGCTAAAGGTGAAACTGAGGGAACTGGAGCAAGCAGCTGCATCCCAGAAAGACACAATCGCAGCCTTTGACAGAGACATCGAGGACATCCGTGGAGATATTAAAAACCTAGAAGAAATCAGAGATGCTTTCCCCGATGGATGTTTCAACGCCGCAGCCATTGAAAAGCAATAATTTCTTGGCAGACTCTGACCTAACCTGTTCTTTGTATGTTCTACTATGAAAAGATTCCTTTATTTAATCCATTATATTATGTTATCGCCACCTCGCTGGGTTTTTTGTTTACAACTCAGGCACCAGCGACGTAGGAAAAAGGAGACGGCAACTTTCAGCCTCACCAAACGTTTGTTTAATGTATGAATTCGAGGGAGAAAAAGCAGTTGTGTAGGTTAGCCCACATATGTGGAACACTCAGTTTGGTTTGCAGACTCTAAAGCATGGTCATGGGTTTCCACATAATTCAGAAGATTAATTCGCTACTTAATATCATGTGTTATTTATTCTTCATTGTATTATGAAGTCTGACATTGTTCCTTAGCTGAATTAACATTTAGCAGCGTTCACCACCCGAACTGGGGAGCAATGAGATTAAAAAAAACTAACATTATCCTTGCTTCTCAGATCCTCCCTGCTAACAAGTTAAAGTTTGCCCCGTAACCAGGTTTTTGAGGATTTCGAAAGGGCACTTCCCCTTTCAGAAATTCCTGTGCCTCTCTGAGAACCGAATGTAGTACGTGTATATAAGGGGAGTTGGTGTTGCCTTTGTGAGTTGAAATTGATCCTAAATTGGGCTAATTTTTAATTACTGTTGCTACCACATTTGTTTACCAGTAAGATCATGATTTCAATGACACAAGCACGTGTAGAAGCAATCAGACCAGTCTCATTTCAAGCGTTACTAAATATCGATTGATCAATTTCAATCGATCAGTTTCATTGGTTTCACTTACTTACATCAAGTTTCGGTTTCTTGCAAGACGTTCAAATTGTTAAGGCCTTTAGATGGGTGTGGAGATGTCGTGTTCTGTTCTAATAATGGATATCTGATACCCTGGAGTAGAACCCCTTCCCACATTGAATTGGAAATGCATTCAGCATGCTAGTTAATGATAGACTAATATCACCACTGTTAGGATAACTTTGTCAAAAATGTTACATGAGATTACAACAACTTTATACAGCTCCTTTCACACAGGATAATGTCTTTGAGCACTGGGAATCATGTTGGTGTGTGGGGGGTATGCTGTCAAAGAGTTTTTTAGGTGGAATTTAAAGTCAGATTGAGAGAGGGTGAGATGGAGGGGTAGAGGGGAGGGAGGGTGGGTACTTGAGATTAATTCGGAGTCCTGCAGCTCAGTGGTTAGAGCACTCGCTTTGCAAGTGAGAGACCTGAGTTCAATTCCAGGCAGAGGGCCAAACCTTGCGCAAGTTTCCTTACTCCACACAGAGCCTAATAATAATCCCTCCAAAACCAAAAACAATAATAAATTGGTCATTTTCAATCTACGACTGTTTGTGGGACATTGCTGTGCGCAATTGGCTGCCGCGTTCGCCCACAAATATACAGTCAATTCACTTTACAGTGTGTTCTGTGAAGCGCTTTGGGACGTCCTCCCGACATGAAAAGCGCTATATCAAATGCAAGGATTATTATTATTATTATAATGTTTGATGTGCTCTGCATGTGATCACTTCCATTGAGCCATTATGCCTTTGGCCCTCTGTGCCATTGCAATTACACTCAGCCTCATACAAGGGGCATAGAGAACTGGGCCACTCGATTGTTAATCCCATTTTATTTCCAAACAGATGAACTAGTGCAGAGCGCACCCTTATTTTAAAAATGTTCTTGACACACATAAGCCTTGGATACACATTCTCTTCACAAACCATTTACTTAATGAAGCATTGAACGCCCATCCCTGGGTTGAGTTGAGGTGCAAGGAGATGGTAGTGCAAACCTTGCATTTGATATGGTGCCTTTCACATCAGGAAGACGTCTCAAAGCGCTTCACAGGATTTAATCTAAAGAGCAGTGACTGCGTATTTGATAGGCAAATGTGGCAGATAATATCCCACAAAGCAGCCACGAAATCAATGATTTTTACCTGGGGGAAATCATTGGCTAGGATATAGAAGAAATTCCCTTCCCTACATGCGGAGGGGATGCTCATTACCCCATAGTTTTGTGAAACCTGGAGGGTGACAGTGTGTGCGTGTGCGTATGTGTGCTTAGTGTGTCTGTATGCATGTTTATCCATTACATACCTGTACTGTACTTTGTCTGGAAAGGCTACGGTCATATTTTTTCCGCTGAAGTTCTGTTGCTTTTAGAATCAAATCATTTGGACATTTTCCAGTCACAGTTCGTTGTGAGATACTGTGATCGGTACCTGGCAGTTTTGATATCTTAGCTTATTTATTTTGAAATGCACAATTAAGTACTTTACACAATCACTAAACTGGTTTTATTTGTAGGTAAGGGAAGAGTTTTAGATTTGGCAGGTCTGGGAGCTGGTTTTAAAAGAGCGCTGTCTTTACATCGATGGGGTTAGCAGTTATATTTTGCCAAACAAAATTTATCTAAATCTCCCAAGAGCCAAAGAACACTGTTGTCACATTTGGCGATCATACTAACATCTGTATGGAGGCATCTGTGCATGTTGATCCTGGCCAATGCTTATTGCCCAGTGTTAAAGAGGGTTCCCCTTGAAATAATGCCTCGCCACTATGTTAAAAGCATTGACTGTAACTTTACTAATTTTTTGGTATATATAACATAGTTAGAAACATGTCAACACTAAAGTAGAATCAAACGTGTGTATTTTGCACTGCTGATCCTAATTACAATGTGTTTCCACAACAAGAACTGGTGTACTTTATTTAGACGTTTCAGTATTAATACCCATGCTTTCAAAAGACTTCACCATGAAATACTTGAATTTTATTCATCTGCATCTGTTATACTTACCGCTGTGTTTGTAAAAAAAAATTTAGGTATACTATTTCAATAAAGATTTTTTTAAGAAAAAGAGGAAAATACTTATTTTTTATGAGATGAATTCTCTCCCCATTTTCACTAACCTGTGGGGGAGAATTCCACCGTGTTGTACCCCTATCGCCACCCACCCCCAATTCCCCCACCCCTCCCTCTCACCACCATATTTGGCAGGCGGTCATCCTTTTGGCCCCACTCTCTAGAACTCCATCCTGGAGTCCCCTTGACACTCTCCCTCCCTCACCTCATTTAAGATAATAATCCTTGCATTTGATATAGCACCTCATCGCATCGTTGAGACATCTCAAAGCGCTTCACAGAATATATTGTAAAGTGGATTGACAGTGTATTTTGTTGGCGAAACGTAGCAGCCAATTGGGCACAGCAGTGTTCCACAAACAGTCGTGGATTGAATGACCAAATATTTAAAGGGATATTACCCCTAGAAAGCGATCTGCCTATCAACTAACAAACGGGTTCCTACTTACTGCTAGGTAGCTCGAGGCGTATGGAGTAAATAACTTGCCTAAGGTTTCGCCCCACCCGGTAACCGAACTCTCGCTTGCGAGGGGAACGCACTAACCACTATGTAAGGGGACACCACCAAGATTTATTTCAAGACTACCTCCTTTGGTCATCTTTCCTTATCCCACCCTGTTGATTCCCATCCCCAGTTTGGGTGCCCAGCCGGTACTGTTAAGCACTTTTGGACGTCGTATTGACATGAAAGGTGCTATACAAATAGAAATTTGTATTGTATTCACTCTATGAATTAACATTTCAGGGAGTCCAGAGTTTAGAAAGTACTCAAATACAGTCTTGATTCTGAAGTTGATTTTCCTGCAAGTTCTTAATAAGGAATCTCTGGTATATACACATGGGGAAGGTATTGCAAAGCATTTACCAGGAAAACTGCAATGTGGAGTGATTGTATTTTGTAGACAAATATGCCTACATGAAAGGTTATGTACTAGACCCCCGAATGTACACAGAAAACAAAACTCATGTTTGAGGCATGTCTACTTTAATAAGCATAAAAGGAAGCTTCAATGTGCTTTGGTTAGTACATGCAGGTCACTCCAAGGCCTCTGATGGATCAACGGATTTATAGCTGCTTAAAGTGAAATGAACTGTGCTGTCAGCTGTGCGCTGCTGTCATTCTGCGGGTCAATGGGACAGTGAGAGAGCACCCTTTACTGCACGCGCTGCCAACACCCCACTCAGCTCAAATCTAATTGTTCTCCGGGAAACCAAATCGCTTGCACTGACAACTTTGCAAGTCTGACCACATGAGTCACTGGCTTTGCAATCCTGCTGTACGTGCATTCAGTGCCAGCGAGACAAACCAGAGATTTAGCAGACCACAACATTGGGGAGTCGCAGGAATCTAGTCTTATGTCTGAACCCATCCTGGTCCATTTAATACCACATTAACTTTAATTTGCCGCTAATGACACCCAATTGTGATGGCATCTCAATGGTGTTAATTTCACCCGCAGAGCACATATTAAGTAACGTGCTTCTCACTGCATTCCTATCGTCCTTTTGCAACAGTTCAATAATGAGCACAGTAGGTAAGAGCAAAGCATTAAAGACTTTCACATAAGCAACAAAAACAACTGATCCGTACATCCTCCTGACGTGAAAGGCGCAAAATAAATGTAATTTGTTGCTGCCATTTTTTATACTGGCAATGACGAAACAGCCATGATCTAGTAAAATGGTGGAAAAATAATAATAATCCTTGCATTTGATATAGTGCTTTTCATGTCTTCTAGACGTCTCAAAGCGCTTCACAGAATATGCTGTAAAGTGAATTGACTGTATATTTGTGGGCGAAACGCGGCAGCCAATTGCGCACAGCAGTGTCCCACAAACAGTCGTGGATTGAAAATGACCAATTTATTCTTGTTTTTGTTTTTGGAGGGATTATTATCAGGCGTGTTGAGTAAGGAAACTTGCCCAAGGTTTCGCCCTCTGCCTGGAATTGAACCCAGGTGTCTCGCTTGCAAGGCGAGTGCTGTAACCACTGAGCTACAGGAATGGCTTACTCCTCTTCCTATGTTCCTATGCACCAGCCCCCAGGTAGCAGCTCCCACTCCCCACCCCCACACCCCATTATTGTGCTGTTGATTGATTATTATTATGTTTGGATTTACAAAGATGTGAAAATAGTGACCTGCCTGCCACACCCCTGGAGTGGTTACACTAACCCAGCCACCCGGAGCTAAATGTCATTAAAGGGTTGGTGAAGGTTAGACCATGTGGTTGAAATCCGGCTGGTATGTTATGGAAGGTATTGCTTGTAGTTGTTTCGTTTGAGGAGGTCGGAGATGTAGGGAGGTGGCAGGAGTGAATGGATTTGAATATGAGAGTGAGGATCTTGAAGTTCCGGGAGCTAATTACCCTCGGGGTAAGAAAAGACTCAATAATAATTCTTGCATTTGATATAGCGCCTTATCACACCTCCGAGACATCGCAAAGCGCTTCATAGAATATACTGTAAAGCGAATTGACTGTATATTTTGTGGCTGAAAGGCAGCAGCTAATTGCGCAGCGCAGTGTCCCACAAACAATCGTGGATTGAGTAACCAATTTTTNGAGGGAAGGAGTATTTTACATCCATTCAGGTGTCAGGTCAGAACACAGGTCTCTCACTAATCCTGCATTTTGTAAAACGACTCAACATACTCGGTGCTTTTTTTTTAGCAAGGAATTTTATTAGCAACTTTATCAGAAATAATTTGAAAGTTTATGATACACAAAACAGAATATTTGATTTCTGACTAATAAATTCATCACATCATTTTAAATATCAACACAGTGTTAAAGTTGCTAAAGCCAGTGAAGAATGCCGTATGTTAACCAACCACGGAACATAGTTTTACACTGAAATGGGAAATGCTCTAAATGAACTAAGTTGTCTGGAAACACGCAATGTTAACAGATATAGGGGACACTCAGTGGTTAATGCATTATCCTCTTACCAAACAATCTAGATGATAAGTTGCTGCTGACCTTCTGTGCGACGATCAAAAGCAATGGTTTACACTGTAAAGCGCATCAATATCTCAAGGAGGCAAAGGGGTTACATGTGTGACAGGCTGGGGCTCTAGCCTGAAATAAAGGAGAGTAAAACAAAAAGAAACACAAAGCATTGACCTGTTCCTTCAGTCAGCTCACAGTCCCCTATTTCAGAATACAAACATTCAGACACAAGCGGCACATGTCAACTCAACCGTTTTACTTTGTGCTTTGTTTTTGGCCTAAAGTATTTTCTGCTTCTAAAAAAAAACCTTGCTAAAAGATCTAGCACCTGATCACGTCGTTGAGACGTCTCAAAGTGCTTCATAGAATATACTGTAAAGTAAATTGACTGTATATTTTGGGAGCGAAACACGGCAGCCAATTGTGCCTAGGAGTGTCCCATAAACAATCGTGGATTGAGAGACCAAATTTTATTTGAAGAGATTATTATCCCCAGAAAGCGATCCGCCAAGTGAACTAAAGAGGAGGATTTCAGTTGGTTTGATTTCATTTATTTTTATTACTCAACGTCAGAAATTTTGGGAATCTTTCTTTCGTCCCCACTTGACCACTGGTCTGCACCGGGTAGAGCAAGAGGATCTGCTCCCACCCTCCCTGGCCTCCACCCCTCCTAATCTCCATCCCCAGCTTTAGTGCAAATCCTTGACTGTCCAGCGACTTGGGACGACATTTGGTCCTCCAACAAATGTAACTTGTGGTTGAATGTATGAGATTCTTCTTAACCGTTCTGTTGGAGCCAAGTAGGATATGCATCGGGACGTGAAAGGTGCTATACAAATATAATTTGTGGTTGTTATTTTGTGTGTGAATGTAACATAATATCCAATGTGAAACAAGGAAATTGAGATCTAAGGGCACAGCCTCATAACCAGGTCAGTGCTATGATGGAGAGTCTTTATTGAAAGGAAGCGATTACATAACAAAGTGCTCAGCTCAGTGAACTCATTCTGTTCACACTCACAAAGCCTGAAGTTCCACCTAGTCTTAGCCTGGAAGCCTACTTTGTCATTAAAATTCACGACCATGCAGAATTGTGGAAAACGTCTTTGTTCATTCACCTCCTCATTTGGAGGCTGCTCCCTTCATAGTTCTTCAAAGCGAAATAGCTTCCAAACTGTTCTCCCTGCAATTCTTGCAACGTTAACACAAAACTTTAAGGACTTACAGGCTGAGGTCAGGTGGAATCTCAGGCCTCTGTTGCTTTTATAATGAAGAATGTCACTACAATTAGAGATCTCTCACATGTTAAGCAACTTTTGTCCTGTTGTTTCACACCCTCTAGCCCCACCAGTGTATTGAGGGATCGCACACATTACCAAGCACTATGTGATGGGGCAGAAGCCCACCATACACCATACTTCACAGATTCCCGAATGTCACAGGACCACAAACTCACCTGTACTGTGCCTTCCCCCAGAGCCAGATCAGGTACAGGACAAGTTACAAGTGACAATCTCATTTACTCACACCAAAATGTACTTCGAGGTCAAGTACCAAATCGGAATAAACCACGGGGAGGCACAGAGAGAAAAGAAAATTGGCGGAACAAATATCGAGAAGCTGTTCAACCGGGAAGCTCAGCTCACAAGATAAAGAGTGATTCAGAGAGCTAAATTCTATTGCATATATTCAGAAAACAAAAGCAGAGACAAATGTAGATACTAACTACTGACCACCCACCAGAGTTGGGGGAAGGGTTCTCTCAGATGTTGCTCTTGGGTTTTATATGAACCAATATTTAACTGTGTGTCAAGTGGAAACATTTGGCTGATTTCTTGCTGCTTGACTGGCTGAGCAGTGCAGAAGAAGATACTGGTGGGAAAGGTCTACCTTGAGTTAAGGCAGTGGTCTATCTTCTCCTCCTCCCCTAATCATAGTGTATTCACCAATGAGACATAATTGCCATTAGCCATCATGACACTATCTGATATCATAAGGGTTTCATCAGATTATTAATAACCAACGTTACTTCAATTTCTCAATTAAGATTCCAGGACAACAATGATAATTGTACAAACTTGTTCTTCTAATGTATTGATTCGAATTGGAGATTCATTTCTAGCATTGGACAAAAGAAGTGCTAGAAAGCACAGAAGTTTTTACTGGATAATTTATTGATTCTTGGGCAATGAAGAATGGATTGAATAGGTTTTAGAGTTTCACAATGAAGCTTCATGTAGATACTAAAATGAATTTATTGCTCAAAATTAAAATCTAGTCTATGGAGGGTTAGCTGCAGCCAATCAATCTCAGCCAACATTAGCCACTTGTTACAGACCTTTGTATTTGGTAAAGTGACAACTAACTGGAGAACCCTGGAAACATGCATCTAATATAATTTACAGCTGTTAAATTCACTACACATCTCACTTCTAATCTTTTATTATTCTTGAACGACAGCAAAACAAATTCAAGGTGCTACAGAGACCATTCATGATATCCGCCAATCTGTGCAGGAGAGGCAACGTGCAACATTGAAGGTTAAACTACTGGTGCCATTGGACAATAGGCAACAATGAGCGGAGAGCAGTCACACGCTGTACACTTAAGATATGCCCGACAGCTCGGTGTGGTTTATTAATGGAAATAGCAGGTATTTTTGACAAGACTGCATGTGCCCTAGGAAAATAGTGTTGGCCATTCACCTCGTCAAACCTGTTCTGTCATTTTGTTAGATCACGGCAGATCTCTTGAATCCCATTTCTCTGCTCTATTGCCCCCCCATCCCATAACGCATTCACTTTCCAATTATCTTTCTATCTTATCTGTCTTTTAAGACATCCCAATCGATTCTGCATCTATTGCTTTCCGGGGCTTTGCATTCGACAATCTTGCATCCTTTTGGGTGAAGGAAAAATAATTATTTTGCGTGAAGAAACATTTCCTGATCCATGTACAAATGGGATTTCTCTCAGTTTTATTACGTGCCTTTCCCTTAATATACTAGATTCATCAATTCATGGACTCTTCAGAGGAGACTGAAGAGGAGGGACTATGTCAGGAGTGAGTAATGATTCATGTAACAACTTGGCCTGACGGGAGGTTGAGTATAACTTATCAGTGTTAAGATTGGGTCTGTGGCTCAATGCCATTAGAACGTATCCACTTCAGGTCTCAAAAAACACTGATGGAACAATAGAAACATACAACACAGTAAGAGGCCATTCAGTCCAGTTTCCCCAAACCCTCTAGTACCTTTCCGCTGCATGTGAATGTCCAATTGATTTTTTAAAAATTCGTCCCAATCTACTCATTTAATAATATAATAATAATCTTTGCATTTGATATAGAGCCTTATCACGTCATTGAGACACCCCAAAGCACTTCACACAATATATTGTAAAGTAAATTGACGGTGTAGTTTGTGGGTGAAATGCGGCAGCCAATTAAACACATCAGTGTCCCACAAACAGTCGTGGATTTACTGATCACACTTTTTTTAATTTGGAAGGGATTATTACCCCTCGAACGCGATCCACCAATTGAATAGCAACCGGGCTCCTACTTACTACCAGATAAACTGGGTGTGGACTAAGGAAACATGCCTAAGATTTAATTTGAATGGACACCTCATGGCTTGCAGTCATTTTGAGTTTGATGCCATGCAAATTTGGCTATTATAGACAGTAGAAATACTGCTCCCATTAAGTTTGACCTCTCCATAGAGAAGGGGCCAAATGCAAAAGCAGGAAAATTGCTACTAGCAACTGAGTGCTACAATAGAAATCTGAGTTAAATACTATCTTGGTCCTGGGGCCAATGGATGTTACTGGAAGTAAGATCTGCTCATGTAGGTTTGGCTCCAACTACCTTAAAGTGCTTGATGTTTCTCCTTTTCCTTCCCTCAATATAATTTATAATTTTTACTTCATCTCCTTTCAATTCACAAATAACAATGATGGAAAGTGCTTTTTCTTTCTTCTGTGGGGGACTTGGAGCTATATTCTACTAGTGCATACAGATTCTGAACAGAGCCTAATCTCTCGAATGGTGCATTTCTCTCTTCGAAGCTCGCCTAACTGCCAGCAACAAGCCACACTGACTCTCAATGGATTGTCTTGCCGCAGTCCCCGAAGCAAAATCATATTGGCTTGAATTGTAAATCAGAAAGAACTTTTCCATCAGTGCAGGTTCCTTGGCCGGAATCTAACAAAATTCTGTACAATCTCTTCCCGCCTGCCCAACCCCAATCCCACCTGCAAAACAAAACTAAAGAATAACTTTTAGTGTATATGCAGCAAATAGTGATATTGCTAACCTCACACTTTAAAACTCCTTTAGGCCAGTCTCAAGACATTCCTCTTCAACCCCGCTTTCGGTCACCCTCCTACCTCTACCCTCCCTGCCCTCCACTCCTCCTGATCCCAATCTCCAGCTCGGGTCCAAATCCCTGACTGTCCAGCGCCTCGGGACATCCTCCCGACATGAAAGGCACTTTACAAATGTAATTTGTTGTTGTTCATATTATCCCTGGTGAAATATGGAAATGTTTTGATGGTTCACAGAAGCGTGAGGGTGGCTGTACAATAAATTGGGATTAAACCTTGGGATTAAACACACTTCGATTCTCAGTTCCACCTGGCTTTCAAGAGGTTTCAGTTCCGGACGGTCTAGAAATTGTAACGTGAACAAAGTTGAAGGCTGAAGCCCAGTGACCTGATGTTACAGTAAGCGCTCCACCGAAGGCGGCATCTACAATTAAATGTCATTTAGCTGAGGTGGATGTTGATGGGGATAAAATACCCCCGAGATGTAAAGGCTACTCTAACATCCACTTCAATTCTGTGCATGTAGATAGCGCAATCGTTTATAAAAAAATACCAGCACTTTTCGACTTATCATTCCCTTGCATGACATCGCAGAAGTCAGGATGGTTGGTCGGATTCACTCGTCTGTGGGTTTCTGCACTGTATCGGCACTGTGTAGCAACGGAGCATCATGTAGCAAAGCAAAGTGATGTGGAATCTCACCATCAGTGCCCTTCTGTCCACAGGCTCTGTGCCAAACTACTGCAGGAGTCCAGTCAGAAAGCAGTGCCTTACTCAAAAATCAAGGAGTACAATAGACGGGCTCCATCCTTGTGTTTTTTTTCAGTAACGCACTCTGAGGGAAGGAGACTGGCGTTCAGCACTCTAAAACAGATTCCCAACGTTGCTGCAAAGTGCCTTTTGGGGGATGGAGGAGCGAGGGAGCAAAACATTTGTGAATATTTTCTACGTTTGCCATTCTCTATCATGCCAAGAATACCTGCAATATAGCTGAATAGTTTTTTGTTCCTCTCCTGTTGGGGAACAATCGATGTATGGAGCGGAGTAGCACAGAAAGCTGATTAAACACAGAGACATTTGAAGCTGTTCTTTGAGCTATAGGCATGCTTCCTAGAGCCCAGAGAGAGCAGGCGAGGCTGGATGGGTCGTTAAAGTTGCAAGCGGTTTTCAAAAGAGGGGTGGGATGGGAGGGATAAGGGTGGTGTTGGGGGTTGGGGGGGGGGGGGAGGAGTTCCCTACCAGAAGACATAGAGCAATTCTACTGTTAAAGGAAATAACGTAAGAGAGGGGTTAACCCAACGATGAGTATTGAATGGCAATATGAATGGTCGGCACAGGGTCAGGAGGGCACCACAGAGGAAGTGACACGAGTGGGAAGTAGATGATCAGTGCAGTTCAGACTGCATTCTGTCAGTACAGTTTCTGCTCTTGTCGTACAGAGGAAAGGACAGACACTATAGAAGCTCCTGTAGCACGTAAGCGGTAAAGCGGTGGCAGAGTTTTACTGAGCAGGAATCTGGAGCTCATCTTGGCGGCCTGGCTTGTGTGAGTGTGGGTGTGTATAAGGGGAAGGGCAGGGCGGGGCAGGGCAGGGGGGAGAGGGGAGGTGAGGGTCTTATCCAGACGTCTTGATGTAAAGCTGATTCTGCAGGATGTAGTCAATAACTGGCTGGTTCAAATAATCCACCACGTGTCCATCTCCGTGCTGCAGAGCCAGTCTGTGGGAATAAATAATGAAGAAATAATCCTTGCTTTTGGTACAGCGCCTTTCATGTCCAGAGGATGTCCCAAGTTTCCTCTCAATCATCTCAACTCCAGAGAGAAAAGTTGCAACTTGTTCCATCTTTCCAGAAGGCTGTATTCATTTATCCCAGGTAACATTTTTATAAATCTTCACTGTACTCTCTCTAAGGTTATAATAAGGCTCATCAAGTGCCCTCTGTTATTATCTATAAATGACACATTGTCATCACTCATTATTCAGATCAAAGGAACAAATCTACAGTAAAACGTTTCCATAAGTCTGATCTGTATAAATCGTATAATAAGTTGTACATCTGCCCAAGTCCAGTTCAAGTATTTATATTCTATTCATGTTTGACATAGCTCATGCTTTGCATAAGTCATATTAAGTGTAAGGTCCCAACTGATACGACTTTTGTGCGCTCACCTGCTTTTGGTAGAACTCACAACAGACATGGGGTGGTTGGTATCATCCTTTATCACAATAGTGTTGTCCTGTTTCAAAGAGAAAAAGAAAGTCTTTGAAATATTTTACACGAGAAAACGGAGCTGTGTTTCACCAAACCTGTTTCACCAAACCACATTTGGACTGGGCTGTGAGCAAGTTCCAAATATGCTTAAAACGTGTCGTAGGCTGACAAAATATATTCTGATGTTTCACAGCAAGAGCTTTCTGTCTTACGAATAGAACTACACAGAGTGATATGGCACAGGAACAGGGCATTCTGCCCAACTAATCCGTGCCAGTGTTTGCACTCCACACAAACCCCCCTTCACCTATCCCTCTCTATTCCCTTCTCCTAGTGTTGGCATCAACTCTTCTGTTGAATACATTGATGCTATTTGCTTCAACCACAGCTTCCAGCAATGAGCTCCACATTCTCACCACCCTCTGCATGAACAAATCCATCCTAAGCTCCATGTTAGATTTACCTTTGCCTAACTTATATTTATGCTGTATAGTTGTGGACTGAACAATAAATGGATACAGCCCCTCATGTCCACCTTATCAAATCCTTTCATAATAATCTCTATCACCTCCCCTTTTCAATTGTATCAACTCCAGAAAGAAATGCTGCATCCTGATGGCTGTATCCCCACACATCCCAGGTAACATCCTTGTAAACCTTCGCTGTGATCTATCATTCCTGTGATGTGGCGACTAGAATGATACACAGTACATGGCAGCAAAGTTACTCTGATCTAATCTCCCTGGACCCAGGAGCTGAGCACTCACCTTGTACTTGCGGAGGACCGAGGAGTGGTTCATGATGCGGTCTGTGTCCACCCTTTCACGTGGGACCACCACGATTCCAAAGTCGCCCACTATCACCTCCATCTGGGAGAGAGCATGAAAAAGTACAGTGACAATGATTCCTTCTCGTCGCTTCACACTTCCTTTGCGCTGGGTGAAAACTGGGACCTAACTTGTGGTATTTCTCAATTGGATTCCTTCCTCCGTCCATCCGCTTTGGAATGGAATCAGGCGGAGCAGAGGTTTCTGCGTGACGTGAATCCAGTCACCGGATAAAGTCTGCAGTCATGCGACTTATATACATCGGTATATAATTTGGGACATGACATGTGCACGACTGCCAGGATGGTGGAAAGCAAACTGGATGGACCTTGGTCTTCTCTCGTCTAGCAATTCTTATGCTTTAGGACTTTGGGACGGCTTATGACTGGACAATGTAGAGTCTAGAGTTTCAGCCAAGACTATAATGAGCTCAAAGTCCCCACATCCTCAGAAGAGAGAGAGCTACCAACTGAGCCAGGCTGACACATAACTGGAAGGCAATGTTATGGAAGCAATACCTGACCATTATCAGTGGTAAAATGTTCCCAATCATTGAAATGGTTGGTTCTGGTCTATCAACTTGGCAGGTAACATCATATCAATGAGTGGTCCACGTAACCTCAATTTAGCCTGGAAAACAAACACAGGGACAGAAAATACTCACATCTTCCTCGTTCCACAGGCCTGGGATACAGAACGATTCCAGTAGGTCACTGCCACACAGCAACAAGATACGTAGCTCTGAGGAGATTGGGACACAGACCAGGATAAGGCTTGACACTGGAGAAGATCATTTATATATACACACACACATTACACCGTCTTTTACACACACACACACAAACTCGCTCCACCATTTCACACACACATACCACACTGCACATTTACACACACACACATGCACAATGTACCATTACAACCACGCACAACGCACATTATGCACATACACAACACACCTCGTTACATCCTCACACAGCACCATTATACACATACATACCACACCATTCCATACATGCACATGGCACCATTACACACATGTGCCCCGGACCTTTACACACATGTACACAATACTGCCGAATAGGAGGATAAAGAGGGAATAGAAGCTAAGATAACTGGGAAACAATATCAACTTTTCTTAGGAATAAGAGCAATAATATTTTTGGGGGAGTCAGACGCAGTGGCACTCACCAATCTCCTCGTACCTTACGGCAGTGCCCAGATTTGCATTCTCATCTGAAACAGACACACAGAGTTCAAGTCAGTGGAAAGTGACAAAGCTTGGAATGGGAGAGGCCATTAAGACCCTCAAAACCTTCTCTTCCCACCCCCTCATCACATCCCACTTTACCGTCTCCCCTCTCAGAGCTTCAACTCAACCCGCTGAAACTCCCGAGGGAAAGTTCTACATAATGTTGAGTGTTGATCATAAAAATAACCTGGACTTTATCCATCGTACATCGCCACTCTTTAACTCTGGTGTTGAACCCCTAATCCTCTGGCCCAGAGGCATGAGTGCAAGTAACTGACTCAAACTCAACGGCAAAACATGACAGTCAATGAGATTGAGACTCAGTAAAAGCGAACAGGAAATCTTCTCACCAACAAATGTGAAGCGTTCGATGTGGGGTCGGACGCAGCAGATCCTCCCTAGACTCTCACTCACCTTCCCCAGGAACCGAACTGCGAGAAGGAAGACAGAAACCATTAGAATTATTCATTGAGGCATTGGAATGTCAGCTTAGCTTAGGGTGGCCCAACTAGCGGCCCACTCGCCACATCAGGCCCAGGGGATAATTTCATTAGGCCCCTGAACCATTTCCGACTTCATTGTTTTACCTCCTGGCTTCGCCTTTTCCTGGTTGGTCTCCGCACTGCCTCAAATGAGTGCAGGGAGTGACAGGTACAGTGACCAGAAGAGAAGCGCAGCAGTGGTATTTTGATTAGGTATTGTTGCAATATTTTGCAATATTGTTTATGCAAATCTGGCATCCAGCCCTCAGCAGCCAAATGATTGGAACACCCTGTTTTAGACTACGGTAGTTCAAGTCTCAATGTGGGCTAAAACCCACAATTTTCTGTTTCAGAAGTGAGAGTACTCCTAACTGAGCCAAGCTGAAACGCATTTGTTCAAGGATTGGGCTTTTCACTTGATAAATTTCATCTTTTACAGAAATAATAATCTCAGTGAAATTTAAACAGGACTTATTATAATAAAGATTCAACAAAACATTAATACTTAATGCTTAATAAACAGTCGTTACTGTAAATTTTACATCATGAAATATGTATAAGCTCATAGAGTTTTGCATTTAATGAAGCCTCTTTGATTTGTTTACTGTTAAGTGAGTAGTAGAATGAGTAAATGAGGTTCATAGCTGAAGTCATGTCTCACCAACAGACCCCTCAACACCTTTTTAAGCATGCACACGACATGGGTTTGTGTCTGTAACTTGCAATAACTTGCTTGCAGTGTAATGCACTGCATTCTCAAAGGTAATAGTAAATATTTATGTGTGTGATCAGGTCAAAACAGCTCTGAAAAGTGCTTCAAACGTTTGAGATGTTGGGATTTGTCATTTCAAACACAGCAGCAAATCTGTGTCAGCAAATAGCAACAAAACAACAACAACTAATTGCAATTGTATTGCGTTTTCATGTTGGGAGGGCATTCCAAGGCACCGGCCAACCAAGTATTTGTTTCCCCTCATCACCATCACCTCCCCCCGGCCCACCACCCTCTTTACCACACAAGACCTACCTGCGGTGGGTTTGTTGTTTGTGATTGAAGTGTTCTGGTAGATGGAACGTCTCCCATTCTGCGGCTGCCCAATCACTGGCGTGGCTGGAGAGTTTACGTTAGACAGAATGCAGCCCGTCACTCTCTGGAGCAAGAAACAAAAGGAAAGGAGCTGAACATCCTCACAGCACACTCAAGTACAGCTATTAATCATGGTCAGAAGTTACTGCTCACAATAGCACATAGTAAGTGGTGTTACTAATTGTGTCTCTCAGCACACACTTGGCATATATTATTACATGGGAGCTGGCCTGCCAGTCACAGAGGTTTGTATGGATCAATAGTGTGGAAATGATTTCACTGGAGGATGGTTCAACTGAGCTAAAAGGATCAGTGCCAGTTATCAGAAAAGCTGGATACAAGATCAGTGTAATTACAGCAGGACAACAAATCTTTTGCTATTGAAGCTCGAATGAATAAACCTTTTTACTGGAATGAAATGTATCTTGGCCTCATCGCTCCCCACCCCCCAATCGTCTTTATAATTGGCGTTAAATAGCCAGGAGAGATTTCGGCTGTACACAACCTTACCTGACACCTTAGTAGAAGCTCCCTTAAGAAGCCAATGCAACTGGTCATTAAAATGGGCAGCTAGGTTTGTTTAGGGAGGAAAGGAGAGAGGCTGCAGTGCCACATTTAGGTGGAATTTAGTTGGAGGTTGGTTGCTGATACTCCACAAATTCAAAGCTGAACAAAATCACTGTTCACTTGTGATCATCAAAATCACTTGTGTAATGTGTCCTCATGTGAGGTCCCATCTGCCTGTTCAGGTGGATGTTAAAGATCCCATGGCACTATTCAACAAGAGAAGGGAATTTCTCCCGGTGTCTTGGCCAACAATCCTGCAGATAAAATGGACTTTCATTTCATGGCCGTTCCCGATGTAATAGGTACTGTATGAAATGTAAGGATTATTATTAATACTGCCTATACTGTAAATGAGTACAGTAAAGTCCCCAATTAATGTCAGAACTCAATGTATAGATGTACGATGCTGGAGCATTAAGTTAAGATCCGATATTTAAAAGAGTCAGAAAGTTTTGTGTAAAGAAGCTACTCAACATGTTACTGTGGTTTTACTATGCCCAGAGTCTTCTGCTGCAAATCACTACTGAAGGCGTTCCGAGGTAGGGAGAAAAGGTATGCCAGAGAGAAGTGACAGCTGCTTCCAATAAAACCATGGGTAGGATCAAAGCTCCTTGTGAACTTACAATGGCCCAGGTTAAACTAACATTGGTGAAAGACCAACTCACTTTACATCACACTGTGAGCACTCGATGGGACACCATTAAACACCCTCTTTAATAGCACTCACTGTATAAATCAGGGGCTACACACCCCCTTCCTCCACTCATGGGATAACTCGTTATTTAACAGCTTGCAAAACAGGCACTGCTTGCATTGACACACAAACCCACCTTATAAAAAACAGCTTGATGCTGTGATGGGAGGACAGTAGGGAGCGTATTTGGGGGTAGATGAGATCAATGGTAAGTAGCCTCAGAAAGGAGTTTCTCCTTATCCACTCTTATCAAAACCACTCAGAATTTTGAACATCTCTATTAATTCTCCCCTTTTAACTATCTCTGCTGTAAGGAGGACAATCCCAGCTTCTCTAGTCTCTCCTTCTTACCTTCATGAGGTCCCTGTGGTGCTCCAGCACACTGCAGGTAGTTTGCCAGGTGTCCTGATAGCATTCCCATGGATCCACCCTGTAGACAGAATACAGTGGTCTTCAGTGGTTACATCAATAATTGCTTAATGATCAGTGCTGACAACAATTTACAATGGGTGAGCTCACCAAGAAGCTATCTGTCCTGTATCACACAACTTTTGTCTGGGATTTTATTACGGATGCCTTTTTCCTAATCAGTAATAATCCTTCACACTTGATACAGCATCTTTCATGTCAGTAGGATGTCTTATAGCACTTTACAGGATTTATTGTAAATTGTAGTGACTTCATTATTATAAGCAAATGCATCAGAAAATCCTTCTCTTTTCAAATTGTGCCATGGAATCTGGCTGCACCATTTGCGTAATACACTCCCGCCTCTTAGTGGTAGATGGTGTTATTGCAACATGGGCTTTGAATGAAATCGTGTTGAACTAAGGAAACGGAGCTATGGCTTGATCCTGGTTTGTTCCTCTCTTCGCAACTCTTGTGGTTCATTGCTACATGCAAATCGGCTGTTGGGTTTGCCTCCAAAATACACAGTGATTACACTTTGGCACAGTAAAATCCTGTGAACTGCTTTGAGAAATCTTGATATCAAATACAAGGATTATTATTAATAATATTTATTATTATCACAAATGGGTTCAGAGCTCCTGAATTGGGAAAAGGGACAAGGAAAGCTGGGGAGAGATCCAATCAGAGAGTCCTGCTGGAAGGTGTGTGTGGATCTGGATTGGATCCTGTATGAACAATGAGAACCGAATGTCAACGGTTCTGAGATGCTATCCTGCTTGAACAGCACTATACATATGTAAATTGTTGTTGTTGTTGGCCATTTGGGTGATGTACTGGATTTCAGTTGACAAGAGGAGAGATGGGGGTATGTGAAGGGAAAAGGGAATAAAATGCTTTCAGGAGAAACGGTAAAAAATAGAGGAACACAATCAATAAATTAGAATTTGACAGGTTAACTGGACAGATTCAGCGACTTGCATTGAGACGAAGGGTACCTTTATAAGACTGATGGGAGCAATTCCAAATAACAAACCCCTGGGTGATTTAGAAATCCAGCCCCTAGCATGTCTGTGTGTGTGTGTGTGTGTGTGTCGTGTGTGTGTGTGTGTGTGTTGTATGTGCTTGTGGGTCTGTAACAAGCACAATTCACAATAAAATAACAAGACCTGAACAATCAGGTCGGGATGCCTTGTACTCCCAAGGCACATTCTGCTTTTGAACAACACAAGACGATGCTCCATCTCAAACACTGAGCACCTGTCCCAGTCTGATGTGTGTTTTTTCTCTTCACAATAGCGGGTGTCAGGAAGTGCTGCTGTATGCTGGACGAGCAAAACGGCTTCAGTCGAACAGCAAAAGTCCTTCATATCGCACTGCTGATCAGGTCACCATGGTTACTGGCTGATATAAGAGCCAATACCGTGGTTGTGAAAGGTAATGGCCATTTTGACATTTACCTAGTTTAATGTGACAGAAAAGATGCACTGAGTTTAAACTGTCTCCAGTGAAATCACAGAGCCGGCTTCAAGGTACAAGTCAACCTCCCTACATTTAAGATAGCGTCCTTCACGTTAGGAAGATATCTCAAACCGCTTCACAGGATATGCTTTAAAGTACAGTGACTGTGTATCTTAATGGCGAACGCAGCAGGCAGTTTGCACACAGCAATGTTCCAAGAACAGCCATGGAGTGAGCGACCATTTGTTGGCCAGGACACTGGGAGAGAAATTTCCTCCTCTTTTCGAATAGCACCACAGAATCTTTAACATCCACCTGAATAGGCAAACTGGATCTCAGTTTAATGTCTCATCCGAAGGAAGGCATCACTGACAATGCCACGCTCCCCCAGCATTGTGATGGAGCGTCAACCTAGACAAAGTGCTCAAGGTCACAAAATGAGCCTTGAACGCACACAACAAGCTTCTGACTCAGAGGAGAAACTGCTACCAACTGAGCCAAGCTGTCACCTGTTATAACTGACGGTCACTTGCCTGAACCATTTCCTCTCAAATCCAACGCAGTTAAGCGCCATTCAGTTCAAAATCCTTATCAAAAGGGGGCCTAAGGATAATGTCACACAGTTGGGCAATGCATCAGTATTTTATGTGCGAAATTTGCAGTGTTGAAATTCTTACTCAAGTAAAAGCTCCACTCATACACTTCAGTACGGAGCACATTTCTGAATAAGGCAATTAATGTGATATAACACATGGAAATCGCGAAGACGCTCATGAGTTGATGGGACACAGTTGCAGTGCAATTGTAAAACAAATTTATTCATGGAGCTGGCTAGTGTGTTCTTGTTGTTCCTCAATCCTTAAGGGCATTGATGTGACAGACCGCAGTGTGGCACTGCAGCATTCAGTTGCTTAAATTCATTCTAGCTCTCTCCCAGCTGGATTCTGCAGTCTGTGTTCGGTGAACAGAATTCTTCTCAAATCCTCCACCCATACCATTTGGACTTTGAGACGGCCTCTTGAAGTGAGAGGTGCTCTATAAATATAAACTGTATTGTGTGTTACCACTAGATCTGATAATAATAATCCTTAAATTTGATAAATAGAGCCTTTCGCATCGCGGGCTTGTTTCGAGGTGGATCTTAAAATTTTACTCTAGGCAAATGTGACAAGTCAATATGCGCACAGCAGTGTATCAAACCAGTGATGTGTCAGCCTAGACTGAGGGTTCAAGGTCCCTGGGGATTGTTGGTTGGAACACTGGGAGAAACTCCCTTCTCTTCCAACAGCTCCATCGGTTTGTACTTGTCCACTTGAGCAGTCAGACAGGATCTCGGTTTAACGTCTCATCTGAAGGACGGCACCACCAAACAATGGAGTACATCCCCAGTGTCATACAGTCAGCCTAGACTGGATGAGTTTAAAGTCCTGACGTGGGGTTTCAACCCAGAACCTTCTGACTCTGAGTGCTACCACTGGGCCAGGCTGACACACACACATGCCCTCTGGATGCCATCACACATGGTCAGGTTTGTCCCTCAAAAGGACAAGAGCAAGAAAATCTAAAGGACGTACATTGACATCAAGGTAACTTTTATTTGGGGGGGGGGGGATGAGTGGGGAGAAGAGAAAGCGTGTCAGCCTGGCTCAGCACTCTCGCCTCTGAGTCAGAAGGTTGTGGGTTCAAATCCCACATCGGGACTTGGAGTCACATGGTCTAAGTTAATGTTCTGTTGCAGCCCTGGGGGTGTGTGGCATTGTCAGAGATGCCGTCCTTTGGATGAGATGTTAAACCAAGGTCTCATCTGCCTGTTCAGGTGGACATTAAAGATCCCATGGCACTGTTTTAAAAGAGAAGAGAGTTTCTCTGGTCTCTGGTTTCATGACTGTTTGTGGGACACTACTGTGCACAATTGTGCTGCCATGATTGCCTACTAGTACTTAATCACTTAATTTCACATTAAATCCCGTGAAGTGCTTGAAGACTTCAATGTAATCCACCTCTAAGATTCAGCAAAGACTTGACAGCATATTTGCCTCCTCCCAAAGAATACAGCTTGATTGTTCTGTTCTGTGCTCCACTACCTCTGCACTGACATAAGCTTCAGCTTGTACTTGATAACTGCTGTGAGACTCAATAGGTCAAGCAGCCTCCTCCCGCATGGCAAGTATTTCCAGCAGCTCTTTTTTGCAATTAAATCTTTATAAAAAGGAGCCACCTTCCTGCTGCTGGAGCTCTCGTTTTGATTGCATTGGCCTCGATGGGGGGACTTGTATTAGCATTTGCAAATGGGTTGTTCTCAAACTGTCTAAGCACTGAGGATCCGGATAAGGCACATGGCCTCCGCAGCCCGAGAGCAACTGCTACTTGGCAACTCTTTCCGATAGCACCACAGTTTCAGACAAGCATTGCTTGTTGACAACCAGCCTTGCAGACGTGCTGGGGTAAGGGGAGTGGAGGGGGAGGAGAGAGGCGGACGACTGGGCCTTTGAGCTCTGCGGCAAAAGCTCTGGAATCAGCAGATTTCAAAGACTGAGGTGAAACCTTTCTGTCTGAAGGTTAGCAGAGCCAGCCACAGAATTTCTCTGCACAGAAGCAAACCATTACAATACGCTCATCTGTCAAATACACAGTCACAACATTTATTATAATCCTTGCACCTGATACAGCACTTTTCATGTCGGGAGGACATCTCAAAGAGATATTTATAATAATTTTTATAATAATAATCCCTCCGAAAGAAAAACAATAATAAATTGGTCATTTTCAATCCACAACTGTTTGTGGGACACTGCTGTGTGCGATTGGCTGCCGCGTTTCGCCCACAAATATACGGTCAATTCACTTTACAGTATATTCTGTGAAGCTCTTTGATACGTCTCGAAGATGTGAAAAGCGCTATATCAAATGCAAGGATTATTATTATTATTGTAAATGTATTGACTGTGTATTTGTAGGCGAGCGCAGCAGTTAATTTGCACACTGCAACGTCCCACAAACAGCCATGAAGTAAATGATCAATTTTCACAGTGAAGTCGTGTAAAGCGCTTTGAGATGTCTCTCGACCCAAGAGATGCTGTATTATCATATTATTATTATTATCACTATTATCACCCTGAAAGCAGCAAAGCTTTTTTAAAAAAAAATTACAAGCCGATGGAAGTATGGTTTAACAAGGTCAGAGGCTACTTAAGAGAAAAAAACAAGGAAAATAAGAAAAAAAAACCTGCTGCACAGAACAATTTGTCTTCATTGGTCATCGGGCAACCAGGAATTTGTCAAGCAAAATTTGGACTAGAAAAATTGTACAGGGTACAGTTTAACACCAGTAGAATCAGGCGATGGGTCAAATGTAAGGATCATATTGAACGCGAAAAAGATTATTATTATTTTTAATTCTGCCCTGAAGTCTCCGACTGCCATCTCAGGAGGACACTTGTTTTGTTCTTTTAACCAGGGGATAATTAATGACTGGAACATGGTTGCCAGGAAAATTGTTTGAGGCCAAGATGCTGTGACTCATTTAAAAAGCAACTTGATCCAGCGATGGGAAGACAGCAGGGGTGGGTTTTCTGGATGGGAATTAAGATGGGATTGGAACAAGAGGACACAAGTTCAGGGTTACAAAAGTTAATTTCAGGATAGACACCAGGAAGTATTCATTTACCCAGGATGTGGAGTCCTGTAGCTCAGTGGTTAGAGCACTCGCTTTGCAAGTGAGAGACCTGAGTTCAATTCCAGGCAGAGGGCGAAACCTTGGGCAAGTTTCCTTACTCCACACAGAGCCTAATAATAATCCATCCAAAACCAAAAACAATAATAAATTGGTCATTTTCAATCTATGACTGTTTGTGGGACATTGCTGTGCGCAATTGGCTGCCGCGTTCGCCCACAAATATACAGTCAATTCACTTTACAGTGTGTTCTGTGAAGCGCTTTGGGACGTCCTCCCGACGTGAAAAGCGCTATATCAAATGCAAGGATTATTATTATTATTATTATTAAGTAATTAATGACTGGAACAGGGTTGCCTTTAAGGCTGGTTGAGGCCAAGACATTGGACTATTTAGAACCAGCTCAATGCTGTTGGTGTTCTGGAGAGATGAGATTAGATGTTGCCCAAGTGCCTCCCTCATCCAAACCAATCTGTCTTGTTCAGGCACCGCTCCACCTTTTTTCCATCACTTCCTAACATTCCCATCAAAACATTTATAACCCTTTTGTGTGAAAATTGCAGCGGGAAACCTACGGGCAATGTGTGTAAGTGTGTGTGTGTGCGGGGGTGGACATAGTAGAAACATATAAACAGAGTCAGGTGGAGAAAGATAAAGGGCCCGTTTACCTGATCCAGTCAGAGGATTGCACTGCCAACTGACACATGGTGAGGCGATGCCGGCTGGAGACAAGACCCTGCAGTTAATGAGAAGGCAAGAGGACAGAGTAAGCACACAGAGCTTATGGAATACTAATGGAGATACATCCTGTTGTGAGTACATTTGTAACAGTCACAGAATTCCAGATTGTGCTTGTAAACAGAATTAGCACAGCCCCCGCCTTCAAGTGGTTGTTGTTGTTGGTGTTGTTCAAGGTGCAGTCATTCAAACACCAGGTATGGAAGGGTTTATTTTGTTTAGAAAAATATTCCATTGAACTCGAATTCATTAAATCTTAAATCAATTTTTTTTAAAAAAAACTCATGAACCGCAGAGTGAGATTTGGCTCAACACCAGATTCTCAGCGACGTGGAGTAATGAGCACAACATTCCCCCAACGCCGGTTACACACCCAGAGATAGTTACACAGCCCAGCTCTGGTTACAGAATAAGCCGCCTCCGCTCGGCTGACTCTGGCCTCCTGCAGCACCTTGTGATGTCCTCCTGACATGAAGCGATTTACAAATGTAATTTTGTTGTTGTTGTTGTTGTTTCTGCATGTCTGTCGTCCCCTCCCTCCGCTCCACCATCGGCAGCCGAGCTTTCAGCCACTGTGCCCCGAAACTCTGGAACTCTCTCCTTCAATCCCTCCGCTTTGTCCCCTCCTTCCCCATATTCAGATCACACCTCAAGACCTTCCGGCTCGACCGTGCCTACGGTCATCTACTCCCTTTCCCCGGCTCAGTGTCAGGCTCAGCCACTGTTAAGCCCTCCCGGATGCTACCCTCCATGAAAGGTGCTATATAAGTGCAGGTTGTTGTTTTTGTAGGTCATGCCTAAGGCATGGTCCTAATGCTGCTACACTTGCTGCTCCTTAGTACATCAATGCTGGCACTGAAACTAGTTGTAACCACATGCTTCGAAAGTGTGTGCAGTTTGAGTGCTTGCCCCCCTCCCTCTCTCTGGCACTTAAGTCAGCTGCACTCTCACAATTCAGCTACCGGAAAAGAAAACAAGCTGTGCCACCATTCACAGCTTTCCTGCTTTGTTTGCTGTAAAACAAACACAGGAGTTGGAGCTGCCTTTCTCAGGCTTCTTTCTTGGATATCAAGTCATAGAGGCCATGTTTCCGTTGCCCTTGGGGTCTCCCAACAAGACAATACAATCATAGGAATTTACAGACAGAGGCCATCAAGTCTGTACTGGCAAGGTGTTCATTCAAACCTCTAATTGTGAAATAATGAATAAGAGTCCTTACATTTGGTATTACACTCGGTGGACATGTCAATGCGTTTCACAGGATTCACTGTAAAGTGTAGTGACTGTGTAGTTCATGGGCGAATAAGGGGGTGTTTACAACATACTGGAGCAACACAACAACAGCTTGCATTGCTACAGCACCATTCCCGCAGGGTAGCTTTAGGAGGCCTCCTGGGAAGGCTATGACTGGCCGGTTTCCTGTGCAGAGGACCTGCAGGTACCCGCGGTGCACCAGCACTGCACAAGCGGAAAGACTCGTTAAAGATGTAGCTCCCACCCCTATTCCAGAACAACTGATCAATGCTCAAAGGAGGTCCGAACACACAAACATCGCACCAAAATCAGCTTTGCCCTTCCTTACCTGCTTCCCGTAGGAATCATGGACTGGTGAGATTATTCCGCCGATCACAATGTACCGTCCCGTCTTGTGCAGATAATCACGTGCCCTCTCTGCGAACATAGAGAAAGGTAAGATTGACTCACTACTGGACGATCAGAGCACGAGACTTGTCAAACCCATGTTGCTGTGAACAGCAGCATCTGCTAATCACTGCCCAACCAACTCCCAATCCAGCAAACCTGATCCTGGCAACAACAGACCTGCCAGTGGGGACAGACTAGGGCTTCCTCCATGACAGTTGGGAGTCAGAAAGCTGCAGGTTCAAGCCTCCACAGTGGGACTTTGAACTCGCAAGTCTAGGATTACGCTACTAAATTGGACGCACAGGCAGATGCAAGGGATTTATGCGTAAGTGTTCAGTAAAAGCCTTTGAATGGATGATTTCTTATATATTACAATAACAAAACAGATTGCATTCATATAGCACTTTCAAATCAGGAGGACAACCTAAGGCATTGGACAATCAAGAGTTTGCAAGGGGGTGGAATCAAGAGGGGTGGTGAGGGGGGGAAGAGAGGATGACTGAAGGCACTGTCAAAGAGAAAGGTCTTGAGACGGTCTTGAGCTTTTAAATTAAAGCTGAGTTTCCTAATGTTTTTGTTTAGGTTATTTCTTTTAACCAAATTAAGACGAGCACCAATACCACTCGTGGTACATACTGTGCCAGCTCAATACAAAATGAACAGATTCTTTGCTAATTTAACCCTTTAGCGGTACATCAGTGAATGCATGTGTATAGTACTCTCGCCTCTGAGTCAGAAGATGGTGGGTTCAAGTCACGCATCAGGACTTTGAGCTCATAGTCTAGGCTGAAACTCCAGGGCAGTGCTGGTGGAGCGTTGCATTGTTGGATGTGCCGTCCTTCGGATGAGACGTTAAACCGAGGCCCTATCTGTCTGCTCATGTGGACTACTCAAAAAAAAAAAGGTTGTTTCTTCTGGTGCCCTGGCCAGCAATCCTGCAGACAAAACTGCTCATTCACTTTGTGGCTGTTTGTAGAACATTGCTCAGGAGGCCTGATCCCTTATTGAAACAACAAGAATTTCAAAAGCAAAAAAGAAGAAATAATTTTTGGTTGCGAGGGGGAGGGGGACGAAGGATGGAAAGACACATTGAGAGGAGTGTGTGTGCGCATGTATGTGTGGGGTGGGGGGGGGCGGTGAAGTAATTTGCAGTAGGAAATGGCAATTAGATGCAGGTCATTAACTGGTGCTGATGTACAGGTAGACTAATCCAATAGGGATGCTTGTTATTGCTTAGACAAAGTATGGTACATTTATTTGCATTAGACATGTTGCACTGTATTGACAATGATAACCCTCTGCACACGATTGCCTTAAGCTCCACGGCTCTCTGTTGTAGCCTCTGCTAAACCCTCCCCACTCCCCCCAAGGCAATCGTTGGGTAGGTCATACAGAATTAATATTCCGCTTGTCATTGGAGCACAGAGACAAAAGTCGACAGCGAAGGGGAACACTCACAGCAGATACAGCAGCAGCAGGAACAATAGAGCAAGAGAGAGAGAGAGAGAGAAAAAAGAGAGGTATTGATTTTTTGACAGGATGAGATTTGTCCACTGCTAGACTGGATTAGGTTACTGTGCAGGGTCAGAGACTATCTCCTGGGAGTTGAGAGAATAGCTGCGAAAAGCAGGTGATGTTCTTGCACCCTGTTGAATCACTCTACCGTCACAACTGGTCAAAAATGCACGCTCACTTTCACAGCCAGCTAAACAGTCCGACGTCCTCTCTGCCTGCGAGATGGAGTAAAATATCAGGAGTGAGTGAACCCACTCTGGTTCAGTGGCTTGGTGTGATCTAACGCAAACTGACCTCCACATCAAACCTCATCCAGTGACTGGCCAGTCAATGCATTTGATTCACTTCACTTCCATCAAGACTAGATATGTCCCGTAGCTAAACCTAATCCAATGCACACAATCGGCATTAAGGTCCCAAATGCAACCTCCTGCAGCCTATACTGTTTGATTCAAGCGTCCACTGCTCTCAGTGAGAGCTCCGTTGACGATGGTTCCTGCTCCAGGCTTTCTTTGATAATTGCATCCTTCAGCCTTACTTCTCCTCTCTTCTGCTCTTCATTTCTTCTTCTCTCCTTTTTTCTTCACTCCTCTCCTCTTTTCTTCTCTTCTCTTTCTCCCGTTTTCTTCCCTCCTCTTCTCTTCTTTTCTCTACCCTTCTCTCCTCTCTTCCTCTCCCAGGTTCATTTAGCCATGGTTACCAGTGCTGTTACCAGTTTCCACCAAATCCACCATACTTCACAAAAAGAGATATTAACTGGCAGTCTTCTCCTATTTTTGTCCCTCTTCCAACTCCCTTCATTAGCCTAAGACCTACTGTACACAAAGACACTATTCACATCTAATCACCAGTTGGAAGCTATTCAATCTATTGCATTATCATCACAATTATATTCTTTGCCCATTAGTTAAGTGATCCATAGTAACATTTTTAACATGTTTCATTTTCTCCCATTCTAACTGCTTCTTCACAAAGTGGGCACATTTCAAGGGGAAGTTTTCTCCCATCCAAGCTGTTTATATTGGACATCCTCAGTAAACAGCAGAATAAGACTGAATCTTGGCAACTCCAGGGTCGAGGCCTTAAACTGAGGTTCTGTCCACCGGTTCGGAGGGAATTAGAGATCCCTTGGTGCTATTGGAAAAGGGAAGTGAGTTTCTCCGGTGTCCTGGCCAGTGATCCCCCGGATAAAAAAATGTTCATTCACTTCATGGCTATTTGTAGGACATTGCTGTGCTCAAATTACCTGTCACATTCCCCCATAAAGTACACAGTCACAACACTTTACACTGAATCCTATGAAGCACTTTGACATGTTCTTCCAACACGAAAGGCAATATATCAAATGGAAGGATTATTACATTATTATTAATATAAATAAAGCCAAAATAAATGGATAAAGCCAAAATAAATGGAATAAAGCCACTTGTATCCTCATACTCAAGATGGGCTTGTTAACAGACACAAGAACAGAAATATTAAAGGAATTTATGGGAAACTGAAAAGTCCAGCTTTCTGTTGGTCCCTGAAGTCTCACTGATGGGTCGGTTATGCATGGAAGTTTCTCCCAGTGTCCTGGCCAACAATCCGACAGATACACTCACTTCATGGCTGTTTATCGGCTGTTGCAGTGCACAACTTGGTTGCAACTTTCGCCTACAAAATACACAATCAATGCACTCTAGAGCAAATCCTGTGAAACACTTTGAGACGTTTGATGAGGCGATAAGGCGCTGTGTCGAATGCCAGGATTTTTACAGTAGGTTTGTTCAGTGCATACAGATGTCTCATCATTACACTGAATATCAATACACTGAACATCTCTGTCTCCTCCGTGTGACCCTTCCGTTAAAAAAAAACTCTCACTTCACTCAATTCTTACAGCTTCATGTTAAATTTATTTGGTTTAGCCCATGGGCAAAAGATTACCTTTTAACTGATTTGGCCTCCTACCATTTGCTGCTCTAACCTTAGGGATTTCAACATCAAACTCACTTCCTTACTTAACCCATCATTCAGGCAATCTCCTTAGGATTTTGAAGCTCTATCTCAAGGTTAGACCCTCGAGACAAGTCTGCCTGTTAACACAGAAGCCGAACAACTACTTGCACTTTTATGTAGGACGAATGACTCAAAGCGCTTTGCAAAGACGGTGGGTTTCCTTGAGCAGGTAGGAAAGGAGCAAAAATTTAAAGGTGTCTTTAAATGTGAAGGGCTCTATTTAGATCCAAGTTGTTGTAATAAATAATAATAATCCTTGCATTTGATATAGTGCTTTTCGCATCTTCTAGACGTCTCAAAGTGCTTCACAGAGTATACTGTAAAGTGAATTGCCTGTATATCTGTGGGTGAAAAGCAGCAGCCAATTGCGCACAGCAGGGTCCTGCAAAGTCATGGATTGAAGTGACCAATTCATTATTGATTGCTTATTTTTCTTGAGGGATTATTATCAGGCGTGTGGAATAAGGAAACCTGCCCAAGGTTTCGCTCTGCCAAGATTCAAACCCAGGTCTCTTGCTTGCGAGGCGAGTGCTCTAACCACTGAGCTACACGACTCAATTTATAATTTCCAGATCAGAACCGCAATAAAAATATTTAAATAAAACTGGTCATTTACTTCATGGCTGTCCTACATGTTGTTGTTGTATTCTGCAAAGTGGAGAGACTGTGTTTGTGGACGAATTGCATTTGATATAGTGCTTTTCGCATCTTCTAGACGTCTCAAAGTGCTTCACAGAGTATACTGTAAAGTGAATTGCCTGTATATCTGTGGGTGAAAAGCAGCAGCCAATTGCGCACAGCAGGGTCCTGCAAAGTCATGGATTGAAGTGACCAATTCATTATTGATTGCTTATTTTTCTTGAGGGATTATTATCAGGCGTGTGGAATAAGGAAACCTGCCCAAGGTTTCGCTCTGCCAAGATTCAAACCCAGGTCTCTTGCTTGCGAGGCGAGTGCTCTAACCACTGAGCTACACGACTCAATTTATAATTTCCAGATCAGAACCGCAATAAAAATATTTAAATAAAACTGGTCATTTACTTCATGGCTGTCCTACATGTTGTTGTTGTATTCTGCAAAGTGGAGAGACTGTGTTTGTGGACGAATGCGTTCTCTCACTTCGTAATATACACCAACAACTGTAGTGTCCCACATACAGCCATGAAGTAAATGACCAGTTTTATTTAAATATTTTCATTGTGGTTCTGATCTGGAAATTACAAATTATTCAAGTAAACATTGTAATAGTTGAGGCTTTCAAGAAGCAATTATTTCACCGAAAAGAACATTTTTTGCAAACAAATAAAATCAATAATTCAAATAGGCGATTCAGGCCACAGGTATTTAAAGTATTATTAAAGATTTGTTACTTGATGTAAAGTGAAGGTTTAGCACATCCTTAGCTTTCCTGTTCTCTTATTATTACGATTACACATTTTAGTTTTTGATTATTTCGAGCACAGATATTATGCATTGATGGGCATGAGTGTTGCTGATTTCTAAGCAATTGCTCCTGGCGAGAGAGTGAAATGGATCCTGAGCGAGCAAATGGGATTAAATGCCTTTAATCTGTCGCTTTGTACCCTGGAGCTTCCAGGAGGCGAGCTGGTTGACAGTGATGAGATCAGGGACCCTTTCATTAATTCTCTATTCACATTGGTCGTGTGTGCTGCAATTTGCACATCACCATTCCATAGAAAGATGAAAGGGCCCCTTAGACTCGAAACAGGATTGCTGCACGGTCTCTGCGGCTAAGAGGTGGCAGGTCTCTGTGGGCTAGATAATCCATACTTCGGTGTGAATGCAGAACAAATGGCTATAGGGTGCGGTGAAAGCAGGAAGCAGATGATGTTGAATCATCTGAGTAAGGAAGGGGTCGTCGAGGGAGTGAGGATCAGGAATAAGGTGAAAAACACAGAGTCACTTCACTTTATAGTATATCCTGTTATGTGCTTTGGGACGGTCAAATCTGACAGTCAAATCTGTTCAACAACAACAAACTGCATTTTATATTGCGCCTTTCACGTCGTGAGGAGTCCCAGCGTTGAACAGTGAAGGGTTTGCACCCGAGATGGGGCTTGGAATCATGAAGAGTGTGTTTAAGTGGAAAGTGCTCTTTATTTTTTTGCTTTTGTTGCAGGCCAAAGCAGCATTCATTTCATATATATCTATAAAAAAACTTTAAAGCCTCTGTTTTGATCATGAACTACATGGATACCTATGAACAAATTAGCTGAGAAATTTCACAAAGACTGTACCCTTTAAAGGGAAATTGAGACTCTGGCAATGGGAAAAATTAACAGAGAAAAATGTTGATGTATTGTTAGCTGAAACCGTGTACTGTCAGGAGATAACAGCACGACAGCAGAATTGATTTGACATGCTTGTTCCTGCTGGTAGGATTTTTTGTGTGTTCTTTCAATCATAGCTGTGCTGTACAGCTCAAGTGCACCAGTTGTTCACAAGCCTGAAGACTCCAGTTAATAACAGTTGAAGATGGAGGCATAGCAATCCACCAAAGCACCAGCAATGGCAAATTTCACCCATGGGATTAGTTAGCATTTACTGATAAAATATAGAATTCCTGCTGTAATGAAAACCCTTCTACTGTGAAGTCAGGCAGTGAGGACTCTCTGCTCGTAGATATCATAAACATATATCATAAAAATACAATTAACCTTGCATTTGATATAGCACCTTATCAAGTCGTTGAGACGTCTCAAAGCGCTTCACAGGATTTATGTAAAGTGAATTGAGTGTATATTTTGTAGGCAAAACATGGCAACCAATTGGCACAGCAGTGTCCCACAGACAGTCATGTTTTTGGAGGGATTATTACACCTGAAAAACGATCCACAATCAACTAACAACCAGGTACCTACTGTTAGATAAACAGAGGCATGTGGAGAAAGAAAACTTGTCTAAGGTTTTTCCCGGTCCATGATTCGAACCCAGGTCCTGTCACTTGCGAGGCGAGTGCGCTATCCACAATGCTAAGGGACTCCACACTATGCTATGGGACTCCAAAGTATCATGTCATCAAATGCTTTGAATTCAAAGAACCTGTTTTTCTCTAAAAAAATTTTAGGAGTAACAGCAAACCAGCTTGAATTCAAGGTAAAGTGGGTTTCTCCCGGTGTCCTAGCCAACAATCCCCCAAATAAAAATGGTCACTCACTCCATGGCTGTTTGTGGGACATTGTTACGTGCAACACGGCTTCTCCGTTTTGCCCACGAAAAACATAGTCACTGCACTTTACAGTGTATCCTGTGTGATGACTTGAGACATCTCGATGAAGTAAAAATGCAAGGATTTTTATTAATATCATATTATTAAGACTCAATTCAACAATTTGCCAAATTCCAGATCTTCTAAAATGCTACATTAAATAGAGTGAATCTAGACCCCGGTGGGATTTCTTCCCGAGCCCTGCCTGAAGTAAGAGATTCATCAGACAATCTTATGTTTGGCCAGTGAATCCTTTGATCAATAAAATGTTCTGGGACGTAGAGCATAGTTCTACCCTGAGACATATCACAATGGAAGCCGAAGTGTTGGTTTCATATCAGTCGATGAACAAAGTCCACAAAGGGACTAATGTAATGCAGCTTTCATCCTTTAGATTTTTTGTAAACTAAGCCACAAAGACGATAATTCTAAATGGTTATGAGGCTTTGATAGGCCTTTACTTAGTCGGTTTACTCGTTCCATCGCTGTCGATGGATTAACCCCCAAAAGGCACTTACAATAGGTAGAGTTTGCTGTCTTTTGTGGCTGCCGTGTTCGCTCACAAAACACAGTCACTACAGTTTACTGTGTATCCAGTGAAGCACTTTGAGACATCCTCCCAATGTGAAAAGTGCTTTACCAAATGTAAGGATTGTTATCATAACAGCAACAACAACTTGTTTTTATATGATGGCCTTTACACGGATAGCGCCTCAGAGAGCTAAGGATTATAAAGATCAATTAAATTAAATTATTATAAATGATAAGGATTATTATTATTTTTATCTTCCCTATGAGGCAGTGAGAGAGGCTGTGAGAATTTAAAGGAAAAGGTGGATCGTGCCTCGGTTGAGAAAGGATCAATTGATCTCTGGAGAGCAACATCTGCGCTCACTCTGCAAACAAGTGATCAATAATGGCAGCTCAGTCTAGTCCAGCAGGTGCCATAGAGCTGCTGTGTTAACATGGTCTTTTATTTCTACTACAGCAGCTGTAAAACATGAAATGGGGCGACAGAGAGTGTGAGCGATGAGAAAGAGAGAGACAGAGACCCGATAGAAAGAGAAACATGAAGAGACCGACACAGAGATATGAGGGAAATGAAAGAGCCAGAGTCATAAGAGAAAGGGAGAGAGACATGAAAGAAAGAGACTGAGACCCTGACACGAGAAAGAGATAAATGAAACAGAGACAGAGAACTGAAAGACAGAGAGATATGAGAGACAGAGACAAAGACATGAGAGAGTGACATGACAGAGCAAAGATAGAGATACATACATACACACACACATGCACAAGAGAGACAAAGAGAGATAAAGACGAGAGAATGAGTCTGAGAGAGAGGGGTGAGAGTGAGAAGATTATTAAGGCTCGCTCCACATATTAATAAGCTTCCCCAAATAATCCTGCCACATATTTCAACCTGGTTATTGCGCAAATATCCTGATGAATCTCACCGGTTTGTGAAACAGATGTTATCAAATCCCACAAGATAACCACAGAAGGCCATCACTGCAAGATGGTTCATTAATTCTACAGAGATGGTTCACTTCCCCTAACCTAGCGAGACACAGGGAAGGAACACCGGTTTGAAACTGATGAAAACCAAAGCTGTTGAGCGAGCGTCACAGAATATACAATAAATTCACTTTACAGTATATTCTGTGAAGCGCTTTGAAACGTCTCAACGACATGACTAAGGCTACCAATGCAAGGATTATTGCTATTATTACCTAGTGGCAAAGGTGTTGTGAGTTTAGACACATTCGGGTTCCCTGATCAGCTCTCTCACTACGTAGTTATTCATATTATCAAAGTGCTTTATTCAGCTTCCTCACTGCAGCGAAGTAGACACTCAACCCATTTTGAGGCGAGGGTTGCTGGTGGGGGAGGGAGATGACAGCATTGGAATCAGCCCATTGTGTAAGAATGATCCAAAATGTCTCTACTCTATTCAGTACATCACGTAACTGTTCTTCGTGACAGTCAAAATTATTATCAAACTGGGTCACAGGCAGTCCATACAGGAGTCCTGTAGCTCAGTGGTTAGAGCACTTGCTTTGCAAGCGAGAGACCTGAGTTCAATTCCAGGCAGGGCGAAACCTTGGGCAAGTTTCCTTACTCCACACGCCTAATAATAATCCCTCCAAAACCAAAAACAATAATAAATTGGTCATTTTCAATCTACGACTGTTTGTGGGACATTGCTGTGCGCAATTGGCTGCCGCGTTCGCCCACAAATATAGTCAATTTACTTTACAGTGTGTTCTGTGAAGCGCTTTGGGACGTCCTCCCGACATGAAAAGCGCTATATCAAATGCAAGAATTATTATTATTATTATTATTATTATTAATGAGATTCCTCCAGACTGACAGGCTTTCCGGGCAATTCAGTTACTAACAAAAACAGGGTCACTGATGGTCTCTCAGTCTCTCGACTCTTTGCTTGCAGGATCCAGCAATGCCTTGAAGCATTCAACTCCAATTATTGTAATTTCTAATTCTTGCGTTTGATATGTCACCTTTTAAATCAGGAGGATATTTCGAAACACTTCACTGGATATACTGTAGAGTACAATGACTGTGTATTTTGTGTCACAGTGTCTCACAAACAGCCATAAAGTGTATCATCTATTTCATCATGGAATCTGTTGGTCAGGACTCCGGGAGAAACTCCCTTCTCGTTTTGAATAGTGCCATGGGATCTTTAACATCAACCTGAACAGGCACCTTTAAACTGGGACCAACTTGTGGCAGTCAAATGCCATCAGCAACTTTTTCACTGACAATGGAGAAATTTGAACCCTGGTACAAACATCACAAAGGGCAGGTATGACACTGACACTCAATTAAAGTGAGTCGGGGAGGGAGAGAGACAAATCAAAGTTACTGAATATTTTAGAAAGAACCCCAGCTATCCTAAAAACATTGGAAGCAACAAGATAGCGGCTAGGGGATCTAAAAGAGAATTTGGAAGGAACCACTACGATAGGGGGTAGTGAGAATGTGAAACTCAATGCCTGAATCAGTGGTTGAATCAGATAGTATTGATTCATTTAATAGCAAGCCAGACATATACATAAAGGAGAAGGCAATAGAAGGGTATGGAAGGGAGTAAGGAATGCGTAGAGACTTATGTGGATTATAAACAACCACACGGACTGAATGGGCCAAATGGCTGTAAATTCTATGTAAATCGCTATCAATTTGAAGCAACGTGAGCTGAAGCCCCACATCAAGTCTTTGAATTCATACAGTCTAGTCGGACAATCTAGTTCAGTGCTGGAGGGGCTGGATTTTCCGTCCTTCGGTTGAGACATTAAATCAAGGTCTTCCGTGTTTAGGTGGATGTTAAAGATCCCATGGCACTATTAAAAAAGAAAAGGGAGTTTCTCCCTCTGTCCTGATAAACAAACTCCGCAGATAAAATTGGTCATTTTGCAGTTGGTTATGGGACATTTATATGCACAGTCACTACACTTTTGAGTAAATCCTGTGAAGCAATTTGAGATGCCCTCACGATGTGAAAGGCGGTATATAAAATGCAAGGATTATTATTTTATCATTCAATGAAAATCAGTTTAAAAACAACATTAAACTAAATTGGTCTGGAAAAAAGTGAAACAATCAAGTTTACTTTGCTCCAATGACTCTGGTTCATTTCAGTTCAATGTTGCTCAAATATACCGCAGGGATATTTGAGCAACATTGAACTGAAAAGTTTATCATATGCTCTTTTTAATAACAAGAGATTATTACCAATTTTCATTAAAGCCTCGGATGTGTATATGTTAGCCATATACCCCTGGGGCACAAGGTGTACCGTCAAGGGACCCAGTTCTGCTGACAACCAGAGAGCTGCAATGCAACCCGACAATACAAATTTATTTCAAGGGCACCAAACAAGGCCCCACATACCCATCTCATCCATCATTGTTCACTTCCCAACAAGTGAGACACAGAGACCTTCCCAGCAAGTGAGACTCATTGAAAAATGCACAGCTACAGAAAATGACATGACCTGCTGAGCTTAGCTCAGGTGATTCCTTCCCAGAGAGATGAAAGCAGAGGTAGTGTTCTATTTGTTATTGGGTGAGAGGGAACCATAAATACACGTTAACATCTAACCCATAATCAGCTTTTGGTCAACTGTAACTGCACATGACTCACCACAGAGGAAGCTTTGATTTTATCAATGACTGTCCAGCACAAAGGCTTTGATTTTTTTTCTCCCCCTGGGTTGGATTCCACAAACACCCTCTTGTAACATGGCAGCTCATTCAACTGTAGAGGGTCGAGCCTGACCTCTCCTCGCTCAGCTGTTACACACGCAAACAACCAGTAGAGAATGCTCAAGAGGGACCAGAAGCAAAGGATTACTATTAGTATCAGCAGTAGTGATTTTATTACCAGTCTGGGTGGAATCTCCCTAAAGCGATTTGTCGGCGAGCAGGGCAGGCAGCATCTTCGTCAGGTTAGTCACTGAATTTGGAAGCTTTATTATTCCAGAGGGCACTCGGGAGATAGTAGGAAATTTCCCCTTCCCTTTCCACAAATCTCTTTGGGCCAATAGACACTTCTCCTGTTATAAACAGATATCTGTAATCCCAGGCCAGGGACTGTACCCTCTCACCATCAACTCCACGGACTTGCTCCCAATTCAAGCACTTCAAATCAGATCTCTCACAAAACACAAACCATTCGCACAAAAGCAGCACTGCTTTGAGCAGAGCTAAAAATTCTCTAAGTGGTAATCGAGAGACACCCCCAAAAAAGGTGAGAGCATTAGCATACTCCTCCAGTTCACTGCTCATCGACAAACTTAACACAGCCTCAGAAATGACAAATGGCTTAGCACTCTCTAATTAGCACCGACACTGGGTCAGACACCCACCATCTAAACAGGCCTCTCATTGGGGCACCCTTTAGCACGTTGCACAAACACTCCGAGCCTTCAGTAACCAAACAATGCAAGCACTATTCTAAACGGCCCCAAGTTCCAAACGCATTTCTCTCATCAATCGAGAAATATGAAGATGTGTCACCATTAATTGCACTTAGGTGCCAAGGAGAGCTTGCAAACTCAGTAGCGTTCAAATTAAAAATCATTAACTGCTTCAGCCCTGGCCGTTGCTTATTACTGAATCAACTGTGCCAGAGACAATTTCTTCCCAAGTTATTTGCTTTACAATAATTAGGTCAATTTGATGACAGCTATCTCTCACATGGAGGTAAATATCACATTCGAATCTCAATGGCAATTTAGCAATGGTTTTCTGGCTCATGGATTGTGGCATTCCATGCTCTAACTGCCCTGGTGCAAATCCCACCTCTCCATACAGGGATCCTCAATTCTGAACACACAGTGTGAATGCAACACCAGTTAGAGGGCTCGTTCTTCTGCAGCTAATCTGTGTCCGTTCTTCAGATTGCACCTGACCACCAGTACGAATGCTTCAGAGAGGTCTGAAATACAATCCACTTAGTCAGTAAGGCTATCTTGCCCCAAAAGTTAAAATTGCACAGAATAGTGGAAACTTCTGCACAAGACAAAGAAGTCTTCCAGGCCAGGACTATGGAGCCACAGGAGCTACTTTAACTGAAAGACAAGTCAAGTGAAATAGACCAAGAGAGGCGTAATCTTGTAATGTCTACCATTTCCTTATTAGGGACTCGCTGCGAGCTTGCAATTAGCACACGCCATTAACAAAGCTTCAAGTGGAATATCAATGCACTCCAGCTCATGCAGATACTGCTGGAGAGATCAGAGTTGGTTGGTTCAAGAGCCATTAAGTGGCCTTGTATGGCATTTGGTTCCCTTCGACATCAGACATTTTGCTCCAAATTAACTTTTCAGAAATCTAATCGAACGCTAAATATAAATAAACATATACCATTCTACACCATAATTGTTCGCAGACATTTGACGTGGAATAAAAACTGACAACCCTGGGGGGTTCTGAAGTAACCAGGCTTTGTACATGTGCAGCATGCAGGAGGTGCCTTTGATGTAATTTCCTGCGGGGTGCGCATAATCCAAAAACTCCGCCAAAATTTTATTTTTCACAAAGTTCCGCTTGCGATGCTTCCTGCAACGTTTCCTGTCCATAGTTATTTATATACATTGGGAACTGACATCAACAACAATCTGACAACCTCCAAGTTGGACATTTTTTGACTCAAGAAGTCCCAGAGTCCTGGCCAACAACTCCCCAGATAAAATCCATCATTCACCGCATGGACCATAGCTTTGTGGAAATTGACTGCTACGTTTACCTACAAAACACAGCCACAGCACTTTACACTATATCCTGTGAAGCACTTTGAGCCGTCTTCCCAATGTGAAAGGCGCAATATCAAGTGTAAAGATTATTTATTTAAGAAAAGATAAACACTACTGGTAAAGGGGGGAGGGGGAGGGTTGAAACGAATGGAGGGTTGATATCCTGCACAGTTGCTGTTGCAACAGTTACTACACTGCATACTCTGTCTGAACACACTATATTTACGTGCTCCGAGACGGTACCCCGTGTGAAGAGCACTATACAAATGCAAATCATTGTGTTGTTTTGTGGCTGCCTGGCTCTCCAGCTGTTGGGAAAAGGTCACCTTCTCTCAACAGCTGGAAATGGTGTGAGACCCCTGGCATTTAATTCCTGAAGGAATCAGAAGCAAGAGCTGCAGTGCTATAAACCAATGTCACATCCGTCAGAGATAATTTATCACCAAAATCTATCATGTTAATGGAGTCTCTTCCTTCTAAAAAACATAAAATCGACCGGTTAACAGTACAAAGGAGGAACGCTATGGAGATGGAGTTTAAAACAAAATGGAGCCCACTGGGACAGGTGTCAATGCTGATCTGGCATCAATCCAGCTTACTCTCTGTAATAGTACAATACAAACGACATAAAGATTCTGATTAACCTTGTCAAAAATTTTAATTTGTTGTGCAAACCTCAATTATGTTATACCAGCTCGGTGCATTTACAGGCAAGGTCACAAGATTTATTCGGATGAAGAAGGCCCTTCGGCCCATCTGATCTCATGCATTCAGCTCGGGTAGGGAGACACAAAGCGCTGCCTGGAAGACAAGCTGGTGGCATTGCGACTAAAGATGTAAAAGCTTATGGCAGGAATCTAACATGATTTGGGTTTGTGTGCCTTAGCAAAAGTATAACTGGGTGGGAAGGGGGTGAAAGATGAGCCATTTGCTACCAAGACCCGATTTATCCTTAAGACAGCAGTCTTCAAATTATAACAATCGCAATCCTAATAATCATTCCTTGCACTTGAGATAGTGCCTTATCACATCAAAATGTCTCAAAATGCTCCACAAGATTTTACTCTAAAGTGTAGTGACTGTGAATTTATATGTGAATGTGGCAGCCAATTTGCACACAGCAACGTCCAACAAACAGAATGACAAATTTTATCAAGTCAATTGTTGGCCAGGATACCTCCCCCATTACAACTCAGTTGCAAACCTTAGACTGTCCACCAACCTTGGGACATCCCGACATGAAAGGCATATTGTAAACGTAAATTTGTATTGCATTTTAATGTACTGACATTCACTTCACGGCTTGGCGATATGAAATGCGCTATAACAAATGTAAGAATTATCTTTTGTTATTACTAATATTTGGATAATTGAATTAAAAAAAATCAGTGCTGGCAGAAGCAAGTACCTTTTGTGGAGAAAATGTGATAGCAGGCCATATATCTAGCTCCTGACATATTCTCGATACGGCTGCATGTATATGGGGAAGGATGTCAGGATTTGAATATATAGCCTGTCTTAAATATTCTGCACACAACGTTTATGCTCAATTAAAATCCATTTCTATGCATGAGAAGCATGAATAAAGGTTCCTTAAAATTTACTGTGCGAGAATCTCATCCACCCTTTCTATCTGTAGTCCTGTAGCTCAGGGGGTAGAGCACTCGCTTCACTCCCAGCAGGGCGAAACCTTGGGCAAGTTTCCCTACTCCACACGCCTGATAATAATCCCTCAAGAATAAATAAATAATAATTTGGTCACTCAATCCACGACCGTTTGTATGATACTGCTGTGGGCAATTGGCTGCCGCATTTTGTCTACAAATAAACAGTTAATTCACTTTACAGTATATTCTGTGAAGCGCTTTGAGACGTCTATTGTATTATTTCTCATTTAGCCGCAGATTAAAACTGTTGGCATTTCCTTGCAGATCTGGATCATCAATCTTTCATGTGCCTGTACAACAAAGAGTGCAGGAAGCTCAGGGCAGAAGGCCTTCCCTCTCTCCACCAGCACAGAGTATAGTGGCTCTCGGGAAGCACGTACAGCTGAGCTGATAGCAATGTAATCCTGATTCATGGAGATCATAAGTGTGTAACATGAGGTGGATAAGTTAACCTGATAACTGTATCCTTTCCAAAAGTGGGGAATACTGGCTTCATGTGACAAAACAAATACATTCAGCTTGATATTCGCTCAAGAAGCTGAGAGGGTGGGGGAGGGAAGCGGGGGAAGAGGAGAAGGACGGAGGGAGGGAGAGAGTCTCATACCAGACATTGCACTCACTGATGAAGAATGGTCACTTGGACAGGCAAGGCGCAGGGAAGCAGAATGTGATCCCTGTTCACTGATCCACAAATGAATGGAAAACCACAAAACCAATTCAACCATGAAGAATAGTCAATTTAACAGGATGACTTTGTCCAATTGCAATTTGCTAAAATACAGTAAAAGCTCTTTCTCCTAGCTTTTTATTTTGCAGTATATTTAATGTCGCGCATATTTTAGACGTTAGGTCTTTCAGGCCACATAAAAGGCATTTCCACTTTGGATACTAAAGATACTAAAGACAGATACACCCTCACAATACTAAAGAGGGTGGTTGATGCCAGGGTGCCGGACTCATTTAAGAAATAGCCTGATGCTGTAATGGACGGATGGTAGGATGGGGATTCTGGATGAATTAGATCAAATCAAGGAAGATCAAGGGAATAGAGTGAGAGAATAGGAGAGGTGAAAGCATGGACAAGTTGGGCTGAATGAACTCACTGAATCACTCTATGTAACAATGTGAAATGTTAAGCGCTCTGAAACGCTACCCTGCGTGGAGGGCACTATATAAGTGAAAGTTGTTGTTGTAAATGGACCAAAATGTCTTCTTCATCCGTACCTCCCTTACGATCTTTGAATTAGCTGTAAACTGATTAGTATCATTGCTAGTGGAACAGAATCTTAAACAAAATACCAATGGGGGGGGAGAGCAGAGTCATTCCAGGCACTTTGTTCCTGAGAGAGTGGAATCTCAGCGTTACTTCACTTTACTTTGGAAAGCCACTATCACAGATCAACCTTATTCATGCGCCACCAGTGTTGAAAACTATAGAAAGGACAAGCTGAAATGGGTGCTCCTCTTGTTTATCTGTCATTCTGCCCTGATACTTCAGTAGTTATGGTCGCTGTGTTGGACCTTGTGGGCCAGTGATATCAGGCTGAGCTTGGCATCTGCAATTTGAAAGAGTGAGAAGAGAGGCAGGAGAATGAGGTTATGGTAGGACTCTAAATGTGAGATCAGGAGAGAGTATTAGTGAGAGAGAGAGAGAGAGAGAGAGAGAGAGAGAGGGAGCACGAGCAAACAAGAGTGCCTCAGAACATAAGGAGCAGTTGGGAGAGTGAAGGCTGCCTAGGCAGAGATCAGGTTTACACAAAGGCACAGATCCAATACAAACCATTTTGGATTAAGAACACTTTATAGAGAAGTTTAAAAGCTTTATAAGGATCGGCTTGTAATGTTGCACTCTCGATTAACTGGATTAAAAAATACTTTTATTATACCCTCTTTTCTTGGGTATAATTTTATTATATTTTATTATACCCTTCAAAGACCTGACCTTCGTATGTACTTAAGCTGATAGTAACAAGGAATTGATACTGATGAATGAGATTTTTATAGCCAGTTACTTTTCCTCCCATTTCCCACTTTGATGGTCTCCCCGGAGTATGCACTATCCCAGCTATTTTGCCTCCTCTAAGCTTTCCTTCAATGGCACTCTGACTGGCTCATAGCACAGTGCACTCAACTTCATTCAGGTCAGAGGTCAGTTGTTACAATGGCAAGCTTTAAAAATCTTTGGCTTTAAAGCCTTGGCTTTTGCCAACCTACGCCTAGAGAGTGCACATTTTCCATTCCAATACACGGGAATTTCCATGCGTAGGTGGGATGCAATAAAGTTCACAGTTTGGTTTGGATACTTGTGAGCCCGGTGATGGGTTTCCAAATGTGTCAGACACTCGGCTGACCAAAACAAAACAGATCTTTTGTGCTATTCGTTTCACCCACAAAATACACAGTCAATCCACTTTACAGTATATCTTGAGATGTCTCAATGATGATGCTATATCAAATGCAAGGATTATTTTTATTTAACCACCCTGTTCTCCATTCCACTGAATGCAAATAAGAATCATTGTTGAGCCCTTTTTACAGAATAAAAAAGAGCTCAAGGCTCCATTGCTCAATAACCCTGAGACAGATGTTTCACTAAATAATCATAATATTTGACAAAGCGCCTTTCATGTCAGGAGGACATTTCAAAGGGCTTCACAGGATTCACTGCAAAGCATAGTGACTGTGTGTTGCAGCCAATTTATGCACAGCAATGTGCCACAAACAGCCATGAAGTGAGTGGCCAATGTTATGTGTAGAATTGTTGGTCAAGACACCAGAAGAAACTCCCTTCTCTTTTTGACTACTGCCATGGAATCTTTAACATCCAACTGAACAGGCAGACAGATCCTTTCCTAAATGGAGAGACCTTCCCCTCCACCTGCAATGTGTTACTTGCCCCTGAAGTTGCTACTGTTCATTGAATTCACACTCCATGACATAGGCTTCTAAATAGAAAACATTTCTGCGTATACAGTATGTACCATAGAAATTTAGATATTTACAGCAAAAAAGGTCATTCAGCTCATTGTAGAGTTACATTGCAATGGAGGACGAGAGGGCAGGAGAAGAGATAGGTGGAATCAAATAATAATAATAATCCTTGCATTTTATATAGTGACTCATCAGATCGTTGTGACATCTCAAAGCGCTTCACAGAATATACTGTACAATGAATTGATTGTGTATTTTGTGGGTGAATGTGGCAACCAATTGTGCACAGCCATATCCCACAAACAGACATGGATTGAGTAACCAAATAATTACCCCTGGAACCGATCTGCCAGCGACTAACAACTGGGCTCCTAGATACTGCTAGATTAACAGATGCGTGTGGAGTAAGGAAACTCGCCTAACCAATTAGGTATAAAAATGGAGAGTTCAATCAGGAACTGCGAGATGCAGAATATAGAACAAGAGAAAGCCTTCTAGCCTTATCAAGCTTTTAGCGTATCGTTCCACAGAAATCCAATTTGCACAGAATAACTTCTTCCCAGGACTCAAATAAGTACAGATAAATATTGCATAGTGTTAAACTGCATGTGTATGGGTGTGAGTACCCACAGGCTGGTGTGTGTGGCTCTGGACCTTACTAGCTCTCACACTGGGCCACAGAGGGTATCGGTTAACAATTCGTCATAACCACAGTATATTAAATAAAATACATTCTTTTAAAATTAATTCTCCTAAGACTCCGAGAGGAATAGAAATGAACATTAACACATAGAGTAATGATTTGGCCACAATGCCAGAGTGTGCTGCACTTCAGAAGCTACAGATTGCTCCACCGACGGCTCTGCACGGCTCAGAAGGGAAATCTGTGAAGGCCAGACAGCTCCGTGCGTCCTGAAATGCATGTAATGAAGTGTCCAAAAGTGGTGTCAAAATCATAAATGAAAAAGTGCAGACCTGGCAACCCAACGCACCAACCACTAGAGAGGCTGAGAAACTCCACAAACCTATAGCATTAAGTAGGAGGCAGGCAAGTGAACACAAGATTCGAACATTGAGAGACTGCAGACTTTGCATTGGGTTTTGATATAACCATGATCTACGAAAGATATCCCTTGGCATTATTTCCTAAAATAAATCTATCTAATTTACTTTTTGAAAGAATCAACCTTTTTGTACTTCCAATGTCTCCCGAGGGAGCCTGTTGCCATACATTTACTACTAGCTCACTGAAATAGTGTTTCTCAGATTTATTTCGAATTTACCCCCCTTCAATATAACATAATTTATATTTACATTGCATCTTTCACACCAGGAGGATATGGCAAAGGGCTTCAAGCTGGGGAAAGGGAGGGAAAGCTGAGGAGGGTGAGGGGAAAGGAAAGGGGAAAGGTGATCAAAGGCGGAGTCCAAAAGAAAGGTTTTAAAACCTCTGATCTAATAACAAGGAAAATTCCTCAGCATTTTCAGAGCCATGGCCCTGTGCTGGCAAACTGCTACTTTTACGGGTTTAATTTTGTTTTATCATTGTCGCTAGAGGCTAAAGGACAAGAGCGTTCTGGCAGAATTGGACTTTTTGTCGAGACTTAGGCAAGATTGCAGCATGCAGGGTGGTGCACTTTGCACAGCCACCAGGCTCTTGTGAGAGGGTTTTTATTAAAATGAGGAATCTTTGGGGGAAAGGGCTCCAATCGACCACAGTGCCATCAAATGCTGAACAGCACAAGCTTGGGATTTACACCACAAGTTACCAATGAAGGACTCAATAGCAAAACAAGACCTTGGTCACAAAACATGTACAGTAGGTGGATAATAAGGATAATTAGGACCTGGACCGTTATGGTTAGAACTCTGGCCTCGCAAGCAATTCTCAGGCAGGGCAAAATCTTAGGCACATTTACTTATGCCATACATCTCTGTTTACCTAACAGTAAGTAGGAACCCGGTAGTTATTAGCTGCTACTTTCACCTACAAAATACCCTGTTTCTACTCCTTACAAAATACACAGTTTCTACTCCTTATATGTGAGACTCTGTGAGATGTCCTCCCTATGTGAAAGGTGTGGTATCAAATGCAAGTATTATTATTTTTAAATTAAAATATTTACAATAACTTAGCTGTATAATTGACTAAGTTAGAAATTGTAGTGCTACAATCCTGCGCTAATAAGTGTTCATGATCTGGCAGATATGTGTGTGATTCCTTCCCCGCCCCCCACCTTTATTAGCCATTTAATGACACAAAGTCCTCACGTCGGGAATCTGAGCTCACAGTCTTGGCTGACACTCTCTCCCTCGCCTCCAAACTCTCTTTTTCTCCAGCTATTTGTGTTAAACAACACCTCCCAAATCCATTCCAAAGCTCTCCAAACATACAATCCCAGGATCTTCAGCAGTGCATAAGATCTGGCTGCCCAATAGCTCCTGCCAAAACAGGTGCAGGGAGGATTTTTCCCTTGGCCACAATAAATATTTCGATGGCATTAGCAGTAATGGTATGCTTCTCACTGCCCAGTAAGTAAATTGCCCTTTGCAATGCATCATCAATGAAGCAGACACAAAGGTTACCTTGAGCACAGGTCAACCAAATGACTAATACTGGAGAATAAATATGATGCATACAATTATGTTTTCATGCTATGTAAATACAAGAAGGGAAAACCCTCCAATTGATCTCTCAAGATTCACAATTAGCTTACAACATTGACTTGCTCTGGAAGTTCCCCCTTAGCATCATGTGTCTGGAATGGAAGTTTCGATTTAGCAATGTGACCCTGGAGGATCCATAAGATGAAGACTCTATCACTTGACTGAGTGTCGCAGCACATTTGCATTCCTGTATTTACACCTATGCCTTTGGCATTGAAAGAGGCAAAAATGTCAAGACAAACAGCAGCAAAGTTTCCAGGTTCTTTTTTGATTATTATTCAATTCAGTCCAGCTTAGACACTTTTCTGAATCGTGCTACATTTCATGTACAATCTATAGCACTGAAACAGGCCATTCAACAACAACAACAACAACAACTAGCACTGCCTGAAAAGGAAGTGGAAAGAGATTCAATAACAACTTTGAAAAGGGAATTGGATAGATACTAAAAAGGAAAAATTGTAAGGATATGGGAAAGAGTGGGGGAGTGAGACTGATTGGGTAGCTCTTCCAAAAAAATGGCACAAGCACAATGGGCCGAATGGCCTCCTTCTTTTCTGTAATATTCTATGATTTTGTGATTCTATATAGCACCCTTCACACAGGGTAGTGTCTCAGAGCTTTTAGCAACCCAGTTAGTCCATGCCAGTGGTAATATTCCACACAAACATCCTAATTCACTCTTCCCCAAACCCTCTAGTTTCTTCTCTTTCATGCATCCATCATGCTAACTTCTTAAATGCAGTAACATTTTCTGCTTCCCTTAGTGGCTACTTTATATGTATGCTTCTTCTTATGGACTCCCCAGCAAATGGAAACACACTATTTATGTGCAAATTAAATGTTACTGACACAGCCACAGAGATTTTACCAGTTCTCTAAATTTTGGTAGCATTGTCTGCAACATACACAAGATAGACAGCACCTTACACATTAAAAACAAACGTCTGAAAGTGCTATAGAAAACAAAATCAATTGCAAAGGAAGTGAATGTTGTCATGCAGTCAAACACAGTAGTTAATTTGCAACAGAAACATCACAAGGAGCTGAGGAGTCAATTAATTTAAATGAAGAGCAAACACAAGTCAGAATAACTAGGTGAAAACCTCCACATTTCATTGAATGGGTGAGGGGGAGGGGGATCTTAATGGCTCTTTGAATCATAGCTTTTGACTGTTGTGCAAAGCTAGGCTGGGTGTGGTGGGGAGAGGACTTAAGCTTGGATATATGGCTGAGGAATTGGGTGGAATAGATGTTGACCAAGTTACTTTGAATGCCTGGCAAGTGAAACAATACTGTATTCATTGGAATTTCACAAACAGAAGAGTTAACTGGGATTTAAACCAAATGATTTCAAATGGGTTTCCTTAATACAGAAATTTGGGGCTGCTTGCTTTAAATCAGAAGTACATTAACCCCAAGAGTCGGAACACCCCTCAAAATAGATAATAATAATCCTTGCAGTTAGTGCCTTATCACAACTTCAAGACGTCTCAAATTGCTTTACAGAATATATTTAAAATTAATTGACTATATATTTTATGGGCGAAACGTGGCAGCCAATTGCACCCAGTATCCTACAAACAGTCAGAGATTGAGTTACCAAATTTTTATTGTTATTTAGATTGGATCAGAGGGAGTCAAACATAATAAGGAACTGTAAAAATGCAATTCTTTTGTTTTTATTCACCACAAAGTGCAACAGCTGTTTGATTTTTAAAGGGAAGACTCAACAACATTGCATTTGTATAGCGCCTTTCATGTCAGGTGGACATCCCAAGGCGCTGGACAGTTAAAGATTTGGACCCCAGCTGGAGTTTGGGATCAGGAGGGGTGGTGACCTAGGAGAGTAGGGGTAGGAAGGTGACAAAAGGTGTGGTCGAAGTTCAATTAATATTTCTGTTCAGACAATCGCTGAATGCAGCCTACTGGCTAGAACAGGACTCCACTAGGCTGATGAAATTGGTAAACTTCTGTTGGATTCCATTTAGCACTGTACACTCTTTAAGTGTTGGAATGGTCTTCTCTGCTGGACTCAGTCTCTACTTTCAACCCTAAACTGCTGAGCGCACTGCATTAACAGGAGATCATAGGAGTAAATGGAACGTTTTGAGACGTTTCAAAGACTTGATAAGTCTGCAGATAACACTTCCCCATATGTCTAAATGTTCTTGGTTGTTGTGTGTGTGTGTGTGTGCGTCTGAGTGGGGGGATGGTGGGGTGGGGGGTGTCTGGCTGGAATAAACAAGAAGTGTAATCTGACAAAAAACAAGAAACAGAGAGCATCTATGGTCATTTCAAGCCTAAACATGGCAAATATTAACTAGCGAGGAAGGTACATGTCTCTCTCCCGCCCCCCACCCCCACTCCCACTCTGATTTGCAAAATCCAGTTACATCGCATTCTGCGACGTCTTAAAAAAAAGCAAATTGCACCAAAGGCAAATTACAAAATAAGCGCACACATGATCCACATCGACATGTCTTCAGCACACACTTTTGTAAAGACTTCCCGGACTGTGCTGTTGTGCAGTACACGAGATGATTTCACAGTAATTGGGGAATGGAGCAATCGGACTGCTAAAACCCAATCCACCTCAGACTAGACAAGCGAATAAATCGAAATAGCAAATCAACCCAAGCAAGGGAGTAAATTCCTCCAACATCCCCTTTTTCTTTTGTTTTGCTTTTTTTTCTTAAGAAGAAACAATCTTACCAAAAAAAAAGTTTGATTTATATATACATTTATATAAAAAAAACAAGGTTTGCTGGTTGGGGGGTGGGGGGGGTGGGGGTGCTGAAGGAGCACACTTGCACAGATAATATCAGAAACTACACAAATATTTGTTTACAGTTTAAAAGGAGACACGTGTGTGTGTGTGTGTGTGTGGTGGTGTGGTGGTGGTGGTACAAATTTGATTTTCCTAAGTATTTTGGGGGGGGAGGGGAGGGGTAGGACAGTTATTTCAGCAGATAGTGTACGTGGGCTGTTAGAATATATGTGTGTGTGTGTTGTTGTTGTTGCATTTCATTGCAACATTGAAGCTGGCAATGTGAAGAGTCACATTGGAGATTGGGTCTCCAAACAACTCAGTAAATACCCCCAACATCCCTCTGATTGTTCATTCCATTCTTTTCAGGTTAAGTTTGATTTATGTATATATATATTATATTTTTTTTAAAAAACGCATACGGTTAGTGGTGGGGGTGTCAATGTTCTTGGTTGTGTGTGTGTGTGTGTGTGTGTGTGTGTGTGTGGTGGTGGTTAATAGGGAGAGAGGAAATAAACAGGAGGTGTCACAGCAGCTCGGTTTGGGGGTTGGGTGTGCAGTGTGGCCGCGTTACAGTACAGCAGCCGCTGCGTTTCAGCACCAACTGCCCTGGACAGCGAACAATAGACGGGCGGCCAAACCCTCACAGCCATCAGCTGCTTCACCCTCTGCCTCCTGTCCTTGTGTGTGTGTGTGTGGGGGGGGGGGGGGGGGGGGGGGGGGGGGTTGGGGTTGGGGGGGGGGTGTTGGGGTGGGGGTTAGATCTAAACACAGCTGCTTAGAAACACCAGTCGTGATGGTTATCCGTATCAATAATAATCAGGACGATGGGTGGTTATTTTTTTTGGAGTGCGGATAATAATGAGAAATACCAGTGGCGATCGTTAATGAATCAATCAATCAATCAATCAATCAATCCATCAATCAATCAATGGATGAATGAATTATTCATGATTATTGCTAATTAATTATTATTACCAACCACTCACAACAACAACCGACCGTTCGAATCATTATTATTAATATGAATAATGATGACCACTGGCGTTTCGAAAGCACGTTATTGTTGTTGTTGTTGTTATGATGATGATGATGATGAATAAGTTATTATGTTCATATTATTATTAATAGCAACAACATAAGAATTTGCAGAGGCGAAAGAAGACCAAGGTCTGTCCAGTTCGCCTTCCACCATCCCCCCCCCCCCCCCCCCCCCCCCCCTCCGGACAGTGGTTATAGGTACATGTCATAACAATTAATAATAATAATAATAGTAATAATAATAATAGTAATAATAATAATAAAAATAAATAAATAAACAAACAAACAAAAAAAAATCGGTTACTTCTAAGAGAACTGCCATTGGAAAGGATTCATTGATGAACGAGTTATCAATGAATGGATGAATAATAATAATGATAATAATAATAATAATAATAATAATAATAATATGGATGGATGGATGGATTAATGGATGAGGATGAAATAATGTCTCGATGGTCGGAGGATGGGGGGGGGGGAATGCCATCTTACCGAACATCTGGATGTGCCCTTTGGTGATGGGGTTGAAGCTGCCACAGGCCAGGAGGATAACGTGGGTTTTATTTGGCTCCGCCATCCCTGCGAAGCAGCCGCTGTCTCCTCTCTCTACACTGTGCGGTCGGTGGTCGCTGTTGTCTGCAGTAAGAAGGCGAGGTTCAGACCAGCGTCACCCACTGATCAGATTATTTTCTGTTTCGTGTCCCCCGATTGCCTGCTCGCTCTGGCTCTTATTTATTTATGCAACACACACACTCACACACACACCCTCCTCTCCCTCCTCCTCCATTAAAAAAAGAAATGCAACTCCATCCCCAACTCCATCCCTCTCTCCCCCACTCCCCTCCCCCCCCTCCCATCCACTCCACCACCAGTACACACACACACACAACACACACACACACACACACCCAACCCCACTCACCCACCTCCATCCACGTCTGTGCCTGACGAGGATGCGTCTAAATTGTGTGCGATGTCTTGCCTACGACTTTGCTGCAAAAAAAACGCACCCAGTAGCTTTTTCCCCGCAGAGAGAGAGAGAGAGAGAAAAAAAACACAAGAGGAACTGTGCATTTACACTCCATATGTGACGTTCACTTGGTGTTCAGCGCAAGGCTTTCCCCACTGGATTGAGTGCAAAATTATTATTATTATTTTGAGGGATTATTACCAATCCCCACACCCACCCTCTTTAGAGACTAACAGCTGGGTTCCTACTTACTGTATTATACTGTACGTATGATTTACTGGAAAGTGTAGTGACTGTGTATTTTCTAGGCAAACAAATACCCTCCCTTGTAAGAAAATAAAGCCTTGCCTTAGGTTTGCCAAATAATGTTACCATCAGTAATTGAATTGATCGGGTGCTCAGAATCAAAATGTAGCAATAAAAAAAAATCTCACCACTCAGCATTAAATGCAAGGTTTATTATTGTTACTGAGCCAAGACAAAACTAGGTACAGGAAGCCCGGATACAAAATCAGAGTGTCATGCAAGCTATTAATCTGATCAGACCTCTTTATGACTGTACACACCATTTAATTGTGCTGTTACTGGTATTTTTCACTGCTGTTTCACCTTGGGAGTGGCGGATGCATGGCTTAACTGATAAACGGGTTAATATTTTACATAAAGAATAATAATCCGTGTGTTTTGACATGGCGCCTTATCGCATCTTTGAGACGTCTCAAAGCGCTTCACAGGATATACTATAAAGTGAATTGACTCGGATAACTTGTGGGCAAAACGCGGCGGAATAAATGAGTGACATCTAAAACGTTATATTTTCGAAGCGGGCTTGTGAAACGTCGAATGCTAGACAGACATTTAAACCATGTGATTGCTTGGGACAGTTCCTTTCAGACGTGTGATGGTCAGGGGATGGTGTTGCAAGGTACATAAATGGTTAGCAAAGAACCCTGCCCGTGTGATGAAAGGAAGCTAACCGGGCTTCCAATTCCTCATCGGTCTGGCGATCTGGGGAGATTAACCTGGAGATCTTGGATCTGCTGTTCATAACCTGCAGCCTGGATCATAAGAGATGTGTTGTTCAGATCCGAGGAGGCTACATTGCAATGGGCTCAGGTCTTTACATTGCCATTGGAAGTGTTCCATATGATATATAAAGGGGGGAGGGGGGGGAACAGGACACGTGTGAGAACAACCCAGTGAAGTGGCACAGGAGGAATTACCATAAAACGCTGCAAATCAGAGGGCTGTCCAAAATTAATATTGTGTTTGACGTCGGCGTTTTTCTAGTGAATCTTTCCCAAGAGGGAGGGTGGATTTTTTTTCACAAAATAAACCTCTGTGCGTGCGTGTGTCTTTGCGTATGTAAAAAAAAATACTGATTGTGGCAAAGGGCTGCCCAGAATCAGCAGCAAGTTCTCTTTTATCTTTTAAGAACGACACGCAGCAGTTAAATAAAGTACGAGTGAGGTGCCACCAAAGGCAGAGTATTTTTTTNAGAGACATGTGTAAATACCAGTTTTAATAGGCAGGTTTTTAACTCTGTGAGTTCCCTCTGAAGAAATCTTGTGTTTAAGATGATCCTCAATGTTTTTATCAATAATAATCATTGCATTTGATATAGCGCCTCATCGCGTCGTTAACACATCTTGAAGTGCTTCACAGGATATACTGTGGAGTCCTGTAGCTCAGTGGTTAGAGCACTCGCTTTGCAAGTGTGAGACCTGATTTCAATTCCAGGCAGGACGAAACCTTGGGCAAGTTTTCTTACTCCACACAGAGCTTAATAATAATCCCTCCAAAACAAAAACAATAATAAATTTTTCATTTTCAATCTACGACTGTTTGTGGGATATTGCTGTGCGCAATTGGCTGCCACGTTCGCCCACAAATATATAGTCAATTCACTTTACAGTGTGTTCTGTGAAGCACTTTGGGACGTCCTCCCGACGTGAAAAGTGCTATATCAAATGCAAGGATTATTATTATTATTATTACTGTCAGGTGCAGTGACTGTTTATTTTGTGGTTGAAAAGTGGCAGCCAGTTTTCACACAGCATTGTCCCACAATCAGCAACGGAGTGAGTGACCAATTTTATTTGGGGGATTTGTTGGCCGGGACACTGAGAGAAACTCTGTGGGATCTTTAAGGACCTTAGCTCTTCGGGACGCTACCCTGCCTGAAGGGCGCTATATAAATGGAAATTGTTGTTGTTTAACATCCACCTAAATAGGCAGACATGACCTTGGTTTAACAGCTCATCTGAATGACGGAATAGAAAACGTGATACATACATGAGGGAGAAGTGAACAGAGGTCTTTAAGAAGAGGGTGTTAGAAGGGACGGAGGCTTATGTGGAGTACAAACACTGGCACAGACTCATTGGGCTGAATTACCTGTCTCTGTCCTGTGCAATGTATTTAAACATGTATTTCAATTGGAGGCAAAGCCATACTATTTTTGTGTGTGTTTCCCAGCCAGTGTGCCAGATTAACAGGAAGCATTCCTTTACGAAAAGAAGACTGTTGTGGAATATCATTTCCATTTTTTTATTGCTTTCCAAAAATGGAATGTCAAAAAATAAAATCTAGAGTGCAGTTAAACACATACAATTGACACTTAGATAGCGCCTTTCACGTCAGGAGGCTGTCTTAAAGTGCTTGATGTAATTCTCTCTCCTAAACCCCTGTACTACCTTCTCCCTTATGTATGCATCATGTTTCCTCTGAAATACACAAATTCTTCAGTTGAACTGACATTGCAATGAAGTCCTGTAGCTCAGTGGTTAGAGCAAGTGAGGCAGCCGATTTGTGCACAACAATGTCCCACAATAGCGTTGAAGTGAATGATCAATTTTATCTGGGGGATTGCTGGCCAGGACACTAGGAGAATCTCCATTTTTTAAAAAATAATTCCATGAGATCTTTAAAGTTCACCTGAACAGGTAGACAGGACCACGTTTAACATCTCAAATGAAGCATAGCACCTCTTACATGCAGCACCTCCCCAGCACTGCATTAGAGTGTCAGACGAGGGCTTTGAGTTCGAAATTACTTGGTGCAGTTGCAGATGAAGAATGAGCTTTATCTGCAACTTGGATGAAGGCTTGTAGGTAGTCTTGGAACTATACTGTAGTACCACACCATGTATTCAGGAGAAGAAAGGGAAAAGAGAAATAAAAATCTACTCTGAAAGGTAGTGCAAAATGTAGATAAGAACAGGTTCACAGTGACAATTTAACTCGACCTACTTAGAACAATACACCACAGCTAAATACTGGTGCAGCAACATAATTTCATTTCATTAAAGTCAAAAACTCTTTGGAATTGCTCATTTGATATTGAAGCAACAGCATACAATTACAATAGCTAATTTGCCCGTGTCACCTAGGAATATTCAACAATAGTTCATAACTTGTTCCTCTATTTATAATCCATTGAAATGATTTATTGATTATTTTCACAGTGATTCAGTAGGATAATCTGACCAGTAGAGTGTGAGTAAGTTGTTTGAAATGTAACAACATGAACTCCCACAGAAGGTCTGAATTTTAAGTGACGCACGTGGCATTGAGGTGTTGAGAGCAGTGACTCAGTCTCAGGTTAAGAAAGTAGATGATGCTGGATAATGCTGCCTGAAAACCTTGGCCCCGCGGTGAGATGAACTGTCATCTGCGATGCAGCAAGATAACCCAAGGCACAGTGCAGAAAATATATCAGTCACAATGCAACTGAAATACAATACATTCAGCTGCTCTGAACGTCATTGTATATCATAAATAGAGAAAAGGATTTTTTTCAATACTACAAATTCTGATACAATCGGAAAGTGCATAAATTATTTTAATGGGCTAAAAAGCTTCATCTGAACATGATACTGACAGGATGAGGCATTAATCCAAGGTCCCTGTCCGCCTGTTCAGATGGACATTAAAGATCTCATGACACTTTTCTAAAAGGGAAGGGAGTTTTCTCCTGGTGTCCTGGCCAGCAGATAAAATCCCTCAGCCATGAAAATTTAGTTCATGACTGATTATGGGCCATTGCTCAGTCACTGCACTTTATAATTCATTCTGTGAAGCATACTTTGAGACGTTCTCCCATGTGAAACATGATTAAATATGATTATTATTATTAATATGCAAGAGTATTATTATTGCAGTTTAGATCACTCCGTAAAGGTAGTTTCCAAATGTTTTTCACTGATGGGTCAGCCAGACCTATAATACTGCCACTTTACTCTTGAATGGATGTTACTTTTCTTAGTATATTTGAACTTTTCAAAATAACTACTTCTGCAGGAGATAGACATTTTATGCACTGGGTACCTTGTCAAGCCATTTCTGAATTGTCTTATTAACAGTCCCGTTTGCACTAATAATTATAGGAAATGTGTGACAGACTGGTTCCGTGGTAGCACTCTCGCAATGTATTACGCGAACCAGTGTGGTAGGGTGAAGGTTGTGGATTCAAGCTGAAGTTGGGAATTGGAATTACATAGTCTAAATTAACACTCCAATGCAGTGCTGGGATTGTGCTACATCGTTGAAGGTGCCATCCTTCGGATGAAATGTTAAACTGATGTCCTGTCTGCTTGTTCAGGTGGACGTTAAAGATCCCATGGCACTATTCGAAAAGAGAAGGGAGTTTCTCCCGGTGTCTTGGCCAAGAATCCCCCAAATAAAAAATTGGTCACTCGCTCAATGGCTGTTTGCTATGCGCAAACCGGCCAATGGGTTTGCCAACAAAATACACAGATATAACAATAATACAATAATAAAAAAGTCCTACCTGAATTTTTATTTAGTAGGATTGATGGGCTTGGATCGAGTGTGTTATTTATCCAAACTCCTCTAGGCAGGTCTGCTATGAGTAGGTTGGTCTATATATATGGTCTATATATGTCCCGTTTGGATACTCTTAAACATGGTGATGGGTTTAATAATAATAATAATCCTTGCATTTGATATAGCGTTTTTCACGTCGGGAGGATGTCCCAAAGAGCTTCACAGAACACACTGTAAAGTGAATTGATTGTATAGTTGTGGGCGAACGCGGCAGCCAATTGCGCACGGCAATGTCCCACAAACAGTCGTAGATTGAAAAATGACCAATTTATCATTGTTTTTGGTTTTGGAGGGATTATTATTAGGCTCTGTGTGGAGTAAGGAAACTTGCCCAAGGTTTCGCCCTCTACCTGGAACTGAACCCAGGTCTCTCACTTGCAAAGCGAGTGCTCTAACCACTGAGCTACAGGACTCCACCCACTGAGCTACAGGACTCCACCCACTGAGCTACAGGACTCCACAGTTTCCGCAGGTATATCAAAGAAAAGGAAGGACGTGATAACTGAAATCAACTGCTTTACTACTTTGGGGGCGAATATAAAGTGACGGCAACGGGGGAAAGAAACAAATGTCAAACAAATTGGTATAATGTCACAACGTAATATTGGTCAAGGTCCCAGCCTGACCTCGCTGGAAACACTGTGGCAATTTGTAACTGGGCCACTAGATGGAGAACTGCACAGAAAATAAACCACACTTGGCCTTGAAGGGAGGAATATTCCAACTGTGGCCTCCCCAATACGTGTTACAAGGTTAGAATAACTTGTTTCAGTTTGCAGTTGAAGTGCCCTTGAATTACATCCCAGTACACCATCAGCTCTTGTTAATAAAGGCTTTGTGTTGACTGGGCCCTCAAATTAAGAAGGATCACACTCCAATCCATCTCTCTTCCCACTCTACAGATTTCATTGTGTATACATCACTTGCTGTTCCTTGGGTCGCAATCCCTTTGAATGCTGTCAATCTCACTCATCTCGGGATAGTAGTATTTTTATCTCTGGGTCAGAAGTTTGTGGTTCAAGCTGCCATTTGGGGATAATTGCATTTGATGCAATGCCTATAATGTCAGCATATCCAAGCTCTTCACAGTTAATTGCTGTGAAATGAAAAGATGGTGCATTTGAAACACAACATCCAATTTGCACACAATGCCCACAAACTACCATGAAATGAACAATTTTATTTGGGGATGTTAGCCAGAACACCAGGAGAAACTCCTTTCTCTTCTTGAATAGTGCCATGGGATTTTTAACATTCACCTGAACAGGCAGACTGGTCATCGGTTTGATGCCTCATCCACTGACATTGGAAGTGTCGGCCTAAACTATGAGCTCAAATACTAATAATAATATTAATCATTGCATTTCATGTAGTGCCTTTCAAGGGAGGACATCCCAGTGCATCACAATATTTACTGTAAAGTGGAGTGACAGTATTTTGTGGGTAAATGTAACAGCCAATTTGCACACTGCAATGTCCCACAAGCAGCCATGAACTAAATGATCAATTTTATTTCGAGAACTGTTGTACATGCTCTGCGCAATTGGCTGCCTGTTTCACCCACAAAATATACAGTCAATTCACTTTACAGTATATTCTGTGAAGCACTTTGAGATGTCTCGAAGACCTGATAAGGCGCTATATCAAATCTAATGATTATTATTATTACTACTATTATCTTGATGATTGTCAGACAGTGCTCTGTTGCTAAACGTGCGTGCAAATGGTTTTAAATGACATTGTGTTCGGATTAAAAAGAAGCTCATGAAATAAGGCCCCAAATTTATTGGATCTACGAAACATCCTGGAGCATAATTGTAATGCCAGATGGTTTTTCCGTGTTCATTAAAATGTACACAATGTAAATTACCTGTGCTCAATCAGTGAGTAATGAATGATGCTGCTACCTCCCAATACCTCCTGCCCATGGAGGTGACTGAGCCAGCTGCTGTGTCTTGATTAGCTCTGAGCCCGAGGACAGGTATTGTGACAGATGAGAGCTTTCTTCAGGCCAAAAAGCCTGTTGTCACCAAACCAAATATGCAACCCAAATGTCACCATCCTACCCTCTAGCATCTTGTATTCAGCTGTTCAGTAATACCATTCAACAAAGCATAACCTGTCCTCTATGGATCAGATCCCTGCTGACACAACGAGGAAGGGGATACCTTCGCAATCTGAGAGAAGCAACATCTTAAAAAAATCATTAGAGAGAAAGTCATATATATGCATCATTTATTATGTATGCTTCATGGATTATGCATGTGTTATTTATTCTGGGCATCATATAGCATTTAAACCAATATTGTGCAAGATTGTACATCTCAATAAATAGGGACACAGGACAGGAAGTCATTCAATACAAGGCTTGTTCGGAGTAGAGAAGACCAATCAACCATGAGCAACTAGGTCATTCAACTCTCGTTAACAGGAAAAATCAAGATAATAATAATAATCCTTGCATTTGATATAGCGCTTTTCACGTCGGGAGGACGTCCCAAAGCGCTTCACAGAATAAACTGTAAAGTGAATTGACTGTATATTTGTGGGTGAACGTGGCAGCCAATTGCGCACAGCAATGTCCCACGAACAGTCGTAGATTGAAAATGACCAATTTTTTAATATTGTTTTTGGTTTTGGAGGGATTATCATTAGACGTGTGGAGTAAGGAAACTTGCCCAAGGTTTCGCCCTGCCTGGAATTGAACTCAGGTCTCTCACTTGCAAAGCAAGTGCTCTAACCACTGAGCTACAGGACTCCACAAAGATTTCATTTAACAGCTACAAGCCGTGTACAAGTCCACTATTGTATATGTTTTTACATGTGTCTGATACTATCTGGAGCTCCACAAGGGGCGGATCTGGATTTACCTTATTAGCTTGTTGCAATTTCACAGCAATGCAACTATTTATTAAGTGAAGGTTGTACACAATTTCAGTTGCTAAAGTAAATTCAGGTCAAATAGCATTTCAAAGAGAAGTTAAGCATAATATTTCAGGCACAAATGGATATATATTTTAGTGTTCTCCCGAGAAAAACACAGTCATTTATTGTTTTAAAAATGCATGTTTGTTCAGGGTAGCAAAGGGCAATTTTGGGACAGACACCAGGAAATATTACACAGAGGTTAATTAATGACTGGAACAGATTACTAGGAAGGTTGAGGAGTCATTGGTTTCACCAGAATGTTGGATTCATTCAGGGAAAAGCCTGTGTTGTAATGGGAAGATAGTACACTGGGTCATGTGGAAGGATATTAATAATAAAAATAATAATAATAATAGTATTTTTGTTTAATATAGCACTTTGCATATCAGGAAGATGTCTCAAAGTGTTTCATAGGATTGTAGGGTCAATTTGCCCCGAGCAATGTCCTACAAATAGCCATGAAGTGAATGGCTGATTTTATCTGTCGGACTGTTGGAGACCGAAACACCATTCTCTTTTGGATAAAATTAGATTAAAAAGGCCAAATAAGTTCTCTGTCTAATTGTCTCTTGCAATGACTGAAATTTGCAAGAGGGAATTGAAGCTGACTTAAATGCTATTGGATGAACAGGTAACTGGGTTAAGGTAGAACATGTGGAACTGATGGGTGATTTTAATTTGATACAAGACTAAATAATTGGTTTCCATTTTGAAAATTTTGAATGAAGAATAATCTCAAACACACAAATGAGTGCATGCGTGTATAACCTGCAGACTAATTATCCCTCTGTTTTTCACTTTGTGTAAAGGGCAGTTTTAATTTATTTTCAACATTTTAATTGAATAATTGATTTTTGCAAATGTCATTAAAATAATTGGTGGTGGCGGAAAGTCACTTACATTTAGTGGGTGATTGGACTTGGGAACTTCATTTCCTTTTCACTGAGCAAAGGAATATTGAGGAATATGTACTGTGAGAATGCAGTTGAAATATCACAAATATAAGACTCAATTCCACTGAGTCTTAGCCTGTAAGATCATTTTATTCTTAAACTTTAAGAAACCTTTCCATTCAGTCTTAATTTGGAAGTCGGTTCTTTAAGAACTGCAGGAAAACAAATTGACTTGAAGAACTTTTCCACAATTCTGCTTTATCATAAAGTTTCACAAAATAATCTTGCAATTAAGATGAAGTAGAATTTCAGGCCTATAAACAAAAAACAAGTACAAAGATCTTAGATGCAGCATTCTCCTTTACTGGTGTGCGTGTTGGGTTTTGCTCGGCCAGAAAATATCAGTTGTAGCCGGTGGTTAATGCCCTCTGTGATCTCACAATGCACAATAGCTTCTATATTTTTGCATCTGTCGCTCTGTTTTTGAGTCCCAGATTGACTAATTTCCTATTTGAATTGATGCCATATGACTCGTCCAGCTACAAAATACAAAGTCACTACACTTTACAGTGAATCCTATGAAATAGTTCCAGACATCCTCCTGGTGTAAAGGGTTCTGTATCAAATGCAAGGAATATTATTATTTTATTAATTTGCATAGAATCAATACCTCATGTGTAGCTTGGGTAATAAACACTGGGTGGACAGTTTGACTATGAATAATAACAGCTGAGCTGACCTTGTCTTCACCTAAGATACACACTTACATCATACACCCGTAGTTCCAGCTCGGTCACTGGATAGAACACAGGAACAGTCACACTTAACACATTCCCTATTCCAAAGACAGTGAGGCCAAATATAGCACCAGCACTGCCTCCCTCCCAGCTGATATTGCCTATCCAACTCAGGCCAGGTTATTCATCTTTCCTGATCTCTTTTATTCAGTCTCACACAATACAATATCTTTACCCACTGAACCATTAAGGGTCCCAGATGTGGGACCAGATGTGCCTGCAATTATAATCTTCTCTCTCACTGTGCCAGATGCAGTAGAACATTCTGATGGACTTGTATCCTGTTTTATGAAAGAAGCGCATAACACTAGGCACATCCAAAGTCATTCATTTTCCATGATCTGAGCTTGCTCTGTAAGGCTCCTTTCAAACTGGTAGATAGTGCTTATGATCTTTGACTTCTTTAATTCTTAATGAATGAAAATTCTTTCCTCACATCGATGGTCTCTGTGGTTTCTGCACGCAGGATCTGGGAGCTCCAGGCACTTTGAGTTGATTTGCTTTCCTTTAGGCAGGATACTGGACAGTAAAGTACATTACTTTTGGCTAAAAATATCTGCTTATCTTCTAGATTTCCTAGATTTGCCTTTCTTTTGACTTGGGGGAGGAGCAGGTATTCAACAAACAAAATGACCTTAAGGCAATTTTGCTGTTATGTGTAATTTATCTAGGTTTCCACCTTGAATTTCATAGAAAGCAAATTTCTTCCAGCTAGCAAAATCCTCCCCAAACAATACAGCTGTCACTTGAGCTAGAAGATTTTAGTTAGACACACCATGATCTAGTGAGCTAACTATCCATTAAGGGTTAAGAGCTCATTTCACTAAAAGCACAGCAGCTTCCTAGGTAGGCTGGCAAAGAGGTTGGCAAACGTGAAAGCATGCTTATTGCTGTCAGGGAAAATCATGTCAACATTTTGCCTTCAGGAAGTCTATTCTTTGGAACTGACCGCAGTTTGTCAAAACTTCCTCTTTCCTTCAGAGCTTTTACTCTAGGATTCCAACTTTGTACAGACATTTCAAGGTTTAAGCTGATGCTCCAGTGCCGTATCGGGGAAGGATTGCATTTTCAGAGGTGATGCCCTTCGGATGAGATGTTAAACTGAAGTCACATCTGTCTGTTCGGGTGCTTGTTAAAATCCTGTGGTATTATTTGAAAGCTGAAGGGAGTTTCTCCTGATGTCCTGACCAACAATCCACCAAATAAAATTGATCATTCACATTGCTGTGCACAAAATGGCTGCTGCATTCGCCTACAAATACACAGTTACAGTAAAATCCTGTGAAACTCTTTGAGATATTTTGCCAATGTAATAATGAACTGTATCAAATGCAAGGATTATTATTTTAACACAAAGAAGAAAGCTTACTTCCCTTTAGATGTAGCAGTCCTGAATCATCGAATGTTATCCTCTGCGCACAACAACAGTTCCACAGCTGTTTTGTTAGTTGTCGTATTCTGAGAATTGATGCCAAGTGAGAGGGATTTTGTAGCAGTCAGATAGGGAATAGTAGTGTATAATAACACTAACATTTCAAAGAAGTTCTGAGCATGTACCGATTTCCTTTTGGAAGTCGATACGATTGTACACCCAAAGTTTGAAAGGTTTTCATTTGATATAAATTAGGATCAATTTTACATTCTTTCCAGATGTGTCCAGTAGTTGCTATGGGGATGGTGTTACATTGTTACTTTAAATCAATAATGCATATTAGTTTTAGGGGATCAATGTTTCATACCCTGATGGTTAGGGAAAAGATTCATCTTGATCTTTAAAGATGCCTTTCCATAAATCATCTTCCATTATAAATATCGGAATTAATTGCCAGTTAATCCCTGAAGAAGATAATATGAAGACTGCTCTTTGAAATTTCAAGACACTTTTTTTAAACAAATAAATCAATTAGTACCTTCTTAAGTGGACTCAACAACTACAACTTGCACTTATATAGCGCCCTTCACATGGGTAGCATCGTGAAGGGCTTAACAGTGATGGAGCTTGATGCCAGGAGAGAGACTCGGCAAAAATAAACAAGTTTCCAGACAGTTATAATAATAAAACTATCCTTGCATTTGATATAGCGCATTATCATGTCGTTGAGATGTCTCAAAGCGCTTCACAGGATATATTGTAAAGTGGATTGATTGTATTTTATGGGCAAACGTGGCAGCCAATTGGGCATAGCAGTGTATCACAAGAGGTGTGGGTTGAATTTGGGGAGGGTTAGTACCCCCGTAAAGCGAACCACCTATCGACTGACACAGTTAAGTGGTTATCCATAACACCACATTCCCAGCAGCTTGAAATGGGATATTTGATTTCATGAAAGCTTATAATAATTCCTGTGTTTACCTTTCACATTTGAAGGACCTATCAAAGCGCTTCACAGAATTTTATGGTAAAATGGAATACCTATGTGATTTGTATGCGAACTTGGCAGCCAATTTGCATTGCAGCTATTTCCCACATGAAGTGAAACTTCAGCGAAGTTTTTTAGATATTGAAAGATCTTTTAATGTCATGCCCCATGCTCTTGCCATGTCCCATGCTTGCCCCATGCTCTTCCATTTATATGTCCACTACCTAAGTGACTGTCTTTCTTTTAAACACCCCTATTGATTTTGATTCAACATCTCTCTGTAAGGCAGAGCAATTTGACATCTTCAAAACCCTTTACGTAAAGAATGTTTCCTGACCTCAGTTCTAACCACCTTGGTTCTAATTTTAAGATGTACCCCCTTGTAACAGATCCATCTCTACCGATCTGTCAGTTCATTTAATTATTATAAGTATCTCATTGCAATCACCCTTTAACCTCCTCTGATCTGATGATTATAACCCCAGTTTACCCAGCCTCTCATCAAAGCCAAGCCCAATTAGTCTAGTGGATTAGTCCATTGGGAAGTCTGTTTATTACTTTTTTTTAATAGAGTGGTACCGTGGACTCTTAAGCATTTTTCATGGTTCCAGCTTCTTTGTTAACACCCAATTGGCACCATTAGCCTGCTTTTTGGAACTATCATTAATGGTTAGGTTTTATTTCCATAAAATGGGATCTGCAAAACCTATCTAAATAGATTTTTTTTAAATAAAAGTGAGAATATCAAAGCTGGCCATACTTGTAAACCGAAACCTCAGACTTGCCAAGTTTCCTTACATTTGATATAATAGTAATAATAAACTTACATTTTTAATGAGAATAATCCTTACATTTGATATTGTACCTTATAATATTGTCAAAATGTCTCAAAGTACTTCACATGATTTGCTGTAAAGTGTAAGGACTTTATTTTTAGGCAATTGTTGAAATGAGATACAGACATTTCGGTTGAAAACAACTACAACCTTTTTGCGCATGCCATGTATAAAATAAATGCAGCTCTCGTATTTTAAAAATGGGTTTTGCAATCTGACTCATTCTTTTTTAAATTGTGAATTGAACTCCCAATGTTCTCCTGCATTTGTCAGCTCTGCAAACGAGTCTTAATCCCAGTAAGCAGATCTGATAGGAAAACCTCTCATTCATTTGTGTTTAAAAATTATCTCCTTCCAAAAAATAAACGTAGCTTGATGTGTCTAAATGGGACTGTAACTTGTCTTGCTTCTATTTTGCTCATCAATCTCACTCCTTTGCATTTCCCTGATCTGGACGGCACTCGGGGTGGGGGGGGAATGAGTAGCTTTCAATCATAATTAACTGAACTGCCAAGTTGCAGACGTTTGAGGCAAAGTTCATCTGTTTGGGTTTAATTTAGTGGGGGAAAAACACAATTTAATGCATCTAGATCATTTTATCTCTTAAAAAATAAAATCCACAACACTAATTGTTTTAACCAGACCAATATTTTGGGGGGAATGCCCAAGCATATTCCCAAATGTAGAAAAGTCTATCCTTTCTTTGGAAGCTGATTTATTTTAATAACTGGACAAAACTAAACAAATTAAGGTTGAATTGAAAATTATTCTTTGCAACTGACCGCAGTTTGTCAAAACTATGAGAGCAGCAAGCTGCAGTGTTGCCAGAAGTTAAAATTTGTTTGTAGCCCAAAGTCAACCAAATACTAGCCCCCAAAGTAGGCCAATATTATGCCTTGCCTCTTATGGGTAGCAGAGCAACCAATTTAGGCTTGTGCTTCTGAAATTGTGTAAAAGATTTTCAAGTGGGTGAGGGGTGGGGGACATGCTTTCCAGGTTTAAATTGAAAAAATTAAATTAGGCACCCGCCCAAAGCCGTTGTTGCACGCACAGTAACAAAAAACACGTACAATTTGGCATGAAACCCCTCCCAATCTGGCAACATTGGGACTCCTTGCTACGTCCTCCCAACGTGAAAGGTGCTATGCAAATGTAATCTTGTTGTCGTAGTGGTTCGCGCGCTCGCCTTGCAAGTGCGAGGACGCGGGTTCGATTCCCAAGAAGGGAGAAACCTTGGGCATGTTTCCTGATTCCAAACACCTCTGTTCACCTAGCAGTAAGTAGGAACCCGGTTGTTAGTGGATTGGCGGATCGCTTTCTGAGAGTATTAATCCACGAAAAAAAATCTGGTCATCAATATCCACGACTGTTTGTGGGACACTGCTGTGTGCAACGGGCTGCAGCATTTCTCAGCGCAAAATATACAGTCAATCCACTTTACAATATATCCTACGAAGCACTTTGAGACGTCTCAACGACCTGATATATCAAATGTAAGGATTATTATTGCCTGGCAGGGAGGCAGTCTGACAGGGAGGGAGGCTGGCAGAGAGGGAGGGAGGCAGTCTGGCAGGCAGGGAGGGAGGCTGGCAGGGAGGGAGGGAGGGAGGCTGGCAGGGAGGGAGGCAGGGAGGCAAGGAGGGAGGGAGGGATGCAGGGAGGCTGGCAGGGAGCTGGCAGGGAGGGAGGCAGGGAGGCAGGCAGGGAGGGAGGCAGGGAGGCTGGCAGGGAGCCTGGCAGGGAGGGAGGCAGGGAGGCTGGCAGGGAGGGAGGGAGGCTGGCAGGGAGGCGGAGGGAGGGGCAGGGAGGGAGGGAGGGAGGCTGGCAGGGAGGGCAGGGAGGCTGGCAGGGAGGGAGGGAGGAGCTGGCAGGGGAGGCTGGCAGGGAGGGAGGGAGGCTGGCAGGGAGGGAGGGAGGCTGGCAGGGAGGGAGGGAGGCTGGCAGGGAGGGAGGGAGGCTGGCAGGCAGGGAGGGAGGCTGGCAGGGAGGCTGGCAGGGAGGGAGGGAGGGAGGGAGGGAGGGAGGCTGGCAGGGAGGGAGGGAGGGAGGGAGGGAGGCTGGGGCAGGGAGGGAGGCTGGCAGGGAGCCTGGCAGGGAGGGAGGGGGAGGGAGGGAGGCAGGCAGGGAGGGAGGCTGGCAGGGAGGGAGGCTGGTTGGCAGGGAGGGAGGCTGGTTGGCAGGGAGGGAGGGAGGCTGGCAGGGAGGGAGGGAGGGAGGCAGGGAGGGAGGGAGGGAGGGAGGCAGGCAGGGAGGGAGGGAGGGAGGCAGGGAGGGAGGGAGGGAGGCTGGCAGGAGGGAGGCAGGGAGGGGCAGGGAGGGAGGGAGGGAGGCTGGCAGGCAGGGAGGGAGGCAGGCAGGGAGGGAGGCTGGCAGGCAGGGAGGGAGGGAGGCAGGGAGGCTGGCAGGCAGGGAGGGAGGCAGGCAGGGAGGGAGGCTGGCAGGGAGGGAGGGAGGGAGCTGGCAGGGAGGGAGGGGGGGCTGGAGGGAGGGAGGGAGGGAGGCTGGCAGGGAGGGAGGGAGGGAGGCTGGCAGGGAGGGAGGGAGGGAGGCTGGCAGGGAGGGAGGGAGGGAGCTGGCAGGGAGGGAGGCTGGCAGGGAGGGAGGGAGCCTGGCAGGGAGGGAGGGAGGGAGGGAGAGAGGGAGACCGGCAGAGCACTGCTGCTGCTGGTGATGATAATGATGATACATTTCCGACGGACGATATTACGGGTTGCACCGGGTGGGCGGGCGGAAGTGGATTTCCCCCCCTCCCCCTTTCGGCCTCTCGCGCTCGGGGAGGCTGAGAGGAGCCGGGGGACGGTGTGAGCGGTGACACCGGGGACAGGAGAAGCCGAGTGACTGACTCATTTTCGCTGCAGCGCCGCCGCCGCCGTCGACGACGACCACCACCACCACCACCGGGGCCTCGCTCTCTCGCTCGGCGTGAGGAGAAACACGGTCAGGACAGCGAGCCCGAGCAGGGGGGAGACCCCCGACCTCTCCGACCGCCGCCGCCGCCGCCGAGAGAAAACCTCATCGAGAAGAAGAAGAAGAAGGAGGAGGAGGAGGTGTAGGGGGAGAAAAAAGCGTCCGTCTCTTTCTCGCGCGCGGTGACTTGACTCCCCGTTAATATCATTATTATTATTATTATTTGTTGCTGTTGTTGTTGTTTTTCGGGCCCTGCGGGGCTCCGCTCCTCGCCACCCTGGCTTTTCCTCTCGCCCCCCAGCGCCAGGAGCGATGAGTTTAACCTTCTCCTCCTTCTTGCCGCCGCCGCCGCCGCCGCTGCCGAGCACACGGACACGGACACGGACACCGCCGCGGTCGTTCTCGTCGCTGTTGTCGTCTTCGTCGGGGCCTCGGGAGGTTACATGGCGTCTGCCGCTGCCGCTGGGCGCTAGCGAGGAAGAATGAACCCGCTCTGCGCGCAGTATTTACGGTAAGAAAAGAAGAAGAAGAGGAGGGAGGGAGGGAGGGAGGGTGGAGGGGGAAGAAGAGATGGACTGGCTCGCCGTTAATGGCGGCCTCGGCGACGGTTGGAAGGAGCGCGCGGTGTGTGTGTGTGTGTGTGTGTATATATGTGTGTGTGTGTGTGTTGTTAGGGAGTGAAATAGCTTTTATTATTGTGGTTGGAGCCCGTAGGCCTGTCTCGCACCCTCTCCCTCCCTCCCTCCCTCCCTCCCTCCCCGCGCCCGACCGCAGTGCGTGTGTCTGTGTGCGCGGCGTCCGGGAGCCCCGCTCGGTTGCTTAGCGTCGCTTCTTCCTCGGATGCCAAATAGTGAGCCACCGCCAGCTGAACTCCCCCACTCCCTCCCTCCCCCCACACACACCACCACCACCGTGCGGAGACATGCATCCTGCTTCCTGCCAAATAGTGTCCGCTTTTTTTTTAGAGGGAGACCTGGTCGTGCTGGGGGTTTGTGTGTGATGCTAAGTGAGGAGGAGGGAGGGAGAGGACAGCACAGCGCAGGGCTTCCTGTTGCTGGCTTTGTGCACTATCATTTTCTTTTACCAGAAAACAAGAAACACCCACTCTACGCACCCGCAGGTTTCCAGTAACCCTCCTTCCTGCATGTGCTAAAATACTACAGGAAACCCTGTCTCCAATGCTATCTGTTACCTTGTCTGAGGGAGAGTGGTCCATCGCTTTCAGGGCCCATCCGGTCGGTCTCTCCCAATCTTGAAATTGCGCTCGCTGTGACCCGTTTTAACCTTGTAAGTTCCAAGCATTGATGGTTAGGATGATTCTAGCCGGACAAGCACCGGGAGAGCTTGGCGCTCTTTGAAGGGATGGAGCACGCTTTGTTTTACAGAGCAGACTTTAATTTTTGTGTATGCCAGCAGCAAAAAGCCACCTCACTCGTACTGAAGCTTTTGACAGCTGCAGTGTGATGTACTGCCCATGATTTACAGGGTTTTCACTGTTATAAGTAATATATTTCTATGGGAAACTCTTCGAAAGTTTGCGTAGGTCGTGACTCCCTTTATTTTCGTTCCTGCAGTAAATCTTTGTTTTAAAAAATTAAAATATCAAGATGTTTGAGTGGGTGTTGTATCAGTAATGTTGGTAATTTCACAAGCTGATAGAATATGGATCTGAATCTCATTTTACCAAATAGTGTGTTCCCTGTGTTCGGGAAGATGTGGAGGAGGAGTCAACTGAAAGGGAAGGGGGGAGAATTGTTGGAGGCAATTAGGTGGCTTTGAGCTGAAATTCTTTGCAGTGAATGGAGCCTAAAAAAAGGAAGAAAGATGAAACAGTTTTCCTAATTTTTTAAAGATAATCAGTAATGGAAAATGTTTTGGTGTCATTAATATTCACATCCCTACCTTCAGCATGAATTCTTTATTTATGCAAGTGTGTATTCTAGTCGGTAATCTTCACCATACTCCCCAGGCTAAATTTCTGGGGATGTCTAAAGGAATATAGTTTACTGTAAGGTCTATCGTTTACTGTTCACAAAATATTTTTTCTATTCAATTGTTTATGTTAATAGAAATTCCGGTAAAGTTCAAGGTATTGAGCCACAGAAAATAAACCGTTTTGAAGTTCATATAATACTGCAAATCATTGATTTTTAGAGTGTATTATTCCTGATCATCAGGTGTCACAAACCTGCTGCTTGTATACATATGGTACCCACAGCATAAAGGTAACACTGATACAGGAGACGCCAGTGTTTGATTAGCTGCTGTATTTGAGATGCAAGAATAATACCAAGCCATCTCTGGTTAAAAGCTTGTGCTGCTGTCAGATACCAACTCCTCTAGGACAAACATGACTGTGTCCGTTGCAGGTTTTGTTAACTGTTTCCAAAGGTATGATTAGTAAATGGAGTATACTTATAAATTTGGATTTAGGGGCCAGCAGTTTATTGTAGGCCCACTACCTGTGTCAGATGCTTTTGTCCTTTATCTTGGAGTCTGATATGTTTGAATTACCTTCTATCTGAACATGCTTGTAGCAGATATTTGTTCTGTTCTTGGCATAAATAATGAAATGCTGCTGAAGTATTCTAGTGTGAGGATAACGTTGGATTTCTTTTGATAAATAGTGTAATTTCTTATTGTACAACAACATTACATTTATATAGCGTCTTTCACGTCGGTAGGACGTCCTGTACAAGTTTACAATAAGTTTTGAGGAGATTAAAAATACAATAGTATGATTTGCTGTTTTCTGAAATTTGCAAATTGGGGGAGTGAGTCGTTTCCTGCTTTTGTGATTGACTGAGAAATATGAGGAATGGCAGTTTTTAATATTGTCATTGTATAGTTCGATTATTAGATGGTGTCACACCTATCGTCAGGAGCCTTCCTTTTAATAGGGAGGATGCCATTTGATATCTTTTGAAGAGTTTGTCTATCTAAATTCTGGTTCACAGGATTCTTTCAGTGAAGCTGTTAACAAGTTTGATTAGGCACTGAAATTTGACTATATTGAAACAAACTATTCCATATTTCATTTTCATTTATGATTGGATGCAATTTTGGTCCTGTATATTGGAGGTGCTTCAGTGAATAGGTAAAGTAAGCTTCTTGACTTGGCCCTAGGTCAGAAGGAAAACCTTTGGAAATTTATATCATCTTATGATACCTGAGTACTTCCAAAAAAAATTGGTTTGTCTATTTCAATTTAGTAGTACTCTTGTCTCTGAGTCAGAAAATTGTGGGTTCAAGCTCTGCCGTCTGGGTATTGATCTCATGATCTTTGCTGGATGTTGAGATGTTAAAATGACATCTGGTTTACCTGTTCAGGTGGAAGCTAAAGATCCCATGGCGTTTCGCCCACAAAATATACAATCAATTATTATTATCAATTCACTTTATAGTATATTCTGTGAAGTGCTTGGAGACATCTCGAAGGCACTATATCAAATGCAAGGATTATTATTTTTATGTCACTATTCAAAAAGAGAAGGTAGTTTTTTCCTGGTGTCCTGACCAAATAATTTGTTCATTCATTTCATGACTAGTTTTGGAGCATTGCTGTCTGCAAATTGGTTGCTGTGTTTGCCTACAAATACACAATGTAATTCATTTAAAAATTGCTGGATAAATATATTATACATAATAATAATATAATTTGGAATTGATTTAAAGTTATAGTAACGTAGTTGGAGATATAATTCATGGTCTGTCATTGGCAGTGCCTTAAGTAACTACGGACCCACCTGGCTCAGGAACCAGACTACTTAGATTACCACCAGTGATGAATTACAAAATTATGTTGCCAAGCATGGCATCTTGGAGCCATCTTAGCTCCAAGGAGGATAGTCACGAGTTGGTTATTTGACAACTGGCATGCGTAAGTTTGATCCTCACTAGGTGAAACAGCAGGTACCAGGAACTCCCTTTGAACATCTTGGTGAGCAATCAGCATGAAATATGTGTGAGGATTGCTGGACAAGCAGCGGGAAACTGACCAGACAGTGCTTTCAGTGGCAAGCTATTTGCTTTCAGCTGGTTGAATTCGAGCAGCACCCCAAGACATACTGGGGTCCCCAATCTTTGACTCTTGCCAAACTGTGTCTAATCGTCTAGACATGCTGTACTGTTGAAGTCAGTGAGATGTAATTTACAGACAGCAACCGGCCTGAATTAAAGAATAGACATGCAGCGATAGCTCGCTAGAGATACTGAAATTTTGTTTACTTTTGGGGTTTCGGAGAAGTTTTCAAAATTTAACCATCAGGTGATTTTATACTGCTGTCACACACTCAACAATTTTCTCTCTGACTCCTTCTTCCATCTGGTGGGACACAGGTACTGGTTGCACTCTACTGCTGTGGAGGGGCCTTAACAATACACTGTACTCACCTAGATTATAAACTTGAATCCTAATTTTGCTGATTTATCAGTACATTTCTCTTATGTCATAATACGTATAGCAGAGATAATGCAAAATAATACATTTTCTTTAGCATGATAGAATCCAGAAAATATAATAATCCTTGCATTTGATATAGTGCCTTTGTGTCATTTCAAAGTACAGTGCAGGATTTATTGTAAAGTAACTGTGTTTTGTAGGCGAACACAGCAGTCAATTTGCACGTAGCAATATCCTACTATCAGTCATGAAGTGAATAAACAATTTCATTGGTAGATTGTTGGCTAAGACACTAGGACAAAGTCCATTCACTTTTCAAAAAGATTTAATAAATAAAATGTCAAAAGCTTGTTTTTGAATGAGATATCAATAAGAAATTCAATGGGAAGTTAAGTATAGAACTGTACAATCGTCTTTAAAATATGCAGTGTGACTGGCATCAGTGTGTATATGTAATGTGTGAATAGAATTTGCACAGAAAATATATGTAATTGTAATGATGCTTCAGTTCTAATACAGTATATAGTTGAGGCCACATAAATACACCTGTAATAAATGTTCCATTTCTTGTTTTATTCACAACTTTTAAAACTGAACATAAAATTTGAACGTAACTATTGTCTTTAAATCAAATAACATAGTTGATCACACATTATCAATGGGTGCTCAATAAAATAGAGAATAGTGTTTGAAAGTCAGCCTTAAAGTGGAAAGTCCAGGCTTCCAGGTTAGGGAATTTTTATAGTATTCAATTGCCTCTTGTGGAATAAATATTGTAAAACATTGTAAAGTTAGTATAAAGCTTCCAAGGTCCCTGGAAAGTTTGGAGAACTTGTTTCCAAAAAGCTGAACTCTGTAGAGTGCTGGTATTTTATAGAGTGGTTCAGTATTTAAATTTTTTTTGATTGTGGCCCAACAGTAGTGCTCTCAGCAGATGTCTAACTGTAAATGGGATAATTTGTACAGTAATTGGGACAAAACACCATGCTTGATTGTGCTCTGGTTAACATCTTTGATTTTTGCTATATCTATTATCTTGTTGGTGAGGATTTTAAACTTAGATTTTGGAGTGGGAACAACAGGTCTTTGAAGAAACAGTTTGATGAATTTTGTGGAATACTTTTCCCCAAAGTCCATCCTTGAACACAGGTTATGTCTGTAGGATAGTTGTGGAAATTGTGATCGTCGTTACTTGTATATACTTGTACATACAATAGCACATAGACTTGAACCTCCCCCTTTCTCATAGACAGTACAGTAGTTGAATTTGTTTATATTCAATTTCTGTACGATGGGAGTTATTTGCCAAAATGATTGTTTTAAGTATTCTCTCTCTCTAGGTACATATCGCACTTCTGTAGTGGCTTTTCAGCCGAGTACAATATTTTTCACAATAAGTAAGTTGGTGTGGTCTATATCGCCTGCCATCAACTCGTCTTCTACCAAGATAACAGCGCATGTCCCATTTCATCAAACTTCCGTATGATTTTATAGCAGTTTTGAACACTTGAATACTTTTTCCATGCAATTGTCCCAGGAATTGTGCCATTTTTATACTTCTGCAATGTTAGAATTCAAAGTTTGGATCTGTGATAAACATTGTAGGCTTCCTTTGAATATTGAAGTTAAATACAATTTACTATTGTAATACTATACTGTGTGGTATACAGTAATGCAAATACTTACCATCAGGGTTTAAAGAGGCTACTTGGTGAAATAATGCTAGTACATTCTTTGGAAATTTGACTTGTGTGCTATTTCAATAATATACTGATATTTTTAAATTGTTTTAAATCAAAGTCAACAATATTGAGGTGACAACCTTAAACTGTTTCTTGTGGTACTTGGAACAAATCTGGTATCGTTTTAAAGACCAGTTTCTGAGCTACTCATTAAATAAAGAAAGTCAAACTCATAGGTACAGTGCAATTGAGATGAGAAAAACAATTAGATGGGTATTGTGGTGATGTTTTGGGGAAGTATTTTTCATCCAGGTTTAAAATCACTGCTCTCGTAGGCTGCTTCCTGCTAGTTTTCAGGGCATTTTTGGTTTTCTGGAAGGTTTATATTGGAAGATTTCAAAATCTTAATTGATTTAAGACGCATTAAAGTCTCCAATGCAGTTTGTTTGCCCCTCTCTACAGGGAGCAAAGTGATGTGTGGATTTTGAACTTTTGACATTAACATTCTTTTTGTCAGTATTAATTTTGACTTGTCTTTTTTCATTCAAAATAATTCAGTTAATCATGTCTCAAAACAGTTTCACAGTAGACCGATTGTAATTACAGAAGATGGTAATTGAGTTGATGTCTATTCTGTAGCTCGGATCATATTTAGGATTATATCACACAATTCAGACCCGATGCCCTCGTCTTAGGAAAACCTGTCAGTAAATTTGCAATTATTCTGGTATGTGTAACTACTTTTGGATAAGTGTATGGGTGAATGTTTTTAATGCTTGTGTCCTTGTGATTTTTAAAGGAGGAAATTAGAGGAATGTAGAAACTGGTAATTGATTGAAAAAATAATTGAAGTCACTCTGACAAATCTATATTTTTTAACATTGACATTTCTAGGATTTTAAAAAAATCAACAATCATAATTGTGGTTGGCTTGGTTAAAGACATGATTAAATATGAAGAATAATAGCAGTTGAAATCTATTAGAATTGAAGCATTTTTAAGATATGCAGTGGGTATCACTTTACTGATGGACAAAGCAGTTACTTTGCGTGCATCTTGTACTTACAGAGCAAATTAGTTGAATAAAATTTTACAAGTTAGCATTAAGTAAAGCACTGTAAGTAATTGTCTTGTTAATGCAATACTTTTAATGTGCTTTTTTAATTGAATAATACAATAATGCTTGCATTTTGCTATTGTGGATGATACTTGTAATTGTAGTAAATGTGACATTCAATTATAGCAAGATCCCACAAACAGCCATGACAAACTCATTGATTCACTTTTGCTCATACATACAATATTGTAGAAAAACAAAGTAAATGTAAAGGAGTTACAGTGCTGTTCAGGCTTGTAGGATGTATTTTGGATGTTGTGACATTGGATTTGATGTATTAATGTTTTATCACAACCCTCTGCTTCAAGGTAGATTTGCTCTGTCCAGTGTGTTAGTACATGCTCATAAATAAATGTTGGTGACCTGAGGCTTATAGCCTCAAATATGAAAAGAACCTGCTGAGCATTAGCCAACACTAGAAGCCAATAAGGTCTCGTAGTCAATTCATGACAACGTACACTTCTGTTTCTTTATTTATCCACCTCAAAATCCACATTGCTTTTCACAGTACCAAACTTATAATTGTGACATTGTAGAAGTTAAAAATTGTGTTTATCACTAGATGTCAGCCTGGCTGTTTCTCTTTTGGATCAGGTTTTGGGTTCAAGCCCCACGTCGGGGCTTTACGGTTACATCTAGGCTGATACTTGTTGGAGGAAGAGGTGTCGTCCTTTGGATGAGACATTAAACTGAAGTCCCGACTGCCTATTCCGATGGGCTTTACAAATCCCATGGCACTACTTGAGAAAAGAAGGGAATTTCTCCTACTGTTCTGGCCAACAATCCCCCAAATAAAATTGGTCACTCATTTCATGGAGCATTTAGCTGCCACATTTACGCGTAAATACAGTTGATGCACTTTTCTGTGAAACACTTTGAGGCGTTTTGATGACTTGTTCAGGTGCTAAATCAAATGCATGGAACATTCTAAGAATAAACTGGTATATTTATGAAATTATAATAATAATAATCCTTGCATTTGATATAGGGTTTTTCACTTCTTCTAGATGTCTCAGAGCACTTCACAGAATATACTGTAAAGTGAGTTGACTGTATATTTGTGGGCAAAACGCGGCAGCCAATTGCGCACGGCAGTGTCTCACAAACAGTTGTGGATTGACGTGACCAATTTATTATTTATTTATTTCACCCTGCCAGGAATCGAACCCAGGTCTCTCGTTTGCGTGGCGAGTGCACGAGTCCTGTAGCTAAATTCGCAAGCGAGAGACCTGGATTCAATTCCCAGCAGGGCAATACCTTGGACAAGTTTCCTTACTCCACACGCCTGATAATCCCTCAAGAAAAAAAACAATAATAAAATTGGTTATTTCAATCCATGACTGTTTATGGAATCTGCTGTGCACAATTGACTGCCGCGTTTTGCCCACAACTATACAGTCAATTCACTTTACAGTATGTTCTATGAAGTGTTTTGAGACGTCTAGAAGACTTGAAAAGCGCTATATGAAATACTAGGATTATATAAGTACCAAACTTTGTGTTCTCCCATTCTCCAATTTGATAGTTTTGCCTCCTACTTACTTGTTCTATTAATAAAGTTGAAGGGAAGGGTAAAGCATTCCGGAGATAAACGGGCAACCTGTAATTGTGAAGGAGTTGTTGTCAGTGTAGTTAGCTCCGAAAAGAATTGAGATATAATTCATCCGTGTAAGCTTTGGACGTATATCTAAATTTGTCAATTCCAAATTGCAGGGATGCTTGCCTTCCCTTAACTTCCAATGGAACACTTAATGCTGATGAACCCCATGGCAAATTTGAGTCTCTATTTATGCCTTCAATGGCTTATGGAAAAACTCATCTGATATTTTTCATGCAAATTAAGTGTACCTTTGTGCATCTTTAAATGCTTTTGTGGAAATTATCAATTACTATTTTATACATTAAAATTAATAATTCATCTTCACAGTATCCTGTCAAAGGGACAGGATTGACAAAAGTTTGAGTAAAACCATAAAATAATTTGGTCGCTCAGTCCACGACTCTTTGTGGGATACTGCTGTGCGCAATTGGCTGCTGTGTTTCGTCCACAAAAAAACAGTCACTGTATTTTCTGTGAAGCACTTTGTGATGTCTTGAAGACGTAATAAGGTGCTATATCAAATGCAAGTATTGTTATTAATTTGGATTATTTTATACTCGCTGTCATTTAGTAAATTAACTGCTACATGGAGCTGAAAGCACTCTGTTCTCTGTTGTTCTGCCAATGACATAGAAGTATTCTGTGGAAATTTTAAACAGAATATGTGAAACTTTTATGATGTCAGCTGGGGGAAACATGCAGTGATGGTTTCACTGCACTGGTTGGGAATTTCCTTTTAATGGATCTGTAGGATCTACAGCATTATTTGTGAAAGAGAGGGGAGTTTCTCCTGGTGTTCTGGCCAATAATCCCCCAAATAAAATTGGTAATTCACGTCATGACCGTTTGTAGGTCATTGCTGTGTGCAAATTGGCTGCCGCCGTTCGCCTACAAATTACACAATCGCTGGACTTCGCAGAGTATATTCTGTGAAGCACTTCTGAGAAGTCTTCAGACATCCTCCTGGCATGAATGGCGCTATATCAAATGCAAGGATTATTATTAACAAGGATGCAGTTCCATTTTCCCTGTTCTCATTGACTATGATATTTGATAAAGTGGCAAAATTCTGCAGACGGTTTTTATTGTTGGAGGAGGATCCACTCTGTGAAGACATGAGGTTGGAGAGCTTCTCCAGACCCAATGAGTGGGACGCAAAGCATCCTTATGAATCTTTTACTATCTCTGGCTAATCTTGTTCTGACTATCTGATATTGCGTTTCAGGTAATTAAAATTGTATTTTAGTTCTTTAAAAAGTTTTCTTTTAAAATGCCACCAATCTTCTAAGAAAAACTGTGGCGTACTCAGGCACCTACCAATGGAATATGCCCAGTATCTTAGGTGAACAGAGTGTTGTGCAGAAATATAATAATAATCCTTGCATTTGATATAGTGCTTTTCACGTCTTCTCAACGTCTCAAAGTGCTTCACAGAATAGACTGTAAAGTGAATTGACCGTATATTTGTGGTCGAAATATGTGGAGACGACAGGAAGGTACAAACACTCGTGAAACTGAATGCTAATCTACAGTTTTATTTGGGCAAAGTAATTGTTTTAAAACTGATATGTTTGGGGTATTTAAGAATAGGCCAGTCCTTGTCTGTGTAAGCAGCAGATTCTAAGTGTGTGTGGGCGATTTTATTTTAACTTATTTCGGATATTCAGAAGGTTAGTAAGTATTAACTCTTTAACGTTTGAGCGACTGATGATGAGAATTGGTTATAAGATGAAAGGCTGGAATTCTAAACCAAATGAAACCCCAAATCAAAGTGAGGATTGGGGATTCAAACATGAAAGATTTGTCATTAGTCTGATATTTTGCATATATTTTGTAATTTACCCGTTGAATATATTCTAGAAAATGAAGGGTGATGGAGCAGGAGCTACATTATGCTTATAAAAGACTTGTGTCTTTACAAAGGCTTGTCACTTACATTTATTGCTATCATCTGAAAGAGCTGAGGTCTGTCCATTGTGATGCTATATTGCATGGATATTTATCTGGGGAGTTTTACTCAATTTCGGGGAGGGGGGTGCCCTTGGTCCATGCTATATTGCTCTGCAGATTGCTGTAATGTTTGAAAATCCTGATATTTTAAAATGTTCTTATTCTCAGGCTGCCAACTGAGTGATTTAACAGCGTAACTGATTGAACGTTAACGTTGGCAGATAATTTTGGTCGTTTTATATTGCGGAATGTTAGCTGTGGACTAAGTTCTGAAAATCTTCACAAAGATAATTAATTCATAAAAAATTGATAATGTAATTTATTAGTAGTTATCACTGTGTAAATTGGGACAACTGTCAGCCATGAAAAAAGTTCTGAGAATAATTTCTATTGTTACCACAGCAACATCATTACCTTACACAAGATGACTGTACGAGCTGGGTCCATTTCTTTGCTGAGATAAATTAATTTATTGTGGAGAAGGGGGGGGAAAGAGTAAATAACTGCAATGTATTTATGGTGCGATTAACATTTGTTTAAATTATAAAGACTAAGTAACAAGTGGTGTTGCTATAGCACAGACAAGAACGTATCCAAAAAGTTTTTCTTAATGCAGCCACTAGCAATAGCACAACTGACAACCTTTCGTGTCAGGTGGTCTCAAAGCATTTCACACAGCTGACTGGGTTCCCGAGTTGGGGGTGTGAGGAGCTGAGGAGGATGAGGGAAAGTGTAGTTGAAAACAAAGTTCTTCATGTGGCTTTTAAAAAGCGGGGAGGAAGGAATGAGGTGGAAGTTCCAGGGAATGAGGGCAGAATGGCTGAGAGCTTGCTCACCAATGGCAAGGCGGATTGGGCAGTGGATATGAAGCAAGCCAGTGTTCAATGAGCAAAGGGAGAGTGGACTGATTAGTTAACTTATCCGATGAAGTCAATTTACATCTAATGTATTTTATTTAGCAAAACTTCAATGAATCAGAAACTGATGGAGAAACTTGCTGGAGGTACCAAACATGTTTGTTGCACCAGGTTGAGTTCCAGCTTTGTGGCTGTTAAAGCACTTCTGTTCATAGTGTTGAGTTGCTGATATGATTGCATTAAAAGAAAAGTTTGAACTGTTGTAAATCCTGTTTAAATGGAAGGCATCAGAAATCAAAGAAAAATATTTAAGCAACGTGGTAAGAAATGGTAAGTCTTGCCCGTGTTAGTTAAATAACTAGTGTACATATATCAATTAAACCAAGATCTAGAAGAGCTAGATATAAAATAGTTTGATTGTTAATGTGGCACAAAATTTTATACAAATCTCATCTTGGTGTAACTCCCTCAAACATAAGGAGCAGGTCTATGTGGGTGGAGAATGAAGGGAGGGAAAAGTTAAAAGAAAAGTTCAGTAAGGAATGAGATTTTACCAGAACAACCAGTCATGCTTGTCTACTCTTTCTTCTGGGAGGCAAGTAGGAGTTTGAATACAAAATAATTTAATGCTAGTTTTGATGGGGAAAATAATTTGTGATATCTGGGAGAAGTCAAACGTCAGTTACGGACTCTCCCATATATACCCATCCACACCACAAATTCTGTTTTTCAATTGAATGCAAGTCTTGAGTATGCTTGTATGATATCAACTAAGTAAACCATTTGATATGCCTTATGTAGGAATAGTGTTTAGCTGACTGCAGTTATTCACAGGTGGTAGTGTCTTCCTCAACCAGAGGGCTAATAGCACAAGCTATTTGATCGCTTGTGGTGCTATTCTTGAGAAAATCATATTTGAATGTTGCTGGAAAAGCGGGTAAGGAACTGGAATGTTTTTTACCTCAGAGTTCAAAAGCATTAAACTGGGAATGTGTATGTAGGAAGGGCTCTAAGTTGGTCAATGTGGTGCATGAATGTTTCTTGGTTCAATGTGTTAGGAAGCCTGCAAAAGACAGCTCTTGTGACGTAGTACTAATCAGTTATTGTTCAGTTAGATGTCACAGGAGAGGGGGTAACTCCACCAAGCTTCAGTCATTTCTTAGAAGCACCCCACCTCTCTAGTCTGGTAAACCTGGCTTCCAACACTGACTCGCAAGTCTCCTGAGCTAAGAGATGGCTGGCTTCTAAATCATTGGGTCATTTACTTTCTTGCACATTATCAGCTATACAAAGGAAGTGTTTGATGCCAATCTTGTTTATTGCACATGTGCTTTATGTGCACAAAGTGCTGCTAATATTAGTTCACAGAGTAAGTGATGTTAGCAGGGCATGTTATGCACAACATACAGGAAGTAACAAATGATTCCGAGTCGGACCTTTTATCATTCTTTGTTATACCATGGCCTCTGCGATATTTGACTGGGTGACTGCATCATAACGGAATTGACTGTTTATAGACTGATGTGACATCTGATTCAAAAATGGCTCTGGCATCTTACAAGTGATTACTTTCATGCAGATGTGTCTACATTTTTGTAAGTTTAACGGATGCATGAAAAGGAAGCTGATTCATAAGTGTTGAGTAAAGGGAGGGGAAGCCAACTGTTGCACCGTCAACCAACGCAAAATTCTATGATTTTTGTCTTTTCAGACAGTTTAACGCACAGTGCAATTAGCATACAGTACTGTTTGGGTACTGGTGTGTTCTCGCTTGCAATTGAATATTTAAAGCACACTGATCTTATACTCCTTATGATACGATGGTCTGCTGAAACTTGCTGTTGCCGCATGAAAATTGTTCACATGGATGAGGTATTGGAGAGTGGATGGCAACTGCGCCCAGCCTCACTCTTCACCCTTATAAATTGCCGTTAGGTGAAACATAGTTCCAGCAAAGACAAAAAGAATGGAAAATGAAATGAAGAAACGTACAAAATTACTTAAGAAGCAGTTGGGAAGGCTGACATCGGAGAATGGTGTTTCTCCAAAATGTTGGTTTTTGTGTATCTAAAAATCTATGTTGAGTGTAGTCACTAGGTGTAAGCTCTGTTCCAGAAATCACTGCGTATCGAAAGCAGACATTTGTTTTCACGATCACTGCTGCAGTTTTTCTTCAATTTTGATCTGTCCTTGTGTTCCCAGCTACCCAGCTACTCAACTTAGTTAGTCTGAAATGTATTGATTTTCCTAGCCATGGACCAAAAGAGGGTTCTTGCTGCAGAACTGACAGTGCAACTTGATTAGTTCCTGTAAGGCTTCCAGTGTAAGTTATGGTTTTGAAACCCTACAATATTGTTTAGCAAGAAGGGTCAACTATACAAAGTTATTTCATCCTCAAATTCTCATGCAATTATAACTTTTTCTAGCCTTTCCTAGCTGAACTTTGTGTAAAATTAAGAGTAGGTACATTATCAGCAGAATTTCAAGGCAACACCAGAAAACCAGGTGGAGTTTGTTTAATCGTTTTTTTCAGTTTTTCCTTCACATCTTGCTTGGGCATAGATAATCGTCTGTATGCATTCATGCTGGAACCTGTATGTGAGAACCTTCTCAACTAGGTGACTTTGATGAGCAATTGATGATCATTGTTGTGCTGAGGCAAGACTTCATCACATCAAAACCTCTAGGATCTTGAGTGCGTCAAGATAGAATGTAATAACTTGACAGATTGACTCAACTAAAATTTGCTATTTGCCAGAAAATCTCTCAATTGGCATGGTCCTTTAAAGTGAAAGGCAGCATGCTTCAAGATTAATTTGAATCATTCATAACTTGTTCACAGAAGTCACACGATGGTTGAAAAACTTCAATCCATCTACTTGAGTTCAAACTTGAGTTCTTGTGGTACTCCCCCAGGACTGTTAGTTCGCTGATGTTGGGAGAGTAGTTTATAATAATCCTTGCATTTGATATAGTGGCTTACCACATCTTCGCAACATCTCAAAGCGGTTCACAGAATATACTGTAAAATGAATTGACTGGATATTTTGTGGGCGAAACGTGGCAGCCAATTACACATAGCAGTGTCCCACAAACAGTTGTGGATTGAGTGACCAATTTATTATTGTTTTAAGGAATTATTACCCCCGGAAAAGCCATCTGCCCCCCAATTGAGTAACGACTGGGTTTCTACTTACTGCCAGGTAAACAGAGGCTGTGGAGTAAGGAAACTTGCACAGCATTTCGCCCTACTGGGAATCGACCCCTACTGGGGTCTCTTGCTTGTGAGGCGAGTGCTCTAATCACTGAGCTACAGGACTTCATAGGACTTTTATGTTAATAAAAGGCATGGAAATCCAGTGTGGTTTTGAATTCGATGTGTGTAAGCTGCTATGCCCTTTATTTGAACTGTTGAAATATTGATTACATTTCTTATATCTTAAAAGTATTATCTAGAAAAATTGGTGACTCATATAAGCTTGTGTGGATTCAATTAAAATAGATCAACGTCAGTTAGTTTTTGCAATTGTTACCCAGTCCATTGCTGATTCTCTTCAATAAAATCTATCATTTTTTCATTGATTCCTTGAAAGTGAAGAATTGAAAAAGAATGAACGCAACTGGATCTTTAGAAGTGGTATGTAATGGTCTTATAATGTAGTGGGGTTAAAGGTCAGAGAGGAGGACCTGAAAAGGGCATCTCACCAGCGGGTATCTGAAATGTATGTTTTGACTGAATCAGCAGAGGAGTTCCGGAAGTCTGTGGCTCATCCTCCAATTGCAAGTATCCAAGTGGTGTTGTAACAACTGAAAAATTAAATTTTTTAAAAGGTTTTTAGTTGACAAAAATCAGAAAAAATAAAGCTTAATTTCCACCAGCCCTAACCTTGTAAGCTCTGGATGTTGATCAGATAAGATGGACTGTGACATTTTACCTGTGCAGTTAAAATTTCCCTTTGTCACAAAATGTTGATTATGGCTTTTTTTTGTCTTTAATTCTCTTTGGCAACTGCACACTAATTCTACTATTAATTAGGAGTGACTTAACCTTATTTGCAAGGATTATTTTGGACATTCGGCACACATTTATTAACTGTATGGACCTGTAAGAGGATTTCAGATTTGGAAAGTCATTTGAAGTGCAGAGTTAATTAGATATTGGGTTCTTCCTAATTATAGTATAATAAATATAATGCCTTATCACATCTTCAAGACATCTCAAAGCACATCACAGAATATACTGTCAAGTAAGTCATCTGCTTGCATTAGACATTCACCCTATTGTCCTATCTTAGCTGATCATCGGTAGCAATCTGCTCTATTAGTGTTCTATGATTTGACCTATAATAATAATAATCCTCGCATTTTCGGGATGTTTCAAAGCGCTTCACAGAATATACTATAAAGTGAATTGACCATATTTTGTGTACAAAACACGGCAGCCAATTGCGCATAGCAATGTCCCACAAACAGTTGTGAGTCATGTTATTATTATATCCTGTAGCTTTATTCTTAAATATGCAAGTTTTTTCAAGTGACTTAATCTAAAACAATGTGTCTTGTTCTATTACTGTCAGAGTTATGCGTATTCCTGCATTTTCTGTGGTAAATGAGTCAAATCATCAGTTGGGAACATTATTTCTTGATGAAATGAAACTCATTACATGTTGGTACTTTTAAGTATTTTTAAATAGAAATTTCAACTGGCATTCGGGATTCTTTTCTCCACAACCCACTGTGAATTACTGTTGCCATCTGTTGACTTGATGCATGAGCAAATGCAGTTGTTGGCATGTTCCCAGGTGATGATCTAAATGTGTAAATTGGTATATTGTAAGCACAGGTGATGGTTTTTCTGGTTGTACTCATGCTAGTTGCATTATTAGAACTGTTGTTGCAGTGCTGTGTTTTTGCAGCTGAAGCTCTTAAGAATTTGGGAAATAAAATTTGCAGCAGAAACCACAACTTAATCCACACATTTCATGGACCCGATGGATATTTTCTTCATGCCTTGTAGACGTTTATACCCAAACTCCAAACATATGCATAATACTGATGGGAAAAAATGTGTATATGCAATATTGTGCAAGCAGAAGTTTTCAGCATATTTAAACCAGTCGTTTCTTGGAATTGCTCTTCAGCAATCAGTTTTTTTTCATCCTTGCAAATTGCAAATCTGTGCAAAAACTCACATGGTAGTATTTGAATTGCAGCACTGCACATTTTCTTCTTGCGTACTGCAGTCAATAAAACTGGAATGGTGCATCAGCGTATTTGAAGATTTTGATCCTTTTTATTTTTAATTTCTAACAGGTTCTTGTATATCATAGAATAAGAAATTACACTAAACCTAAATTAGAACCGCTGTATTTTTTCCTAAATTGTTAGGAAAATACTAAAGTAATATTTTCCTGCATATCAAGCCTGGAATATTCCAGCAGTTGCATTAATTATGCAATAATGTAGCCAAAATGTTTCATTATATCCTGCACCTGAATTATTCTTAAATCTGCAAGTCCTTTCAAGTGATTTAATCTAGAACATGTGTCTTGTCTTTATTATTGTCAGAGTTGTTCTGTTCAACAATCCCCTCATAGAATTGGTCATTCATTCGGGAGATGGTGGAAACAGAAAGTGTTGATCCTTTCAAGAACAATTTAGATAGATTTCTGTTAGGAAATAATATCTCAGAATACAGTATATAGTTTAGAACTCCACGTGTCAAGCGACTGCCAGGATGGTGGAAGGCAAACTGGATAGACTTGGTCTTCTTTCACCTCACAAATTTGTATGTTCTTATTCACTTCAAGGCTGTCCGTGGGACATTGTTGTGCACAAATAACGACCACATTCATCCAGAAAAACAGTAATTCCAATTGTCAGTATATCCTGCTTTGTAATGTCATCCTGACTTGAAAGGCACTATGCTAAAAGTAAGGATTACTATTTGCTTGTGCTGGAGAAAATTAAGGGCAAAATAAATGGAGAAGGAAATTTCAGAGAATGTGAAAAGACACATTTACTTATTGTCATTCAAACAATATCTTGCTTCTAAGAAAATCTGATTAGATGTTCTATCTTGCATTCTGCAATGCTAAGCATCATGATGGTTGAATGCTGAGAGTATAGGAGATGTCCATCTGATTGAAGTGTTTGAATAATGAAGTGAAGCCAGGTGGGCAACACTGGTATTGCAACAAGAGTGGTTTGAACAGTTGTTGTGAAATAATCTTGTGTCAATAACACTGTATATGGACATTGTGTGTGTATCTTGCCCTAATTGTGGAGGGGTTCAGAACGTGAGTAATAGAATTAGTTATGTTAGTGGTCTGATTGGAGCTAATCAAGAGCACTGGGAAGACATCTGGTGGAGATGAAGCATTGTGTAGGAAAACAGACGGATTGATGTCCTGAGGAGAGTTAACTGTACAAAAGCCTGTTTTTTTTAAAAGGATTTGTCCATGTCAGTACTAATCTTTATTGCTTTGTTGCGGAAATACAGTTTTCTTGAAAGTGGTGCAAGATCAGGAAAAAGACGGTTGTTAAAGCTTAATTGTTGCACAGACTTGAAATGACAGAGTAGCTAGTACTCAGGTAATTTTAGTCAGGATTTTCATATATGTTGCACATGCATCGTACTGAAATGTGTGTTAAACCAATTTCTGAAATTACCATTATTTAAATGGATAAACATAGATTGCAAAGTAGGGTGATAGGATTATTTCTGCTTAGCAAATTTGGTGGTTGAAAAATCTGGACACAGTCATTGTGTCAATCATTGTAATTCAGCCGTGTATATTAGAGGCATCAGTGAACAGGTCTCAAAGATATCTGTGATCACCTTCCATGCTGATGAGGAGGCATCCAAGGTGTGATGATTATACAAAATCCTGTATAACAGATAAAACTGGTATCCAGAAATGTACTGAATAAAATCAAAATATTCTTTCATTTATTTATTGGACACATGATCCGGTTGATATTTGCTGCAGAGGACTCCCAACATTTTTTTCAAATGACCTGAATTTGGTAAAATAGTATCCACTGATATATTTAGTAATGGAGAAGTTGAAAGCTGTCTGTCAGTTTACACTCGTAAAATAAACAGAACATATAGATAATAATAATCTTTGCATTTGGTATAGTGCCTTCCATGTCAGGAAGATGGTGCAGAACGCTTCAAAGAATTTACTGTAAAATGTAATGACTGTGGGTTTTGTAGGTGAACCAGTCTTTCAAAGTTATGAGACTGTTAAGTTGTAGTTCACACAAAGGCACCGGATCAGAGTTTGTGCATAAAGCAGCTCAAGGCAGCGTTGAGTGAATTGAAGTAACTAGTACTAGATTCCACTGAAGATATAATTCATTAATGTTATAATATTCCTTGATTAAGTATTTCTGGTATAGCAGTCAAAGGAATTTATATCCATAGTTTAGTACTGGATAACTATTGCACACGTAGAACACTTATTACATTCCTGTGTGATATGACTGAAATCACACTCTGCATAAGTTAACTCCACAACTAAGGCAAGATGTTCTAGATTCACTTCTTATTTCGTGACGTGAGCAGTTGCTGTAGCTTCCTTTTTTTTGTTCCCATTAGTAGGTGATATAATCATTTCTCTTTCTAGTTATTATTATTTGACCGGAAACTATGCAGGCATTGTTTTGCAAGTTTCACCGTGAACTGCATTAAATGCAGGGTCAATTTTTTTTGGCTATGGAGCACCTGACGTAGTGGGGATTCTTTCATTAGAATGAAAATATTGGAAATGGCTGTGTCCCATAAAAAAAGAAGAGGTATTTCCATCATGTGGTAGATTTTCTTCAGAACGGATATTGATTCTGCATGCCATGAGCACTCTGTTAATATGCTTATTGTAATCTGCTGCCACAACTAGACATTTAGTTAGGCAAGAGAGCTGTCACAGAGTTGTTTGGATACAGTGGTTGGTCAATGTAGGTAAGATCTGGATATGTTGACAGAAGTAGTATAGATTTATACTGTACTTCCATGCAGTGGCAGTTAGTGTTCCACGTTGAAGCTGCTTCATGTAACACGGAGGTTCTTTCAGCGCCTTGGGACGTCCTCCCGACATGAAAGGCGCTATACAAATGTAATCTTCTTCTTGTTTTAAGATAAATCTACTGCTCAGCTACCGAGGCCACACATGACTATTGCGGACAGCACCACGGTCATAAACCCCTTCATGGTAACGCTCTCTGAAGAGCTGTGGCATGGTTAACAAACTATTACAATAAATTAAATGTTTCTTTTTCCTGAGCACAACAATGAGGTTCCAGACTATCTGAACCCTGGGCCAAGCGTGTCGTGCTCCCACCACTGTGCACCTGGAATTCACAAACAAATCCACTGTGAGCGTCTCTCTCGCGTAATATACAGTTTTTTTTACAATTTCACCCACAAATATACAGTCAATTCACTTTACAGTATATTCTGTGAAGCGCTTTGAGACGTCTAGAAGACGTGAAAAGCGCTATATCAAATGCAAGGATTATAATATGCCGCTTGCAGGATTTTTCTTTCATATTGTAGAACACTTTACCACCGAACCCGGTTGTTGCTTCACTGACGGTGTTTTTTTCGGTGCGGAAAGTAAACTGTTCCCGGGCTTTGTGTCTTAACACAGTCAGTGCTCTGTGAAGTCGGTCGCGGCCCAAGTGCCCGTGTGGTGGACTGGTCGTGTTTTAGTTGATGTGATAGTACTTTATTGGAGTATTTCCTCAAATCTGTGCCTGGTTATCAGCTGTTATTTTGTGTGGAAAAGCTCCCGAACAGACAGTCGTTGCTCCTGTGCATCTCCTAAGAAGGGAGGCTGACAATAGACATGCAGATGCATTGTGGAGTCCTGGAGCTCAGTGGTTAGAGCATTCGCTTTGCAAGTGAGAGACCTGAGTTCAATTCCAGGCAGAGGGCGAAACCTTGGGCAAGTTTCCTTACCCCACAGAGCCTAATAATAATCCCTCCAAAACCAAAAACAATAATAAATTGGTCATTGTCAATCTACGACTGTTTGTGGGACATTGCTGTGCGCAATTGGCTGCCGCGTTCGCCCACAAATATACAGTCAATTCACTTTACAGTCTATTCTGTGAAGCGCTTTGAGACGTCCTCCCGACGTGAAAAGCGCTATATCAAATGCAAGGATTATTATTATTATTATACCCCCAAAATGCCTCTCCCTTTCGGCTGTTGTAGTCACCACTTGGCGCCTGCTCTCCCAGACTTCTGTCCGCTGTTGCTGATACGCACACGTGTTTGTTTACATGGCAATGTGCTCGCAGAGAATCGGATGGAATAACGGATGGGTGAAGTCGATTCCTTCCACTCGGGCTCCGGTCGGCAAAGAGTCCCTGATTTCTCCGCCAACAGCTTCTCTTCGCTGTGCAGTCCAGAGCACCGCGTCTTGTGTGTGTGTGTGTGTGTGCGTGAACGAGACGAGAGCACCGCGGCGAGTCGCTGCTTCCCCCCCTCGCCCTGTTCCTCCTTCTTTGCCGATGTCCCAACGTGGCATCGAGTCCGATCCGCTCCCACCACCCGCCGTGTGTGTGTTTTGTAGGGAAGGTCAAAGCGTGTGCCGGCGCCGCGGCGGTCAAAGTGGGACGCGGCGCCGGTGCCCCGTCCCCTCTGTCTCTCTCTCTGTGCCCTGTGTTCCCAACGGCGGCGCTCAGCCAATCAGAGGGCCAGTCACATCGTGCCAGCACCACGCTGGCTGTCACGGCTATGCTGATTGGAGCTCAGCACCGCCCCGAATGGTGACGCTGCTCTGCCGCTAATGAGACACATTTACGTACATTCCCCTCTCCCCCCACACACCCCCCCCACACCCACACACACCCCCACCCCACCCCCCAGCCATGCAAATCATGAGATAGTGGGAAGACCTCGCTGCCTGGTGTGTACCGTATCATGCAGCCATCTATCTATGTGCAGCATTCGATTGTTTTCTCAGCCTTTCCGAAAGCGATGCACAATTTTAAGATGTTTTTGGTTTGCGGGGGATGGAGAGGGGGTGGGGGGGGGGGAGAGGGGGTGGGGGGGGGAGAGGGGGTACGTGCGGGAGGGAGAGGCGGCATTTTTAGAATGGAGGAGCTTTGAGAGTATTTGCTTTTAGCTGCTGGTTTTGCTGCTGGCTGCCGTACGCGGTGTATTTTGACCTTGTAGATCGGACTCCTGCAGGTTTTTTTCCCGCTGCATCGCCGGTGGATTCCTCTCCCCCCCCCCCCCCCCCCCCTCCCCGGGGACTGTCGGCATAGTAACTGTGACGTCCCGGGTCCGTGTCTCCTGGCTGGAATGGTGCTGTCATGACAACAAATGGCGTCTGGCGGCCAATCAGCCGGACAGTTGGATCCATCTATTCCGAGAGCTTGTGCCGGGAGCTCTGCCCTGTGTGTGCTGCACACAGAGTGCTTTGTAATAAACCAGTCGGTCATGCTGCACTGCAGCTGTTTCCTGTTCTCGGAAAATAATACAGAATCATCTCCCCCCCCTCTCTCTCTTCCCCCCCCCCCCCCCTCCCTCTCTTTCTCTTCCCCCTCTCTCTCTTCCTCCCCCCCTCTCTCTCTTCCCCCCTCTCTCTCTTCCCCCCCCCCCCCCCTCTCTCTCTTCCCCCCCTCCCTCTCTCTCTCTCTCTTCCCCCCCTCTCTCTCTCCCCCCCCCCCCTCTCTCTCTCTCTCTCTCCCCCCCCCCTCTCTCTCTCCCCCTCCCCCTCTCTCTCTCCCCCCCCCTCTCTCTCCCCCCCCTCTCTCTCTCCCCCCCCCTCTCTCTCTCCCCCCCTCTCTCTCTCTTCCCCCCCCCCTCTCTCTCTCTCTTCCCTGATGAACTCCAACCATTATTTTGGAGAATGATCCTGGAACAACAAATTGGCCTACCAGGTCAGAACAGCAGTCTCCGATATTTCTGCAGAATGTGTTGGGTCTTTTCTGCCCTCTAAGTCGGATAGGAAGGATATTGGGCCGGGGTTTCTTCCAGATCTCTGTTTCTGTCTAGTTTCAGACCTCTTACCTGCATAAATTTCAACTTTTATTACAACTGAAACACAAACCTGAATGCATTTGTTGCACACCACCATGGCAGTGCCACTTCCACTCTTGTCTAAATCCACTCACAGCTGCAAGCCATCTGGCATCTCCCTGAATGAGAACCTGCAGTGGGAAGAGTGCCAAACAGGTCTCAAGTAATGTGAGTTAAAGCCACGGTGTCTCACATCTAAATTAGATACATAAAATGATTTATTTTACTTTTGATTTTTGCTCAGTTAATAATACTTGATTCCAAGCTAAACCATTTCACAAGTCCATTGGACCAAAGGAGAGATGTACTCCTTAACGATGCACCAAGTGCACTTTTTCCAGATCATATCTGTGCTCTCAGCAACTGGTGGGGTCAACTTGTAAGCTCTGGAAAGATTATGAGAGTATTTCTCCTAACAGTTCTCTTAAAACAGTGGTTACCTTTTGATACAGTCATGTGTCTTTATTTTCCTGTTAGCTTAGTTGAGTAACTGCTTGAAGGCAGACAGTATTAAACATTCATTTGGTTAAAGTAAAGCTTGTTGTTTTCTGATATTGCAGCTTTAATTACTCAAATGCTATAATAAGGGTACGTTTTATGTGAATCCAAACTTGATTACTCAAACATGTTGCAAATTACACAGAAAGTGGAGTCGTGTCTTTAAAAAAATCTTTGTACTTAGATTTTGGAAAATCATTAGATTTCATGTGAAAGACGTGAACAACTAAGTTTTTATAGCATCTTACGTAAATGTCTCTAGGCGAAACAGTAATCACCGACAAGTGTAGGGATTGTTTTTATAGGGAAATAGAACAGCTGTTTGGCATAATGTTCTACAAAAGCCATGAGAAAAAACATGAAAATTATTGGCTAGATCTAAGGAATAAATGTTTACTGGCCTATTCTTATGGGTCATTGCATGAGAGCACTGCAGTGCCTATATGCATATCCAAAGTGTCATTTTGCTTTTAAAAGCTGATGCAGCTTTTGAATAGCTTATTGTTTTTTCTGTTTAGGCTGCCATTGTTACAATTTTTCATTCTTCATATACTCAGTGATTGGCAGAATGTATATCCTTGCAAAATTGGATTCATCATGGTATTCTATTATTGGCAAATACAATCAAACTGTTTATTTCATCAAGTGAAATAAGGATACACTGGTACATTGCCACAATTTACTGCAGCCAGATTTCACTGCTCCTGAACTACTTGGTAGAGTGTGAGTGCTGACGTAATCTGTACAAACAGTTTTCTTGTTTTGAGGAATGAGGGTTTATACAATCTTTTTATAAGTCTCCCTCCAGGCAAGGATGCGGCTAATGTACTGTCCTGGCTTCAGGAGATGTAAAAATAAGCTGGCACAAAGTTATTTGGTTTCTATGATGTGCTTTTTGGTATCATTAATGGGTCAGCATCTTCACTGTGATGAAATATTAAATGTGTTTGAGATTAGTTACAACAGGGAAAGATTGCAGCTTGTCTATAATAATAATAATAATCCTTGAATTTGATATAGCGCTTTTCACGTCGGGAGGACGTCCCAAAGCGCTTGACAGAACACACTGTAAAGTGAATTGACTGTATATTTGTGGGCGAACGCGGCAGCCAATTGCGCACAGCAATGTCCCACAAACAGTCGTAGATTGAAAATGACCAATTTATTATTGTTTTTGGTTTTGGAGGGATTATTATTAGGTGTGTGGAGTAAGGAAACTTGCCCAAGGTTTCGTCCTGCCTGGAATTGAACTCGGGTCTCTCGCTTGCAAAGCGAGTGCTCTAACCACTGAGCTACAGGACTCCACAAATGTGCACGTTTCCAACAACAGCATTGCATCTCCATCAACAGGGTGATGGTGAAGTTGCAAACACCCGCCTTAGGAAGGCAGATTGCTAGGGAATTTGTTTAGATATGAAATACTGTATTCAGTGTAACAACGAAAGTTCCTGGAGGTGAGTTTGTCAGTCTGCTAAACTCATAATTTGTTTTGATGGTGTTTACATAGGAGATCTTAATATTGAGTTTAACTTCAATTTGTCTTTGTTGCAAACTTTCAAATTATTTCCCAACTTCAACACATTGAAGCTATTCATCATTGATGCCAATTAATTGGTATTTAGTACTGGTATCCCAGCACCTTGGGATGTCCATCTGATATGAAAGGAGCTAGATAAATGTAATTTGTTGTTATTTGTATCTAATACAGCTATTCTATATATTACTGTGCATGCATGGAACTATGTATCTTCCATTTGAGCTACCCTGTAGTGAGAGAGTAGATGGGATCTTTCTAATCTCTCCAAGTGTAAAATATTACCAGAAAAAAATTGTACTTAATGAAAGTGTAACCAGCTTAAGATTTTCAATGAGAAAGGGATGATTATTTTTATTTTAACATTTTTCTTCTTCCCTCTTTCTAGGCAGGCAGAGGCCCTAAAGGCTGACATGACAGGTAAGACTCTTTTTCCAAAAAAATGTGTATAAGTAGGGCATCTGATTTGAATGGGACATTACAATGACTACTCTAACTACTTAGTGATGAGTAATTCAGACATCTGACCATTATATCCAAGCAGTTGTATTGAGATGCCAGAGGTAACTAATTGGATAACTGGTAGGGCGCCCAGGTCATGAACCACAGCACAAATATTGTGCTATTATCAAAAGCTGTAGTATCTAGCTTCAAAGGTAAACATGGTCTTGATTGAAGCAGCTTAGATTGGGCTTGCTGAAGCTACCTCATAGGCTCATTCCTCTGGAAAATGAGCTGACATGAAAAGACATTGCGATGAATATCAAAATGTCTTGCAGCATCACTATCCATGGAAGCACTCTCCACCTCACTGAGCCAGTACAGAACTTTGGTATCTGGTTCAAGTCTCAACTGTCTTTAAAACCTCACAGCCATGCCATGACCCCACATCTGCCTTCCCCTACCTCCGCAACATTTCCCATTTCTGCCTCCCACTACCTCTCCCATCAGGCTGCTGAGACTGTCATCCACACTTTCGTAACATCCAAGATTGCCTATGCAACTCCCTGCTCTCCAGTCTTCCCAACTCTTCCCTTACTTGCAGAATATTCAGAACTCTGCAGCTCATGAACTTTCCGCACTAAGCTCCGTGGGCCGATCACCCCTATCTTTGCCCGACTTCACAGGCTCCCCATCCTCCAGAGGATTGAGTCAACCTGCTGTGACTGTCACATATGGGAATTAAAGTGACCGGTCACAAGTGTGGAAAGGACTCTGATTGACTAAGTTTCAGAATGGTCGGAACATAGCATTATATGTTTAAAAACTTGAGTTAAGGATGTAGCATATAGCGCCTTGTCAAATGAAAGTTGTTTTTCTGAGTGAGTGTGTGTGTGTGAGAATCCATCTATGTCCCTGTAATTGGGACTGATTGATAACATAACTAGACTAGTAAGAATGCTTAGTTCCATTACCTGAATGGAAATTTTTCTTTTGCGGTTTTTGCAAATGCTCCTTTTCTCACACTCCCCCAAAATTAGAAGAAAATGCCCACCTGAATAGCATTTATCATCTTTATTTAAGACACAAGTAAAAAATGTGATGCACTGATTATCCTTGATGCACTTCACAAGATACTCGATTTTGAGCTAATTTGGGATCCCGTGAAATGAAGCCTCCAATGGTAAGATGCTGTTGGTTGAGGCCCAATCACAGTGCCAAAGTTAGGTTGGGTTATTCTCATTCACCTTTAGAAAGCATTATGTTTCATAGGTAATTCATTAAAATGCCTAAGGAAAGCGTTTGTATTCCAGTTGTGGAGTAAATTCAAATGAAGAAGGTTACATTTTTTTACTTTTTTGGGGAGTGGGGGAATCTATGAAGTTTTTATGTACTAGTGTTACATTCGGTGGCAGGAACAGCGTGAAATGCTTAGTTCCATTACCTGAATGGAAGTTTTCCTTTTGCGGTTTTTGCAAATGCTCCTTTTCTCACACTACATTAGACTTACATTAGTATACCACAGGGGATTGCATGTTCAGTAGTACAATTTTGTATACTTTTTTTTTAAAAGAGCAATTTGTTCTTAGGACATTTCTATTTGCAGGGTTTTAAAAATGTGACAAGAATTGTGATTAGCAAGGTTTCCCCCACTGGCAGAGCTCCAAGGTGAACCTCATAGTTCCCTAGCTTTCTATTGCTTTCAATAGCCTTGCAGCTTATCACCTTATTAATAATCTTGCACTTCATTCATCTGTTTATACTCACCAAACTAGCTCTAGTCATCCTTAATTGCTGTCTTTCCTTAAGATTATGCAGAATCGTTCTGTGTCTTTTCTGCAGTAAACTATTATGCTGTTCACTGTCCATTAGCATTAAACAACCGTTGTCAATGTTTAAGCTATCATGTATGTCCCTCACTGTTGAAACAAGCCTGAATCCTGCCGATATTGCTATCAGTGACAGATTAACAAACCCAAAACTCCATCTCAGCTCTTCAATTAATTTTCTTTAGGTTTGGAAATTCTGCAGCTTTGTTTGTTTGTGTGTGTGAATGAATTAACATTTGTAAGTAGGTCTTCCATTTGTCCAAGTTATCGACTAATGTAGGATCTTTCCAATTTTGATATTAATCCACTGTTTTTACGTATATGATCTTTTCCAAACTTTTCTTCCCAACATTTTATAATGCAGAATGAAACGAGAAAGAAATACACACACATATGTATGGGAAAATAGTCTTTTTTTTAAAAAAAAGTCTGTACTTATTGCTGTTTTTCTGAGCAGATTCAAAGCTGGGTCCAGCTGAGGTCTGGACATCCAGACAAGCTCTGCAGGACCTTTACCAGAAAATGTTGGTCACAGACTTGGAGTATGCACTGGATAAGAAGGTGGAGCAAGACCTGTAAGTATGTAATACGTTTCAGGTGGAAATAGATATCTTCATTCTATTTCATTACTGTTAGAAATACAAAAATCTTTTGGTTTGGGATAGTATTTTCATTTTTGACATAACCATATGTTGATTTCTAGTACATCTGAACTATAGAGGCCCCAAAATGGTTCAGTCTTGGCTCTAGAGATCTATCAAAGCTGGGCTCTGTTAACCAGCAGAGTTAGTCTTCTGAATTTGAAGACTCTTGAGACTAAAGCGTTGCAGAATGTCCAGAATCGAGTAAACTGAAACTCAGAGTTATGTTGTAGAAATATTGCTGATATCCTTATCTTTGCTCCTCTATACAATTATTTCCTTCTCGTCATTTTTTATCTGTCGGCTGGTTCAAACCTACAAATCTGACTTGATCGGCTGCAGAAAAGAGAAAAGGGGCAAGAAAATTATTGTAATTAACGAAAGGGCCAAATTATTCCTTTTTTTTCATAAAAATCTTATGTCCTAGAAGTTATAAACAAATAAGGGACTAAACTGGTAATTAAAGAAAGAATGAGTAATGTAATGGAGGGAATGACTTAATTCATGACTCCTCCTTTATTACTGGTTCAGTATTTAGCTCTCCTGTAAGAAAACCCTTTTTTAAGACTTTGTTTTGCTGGATTTTTATTTTTTTTAAGACTTTTAATATAGTTCTTATATGATGTTGTACAATGAATTCATCTCTTCTAATTTTCTGATCTACAGTTGGAATCATGCCTTCAAAAATCAAATTACTACACTACAGGGTCAAGCCAAGAATCGAGCCAATCCGAATCGTAGCGAGGTACAGGCCAACCTTTCACTCTTCTTAGAGGCAGCTAGTGGCTTCTACACACAGGTAAGTGCAGAGATAAAACTTGTGGATTCACTGTGAGAATGAAATGAGTTTAATCTGAGCTTCAGAAGCCTGGAAATATTTAGCCACGGACAGACGAACAGAGGAAAATGCTGATTGGGAGGAATATTGGGTAAGAGGATTGCTAGCTAAGAGATTGTGTGAGTTTGAAAGCCATTGGGGTTCCGAACCACGGAAATCTTTACTGGAAGTGATTCACACAATATACTGTAAAGCATAGTGACTGTATTTGTAAGCGAATGTGGCTACCAACTTGCGCACAGCAGCATCGCAGACATAATAATAATAATCCTTGCATTTGATAATAATACTAATAATCCTTGCATTTGATACAGCGCTTTTCATATCTTCTAGACGTCTCAAAGTGCTTCACAGAATATACTGTAAAGTGAATTGACTGTATATTTTGTGGGCGAAACGTGGTACAAAAGTGTTGATTTACATCAGAGAGACACCAAAATGCTTAATGAATACTGAGTTTGGGGAAAACACGGCAGCCAAATGCACACAGCAGTTTCCCACAAACAATCGTGGATTGAGTGACCAAATTATTATTTTTTAAGTGAATATCCAAGGTTAGGTTTTGGGGGGGTTCGGGGTGGGGACGTGGTATTACTGAAGGAAGGTATAGGGGGCATCAGAAGTTGGAATTTTGATTCTAATCGACAAAGGTAAATTGCTAAATCAATGCTTATACCAATTTAGTAGGCTTCAAATATTAGTTTTCCATTAGTGTAAAGTTTATATTGTGTGATCTTGATTTCAGTGATGAAAACAATTTATATTGTAGTCTTAAAGTTTGATTGTTGAATTTTAAGTATAATATTGACCATTTATAATTTGTGTTTTAAAAATTCCTTTCAGTTGTTGCAGGAGCTGTGCACGGTTTTCAACGTGGACCTTCCCTGTCGTGTTAAATCCTCAGAGCTAGGAATTATCAGCAATAAACAGTGCAGCACCAGTGGCATTGTGAAGCCCCAACCTAGTTCTTGCTCTTATATCTGCCAGCACTGCCTTGTTCACCTCGGAGACATAGGTATGTTAAAGCATTGGTTGGGGGCAATATGTATATGATGGAATAGGCAATTTGAGCAGTTGATGGCAATGCCAGCCAATTTGTTGGATATTTAAAGACTACTAACTTACTAACAGGAAAATGAATGACACAACTATCTAAATGTGCTGAAGTAACATTTCTGTGCCAAAATGAAAAACATAGCCAATTTATAGCTTTTAAAAGTTCAGAAATACTCTATGGTTCCACCCATGTGAGTCTGTTTAAGATGTCTTTTAGGAAAATTGACAACCTGTATTTAGACTCAGATATTACATGGTAGGATGATCCCATTGGGAAATTGTCTTAGACGAGTTACTCATCCAACAATGGGCATGGCTGTGTCGCTGAAGCATCCTGTGTTAATGATTATTTTCAAGTATTTCAACTCCCTCAAATCTCGTTCCAGTCAGTTCTTGCGGTGACTGTCAGAACTTGCCCTTTAAACAGAGAGATGTTTTCTACTTAGTTTGTCATGACTAAATTAAAAGTACATGAGTAGTTAGCTAGAGATTCCATGTGACTATTTGAATCTATTAGTGCTGGTGAACACGAGATATTACATGTTTATTTTGCACTCTTCATTCTTCATCTTTTTTAAAAAATGCCTGGAAGTAGATTTTTGCTCCTTGCCTCTCTCCTGAAGATATTTGGATCCAGTGTCCTTTTACTGGGTTAGAATTCCATAGCTAACCTTTAATACCTTGCCTAAGAGTTTTAATTCTGTGATCAATGAATCTTAAAAATTGCACATTTAAAGACTATAAACATGATGTTAAACTTTCAAATCACTACGAAATCACTGATATCCGTAAATTTAGTTATGGAAATTCAATATTTGCATGAAACGTTGAAGTGATTGTCAGCAGCTATTGTAGACAACCAGGCCTGGAATTAATAATATATATGCACCCCAAGGGGGACAACCATTAGATATGATCTGGAATGCACTGCATTTTCTGAAAAAGTGGTGGAAACAGATTCAATAACAACTTTCAAAAGGGAATTAAATAGGTACTTGAAAATGAAAAATTTGCAGGTGTATGGGGAAAGAGCAGTGGAGTCGGACTGGCTTCCAAAGAGTCGGCACAGGCATGATGGGCCAAATGGTCTCCTGTGCTGTAATATTCTATGATACGTGAGTCAGGAGTAGGGACTCGGCATGAATGCTCAAGTCAATGGTGTATTTGAAGGAGGGGTCAAGCTTTCTGAATTTTGTTCTAATTCTGCATTCGCTGAACCTTAGGTTCCATGTTTGAAAACTACAAATAACTTCAGAAGTTTTGAGAAATTGCTGACATTTGTAGAAATCCTCTCCTTACCTACTTAGCAGTGTTCAGAAAACTTAGATCAATGTTACTTGAGTGTCCTCAAATGAGAAAGAAAGCCATGGGGAGTGGGGATGGGGGGACTGCTTTTCAGTGCACTCATTTTAGAAAATGGATTGTTTGATGCTTGTCCAGTAATTGTTGGAAAGGCATGCAAATGGTGGTGTACTTGAAGTTACTTCCCCAAGCTTTTCTTTGAATGTTTTAGCAAGTGAGTGAATGAGTAAACAAGGGCATCAGTGTGGTAGAGGTGAAAGAGCAGCATCCTGAGTCCTGAATTCCAATCCAGCCCAGATTGATGGGATGAAAGCGTCCGTCTGTTTTCTGTAACAATCTTCTCTAAATGAAAAGGATTTTGGTGGGTAGGTGCCAAGTTTGCATCACAAATTTTCTGAAATGTGGCAGTAAATCAATGGACCAAGTAAAAGGGCCACAGGGATGAACAATGTAGGAATGAATTCCAATTTTGTGCAAGTAAATTGGTGAGCAAGTAATATGGGGATAATCGGCTTACTATTCTTGTCAGCCATGTTGATGTTGAAGATGTGAGTTCCCTGATGTTTTTGTTCTTTGGCTTACAGCTCGATACAGAAATCAAACCAGCCAGGCTGAGTCTTACTACAGGCATGCAGCTCAACTTGTTCCATCCAATGGTAAGCTCTATCTTATTATCCATCTATCTTTTTTACAGTTACTCGGGAGTAAAGTTTAAACTCTAGCTACAGTGGACTGAATACTATTTTAAAAATGAATTCTAATAATCAGGCTTATCTAACATTGGGAGATAGCCTGATGAAAATGACATCATAAGGCATGGTATTAAATTCCTTTATTATTTTCTGCCCTTTTAATTTATGGTGGGCGACAGTCTTATTTGCTTGTGAAGATCGATTTTTTTTTTAAATGACGAACAACAACAAATTGTATTTGTATAGCATGAAGTTGCTGCATTATCAGGGATTTAGACCCAAGCTGGGATTGGGATCAGGAGGAGTGGAGGGTAGGGAGGGTAGGGATAGGGGGTGACCGAAGGCGAGGTCGAAAAGGAGGGGGGTCTTGAGACGGGCCTTGAAGGAATGCTTGTGGTAGGTAATCCAACATACCCAGGTGAGTGGGTATGTAGGATAAGTCGTTTAAAATGGAGCAGTGACATTTCAGTCTAAATCTTTGCCAGTGTGTTCTATTTCATTATGTTACTTGTCACCTTTTCTATTTCAGGTCAGCCGTATAATCAGCTGGCAATCCTGGCTTCCTCTAAAGGTGATCACCTTACAACAATCTTCTACTATTGCAGAAGTATTGCTGTCAAATTTCCTTTCCCAGCTGCTTCCACTAATCTGCAGAAAGCGCTTTCTAAGGCTTTGGAGAGGTGAGCAAAGAGCAAAAAAATCTATTTAAAAGTCTCATGAGTAGACTTAAACATACATGTTGCATGCCGGGAATCCTTATTCAAATTCATGTAGTAGCTTATAGTATTTATCCATTCTCCTTGTTTTGTTATTTTGATATAAATTCACTTATCCGGGTTATAAACATTGAGGTTTTGTTGATTGAAGGAATGTATTTATCAATGTGTTCAACAGAGTGACAGGACATAGTTTGCACCTGCAGGCCACCAAGTTATATACTCTAGGACATCGGTTAACGTCACCCCACAAAGGCTAGGTGCTTTTCTACTGAAAGGATGAGGGGAGGGAAATAATCTTGAGGACATGATCTGTGAGGGCAGAGTACAAGTAGCTGAATCCGAGTTGTAGCCAGCCTGTCTGCCTCCTCTCCAGATGGTTGGTCCATTAGGAAGGGGAAAGAAAATTAACTCAGTGTTTTAAATCATGTTTATTTTTGTAATGCCCAAAATAATTTAAATATACTCGTATCTCAAATGAGGATTCTAGCAATTAGAAGTCTGGCCTGCTATTTTAGCTTTGAGAGTGAAGCAAAGCAAATGGCAGATTTAACAGCATTTGAGGCTAAGGATACTAATTTGGTCAAAGTAAGCAGCGAGTAGCTAAGGATTTAGCAGTTATCTGCTAATTCAGTTAATATTATTCTTTTGTAGCCGTGACGATGTGAAGACAAAGTGGAATGTTTCTGACTTCATAAAGGCTTTTATTAAGTTCCATGGACATGTCTATCTGGCTAAAAGTTTAGAGAAGTTGTGTGGACTGAGAGAGAGGCTGGAGGAACAATTCAAGGTAAGATGTATAATGCAGTGTATTGTAATTTCTACAGCAAGTTCCCAGTGTTGCATTTGCTAAAACAGAATGTATGCGTGTTGCTCATTCTTGTTCTTTTGGACTTTTTACTACAACGGAGAAATTTGAAAATAGTTGGGGAATTTGTAACATTTTCTTAGCTTGGGAAATGTCGTTAAAGAGAAAACAAATTAAAATTATTGCTAAATTGATTTAGTTTCTGCTTATATATCAAACCACCCATTTCTGGTATCCTAGTAAATCTCCTCTAAACGTTTCTCTACATTCTTCCGAAAGTTGGATGACCAAAACTTGACACAATACTTATGATGGTCTTTGTAACGATTTATCCTTTTGGTTTTGTAATTCTTATCTAGATTTGTTTGTTTACAGAAACTTCTTCCGCAGAAGGCTTTCAGTTCTCAGCAGCTTGTACATCTCACAGTTATCAACTGTTTGAATTGCACCATTTGCGGGATTTTAGCACGGAGGCTGATGACCAGAGCTATAGTGAGGAGGAACTACTTTGCTGGACGCAACTCCTTGGCCTCTTCAGTAAGATTTTTTTTAAAAAAACCTCTGCAGATTATTATGTGGCAATATAATATTTTAGCTGCCCAACATATCATTCATTGGTTTAAGGAAAAACAGTGTGGTCCACCTCAGGAGTGACTGACCAGCTCAAATTATCCATATTTTTGTACCTACCTCTACCCTGGTATCTTGGCTACTATATAATCATAACTGTATGTTAAATGATCTATTACATTTGCATGATCAAACCTGTTAGTAGTTGTGCAAAACAAAGGATTTTGTACCCTTTGATCTGTCATGTAATGCCGGGTCCATGGCAATCAGCTCGTAACGGCTTACAGACAGCACACTTAATATGTGAACCAACAATAAATGTATAGTTGCTTGGAAAGAAGTTGAAGGCTGTAGCTGGGTCATGGATTTTCAGAGTTGTGAAGGGTTCTGAAGGAATTTATATGATGTCATCTGAATCCCAGAACTTTCTCTGTGTCTTCAAGGATGGAGACTTAAAAAGGAAAATTGTATAATGTTTAACTGCCCAAAGAAAGTATACTGAGAATTAACTTTGTGTCATAATAGGAGTAGCAATATTGCTAATAGAGAATGGTTAATGGCTGACATTTATCTAGCCCCAGCTTTGAAGTAGGGCAGTGAAATCGCACCTTACGTGTCTGACTTGGTGTTTTGAATACCAATTGAAGTACCTCAAAGACACCCTGATGAATATTTTAAACTAATCAAATCGTAGTTTGCTCTGTAATCTGAACATTCACTTTTATTCTAAAACATGTTTACCAGGATAGTCCCTGAACTGTATGTACAGAAAACCCTCCATGTGGTTGGCTGGGTCCTATGTCTCAACAATTGTAATGAGCTAAATGCAAAAAAATTCGCCACCTTCCAAGTTATCCGGTCACTTCTTTCACAGAAACATTGCACAGAAAGTGACTTAAGGAAAACACAATCAAAGCAGTTTCAGTTCAAACCAAGCTCAAATCTGTTTGCAAATTTAGTACTCATTGAGTATGAGTATTTGGGTGTCTCTCCGATGTAAATCAACACTTGTGCCACGTGTTTGTGCACAAAATATACAGTCAGTTCACTTTACAGTATATTCTGTGAAGCGCTTTGAGATGCCTCGAAGATGTGGTAAGGCGATATATCAAATGCAAGGATTATTATTAAAGTGCTGCCAAACCAAATTGATGGACAAATGCATGCTAAGTACCAGAAGATCCCATAAACGTTACAATGGTGACTAGTCTAGAAAAATGCAACTTAATTCATTGTGCTTTTAGCTGAGAAAAACTAACACATAGTAGCGAGGCTGCTTAAATTTCTTTCTGTAGTAATCTCAAATTCAAATATTTGGGAACATTTTCAATGAATATTAAAATGTGTTTGCTCACTTTGTTTATTACCCTGTTTTATTTTACCACTTTTCCAGCTTTTCTAACTTTTTAAAAGAGTAAAACCCACTGTGTTTCTGCCTCTTTGCCCCCCTTCCTTTATTTTAGAAATGGGAACAATATTTTTGTAAAAGTTCCCATGTCTAAAAACTGCCTTGAATCTGAAGATTTGATATGTAATCAGGTCATTATTTTTGGATGGAGTCAAAACCAGGAAGCTAGTGCTGTCAACAGGAATCCTTGTATGTGGCACTCGGCTGCTTGTTGGTATTTAAAATGATGTGACCTTGTCATTATTCTATGACATTTTTCTGTAGATGTTAGGTTCACTTTTGTTAGGTTGACATTTGTGTCCACGTTGCTTTTGTGCATTTTTCGCTTCTACCCAGCTCTTTAAATACAATTTCAGTCACTTGCAAAACGTCAATTCGAATTTGATTTATTAAAAAAATTCTTTGTGAATGATAAAGTAAGCATTCCAATCTGCTGAAAGTGAATAAGCCCAAATGTACTAATGATGAATGTGAAGGTATATTGGAGGGTAGTTGCCACACATGGATTACTATAGTTGCTTGTGTAGTTGTATATCCATCTTTGAGTTTATTGCCATTTGATCCCATTGAAGAGGAAGAATTCAAACTCATTCACTTGTGTTTTATTTCAGACAGATCAGGTATTCATAGATTAAATGCTGTAGCAAAATATTGCCATTATTTTAATGCAGTTTTAAATTTGAACATTGAATAATTATCCGTTATTAGTTAGAATGTTTAAAATAAGATTACTCTTGAAATAATTTCACCGTTAGAATCAATCTAACAGGAAATATTTCCTATTTAAGATTTTATGTTGATGAGGAATGACTAAAGCGACATTTTTGTTCTCTTATTATTTCCTTTTTATATTACTCAATGATTCAGACACTAATCCCCCACCACACCTACTAAGGCTTCAGTTTTCAAAATGAGATGGATTAAAAAAAAACATTTTTTTGAATGTAAAGCCCTGTAACTCCATGCAAATCTTTACTGCAATTAGGTCTTTAGTGGTAAGCTGTTGAAGTGAATGTCACAGAAGTGACATAGAATTGTTTTACTTCAATAAGTAGAGAACTAGTTTACCGTACAGTTGAAACCACCTCCAGTTAGTACAGGTATTTCGGTCATATGCCTGGACTGAATTCTCTCCCATGTTGTGCAGTCTTGCTTTGCAACAATGATTTAAGAAATCATCATATATGTGGTAAAGTATTATTTCTTTTTGAAACCTGAGACCAAATGAACTGAGTCTCTGCAAGATTGAATTAAAATAACCCAGGAAGCAGGCAGCTGCATGTTATAGTGTGAGAAAACTAGAATTGTGTCTGTAGCCTTGGTAACATCGAGCACAGACAGATGTTTCTTACAATGATTTAGTCTCAGTACATGTGACATTACAGCACAAAATTCCTTGAACACATTGTCCCCATTCATATTGCCCAGAAGCTATGATATTTGGGAAGTGAAAAGGTAAATGTGGACAGGTGTACAGATTTGTGCCAAACATCTTTTTAGTAGTAGCTTACGTTTGTTCTGTTTATTTCCACTCTCTCTGTTTTCCAGTGACGTTCCTTGGCGTCATGTGCAAGTGTGCATTACAGGATGAGAATCTTAAAGAAATCTTGGGTGAATGCCCGCTACCAGCTGTTAAAGTTTCATTGGATTGGCTGAAACTCAGACCCAATGTCTTTCAGGAGAGTGCATTAGAGGAAAGGCAACAGTAAGTATTGCTCTAAGAACAAATATATATTGCTATTGACGTTCCCACTCTAAACATTGAATTTCTGAAGCAGTTGGTGGTTATGATTAATGTATTATTTTTTGGTAACTAATAATTTCAGATGCAGCCCTTTCCCATTGTTAACTATTAATTTGCTTTTGCTCTAATTTGGCTTGTATTCATGGCCAATTTAATGACACAAATGCGTTTAAATTTCATGCAGATTTTCATGCTTACAATCTAGTCTTTTGACTCCAATGTGGTGTGCTGAATTTTAGGAGCTGCTGTCCTTTGGATTAAACCCTTTTTCAAGTGGATCATAAAGATTTGAAAGAGAAGGGAGTTTTTTCCATTGTGCTGGTCTATAATTCGGCAGACAAAATTGATCATTTTACTTCATGGCTGTTTGTGGGACATTGCTGTTGGGTTTGCGTACTAAATACAGTCACTACAATACTGTTTGAGATGTCTTTCTGATATGAAATATCAAATGCAAGGGTTATTATCACAATTTTCTGCTGATAATTCCTGCTCTGATAATCTGGTCAAAATACCTGTCTCTAGTTTCCTCTTGTTCAGCACTATAGTTTGGGTAGGAGGACCATTGCAGGTGAATCAGTGCTTTCCCTGTTAGCTGTAGTAAAGGTGTTATATCAAATACAAGGAATATTTATTATTTATTTATATTTTAGTACCTATGGTGTTTCTTTTGCAGCATTTGGCCCTGGGTTGTATCGTTGCTGAACAGTTTTCATCCACAAGAAGATGAGCTGTGTAGCTTTAATGGTAAGTTTGTTTTTAAAAATGGTTATTTACTTCATCGCTGTTTGTGTGACCTGTTGCACGCAAATTGGTTGGCTTGTTTGCCCACAGTCACTAAACTTCACAGAAAATTTCTGAGGGTTTTGAAATGTTTCTATATCAAATGCAGGGATTATTATTTTTTATAAAGACTTTTGACATGATGAATGATTTATTCTGAAGTTCCGCACCCAAATAGGTAAGCTGAAGACATGAAGCTTTCACAGGAAGAAATACTTTTGATTTTTTTTGCATTCAGGCTCAACAACTTGCGTGAACTAAGTGTTTGGTTTGTCATTTGGGTACCAACACATGAAGGTACACAGAGTTCTAATCATACTCGCACTCTTTCAAGCATGAGCTGAGTCAGGAAACCTGGTCTCAGGATTGTTGTTGTAATTGGATACTAAAATGTGAGAGGATAGCAGATATCCTGTTTAATGTAACAGACTGGTTCACTATAGAGAAGCAGGGAAGAACTTTCATTGATAATGAATTGAGGCATAAGACAAGCTGGTTTGTAAAGCGCTTTGTGTTTTCTCTAGCCACAAATTATCATTGCATTTGTTATAGCACTTGCATGTCGGGAGGATAGCTCACCCAAAGCACTTCACAGTGAAAGGAAAATGACTATCTTTCGCCTGGCAAGGCAAAACCTTGGGCAAGTTTCCTCACTTCACACGCCTGATAATAATCCCTCAAAAAAACATTAATAAATTGGTCATTTCAATCCACGACTGTTTTTAGGACGCTGCTGTGCGCAATTGGCTGCTGCGTTTCGCCCACAAAACACAGTCAATTCACTTTACAGTCTATTCTGTGAAGCGCTTTGAGATGTCGAAGACGTGAAAAGCGCTATATCATTTGCAAGGATTATTATTATTGTCTTCCTCTAGAACTTGTCTATAATGTTTGTTGAGGACACATGGTGGCCATCTATTTCTGTAGGGTTTCCAATGATTGTTATAATTTGTGCAGTGACGGAAGTTGGATTCAACAGAAATTTGAAATGCGTTAGGTAGACATGTTATCCCTCGTCGGACTGTCGGACATTGTAATAAAAAACAGCAGACCATAAACCTAATGTACAGAGTGCCCAATTAATTTTTTAAAAAAGTAAAGTGACTTCTGCAGCAATGTCTTAAAATGAAAATGTAACAAGCTTTTGACACAGATTATATATTTTTCCCTCTTACAGCCACTCCTCTTCCTGAAGAATTTGAGCTGCAGGGATTCCTTGCTCTCAGGCCTTCCCTAAGGTAAACGTTTGTTGTATTTTGCTTGTTGCAATCCTAAATTGCTAAAAACATATCTTCCCTATTGAGTCATCAATTTGAATGCAATCTACATTTGCTACATCTGACGTTATATATTAAAGTAAAAAGGTTGCTTGTGATTTGCATATATACTTAAAATGAAACCTTTTAAGCAAATCATTTGAATATATTCTTCAGAAGATTCAAATGCAATGCTTAAAAAAAAGGTGTCGTTGCTCAGTTGGGAGCACTCATCTCTGAATCAGAAGGTTATGGGTTCAAGTCCCACGTTGGAACTTTGAGCTCATAGTGGAATGTAATGCTGTGTTGTGTTGAGATGCTGTCCTTCACATGAGATGATGAGCCAAGGTCGGTGCTTGTTCAGGTGGGTGTTAATGATCCCAAGGCACTATTCAAAAAGAGAAGAGGGATTCTCCCAGTGTCCTGGTCAACAATGCCCTTTGCAGTAAATCACATGAAGCACCTTGAATTGTTTCAACAAAGTGATAAGACAACTGAATCAAATGCAAGAATCATTATTACAGTGGTTCCTGCTTGGTTTGAATTCACTAACCTAGTACAAATTTCAATTTTATTAATAAAAATGCAGATCTCCTCTGTTTAGACATCCAATTCATCCATTTTTGATGTGTGATCTGTAGGCATTTTGAAAGGTTTTGTAATATATTGCTTGGTTGGTAAAAATGGTCCATCAATCCACCTTATGGTCATCCCTTCACATCTGATTATATATCAGTAGTGCTTATACCAGCTGTACCACGGTGTCATGAGACATAGGTTCTTGCCTAGAGTTTCTTGCCCACTTTCCAGACATGGAAGCAAGTTAGTTATTGGCAAGGGATTTAGTACAGTTAACCTGCCTGCCCTATTTTGCCAGAGAATGATGTGAGAAGAATTGAATGAGAAAAATAATATCTATTTCGGTCCGAAATCAGTGTACAGTCTGACAAGCCAGCTTTAGGTTTTTTTAAGTTTGCAAACGAATGTGAAGGGATTGTGTTAGTGGAGAAGGCCAAGAGTGCTTGGAGATCTTGCTGCCATTCATTTCCAGTACAATGTGTTCAGTACCCTTCGGGAAAGATGGAAAATGCAGTGATGGCATTTATCAGTAACCAATTACTGAAGTGTCAGGCTGTTTTGGAGTCTGTCCAGATCTGTTTCAAAATCTTGTTTTGTTTATGAAACAGAACTACAATAAATCCACAAGTGTAGTTGCGAAGACTGTCATTTTGTATTGTTGCTTTTTACTAACAGTCACTTGAGTGCAACTGGTGCCACTTCAGAAAATGTGCACATGATGGTCTGTATGAATCATTAATGTGTTTGTGAGGTACTTTGCAGCTCTCACTTAGGCAATAAGATTAGCTTCAACACAGTAGGTATCTGCAGGTGCTCCCACTGAGAAACAGTAAATGGGGATTAGCAGGCAGAGAAAGCGCATTGTCCCCAGGCAGGGTGACCAATGTAAGTACTTGCACTGCTGTTTGCAAATTTTAAAATAGGTTTAGAGTACAAATTCAAGCTTGTCCTTAATCAAAATACTTAACCAGCAACATTTGTTTTTGCAACAAAATTATTTAACTCATGGTGTGACTGCTGATGCTACGTTTATCTTCTGAGGTTGTAGCTGATGGCATTGCTGAAATCTATTGCAGATGCACAATATATTTAACAGTAATGGTGTGGTGGGTATTAGTGAACTGAGTGCATTTGACACAGACTTTAGCTGCGCTTTGACATGGGCATCGTTCTGGCTTGCAATGTAACCAGAAGCAAAGCTGATTTGGAGGCAGGATACACAAACATGACCCTTGTGGCATTACTCAGTTCCACAGTTGAAGTGATGAGTAAGGCTAGTATTCTGTACCGGTTTTTNGGATGGTAGAGGATATTAAGGTACAGTTTCAGTGTGTTAGTTCCTGTCCAATACATTCTCTCACACCTATTGGAGGAATAGCTTTGTGACTTTGTTTCCCATTAACTGACGGATAAAGGGAAATGTGAAGTATTATACGAAGCAACCCTGATGACATGCCATTTGTGCCAGATGCTTTCTACATTTGAAGAGTATTGGTGCAATCTAAGTTTTGAAGATAGCAAGAAAAAAGCTTCTCTGCTTTCTTACTAGTAACTGATTTGGGCTAACTAATTTTTTTTAATGAAATGTTCATTAGCAACTGAAACTGGAAGTGTTGTATTTGGTTAACATTTACGTGTATATTACTGAGAGGATGATTGTATTTATAAATTGTTGTTACGGTGTGATGAATAGGACACATTCTCTGCATTAATATTGTTGCATTTTGCTTTCTTGTAAAGGAATCTCGATTTCACAAGGGGGCACCAAGGAATTGTAGTGGACAAAGAGGGCCAGCAGCTAAGGACCCGGCACCAGCGATTGCTTATTTTTGGAAAATGGATAGCAGAAAATCATTCCAGGTATGGCGTGACAAAGTAGTCTGCCATTCAGATTGACTGTCGACAGTTACCATTCGATGCCTCAACTTAACTAAAAGGCCTCCCAAGAGTGGAATAAATTTTATTGATGGAATATTCTGAGGAGCAATTTAAAAAAAGAAGCTTGATGTCAGGCCAGGTGAAAATAAAAAAGGATGAATCCTTTTATGATATTTATATTAAAACTAGACAAATGGCGCTGGTAGTCGTAGTATCTGTTTCCAGTCAGTCACTCGTGCATGCTTGCTGTCACCTGGAGCAGTATGTGATGCCACTAAATTACTACTGCACATCAAATTCAGTTGTTCAAATATCCACAATCTATATGCTGGCAACTTTTGACTGTCGTAAAGACTGTTCCATAACCAATTCATTGCATATTTTTGCTTAGATTTTATTGTGTTTTTTTTTTCTCCAGACTTATCCAGAGCAAAAATGAGGAAGGCAAACTACTGTTCCTAACTAACATCGCAGAACTGGTTGAGGATTCTGAGTCCACAGATGGACTGATCCTCCTGGATTCTTCCTTTTCAGAACCCACCACAGAGATTGGTCAGGGGTTAAAATCAGTCTTGTCTTCAGGCAAGACTCAGGGCAACAGCTCGGAAAGTGGGGAGAAACTCGTTACTTTCAAAGAGAATATTAAACCACGGGAACAGAATCGGAATCACCACCAGAAAGAAGGTGTGAAGGATAGGCGGGACTTTAGCAAAGGAAGTGACAGTGCAAACAAAATGGAGATAAAAAGAGACAGCAATAAGAGAAAGACTGAACCAAAGAAAAACAACAATCAAGAGAAGAATATGGAACATGTGCGAAAGCAGAATGTGGCTGTTCAGGTAGGGTAGCACATGCTGGATTTGGTCCTTTGGTGTTTTGGAGCTTGTACAATGAAATCAGACATTTTCTATTTCCATTTTGTTTCTTGGTATGGGAATTTTGACATTATGAATGGGAAGTACTGGTCAGGAGTCCACAGCCCAGTTATTAATGTCACTTAATCTTGCAACAAATCTACTTCTCAGCAGTCTCCAAACAATTATAGATATATTAAATGATAACCTGTATTAACAAGTCACTTTCCAACTTTAGTAGTCAGGTTTTGAAATTAATTTACAAAGTGTGGTAATCCCCCCCCCCCCCCCCTTATGCTAATATTCTATCTTTTAAATTGCATCTTGGTTAGACAAGTCTTTCATATAATAGTTCTCTGTGACGGAGATGTTACAATTGGCCTCAGTATCTATGGGCTTGTAGTCAGACAGCGTTCGTCCTTATTGCTACTGAGCTATGATTCCTCCATTCAAAGCGGCACCAGGTTGGGTATCATTTTAGGCAGGATGACCCTTGCTGTCTCAGTTTGGGAGATATAACTTGAGGGCAGTATTGGCTGTGAAACCCAATCTTTCTGTTCGAGTGTAGTACATTCAGGTGCAAGAAGGGGGCAGATGCAGTGGGGTTCCCAGTTTTAATTACAGTAAGAATTGAGGTCCTGTGACCAAACAAGGAACTCTATAGTCAGTGATGGTGAGAGCTATGTCTCAGTAACATTGGGAATCTGTGGAGTTAACCATGTTATAAAAAACAACTTATGAGCAGTTTGCCAGCACTTTCAGAGCCACTGGGTTATATAAAGCCCCTCAATCTATTGGGCTGCCTCTCATAATACTCTACGTGCACTTACTATTGTTGGAATATTGAGAAGCAGAATTTGGATCATAAAAAGCGCTATTTTGGGAGTTGATTAAAAAATAGGTTTCACCCCTTGCTCTGCAGTATCGTGAACATTCTGACTAAAATTGCCATTGAACAAAATCTTTTTTCTTTATGAAATGACATTTTAACAACTGGTAAATTGTCTCCAATGGTTCTGGACAACAACAATCTACTGATAAATATTATAACTTTATTGTGGGATTTGTCGAGTATCACAAAGATCCATGGGGTTAGCATTTGATACATGTTGTAAGAATCCAATGTAGAGTATTTTGATGTAACTGGTATTTAACTGATAATGTATCATTATGCTCACTAGGTAAAAGCTCAAACGGATCTGAGAAAAACACCAGTGTCGGAGGCTAGGAAAACTCCAGTGAGTCAGTCACAGACCCAGACCAGCAACTCGCAGTTTATCCCCATTCACCATCCAGGAGCATTTCCTCCTCTTCCGAGCCGACCAGGTGAGGCAGTCGAGGCACTTAAAATTGCGAATATTTCACACGGCACTTGATTTAGTTTTACAGTGGCTGGCATAGTGGAATTTAGAGGACTGGCTCTACTGGAAACTGTCCCTTATCTAGTCCATGGGGTCGGGATAAAAGTTGTAGGAATCCTAAATCAGACTGGCTCAGTTGGTAGCACTCTCGCCTCTTGAGTCCGAAGGATGTGGGTTCAAACCCCAAGTTGGGACTTTGAAATTGCATAGTCCAGACTGATCTTCAGTGCATTACAAGGGGCGCTTAATGTGGGAGGTGTGGTCCTTCGAGTGAGATGATAAACTAGGGTCCTTGCCTGCTCAGGCGGATGTTAAAATTGGCACAATTTGAAAAAAGAAGGGAGTTTGTCTCAGACTCCTGGCCAACAATCCCTCAGATAAAATTGGTTGTTCACTTCATGGCTGTTTGTGGGACATTGCTGTGGGCAAATTGACTGCCATTTCATTGTCGCTGCACTTTACAGTATATCCTGTGAAGTGCTTTGAGACTTCCTCATGATGTGATATAAGGGGATATATAAAATGCAAGGATTAATATTATAAATCAAGTGAGTTTCGTTGGTCTCAATCCAGTGAGATGTTTGTGTGTGTGTTGGCCTTGCAATGCACTTGAAATGTTATCCTATATAAAACCATGAGCAGCTTAATATTCTGTGAATATTTAATACTGGCTTAGTTTGCTTTATAGGATTGTTACTTCCAGTTGTGTAGAAATTGGAAAATAATGAAAAACAAAGAAACATATCCCTCCCAGCCCTTTAAATCTCATGCTCTAGAAAGACTGATTATTGATGAGGTGCATTTTATATTGTGCCAGATTGGGAAGTGCCACGGACACTTATCAGAGATTAAAATGCCTGGTGATGGCCATAGTAATACTTGTTGTTTTGTTGCAGGGTTTCCTCCACCTCCCTATCTGGTGTCTCCACCTGTTACTTTCCAGATGAATCCTGGTTATACATTTCCACCTGGGGTCTCCATACCAGGACCCTACCTCCAAGCCGCTGGCCACCCTCAGTCAGGAAACCAGGTGCCAGGTGGGAAACAGTCCCATGTCCCTTACAGCCAGCAGCGGCCATCGGGGCAAGGGCCACTAAACCAAGGTCCCCAACAGCAACAAGGTCAGCAACAACAGGTGCCCCAGTCCCAGCTCCAGGTGCAGACTGTGAACCAGCAGCAATCACCCACCAAGCCAGCACAACAGATGGGAAAGAATCAGCACCACCTTGGACCTCAGCAGGTAAGCTGAAACAGATGAATCCTTCAGTGTTACGGGAAAATGCAAACAGTAGAATTTTCACATATTTAGATATTTAAGTTTTGTTTTTAGTTACTTGCTTAGAAGTGGGTGTTCCCAGTGTCTGCTGTTTATGATGTAACTGAGCTGTAAGTATTGAATCCACAGACAGGTTTAGAATATTGATATTTATAAAGATTTTTGTACCGTAATGGTTACCGTGCTCGGCTTGCAAGCGAGAGGACCCTGGTTGGATTCCTGGACAGAGCAAAACCTTGGGCAAGTCTCCTTATTCCATGCGCCTCTGTTTGACTAGCAGCAAGTAGGAACTCGGTTGTTAGTCAATTGGCGGATTGTTTTTTGGGGTAATTATCTCTTCAAAAATAAAAAATAATAATAATAAATTGGTCGCTCAACCCACGACTGTTTACGGCACACTGTTGTGCAAAATTGACTGCTGCATTTTGCCCACAAAATACAGTCAATTCACTTTACAGGATATTCTGTGAAGCACTTTGAGACGTCTCAGCAACATGATAAGGCGCTATATCAAAATGCAAGGATTATTATATTTTAAAGAAAGTTTTAAAAATACGGTGGTTTATATCAACAGCTTTGCAACAAGTGCAAATTTTGTAACTAGTTTTCAATTATCTGCACCGAAATTATCCTTCACTGAAAGTTAGCAAATTCGTATTTTCCGTTACGGATTTTATTGTACCAACATCTGAACTGACACCTTTTTCTCAGATGTTACTTTCAAAAGAATTCAAGATTACAAAAAACAATTGTACATTTAATAAACACTCAATGAAAATTTGTCGTCTTCCGCATCACATTAAAAGCTAGTTAACCTACTCCAGTCCAAGGTTCAAACCCACCCCAAATAAAGACCTGCTCGGTCCTGACCATGTTATTGTGAAGGATAGCCAAATGAGAGCGGGGGAAGGGGAAGTTATATCTTCTCGTTTTTTTAATATTAATGTCAATCTTATTGAGTGATGTTGGAGATATGCTCACTTCACTGACAATGGGGGGGAAAAAGGATAAAGGATGACCATGAATTGTATGTTTATAGTATGCAACTTGGGAAAGAGGAGAGCACTTGGAAGAACAAATTCCATTTAGCGCATTTCACGCGGGGTAGCGGTACCCGGAGCACTTGTATGGTGCTGTAGGCATGTAAATTACCTTTGGACCATGGTTGATTAATTTTCTTTGTTTACACAAGTTGTGCGGATAGAAATGCTTCCCACAAAAAAGATCACTGAAGGTAGGTGATTCATTTTTATTTCCTGACAATTGATGTATTTTATTTTCTCACATTTAGTATCTGCAGGCTGACCAGACCAACCAGCTGTGGAACCACCATCACCCGGTCCCCTCTCAACTTCAGAAGACTTCTATCCAGATGGCTTTAAAGCAGCCCTATTACATCCATCAGGACCCATTAAAGCTGTTTGAACAGTCACTTCAGCAAAATCAAGTGCAAATGGAAAAGAACATGAAGGTTTTCCCAATGGAATCGTTTACTCAGAGTCCTTCAGATGTGCATAAAATGCAGGAGTTTGCCTGGGACTATAGCATGTCAGATATGCGGCACATGATGGGGGGGCAGCATATGAATAACGATCGTCTGGTGAAGCGACAGCAAGGCGTCTTCCGATCTGACCAGGACAGTATGCCTAGAATGCAATCATTTGAGGTAAGCTACCAACTGATCCAAATATAGATCATGTTTACTGCAATGCATACAAGCCATGGTTGAAATGTTCTGCATGTCAGTAGACAGCTTATATTTCACTCCCAAGAAAGCTGTTAATTCATTTAGTTTACACAGGATAAATCCGTTCAGTAAAATGATGTTGCCAGGCAAGTCTCAGAGATCAAAAGATTATCCTTGTCCTCCTTTTAGCTCTCCCGTTCTTCAACATTAGAAGCAGATTTCTGCTCCAGATTAACCTGTTGGGTTTAACTGAATGAAAAGGTCCCTAGACTTGGTGCAAATTTGTGAAAGCCTTTGCTCATGGAAATACAATATTATAGAAGAGACAAATAGGAATGCAAAATGGTTCACCCTCAACATCAAGGAAACATCTGAATTTGATCAATACTGCATGGCTTTGGTTTGGCATATTTTGTGTTTTGATTTATTCTGGATAGTTATCAGGTCTACAGTTTTTAGGAAAGGCTTTTCATTACTTGTTAATGTCCTCCAAGCTAGTTAGGTAGATTTTTTTCCCCCCAGGTTTAAACCAGCATCCCAGCCTGATGTTTCATGAGAAAAGTTTGAACTTTTTACTGAGTGAAATTGACTCCCTTTGCTTCTTCTCCCCTCGCCCCACTAAAGTGTTTCAGAATTATTGACTTATTTATTGCTTGAACAGAACCTAGGGTACTGCCTCGTCGCTCTTTTTTTGCAACTTTCTATGTCTGTCCTACTCCACCTACCATAATCTATATTTCACAGTTAAGTTCAGCAGCCTCTTAGTCTTTGTATTAACATCTTGAAATATTAATCATACTTTGATATAGTTAGACTACTTGTCAAGAGGGCTTGCTTAATGGTTTGACAGTGCAACAGATGCGTGAAAGATTTGATGATCTTTAAAGTTCAGCTGTAAATGCAGAACTGTGTACAAATAGCTACTTTCTAGATGTTTTTGCAAATGTAAACAAAGGTGAATTACTATGTCCAAGGTTCTCCATAAATACATTAGACTGATGTAAACTATTACTGCTGCACACAGTTTAACAGTAATCCAAGTTACTATCACTATATGTAAATGTTCCTTGGTAGTCCTTTTTGCATTCATGGTTCACTGACGTTAACACTGTGCTTTAGACTGTTTAACATTATCCCTGGACTTCATTTGTTTGAAATCTTCTCTCTTAATACACACAAGCAATCCCCAATTCCTCAAGTATTGATTCAGCTATTAGGTAAATTATGCTGAAAGGGAACCACTCAGTTAAAAGGTCTTTTTTATAATGTAGTCACAAATCTCTGCTCTGCTATTACATTTGCTGTATTTTTGGTCCTGAGCCAAGATCTAAGTCTTTGCTGATTTTTTTTGTTTCCTCTGTCTCAGTATACTTTCTTCCTCTGTTCCTCTTCTATCTGTAGGATGCCAAGAGCTCACCTCTGTTGCCTCCTGACCTGTTAAAAAGTATTGCTGACTTTGAGGAGGAGGAGGAGCTGGCTTTTTCCAAACCCCATGATTTCTACCAGGCTTTGGCTGGCTCTCTGGGCAGTGCTTCTGGGAGAGGTTTCTTTGTATGTACTTACTTTGTTCTTCTGTTTCTGTCTTGTAGTTCCAGTCTTGACAAGTGCTTAAAGCGAACAATAGTTTAAGTATTGTTCTTAGTTCAAGCAGCGACGGCAGTAATTTGGCTGTAGTCTACATATTTACCTATTTTGCATTTACCTTTAATGTTCTGTTTAATGCAACTGTTGTAATGGAGAATAAGAGACTGCTATGGTTTGGGGCGGAGGGGTGGAGGGTTCAGACGGACGGACTAGGAACCAAAGCGGCTGTACTCACTCAATGGTTTTAAGTTTCTGTGAAACCATTGTCATTTTAGTTTAAATTAAACTTAGTTTAATTTAAACTTTTTTTTTTGCTTTTGTATGTGTTTCTGGTTGAATATTTTTGAAAAGAAGCTAAAATAAGCTCTTTGCTAAAATCAAGTAGGACTGGTCAGTCCCTAAGGCAAGTCTGCAAGATTAATTTCACATCAGCCTTCATGTCCTTGCTTGGCAGTAAATTGACAATGTTTTGGAAGATGTGGTCTGAGAGAATGAAAGGTTCCGAGAGGAACGCATCTATAAGTTGGTAGATGAGTGCGATATGGAGTAAGGCATGAGAGGGGCAACATATATTCCCATTCCTTTTTACATTGGCTATGGCTGGAGATTGAAAGGAATCAGGATTGAAAGGTGACTGGTATAATACAGAAAGTACTGCACATAGAACAGGGAGACATTGATCATTATTAAAGAATGGTGAGATGGCAAAACTAGGTTGATTCATTGAGGACAGGGAGTTGTATCATAAAAAGGAAGTTGGCTGTACTACATGCAGTAAGGATATAGTTTAAGTTGATGAGGGCTAATGCAGTTTTCAGCAGTCTTAACACCTGCAGTTTATTGTATTTTAATAACTTTGAAAACGAGAAATCCTCTGGGCTTTGAGTTCATAGTCTAGGCTAACATGTTAGTGCAGGGGGAGCGCTGCATTTTCGGAGGTGCTGCCCTTCCATGAGACGTTAAATCAAGGTTCAGTCTGCCTGTAAATTGGCTGCAATTTGCATATAAATGCAATCACTACACTTTACAGAAATTTCTGAAATGTTTTGAGATGTTTTGACATAAGGTGCAATATAAAATGCAATTATTATTATCAAGTGGTGAACCTATTCTGTTTATTGAGCAAAGGTTGGACTAGCCAAAGAATAGAACATTGGCCAAAAAAACTAGTTACCAGATTAACAAAGCTTACAAATATGTTGAAGTGAAATATTGTTGATTAAGTTGCAGTGAAAATGCTTCCTTTAGTGGAGTATTCTATTCCGCACTCAATTCCATTTGCTTCCCTTCATTGGTCTTGAATTACACCTTTGGCTTCCAAGTACTTTGACTAACATCCGTTTACTTCAGGGATCCATTACATTCATCCAGCTCGGCCTGTATTGGAGACCTGATAGAAATGTAAGGAGCATGAGTGTTTCTGTCAATACAAGTGACTTAATGGAGCTTTTTTATTTTGTTCTCCAATTTTCTTCTCCAGATTGGGAGTGTTAGGAGGCTCTTGGGGACATCCTAACCAACTCCTGATCTTGTCCTCTTCCCCCAACTCCAGAAATCGGATTTCAGTACGGATTTCTAATAAGCAATCAGGAGCAGAAACTCTGACTTGATTGTATTTCAACCTCACATCCTTTCTCACCTAGGTACATTAATTGTAACAACCCAACTGTCTGCCTGTTCAGGTAGACGTTAAAGATCCCATAACACTATTTGAAAAGAGAAGGGATTTCCTCACGATATTCTGGCCAACACTCTCCCCAAATAAAATTGGTCATTCACTTCACAGCCAATGTGAAAATTGGCCACTGCATTTGCCTTTGAATACACAGTCTCTGCATTTTAGAGTATATCCTGTGAAGTGCTTTGGGACATGCTCCCGACGCGAAAGGCACTTTATGTAAGGGTTGTATTATTATGTAAGGATTATGTAAATGTAAGAATTATATTATTAATTACCCTGACTGCAATTAGCTAACTCAGCAGAATATTTGAAACTTCAGGTTTCTGTTCTTGTCATCAAGTGCTGTACTGGGTGCAGTCTATCTTTGTTTAAATATCAAATGAATGTACCGTTAACTCTTGGGCTACCTTAGGTTGTAGATGAATGAGACCATCAAATCCAATCTGCTCAGCATTTTCTGTTTTTAATTGTGGTACTGGTGCATAACATTAGCAGCAGCACTCTGCTTGAATCAGTTTTTCAAATTGTTTTTAACTGGAGCATGTTAAATTGAAGAACAAAGATTCTATCGCCAGCAATCTTTTGAAATTGCGTGTGATCAAATCATGATGGAAAGTTGCCAGCAGAGATTCTGAGGATACATTGTCCACTCCATTTTTTAAAACTGTTCTCAAGCAACACTTGTGTGTGTGTGTGAGAGAAAAAAATTATAGTTATGAAAATATTCAATCTTATCAACATACTGCAGAGTATTGCATGTCAGAGCTTCCTCCCACTGGAATTGTTGGGGTAACTTCAGGTTGAATTAAAGACTATTTAGATGTCCCAAGTGTTTTCCCTTTGTCTCTAATATGATGTTGGCATACAATGTAATGCGTGCAAAACATAAGTCACTGCACTTCACATTGAATCCTATGAAGCACTTTGAGATGTCCTCCTGATGTGGCCTATATCAAATGCAAGAATTATTTATTATGGAAACAATAAATTGCATTTATATACTATCTTTCACATCTAAAGAGTGGGGTATGGGAGGCTTGAGAGGGGATTAGGGTCAGTGGAGGTTCAGCTGGAATATAAACTGTCTTGGATGAGTTGGGCCAAAGAGCCAGTTTTGTTGCTGTAGATTCTGTGTAATTGATATATTTGGAGTAATTTGAACCACAATTTAAACATGGGGTGGGGGCAGGCAAACCGTTCTGAAGTGCACTGTACCATAGCTCTTTAGGAAGTGCTAAAATGTGCTAAAAGGTTTCTTTTTAAGTTGAAACTCTAAGGTAATACTGGTCTAGTCTTATCTTGCACTTTAAAAAGTATTGTTAAATTACGTCAATTTTCTCTTGACCATAAGTGTAAGGAAAAGGGCTAACGGGACTAAGGAAAGGTATGAACTCCAGTACAAAATTGAACAGACATGTCTTTGCCCAAAAACTATACTTTTCAAAGCAAAGGTCGATAGAGGGAGTTCCTGAGGATGGGGGGGACATAGTTGCTGAAGGCTCGGCTGCTGATAACTAGGAGGAAGGAATGCACAGAAGGTCTGCGTTTGCTGAGCGGAGGGGACGAGTAAGAGAGTGAGTTTCGAGAAGCCTAGAGGAAGGAAGGTGTGAGGGCATGGAGGGATTTGTAGGTGAGGGTAAGGATTTACAAAGGCTGGACAGTACGGATCTTGAAGTCAATCTTCTTGGAGACAATAGAGCCTGACAACCGCGCTTACGGTCACACTAAGTTTTTTGTGATAAGAATATGGGCCATCGAGTTTTGGATAAGCTGCAGCTTGTAGATGGTGGTCCTGGGGAGGTCTGTGTGGAGGGAATTTGAAAAGGTGAGTTGAGAAGTGATGAAGATGTGGATGAGGGTTTGATAACAAACTGCTGAATAAACTGAATTGATCTGCATTACTTCTTAATCTCAAAACTGAGTACAATATTTTGCGTGCATGCAACTCTAGATTATGTTGAATAAAATGTCTTATCCTTCAGGTGATATGTTAAATTGAGGCACCGTCTGCCTGTTCAGGTGGATGTTAAAAGATCTCATGGCACTATTCAAAAAGAGAAGGGAGTTTCGCCTGATGTCTGGGCCAACAATCTCCCAAATAAAATTGGTCATTCACTTCATGGTTCTTTGTGGGACATTGTTGTATGCGATTGGCTGCTGCATTTGGCCTCAATACACACAGTGCCTGCACCTTACAGTATAGTTGAAGCAGCTTGGGATGTGAAAGACGCACCATCAAATGCAAGGATTACTTTATTAATAACATTAAAAAAAATCTAAAAAATTGTAATTGCTTGATGACATCAATAAATTCCACATCATATGAATACCCAAATATCAAGTTCCTGAAACTGACCTGTACTGCAAAAGTTTGAAACTTCTGCAAACCAAGTACAGAAAGACAACCTTTTAGCAGGTTTCTTAGCTTCGTTGTGTTTTGTGCAGAAAGAGTTTTGAGGGTGAAACTACAAGCATTATCGCAAATGGCAGGCCTTCTAGTGGGAGCATCGGGTCAGAGTAGTGGTTTTGTTAGTGATTGATTCAGTGAATTTAGCTTGATATTAAATTTGATCAGTGTGCTAAATACCATTCTTTGTACATGCCAAGACTACAAAATGCTGCCTTGACCATCCAGAGTTAAATCTGCCACAACATTACAACTTTTCCCATGTTTGCATGTTGGAAGTTACTTTGTGTTTTATTCATAATTTAATTTTCTTTTCCACCATCCCTACATTGCCTACATTTCTATAATTCGTACATACGCATGATCTGTTCAGAAATGCATATATGGAATCTGTCTTTCCTTTTATACTTGAAACTTGTTAAGGAGGTGTGTTGATGATGTCCCCTCAGCACTATCATCAGTTACCTGTGAAGATTCCTGGCTACGTTTAGTTAATAGCAACCATGCTTCTGTGTGTCATAAGTAACCGGCAAATATACTATATGGCCATTGGTATTTAAGTCCAGCAGTGAAATATGCTCATCATAAACCAACTTAATCTCACTCATTTTTGCTCTGCAGCTATTGTAGATTCTTCATTTGATTTTGTAATTGACATGATGTATTAAAATAATGTTTCCCGTTCTTTCTCCATTTCTTCCATTTAGATGCCTAACAGATCTCGGCTGGACAGGTCCTCGGAGTTGATTTCTTCCTCCTCTTTATTGCCCTTGCCTCCTTTTCCACTCAATCAGGTATATTATCTAGTAAAATCCATTTAGAATTCAGAGAGTGAGGAAGAATTGTGCTAATGGTAATGTTTTCCTGTTGTAATCTCTGTTAAACTAATCGCAAGACACTGCGTGTTTTGCTTATTGCTCTTGTTCAAAAAAATCTTCTGATCAGTATGAGACATTTGTATAGATCATGTGGTTTAACATTGCACGTCTAACTGATTGTGAAGTTCTCCGTAGTACTCATCTCTTTCCACTTGCTTTCAGGAAAACTGTCAGAATAACAGCATTTTCAGTGAGGTTTATGGCAAGCACCTAGCACCTAGTGGCAAATCTGAGAATATGCCACCACACGCATTCCACGAGGCCTCCTGTTATTCGCTGTTTGATGGAAATCCTTGGTCTCCATCCCTTCCTGCCAGTTCAGGTGAGTTGTTTCGAAGTACAATTCGCCTTCATTTATTATCTGGCAATTGTAAGAATATCACTATTTTTTCCACCTTTGCCTCACACCCAAAAAATCTCCCAGTAACTTCCAATTTGATGGGATTTTCGCATACAATAATAAAGTAATGCAGGTTTCAATTTATCTTGTAAAATTTGAAGGTTGAAATTCTGTTTAGGGTTGCAGAGATTAAAAAAATAATAATTTGGTCATTCACTCCATGACTGTTCGTGGGACACTGCTGGGTCCATTGATTGTCGCGTTTCACCCACAAAATATACAGTCACTCAACTTTGTAACTTCTGTGAAATGCTTTGAGACGTTTCAGTGACGTGATGTATACCATACTATATCAAATGCAAGAATTATTATTTTGTAAATTATTTCTCCACAAATTTAGCTGAATAATTTGATGATTGTATTTCCCTTCACGTAGGTACTGTGTTTGTCTGAGTCAGGAAAGCATGATTATGACACCTATGTGATATCTTAACCTTTCTAATGACTCAGGCCAATAGAAAAGTGAGCCCGCAATTTTACTGCAGAATTTACTATACCCCCTGACATCTCCCCTCCAACTGCCCTCAATTTTCCACAAAATTTGTCAGATTTCCCTGTATTTTCTGTTGGCCCTGAAAAGTGTATCTCGGGTGCTGTTCTTTAGATTATTTTAACCTACTGTTGTTTTGCTTGTTTGAAATGAGCTTCGTATTATTATTAAATGTTTATGTGATCACACTTAAAGAGACAACTTGTGGGTTACTCCATTGTGTAATGATATCTATATATGTATCAAATTAGGAGTTGAATAAAAGTTCCCTCAGCAGACCCAGAGATATAGATAGGTTTTTAACATGCAAGTCACGGGCTTGAAATAACTTCAATTTTCTCCTTTTTCTCTTTTTTAAAAAAAAATAGATCACTCAACACCAGCAAGCCAGTCTCCTCACTCCTCCAATCCTAGCAGCCTACCCAGCTCTCCTCCAACTCACAACCAGAACTGTTTCTCTGGTTTTGGACCGATTGGAACTCCTGACAACAGTGAGAGGAGACTGACTGACCGCTGGAACATGAAGCGTACAGACAAGCCAGGTAGGGTATGCAGTAAACCTCAAATGACCATTACAGCAAAAAGTAACAAAATTGAGTTTCGATGTCTACTTAAAGTTTGGAATTTTTTTTATAGTTTGTGGTAAAATCAATAACACTTTTTTGGGGGGGTTATTTTCAAAGCAATGAGTGGATTTGGCTTGGACTATCTGCCTGCTGCATCTTCGTCTTCGGACAACAGCTGGCATCAGGGCAGCACTCCCAGCAACACATGGGCCGCCCCAGACACCACACTGGACGACTCGTCCACGCTGCTCTTGGACAGTTTCAAGGTATTAGATTTTATATTCCTCCCTTTGCCCCTTTACTGCTACTGCTGAAAGTGACTCTTGCCAGGGCTTAAGAACATACAGTACAGAACAAGACCATTTGGCCCCATTAAGAACACTCCCTCCACAAATATGCACTACATTACGGACTCACTGACTCAAGCGTTTGTTTAGGGGAGGATTTCATTCACACAGTAGGTAATTCAGCACAAACTCCAAAGACTAAAATCTCCAACGTATCATCCTCGTCTCCATTCTGACAGACAGTTCCAACATTCCAGGCCACATGTGTCTGTCTGTCTTTGGCTTCAAAATGACCTGAATATGGACCTTGGTAGTGACGGAATTAACTTATTTGAACAGTTTGGTGATAGCACTTGTCATCGAAATGGTTGGTCTAAAAAGCTACTTTTTAAAAACTAGTACTGAATCCAAATTAAAATTGCTTCCTGGCGTTCAGGATGAATGTTTCTGCTTCTACCACCTTTGAGGAAATTGCATGTCCCAACAACTGTGTTCGGGGGAAAAATTCTTCTAAATTCTTGTTCTTATAATCCTCTAATCCCCCTACCAGTGGAATTTATCTTCTCACTATTTATACTGTCAAACCCTTCATAATTTTGTACACCTCTATCAGGCCTCCTTATCTTTCTTTGCTCCAGTGAAAACTGATCCAACTTATCCAGTCTCTCCTCATAACTATAGTCTTTCATCCCTTGCATCATGCTTGTCAATCTCATCTGCACCCCTTCCAAGGTCTTAACATCCTTGAAGTAAGGTACCCAAAATGAACACATTATTACAGTTACAGTCTACCCATGCTTTATGCAAACGTAGTAGTATTGCTGTACCTTTCTTACTCTATGCCCTAAGTATAAAACCCACAATACCATTCCAAGTGTCTGGACTTTATCTACCTAGAGGGTATAGGGGAATGCTTGTATGGCAAATAACTGAAGTAGCATCAAGGATTACTGCAATTCATAACTGAAAGATGTCGCCTAAAGAGATTTTTGGGATTTTCTTTTCAGTCGATCTGGTCCAGTTCGATGATGCATCCTGGACCCTCCGCACTGGAGCAGCTGCTAATGCAGCAGAAACAGAAGCAGCAGCGAGGAATCGGCACACTGAACCCACCACACTGAGCGGCACAATGGCATGACCGGTGAATCCAGGTTACACAACTCAAGGCATGTTGGGTTTGCATTACAGCCCACGGTCCCCTGCGGGTGGCAGCCCTCTTCTCTGTTCTCTTGCTGTTGAGAGGGCGTAAGCACTCCACCAGTGCTGAGTGTGCACAAAGCTGCTGCTGAGGAAAAACAAACAAAATAAAAAGAACATTACATGCTTCCTGTCACTTCCAGAGGAAGGGCCATCATCTGTTTCACTCAGTTATCTCAACCACTTGATCTGCTCGTTCGAAAATCCCTCCTAGGTTCCTGTCCATTTTGTACATCACTATTGCAGTCAGGCAGTGAAAGGGGGATGAGATGGGAGATAACCAGCCAAGTGGGCTGAAGTTAGTGTTACATTATAACAGCAAATCTTAAAAAGAATCAACTAATGAATGCTCTGCTAGAGAGGAAATGGTTTAATTTTTTAATCCTCTATCATCTTGGTTGTTGAGAGTGATCATTTTGTGCTCTGTTGAGGAACAGGCGTGCTCGTAATCTATAAGTGTAGTGACACTGGCCCATTCATCAGCTTTCCTCGAACCTATTACATAAGGATGTGCAGAGGCATTCTGTCAAAGAATTTATATGAAGGCATCTTTTCAGACAGGCAAGGGTTTTGTGTGTATGAAACAAAACAGCTTCACATCACTGCACCTTTAGCTCTAGATTTTTTTTTTAAAAAAATAGTTGTTAATGTCAATAGCTGCAGTAGGAATTACAATATTAAATCTTTGTGATACTGTTCTGTAGCAGTCCTAGCTAAAGCGGGGGTAAGATGTGCAGCAGAGGGCTCTGCTTCAAACAAAAAAAGGCAGTACTTGCTAGGGATTTTAAATTAGTGGTTTTTTGATTATAATAGTAGCTATAAATTTTACTATAGCATACAAACCTTGAAACTGGTTAATTTATCTATTTAGTTCTAGTTCAGGCTTTTAATTACTAGGTAAGAACAGCTTCTGTCGGCTTGTTGTGTCGGATGGTCATTTTTAATTCCTGATTTGGCCATGTCTTGCAAAAAAAGTGAACGGGTCCAGCAATGCTGCTGGTTCAGCAAAACGGGGCACAATGCAGGTGAGTGAGTGAGCGAGTGGGTGGGCGAGTGAGTGGGTGGATGGGCCACTTGTACTGTGGGTGTGTCTTACTGCGTGTGCCCATGTGCTGCTCCCATTAAAACTGGGGGAGGGGGGACTAAAAAGCATGGGTCATTCACTGCTCGTCACAAGTAATATTCAGGCTGTTGAATGTAACAAACATTTGTCCTTTTGAGCTTCGCGGAAAGATCAGAATGTAGAGTTTATAAGGCTCAATTGGGACTATGCGTGTTTAAAACCATCCTCGGGTCATCCTAATCTAAATCTGCTTGTTGAAACTCCTACAGTGGATTTCTGGTGCAGAAAGATGCTGGAACTGTGTGGGAAAAGAATGTTTGTTATTTTCAGGTGAGGGGGTCACATTGTGTGTGTCACTGTGAAGTTTGTTTGAAACTAAGGTCACATGCTGCTTGGCACATCACTATGTATCTCAGACAGGTGCTAGGACAATTCAAACCAGAGCGGTAATAACTTGATGCTTGGATGGAAAAGTGGGGGAGACTAAAGGAACTAGAATTTTCCAGTAGAAAATTGCCGTCTGGTAACTAGACTGCAACGGCCTCTAAGATGGGAAGCAATTGTTTAATGAGATGACGACCCTCCCTTTTCCCAACCCACCCACTGCAAACCAGCACTCTGCATCACAAGTACAACTCGACACCCAGCCCAGCCCACAGAAACATTCCACCGTTCTGCTCTGGTCACACATCTCTAAATCTACTCTTGTACTGAATCGCCTGGCCCCAGGTCTTCCTTCCCACTGAGCCGACAAGTCCTAGAAGGTTAACAAAAGCACCAGAGCAAGTTGTTCACAACCTGCATGCATGTACACTGTTCAGAATAGATTATATTTCTGGGGAACAGGAGCACTGCAAGAAAGAGTACAGGGCCCTCGGGAAATGGTTTATGTTCTAAGCTTTTGTGTTCATGTCCTTTTTGTGTAAGAACTTGTGCAGCAATTGCTGGAATCAGCTTTGCCTTCAATAAATGAAACCATGTTCTAACCATGTGTGTTTGTTTGATGCTTGTTTCTCTGCATGTTTTTTTATCTAATGAACTCCTAGAAGAAAATCTCTTAAGTGCAAAATGTAGTGCATACTTTACAATATCTAATGTAAAGCACATCCCAAAGCTTTTCAAGAGGAGTTTAGCTGTAAAGACATTGCCATTATTTCCTAACTGGATTCTTTAATTAATCAACTGTAAGGTTCACTGAATAAAGTTGTCCATTTTACAACTGAAGATTTCCATTCAAAGCGATCAGGTTCTGTGTTCTGGAATTCCAGACCCAGCATGAGTATGAGGAGTAACAGTGCTTTCATTGCAAGAGCAAAGGTAAAACTGTTGAAACGTTCACAAAAAGTAGTGTGCTTGGAAATCAGGAATAACTCAAATAACCTTTTTACAAAACTGCAAAACAATTGAGTGAAACTGAATAGAAATTTTTACAAATATTTTATTCTGATATTAAATAAGTGACACTTACATTAGCATGCTTTTAAATATAAAATGTTACCTCGATGTACTGGTTGAATCCTTTTCTATTTGATAATGCTGTTAAAATTCTAATATTCACAAACCTGGTTTGTTTTTGTTCTTCCATTGCAAACATGACCATGGTCTCTGAACTCCTCACACTATATAAGATGAGTAAACAGACCTTGAATGTTTTGGAAATATACATAAAGTAGGACCCAATACCTTCACTGATTACTATAACAACAACTTGCATTTATTTAGCACGCTTCACGCAAGGTAACGTCCCGGATTAAGCTTTAGAGTACGAATGTCACAGTTGTAACTCGACTGAAATGCTGTACATAATGTTCTGCTAGCGACTTGGTGTAACAATTTTGACGATGTGTGCCTCTAATCCATCCACCGTGCTCATGCCATCAGTTGCTACACTCAAAATATCTCGCTTAGGGTCATTCAAGCATCAAGCAAATGCCACTAAACCGTTTAAAATAGCCTGGTTTCAAAAAATGTGTGGGGAGAAATTTGTCCTGGGTTTAGATTGACTAGCATTTTATGTCCTGAATTTGTCAAATTCTTAAATACTGCCTTAAATTTGAAAACTTCTACAAAAATTTGCAATGAATGTACAGCATGGAAATGGCCCACTCGGCCCAAGGGTCTGTGCCGAGTTTATACCCATAAATACCACACAAGTTTTTACCCATAAGTTCCTCCCTTATCCTGCTATCCCTTTCTTAGGTGAAGGTCTGGCTTCTATCTGGGTCAACCACCGCTTCAGGCAGCAAGTTCCACAATCTTATTAATCGCATGAAGTAGTTTCTCCTAAATTCTCTTTTAGATCCCATGGTCATTCTTCATATATTAAATGCATTATTATAAGTTCTTTTAACAACTTTAAAGTTAGGGTGGAATTCAACAAATTGCCAAATTCTGGACACTCTTAATATGCTACGTAAATGAGAGAATCTACATTCAGGTGGAATTTCTCCCTGCTCAGATTTCTGTCTGGGAGGTGAAAAATTCAGCACAAATTTAAATGTTTGCATCTGATATGTTGTCCATGTTCAACTGTTTGACGAAGATTGAAGGGAAGATACCAATATTTTCTTTGCATTGCCCTTCAAGCCAGTCCTGATTCACTGCGGAGAGATGCAAGAAACTCAAGTCACTGAAACAACATTGAAATGAGATCCATGCAAGCTAGAGAAGGGGAGTGAAATGTACCTTTCAGAATGCACTGGTATTCATTTTGATTATTACCCAAGTGCTGCTAAATAGGGCCTTTGGCAAGATATGCGTACAATAGGAGTCGCGTAGCATAGTGCTTAGAGCACTCACCTCGCAAACGAGAGGACCTGAGTTGGATTCCTGGGCAGGGCGAAACATGGAGCAAGTTTCCTTACTCCACACGCCTCTGTTTACCTTGCAGTAAGTAGGAACCTGGTTGTTAGTCGAATGGCAGATTGTTTTCTGGGGGTAATAATTCCTTCAAAAAAAATTAATAATTTGGTCATTCAATCCACAACTGTTTGTGGAACCCTGCTGTGCTGTATTTTTTCTGTTTTAGAAGCTCAACTGTGAAACAACAGACATGTAACACACATACTGTGCTTCCATTCTCTTTCTCCCTTTTGAAATCTTAGGTGAAGAATTCCTTCATTCTTACCTTGTGCTAAAACGTGAATGATGTCACCCTCTTGAAAGAGCAGATCGCCAGGTTCTGAGGTCTCGTAGTCATACAGTGCCATTACCTGGATACATCACAAGATTGGTTTGGATGAAGAAGGCCCTTCGGCCTATTTGATCATATCTTTCCTGAATTACCTCTCTCTTCCCCCAACCCCACACTTCATCTTCCCATCACAGCCTCAACCACCTTTCCTGGCAATCTGTTATGGTCATTAATTACCCCTATAAATGAATAATAATGAAAAAGAAATGAATTTAGAGATGTTTCAAAGTATAGTCAAAATAGTTTTTCAGGAGGTTTAGAAAGCAGGGTTTGAAATAGCAAGGTGAAGATGATTTTGGAAGAGAGTTTCAGAGATCAAGGGTGTGTTTGAGGGTTCAGCTTACAACAGTGAAGCGTCGGGGGGGGGGGGGGGGGCTATAAAGTTGCATCAGAAGAGGGATGAACGAGGGTCTAGGAAGTACGACTAGAAAAAATTACAAAGATAGGAGGTTGCAAAAGCTTTGGAAGGTTTTGAAAATGATCCCTTTACCGGGGCAGGGATGAGAGTGATGAAAGTGCAAGGGAGATTCAGATCAGAGCTTCAATGCACTCCCTTTCTACCATCTCATGTCAATTACAATGTACTTATATTAGCAACTTGTGGCCATCCCAGATCCTTGGGACGTCTTCCCTACGTGAAAGGCGCTATATACATGTCATTTTGTATTGTATATTACCTTCAGATATTTACACCAAATTGTCAGACGTCCATTGTTGGACTGACTCCACGCGCTCTTCATCTTGGTTTCGCTGGTAATGGGAATAAGCTCATCACTCGCCTTGTAACTAATGGGAAGAACCGTAAGAGATGGGAAAGAATTGAGCATATCCTCCCACATGAAGCAAACAGGTTGCACGTAGACAGTCATTAAGAAAAGTAACTGGCTCTGCTAACCCAGCAATTAGCCAGCATTTCCCAATAGCTTCTTGATTTTTTCACATAAATGACCCGGCTTTTCCAATCACCTCCTAACTTATAAGCAGTAAATTTAATACAGTATCAACGTTGATGTGAGAGTTGCTACGCTATCCTTATGAGAAATTAATGACAAATTATGGGTTTTCAAACTTGTCAAAGAAACCTTATAGTCAGCTTCACTGATGTCTGACATGGTGAATGCACAGACCAGTTAAAACATACAGTCTCGAGTTTGATCTGTAGTCTGTGCTCAATTAGTGATCTCACGCGGAGTGGCAATAAGGGAACTACAACTGCTTCAGGATATCTGGGCAACAGGAAGGGGGGTATATCATCTATTTAAAGAGGGTATAAAGCGATTACTAATTCAAGAAACCTGTTATTTTAATTTAACTTCATTTATATTCCTTTCCCTCCTAATCCACATTAACTAATCAATGAATTACTCATCTCGATTATGATGCTGTGCGTTAGCTGCCTATATAGCAATTTTCACTCCATTTCTAATCAACTATATTTTGTGGAGTGATCCGAGATGTTCATTTTCAGGTGTAAAGGGTTGCATAAGTGCAAGTTAATATTGTTATTGTTACTGCAGAGGATGCAATCAACATGTATTATAATAATATTAATAATTTGGTCACTCAATCCATGACTGTTTGTGGGATGTCGCTGTGTGCAATTGCTAACGCGTTTCATCCACAAGGTAACGCAGGCAAGCCACTTCAGAATATATTCTGTGAAGCGCTTTGAGATATCTCAACGATTTGATAAAAGCACTATATCAAATGCAAGGATTATTATTATTATTCGTTCATCTGAGGAGCACAAAAAAACAAAACAAAATGTTTTGGAAGGCTCCTATTTTGATGAAGCCATCGAGAAGATCTGAAAAGCCTTGATCTTACCTCAGACCAAATATGCACTCGGTTAGTTTGAACTTCTTACAAATAGCAGCCTGCAGTTCAATGTGCGTTATTCCTGGCTTCACGCGCAAAACCACCGTGTACTTGAAGTGCACTTTGACAATGGAGGGTTTTGGTATGGGTTGCTCCGTGTGCTGCCTCACAAAGAAGAAATTATTAGCAACCTGTCATAGACCCACTCCCAACTTTGTGCATCGAGCTGCCAGCAATTCTAGAACATGGCCTGGGGGACTGACAGCTGCAGTTATCTTTACAGCCTTTGTATTCTGTCTCCATTCAGTTTTGTGGAGTCCTGCAGCTCAGTGGTTAGAGCACTCGCTTTGCAAGTGAGAGACCTGAGTTCAATTCCAGGCAGAGGGCGAAACCTTGGGCAAGTTTCCTTACTCCACACAGAGCCTAATAATAATCCCTCCAAAGCCAAAAACAATAATAAATTGGTCATTTTCAATCTATGACTGTTTGTGGGACATTGCTGTGCGCAATTGGCTGCCGCGTTCGCCCATAAATATACAGTCAATTCACTTTACAGTGTGTTCTGTGAAGTGCTTTGGGACGTCCTCCCGACGTGAAAAGCGCTATATCAAATGCAAGGATTATTATTATTATCATTTTACTCCACAATCATAATTCGAGGAAGATGTGCAATCAAAGGACAGTTCATTGGTACAGAGCAACAACAACAATAACAAACTGCATTCATCTGCAGCCTGTGGAGTTGGGAAGTCTGGCGAGCAGGGAGTCAACATAGTCAACAAAGTTAACACAATACAATGGTTCTTTTCTTGGATACTCTTTGGCCTCCTTACCTGAACCTTGCGTGCAGGTTCTCCCGGCTGATGGGATCTGCCTGCGAATTGATTCTCACCTGAAAGGCAAAAGCCAGTGTGCGAATAGTTTCACTGAACCCTTAAGAAAAAACATTACATCAAACTCAGCACATCCTCCCGGAAGCAAACTGTTGCGATTTTCGCTGCTTGCTTGCAAAATTGCACATCCTCCACTGCAGCTATCTGAGCAGATCCCATTTCCCCATTCTGCAGTCGAGGCTTGATGTTTGCAACCTTTTCCCATTTGATATGCGCAACTTCCAACCCATTGTACATCCAAAGGTCACAGCAAAGAAAGGCGAGAGACGGCTCCTACCTGTCACTTTCAAGCTTGTCTTTTCAGGGGCTACTGTGGTGGGAGGTGCCGGGATTTGAGGAGGCGGAGATTTTTGTTCCTAATTGAGAAAGACAAATCACTTAGAGAAAGACAATTCACTATTCCTAATATTACATTCGGAAATTAAATATTTTTTATTGTAAGTGGAAGGTGATGGCTTTGTGTCCCAGAGCCATGTCACCTCACTTTAACAATAATAATCCTTGTATTTGATATAATAATAATAATTGTTATTTTTGCATTTTGCATAGCGTCTTTTACATTAGGAGAACGTCCCAAGGCACCTCACATGATATACTGTGAAAGGACTGTGTGTTGTGAGCCAACCATATTAAGACGACAAGATGTTTCAAAGTGCTTCACAGGATTTACGATCAAATATAGTGACTGTGTATTCTGTAGGTGAACGTACATAACAATGTCCCACAAACAGTCATGATTTGAATGACCAATTTTATCTGGGGAATTGTTGGCAAGGACATCCGGAGAAACCCCCTTCTCTTTTTGAGTAGTGCTGTGGGATCTCTAACGTCCACCTGAACAAACAGACAGACGTCCAGGGCCTTGACCTAATGTCTCATCCCGAAATCACCTCCAACTATGTAATCTGGATTGTCAGCCTACACTGGGAGTTTGGGTGAAGCTCAGTGTTTCTCAGCATGGCTGCTAGTCTGATCACCACACATTTGTGAGAAAGACACTGGGAGCTTAAACTGCAGCATCTAACCTGAAGGATTTCTTAACAAGATTCCTCCATAAAGCATTCAAGCCAATGTGAAGTGGAAGTCGGTCAACCTGACTCTGCTCCGCTTCACTGCAATCCACTTCTAGAGTGGAAATCCTATTGCTTAATGGGAACGGAAGAAGATCCAGTCGATAATTAATCCTTACTTATCCAACAGTGACATCTCTTTACGTGAGAACAGAATGGGTTGCACACTGTATATCACAAGGCACCCAAACAAGCCAAACAAGATATTATTCTCTCAATAAAATCCAAACCATTTATTCATGCATACGGCATACAGGATACTAGGCTTTATAAATAGGGCCATAGAATACAAAAGTCAGGAAGTTATGATGAACCTTTATAAAACACTGGTTAGGCCTCAGCTAGAGACTGTGTTCAGTTCTGGGCACCACACTTTAGGAAGGATGTCAAGGCATTGGACAGCATCCAAAGGAGATTTACCAGGATGCTACCAGGAATGAGGGACTTCAGTTATCAGGAGAGGTTAGAGAAGCTAGGATGATTCTCCTCGGAGCAGAGAAGGTTAAGAGGAGACTTAATGGAAGTTTTCAAAATTATGAAGGGATTCAATAGGATGAAAAAGGAGAAACTGTTTCCACTGGTGGGTGGGTCAGTAACCCTAGGGCACCAAGTTAAAACAGTTAAAAGAAACAGAGGGGAAGTGAGGAGAATTTTTTTTCACACAGCGAGTCATTCAGATCTGGAATGCATTGTCTGAAATGGTGGTGGAAGCCGATTTCATAACAACTTTTAAGAGAAAAGTAGATAATTATTTGGGGAGGACAAGTTTGCAGGGCTTTGGGGAGAGCGCGGGGGAGTGGGATTGATTTGGACAGCTCTTTTAAAAGAGCCAGCTCAGGCACGATGGGCCAAATGGCCTTCTTCTGTGCAGTATAATTCTATGATTCTATGATTTTATGCTTGCTCATTTTTTTTACCTTCGCAGGCTCCAGTTGCTCCAGGTAGTTGGAAGGGACCAAGCCAAACTAGCAGGAGAGGACAAAAACAGTTAAACACCGGAGACTAGTATCCATTGGTATGGAGCAGTTACTAATATGATAACATCACCCATCTTAAACAGGCTAATCTAGAGTAAAACACCAAGAAGCACTGTAATAAAGACCTTTAACGCCCTCCTTGGTCTTGCTCCTCCCTACATCCGCGACTGCCGGAAACTTTACCAACCCGTTCACTTCCTCTGCTCCGCGAGCACTGCCCTGCTCGATGCCCCTCGCCCAGCCCGCCCCACCGTTGGCAGTCGGTCTTCAGCCTTTTTCCCCACCAATCTTTAGAACTCCATCCTTGACCCCCACCACCTTGCCCCCTCCCTTGCCTCCTCCATGGCCCATCTCAAGACCTTCTTCTTCGACTGCGCCTTTGGTCATCTTCCCACACCCCCATTTGGTATAGCGCCGTATCACATTGTTGTGGTGTCTAAAAGCGGTTTGCAGAATTTTACTGTGAAGGGACTGGAAGTGACTGGGTATTTGAAGGCAAATGCAATACAGGAAAAGCCACGCAAATGACCATGAACTGAAATTTGTAGACTGGGCAACTAATTCATATAGTGAACGGGATTAGAGTTCAGCAACAGAGGGTGGGGAGGAGATCTGAATATCGGGAGGTTTGTCACTGTGAGCAGTGAGTAAGGGCAGCCTGTCCATGAAAACAGTGAAAGGGGCCCATCAGTATTATCAGCGTCTCAGTGAGGAGAGAAAGGCTCGACAGGTAATAGCACCACCAACATATCGTACATACCACCTCCTTGCAAATCAGGTCATTTTTATTTATATTTCTGGAGTGTAAGCCTAGCCAGGAGCTCAAGTTTCAGACCTGCAAAAAACCTCCTGGCCCTGAGACAAGTGTGCCATTGAATCAGCCCAATTAACATCACCCTCAAACTGGCTGAGTTTTGAGAATTTTGACTGGCCTGATCAGAGGAAGCTGCAAACAGGAAGAGAAACTGAAAGTCCAGACCAGCTCATTGAGCACAAGATGTGTTTTGCGCACAAAAAAGCTGCTTCCTCTTCTTGTTCGAAGCGATTTCCAACACGCAGCTCCAGTTACTGGGATGGTGCAAGGCTGATACAAAGGAATTGTAATTATAATAACAATAATCCTTGCATTTGATATCAGCATCTTACACTTTGTGAAGGACGTCTCAAAGCACCTCACAGGATTTACTGCAAAGCGCAGTGACTGTGTGTTTTATGGTTGAACGTGGCTCAACTAACTTGCACACAGCGAAGTACCACAGACAGAGCCATGAAGTGAATGAGGGGGATTGTTGGCCAGGACACTGAGAGAAATTCCCTATCTTTTCAAGGCGAAACACGGCAGCCAATTGCACACATAGTAGTGTCCCACAAACAGTCGTGGATTGAGTGACCAAATTATTATTTTATCGAGGGATCTTTTCAAATAATGCCAGGAATATAGGACCTTGGTCAAATATCTCATCAGAAGAATGACACCTCCGACAATACAGCACCCACCCCCTCCTCCTCACATTGGCATATCAGCCTGGACTATATGAGTTCAAAGACTGCAGGGCTAAAGGAACTCACCACCTCCTGCCTATTAGCGCACAGCTCTGCACACAGACATAGACCCAGAGAGAGAGACAAGCTACTGTCTGACTCAGAAGTGAGAGTGCTGCTGACTGAGCCTGTCTGACACCTGGCCTCATTGCTGCCTTTGACGGAGCAGAGCTCTGGTCTGGCTCAGGCACTCACCTTGTTGTTAAACATGACTGTAGCCCAACTGTCATCTCCTTTCTCCAGGACACTGACTATGTTTCCCGACTGCACTCTCAGCTCCTGTTCATTTTTAGGAATGAAGTTAAACAGAACCCGGTAAAGTTCTCCCTGCAGGGACCTGGAACAAGAGAGAGAAGTCTTGGAAACATAGAAACATCTGGAGATCTGCCAACAAGGGTCCTGACTGCGGGGCTAAAGGAACTCACCACCTCCTGCCTATCAGCGCACAGCACTGCACACAGACACAGACATAGACCCAGAGAGAGACACAGAAGCATAGACCCAGAGAAACACATTGACACAGATAGAGAGAGACACAGTCATGTAGAGACACTCACACACTCACAAAGACACACGCACAAACACAGAGAGAGCCACACAAACAATCGCAACAATGAGGCCTCCGAGCGGAGTGAAGCCCATTTTCTGCATGTGTGTCCGGAGCCGCCCCACCCACAGTTGCGTTGGAGGTGGTTCCTCCCAGGTCCACTTCACACCTTGTTGAGGGTGTCTCTAGTTGTTGGTATGGCTGCCTGGTCTCTCGCGGGTCCGTTGGGCTGCACTGCTGTAGCCGCTGCCCACAGTGATGTCGGATAAACAGACAGCAGAGGACATGGGGGGGCAGACACTTTAAGGGGTTTATAGCAGGGCTAATAACCCACAATATGGGTGTAGAATCCAAAGTACCAAACCCTTTATTTAATCATTTCCCCAAACATTTATTCCACTTCCTTTCCCAACTCTCTATCCACCTCCCCCGAAGGCATGGGATAATAATAACAAATAATAATAATACATGCCTGTGCCGGCTCTTTGAAAGAGCTGTCCAACTAGTCCCCGGCTCTTAAATCATTGCCCTGCAATTTTTTCCTTTTCAAATATCTATCCAATTCCCTTTTGAAAGAGAGCCACTGCGACTTACTTCAGTATTTCTGGAGGTTTTGTTTTGGAGACGGTTTCTGGGACCTGTTAAGATAGAATTGAAGAGTTATATGTGATGAAGCGGTAACCACAGTTGCTAGGAAACATCAGGCCTTGCACTGGAGAAAGGCAATTACACTGCGCACATGAATCTACTAGATACATAGAGAGCCGTGGGCCACTGTGGACACATAGAGTTACAATATCTGACTAAGCAGACAAGGGACAAGACCTGATATCTTCCTATAATTGTTCAAGGTTACACTCTCTACAGAGGACACACTCTAATTCAGTTAGACCTAACCATGCATTCACCCACTAAGCTTTTTGTTAAGACAGTAATTCACATTTCTTCAATATAAAAAAATCTTGCTTATCATCAATAACTTTCACATATGACATATAATAATCATTGCATTTGATTAGAGTGCCTTAACACTTCGGGGTTACATCTCAAAGTGCTTCACAGGATTTACTGTAGAGAGTAGTGACTGCGTATTTTTATAGGCAAACACGGCAGCCAATATGCACACAGCAATATCCTACAAACAACCTTGGTGTTAAAGACCAATTATAGCTGGGTGTCTTAGATGTAGAAGAAACATCTCAAGAAGTTACACTATCTGGAGAAGACAGTCTCTTCATCAGAAAGACTCAATGTTAATGGCCTGACCCTAATAAGCCAGGTCCACAACCATCTTAAACAATTCAGAAACTAAAAGTTACCAGAGGCTGCAGAGGTGCAAAGCCCGAGAATTCATCATTGTCAACGATTGATGCCACCACCTGAAACAGAAGGAAATGGAAAACCAGAGCTAAAGATTAAGAGATTCAGACAACTCTCTGTCTTTCCCAATCACACCCTCCACTTTCTATCACTGAGCCAGTTCAATTCAACTGGCTAACTTGCCATTCATTGCCATAATAATCCTTGCATTTGATACAGCATCTCATCACGTTGTCGAAATATCTGAAAGCACTTCATAGGATATACTGTAAAGTGGATCGACTGTATTTTGTGGGTGAAACGCAACAGCTAGTTTGTGTACAGCAGTGCCCCACAAACAGCCATGGAGCGAGTGACCAATTTTATTTTGGGGGCATTTGTTAGCCAAGACACCGGGAAAGAGAAACTCTTTTTTCAAAAACTGCTACAGGATCTTTAACGTTCACTGAACAAACAGGCAGGACCTCGTTTTAACATCTCATCCAAAGGAAAGATATGAACTTTAACACACGAGGAACCTTATCAAATGCCTTCTGAAGATCCGAGTAGTGTAAATTGTCTCCACCTGAAAGCTCCCATACAATAACTTAGCTACTTCCTGAAAGAATTCAAGTAGATCATTCAGACAGCCAATAGCAGATCAATTGATAGACGTTTAGTGTTTAGATTACAGCAGCACATCCATTCCTCAGGAACTTCCAAACGGTTCTTTTAGCACCAGTAAGCACTGAGTTTCAGCTGGTACCTTGGCTTCTCCCAGAAAGTCCTGTTTTTCCAATTCGGCGACTTTGTTTTTCTTTGGTCTGAAGAGCTGTCCTCTCGGCAGCTGCAGTAGTTCAAAGAGCTTCTGGTTCTGTGAACAGGGATCAGAGTGCATATTTATATTCCTGCCCTCATACAAAGGAGGGACAAGATGTGAGAGGGGGAAGGTTCTTTTTAAAGAGCAATGCTGAATTGTTTTGTAATTAAAAATACATATTTCCTCTAGCGGGAGACAACAACAACAAATTGCATTTACCATAGAAGGAGGCCATTCAGCCCATTGTGCCTTTGCTGGCTCTTTGAAAGAGCTACCAACTAGCCCTACTCACCTGCTCTTATCTCAAAAATGTGCTGGACTATGAGGGGTTTGCAACTGATCTGCGGGTTGGGCTCAGAGAGGGGTGGCGGGCAAGATGGAGTTGCCCACCACTCCAGGCCTGACTACTGATGGTGGGGCAGCAGGTCAGGGGACATGAGCCCGCTTAGCGAATGGAGTGGGCAGGTCGGTATGAGGTTGGCTCAGTATAAAACTATATTATTGTTCAGCACTTCAAAACGCTATCCTGCATTAGAGTGCTATATAAGCTCAAGTTATTGTTATTTGCTGTATTAGTCCAGGCAGGTTGGTCAGACATGTAATGCTGTGCGTTCTGCAAACATAATGGTACAAATTGAAATGACAGTCCTTCAGTGAAATAACAATAAAATAATTCTTGCATTTGAAATAGCGCCTTTCATAGGAACACAAAACATTTCACGTCAGGAAGATGCCTCAAAAGCGCTTCACGGAATATACTGTGAAGTGCAGTGCCTGTGTTTTGTAGGCGGATGCAGAGGGAACAGGACAATTTGCAGAGGAAACCTGCGAATGTATGAAAGAAGCCAGTACCCGAACAGCTCCCAAAGCCTCGTCCACAAAGTTATGCTTGGGCTCGGTTTTGAAACCCAAAGCATTCTTCAACACCTCCTCCGCCTCGGTCCACGTCTGTAGCTGGGCATGAGCCAGTGCCTGGTTATGGAGCACCTAGGAAAACAGTCAATCAAGTCAACGTTTACTGTGGTTAAGGCTAAATAAAATAATAATCCTTGCATTTGATACTGCGCCTTTTATTTTTGGAGGTCATCTCAAAGCTCTTCACAGGATTGAAAAAAAAACTCCACGACTGTTTGAGGAACACTGCTGTACGCAATTGGCTGCCGCGTTTAGCCCACAAAAGACACAGTCAATCCACTTTACAATATATTCTGTGAAGCGCTTTGAGCATCGCAATGACATGATAAAGCGCTATGTCAAATGCAAGGATTATTATTAGTAGCATTTAACCGAAATACATTGTTAAGGATTCAAATATCCTGAATTGGCAGCAGGAAAACTTCAATGACCCAAAGTCTAAAAGCAGGAACCTCTTTGGCATCCCTTATTCTTGGATGGTCTTAAAAATACCGCTTTCTACCTTACAGCAAGTTCACTTGACCTTGCGGACAAAACCAGTTCAGCGAGATTAGATTCCTTTAATAAATTGCTCATGTGGTAAATTTTAGTGCAGTTCAAATCCATCAGCAACATCATAAATTTGCTCCACTCGATGTGAATTGATCACTTGTTCGGGCTTGCCCAGAAACAATGGGTGAACGTCTAATGTGCTCAGAAGGAAGAAATTTCCCATCTGGTCCAGTTAGAATTGACTTGTGGGAGCACATAGTTAACAAAGACTCTTAGAATAAAATAAAAGAATATGAAAGCGCTTCTGTCAGCATGAGAACATGGACTATTCAAGAACCCACATACCTCACAAGCAAACAGCTTGTATCTCAGGCCTAGCTGGTGATAGTCTATCAGCAGATTCCCTCTAAGTTGATGAAATGCTTCCTTAAAGTCTCTAATGGCTTCTTCATAACTGTAAGACAACAGAGAAGGAAATTAGGAAGGAAATGGCTTCAGTACTCCAGGGATAATTTCACCATTTTCAAAGTGACTATAGATTAAGGGGATGTCAAGGGAATATCAAATGAAATGATTCTTGATAATAATCATCCTTGCATTTGGTATCGTGCCTTATCACGTCTTTGAGACATCTCAAAGCACTTCACAGAATATACTGTAAAGTGAATTGACTGTATTTTGTGGGTGAAATGCAGCAGTCAACTGCGAACAGCGGTTTCCCCCAAACAATCGTGGATTGAATGACCAAATCATTTTTTTTAAGGGATAATTACCCTTGGAACAACCGGGTTCCTACTTACTGTCATATTGTAAACAGAGGCATGTGGAGTGTTGGGTGGAATGTCATACTTCGACATTGTGTTGAGCCAAAATAATTTGATTAGATTTATTTTTCTAAACAAGTTTACCTTTGCCTCATTTATTTTATTTTATTTTTTAAATTATTATTGAAATAAATATCTTCTACTTATTAATATCACCCACATTGCTTGGCATGGAAAGTAAACGAAAATGAGAATCAGTTTGGGAGGAATGTACTCCCTGAACTAAGGGGAAGGTCAAGGTGCTTTACTGCCCTTGACTGTCAACAAATGCCCCCCTACGGAAAGGTGTACATGCATGAACCCTGTCTGAAAAGATCATTTACCCCTCACACAACAGAATCTCTCACCAAACATTTGAGAGAAATCGTCTCAACCCCTCTCTAAGCAAAATCAATCTGAATGCAAAAGCTTCTGTCTGACGAGCAGTCAAGTAGTGCATTGCACACCTGGCTCACACAAACCTCTTCAATGTACAGAAGTGGCTTACTTTTCAGTTTTGAAGAAAGTTATCCCACGTTGATAGAAAGCCACTGCCAAATGCTCATCCTTGCAGATGCTCATATCGAATGCCTGGAATAGAGAGAGAGAGAGAGAGAGGGGGAAGAGATCAGCTCACACAATACACAATTTCTTCCATTTCAGTTAGTTAGGACAACACTATTTTGCGTGTCGGCCTGTCTCAGTTGGTAGCACTCTCGTCTCTGAGACAGAAGATTGTGGGGTCAAATCCCATGTCAGGACTTTTAAGTCATATGGATTTAGGCTCACATTCCAATCCAGTGTTGGAAGTGTGCTGCATTGTCGGAGGTGCCGGCCTTTGACGAGATATTAAACCAAGTTCCCGTCCACTTGTTCAGGTGGACGTTAAAGATCCCATGACACTATTCGAAAAGAGAAAGGATTTCTCCTGGTGTCCTGTCCAACACATCCCCCAAATAAAATTGATTACCAAGGATTGGATTTTTAAATGCAAATGAACGAGATTGGTTAATGGCTTTTAGGGTGTTTCTGCAGTGTTCACATGACAGTCACATAACTAAACTCAGCGACTGTGTAATTGTTACATACTGTTTGCAGCAACTTGAATACTTGTGTGGGGGGTGAATATTCATTCATTCCTCACTGGACATGTTGCCAGCTTTAGATTTTCTTCACATTAAAACACAACGGCTGCAACAGTTTCACAATCTTTCATAACACAAAAAAATTACATCCGTAAAACGCAGCGAAAACAATCTCACTGCTCTCCATCCCCACACCCACCCATATACACACACACTCACACACAGATACACCAAAATCTTTCAGTTCTTGCCAGATGGAATCATTTCAAAAGGATCACATCCTCATTCACCTGTTAATGTTTCTATTTGTGTAGTTGGGATTAAAAAAAGCATTTAATAATAATAATTCTTGCATTTGATACAGTGCCATATCACGTCGTTGAGACGTCTCAAAGCGCTTTACAGAATATATTGTAAAATGGATTGACTGTGTATTTTGTGGGGGAAACACAGCAGCCAATTGCACACAACAGTGTCCCACAAACAGTTGTGGAGCGAGTGACCACAATTTATTTTGGAGAATTACTACCCCTGGTATGTGATCCACCAATTGACCAACAACTGAATTCTTACTTACTGCGAGGTAAACAGAAGCGTGTGGAGTAAGGAAACTTGCCTAAGGTTTTGCCCTGCCCAGGAATCAAACCCAGTCTTCTCACAGTGTGAGGCCAGTGCTCTAACCAATATGTTACAGGACTCTATTTCAAATGGTCGTAATAGTTCCACAGAGAAAGGCCTTGTAACACACTAAAATTTCCTTCCCACTCACTTACTTTCTGAGCCTTCTGCAGCTCTCCCAGTAAAAGGTGTAGGCAGCCAATGTTGAACCAGATTTTGGAGCTGGTCTCCTCTGTTGAAGTAAATATCTTCAGTGCATTGGCCCATTCTCCACGGTCTGCCTCAGTGATCCCTTCATCCCACAGCTTTAAGATTTCCTTTAAACCCATGGTTAACTTTGGGTTTGTGTGTCAAACTCGCACACAAGCTGAAATGTGGAAGATGGGCTTAGGGCAGCAAAGTCCTCACCAATGCAGTTATAACAGCAAGTACAAACTACCTCTTTTTCCCCATCTGGTTCCTACCCTGACTGAAAAATGACAAAGTCATTACAGGAAATGTGATCATAACTAGAACTGAGCCACAGTTACAATCTACAGAATACTGTTAGCCGTTATATTGTGCAACAGTCACAAGCTGATGGTTATGTGGAAATAGAATAGGCCTGGAAGATAGAATCCTGCACATTTATATTCCTGCAAAGCATGAGAAAGCTAGAGGAGGCTCAAGACCTTCAGAGAGGATGTTAAACCAAGGTCTTGTCTCCCTTTTAAATGTATCAGGACTCTGGTCTGAGTCACAAGGTTGCAGGTTCAAGCCCCACGTCAGAACTTGAAATGACATAGTCTAAGATGACATTCCAATGCAGTGCTGGGGGGCGGGTGTTGCATTGTTGGAGGTGGCGTCCTTCGGATGAAACGTTAAACCAAGGTCCCGTCTGCCTGTTCAGGTGGACAATAAAGATTATTAAGACAAGTTTGTAAAGATAAACATGGCACTTAAAAAAAGGGAGCATCTCCTAGTGTTCAGTCCCAAATAAAATTGGTCACTCACTCCATGGCTCTCTGTGAGACATTGATGTGACAAACTGTTGCTGGTGCATTGGGTCTAATAACAGTGCACTCCCAGCTCTGTGTGCAGTCTGTACACTGGCTGCTGTCTTGGAAATCTGGCTCCGGCTTGCTGTTTCCCTGACAACTACAGTAGAAACAAGCATTAGTTCAGGAAATGGCACCCAAGTAGCCCCGGTAACGGCAGACTCCGACTTAGAAAAGACACAAAGCAAGTCAGTGTCACGGTGAGTTTTGGAGCAAATGTATGAAAATATATATCTGATTCAGCCTCTAATTTTTTTTGAAATAAGGTTTGAATCTGCTGAAAGTCTCACCACTTCCTCCTCCTTCCCACACAAATCTGGGATGAGGTCTTCAAACAGTCAAGAGTGCAGTTTTGCCTAGAGTCAGAGAAGGTAAAAAATAAACAGTATTACTATGATTCTAATAATATTACCTGTATTTGATATAGCGCCTTACATTAAATCCAAGCACTTCACGGGATTGTACTGTAAGAGGCTATTTGTAGGCAAACGCGGCAGCCATGAAATGAATGATCAATTTTATCAGGGGTTCTTTGCCGGGACACCGGAAGAAACTCCTTTTTCTCTTTCAAAAAGTGCCAAGGGATCTTGAATGTCCACCTGAACAGGCAGATGGCTCCTTGGTTTAACATTTCATCTGATGGGTGACAATGCTCAAAAACAGTTTGAAGTGTCAGCCCAGTCTGTGAGCTCAAAGTCTTGAATCAACAACCTTCAAAGTCAGAGGTAAAAGTGGCATTGACTGTTAAATCACAGCAATAACCCAACTCTCACTCTGGGGACCCAATGCTGTTAGCCAATCTGCGGCTAATTCTCCCTGGACTTAGGTAAACAGGGTGCATTGTTCTGGAGAGAGAATGCACTCCATTCCAAACCCAGGGAAATTTTCACATGTAGATGTCACACATGGAACTCGATTGGTAGATCGTTTTTCTGGGCTAATAATCCTTTTAAAAGAAAATAATAATAACGTGGTCAGTCAATCCATGACTGTTTGTGGGACACTGCTGTACGCAATTGGCTGCCGCATTTTGCCCACAAAATATTGTCAATTCGCTTTGCAGGATATTCTATGAAGTGCTTTGGGACTTCTCAACTTCTTAGAGCGATAAGACTCTATATCAAATGCAAGGATTATTATTATATGTAAATCTGTGTTGCTTTGGATAGTCTTAAGCATGGTGGCGTGTCTCCGCACGTGTCAGACACCTGGGTGACCCCCGCCAAAAATCCGAACCTCTTGCGACTCTCTTGTTTCCTTCTTCTTCAGAGGATGGCTGAGATGGTAACGGTGTTCGGTGCTGATGGCAGTGAAGGCAATGAGGTTGCCTCAGCCTTGCTCCAGGACGGAAACTTTAAACTTCGTGCGGCAGTGAGCGAGTTAGCCAGCCCAGCCGCTCAACACCTGCAGGCCTCCGGGGCACAGACTGTGGTGGTGGATTACAACCAAACCTCAACCATCGACTCTGCTCTGAGGGATGCACACAAATGCTTCGTTGTCACCGATATGGATTTCAACAGCACAGACCCTCTGTGGGTCAGTCACACGGCTTTAATATTGATTTTCCAAAGGTTTATAAAGCTAAAATGCAGCAGCTGTGTTTTTATTTGCCTGCTTGAAAGTCTGGTTATTTTTTCTAAGTGTCAAAACATTTCAAAGCGCTTCGCAGGATTTTTGCAGTAGTGACCACGTATTAGGTGAACACGTTAAAACAAACAGTTTGTCTGTACAATGGCACTGAGTGAATAACAATAATAATCCTTGCATTTGACAGAGCACTTTATCACATCATTGAAATGTCGCAAAGCGCTTCATACGATTGTTGTAAAGTGGATTAGCTTTATTTTGTTGGTGAAATCCTGTGATGTTGTATCAGTTTTAATAAGACTCTGCAAGGTTTTCTCTTTTCATTCATGTCATTGCTGATTAATAATAACTAATTATAATGAATAATAAAGAATATTATTATGATGTCACAGACTGAAATCCAACAAGGCTACAGAATTGCTGACTTGTGCAAGAAGCACAAAATCAAGCAGGTTGTGTTCAGTGGAGCCCATCACGTCCACAGGAAGTACAGCCTGCCAGCGAGGCATATGGATGCAAAGGCTTGCATCAACGACTACATGAATGAAATTGCTTTGCCCAAGACTGAGATAATCGTTCCTTTTTACTTCGAAAACTTTCTTACAACTTTCAAACCAACCCCATCTGGAAAAGACACTTATAAAATTGGTGAGTAGTTTACTAGAATCACAAAGAATGAAAAGACATGGAAACAATTCCCTTCAATTCAGTCATTGTTGTCAACCTGGTGCAGCGAAAGTTCTCTCGCCTCTGAGTGAGACGGTTGTGGGTTCAAGTCCCACATCGGGACTTGACATTCCAATGCAGCACTGTAGGGCTGTTGCACTGTCAGAGGCTCTGTTCTCCGGATGAGACATTAAACTGAGGTCTCATCTGCCTGTAAAGATCCCATGCCATGTGTGAAGGGCGATATAAATACAAGTTGTTATCGTTGCATGAAGTGCCAAGTGGAAATACCCGAGTTGTCAATGCTCTGCTTCTTATAACCTGTGTATTGGTTACAGCTATCCCGATGGGAGAAACAGCCATGGACGGAATAAGTGTCAAACAAATTGGTCCGATCGTGACAGCCTTATTTAAAGCCCCCGAGCGCTGGACAGGCAAGAGCTGCTTTCTGTCTGCTGACAGGCTGGAAATCAAGGAATACGGACAAATCCTCAGCGAGTACCTGGACCCCAAACGGATTAAGGATTCACGGGTATAATCACTGTCAAAGCGAATTCATCCTTGCATTTTCCTATGGTGTCTTATCGTGTCATCAAAACATCTCAAAATGCTCACAAAATTTTTCCATGAAGTGTTGTGACAAAATTCAGAACACATTACAACAAAAACTAAATTTATAGCGCTTTTCACATAGGATGGAATCTCAGAGCGCAGGATATACTGTAAAGTGCAGTAGACTACCTATTTTGTAGGCAAATGCTGCAGCTAATTTGCACACAGTAATATCCCACAGAGGTAAAGTGAATGACAATTTTATCTGGGGATTATTGACCAGGAAACCAGTACAAATTCCCATTTATTTTTGAATAATGCCACACGATCTTTAACTTTCATTCAGGAAGCAGATGGAACCTCGGTTTAACGTCTCATCTGAAGCATGCTACCTCCAACAATGCAGTGCAATTCCTAGCACTGCATTAGAGTGTCAGTCTAGACTAGATGCGTGCAAAGTCCTGACTTAAGGCTTCAACCCCTAAAGCTAATCACTGAAAGGATATGAGCTGAACCAGGCTGGCACACATTGTGCATCTCAGATATTTCTGGATGATTCTGACATGGGTATTGTAATGTATAGAAAGTTAAAGCAGCTGCCAACAACACCTGACAAAGAGCGAGTTGCTGGCATTTTATTGATGCTTGAAAGCACATATCCTCAGCACATTCTGAACTACCAGTTGATATATTAGTTTCCAGATCTTGCTGCCAAGATTCATCGATTGACAACTAAAGACTGGAGGAAAAAAAACACACTCAGCAGCCAGAGAACGGATATTTAAAAAACCCAGAATTTAAAACAGAATCTTTGTCATTCGAAGCATAGATATACACATTCTGAGATCCCGATTACAAAATCGCACGGGCGTGGAAGAGTCTTATCATTTTAAAATCACCATCCCCTCTCCCCCCCCCCCCACCCCAACCACTATTTAATGCTTCACAAAAAAAAAAAATTTAAAACATGAAAATCCTTATGTAAGTGCAGGTTGTTATTGTGGAAGCTCATGTGAAATATAATTACTGGCATGGAACAATTGGGCCAAATGGCTTATTTCCATGCTGTGCTTTCGTTCTTTCTATTGTGTGGTGTTACAAACATTGTACAGAAAACCTCACATACATCGTATCAGTTGGAGCCATATATTTAATATGACTTATGCAAAGTGTGAGTTATGTGAAACTTGCATAAGTTATAGGATATTCAGTGGGACTTGGGCAGATTGGTCCCAAATTAGGATGGGCAGACTTCGGCGATTACACGATTTATACAGATCAGACTTATGCAAGTTTTCCTGTATTCCTTAAAACAAATGCTAACTGCGTGAATCCACACAAAGCAATACTTATCAGAATCATTCACCCCAGCCTGATTCTTTTCGGTTGAATACTCTGAACAGTTTAATTTTTTCTCCTTTGTGACAGATTTCGGTCAGAAACTTTGTGGAGACGTTCGACGGAGCAGGTGCTCAGGACCTTGGGAATATGTTTGAATTCTGGAAGCGAGGGGGCCAGAAAATGAACAGGACTTTAAGCCTGGAATTGCATCCTGAATTACAGTCCTTCAGGCAGTGGGTTTCGGCCAATACTGACTTATTGAGGGAGGCTCTGGATAGTTGACGAGCACCATGTAAGCATAGCTGTGGATGGTTACAGTTCATTCAGAGAATATTTACATTCCTTTGGTGTGACGGTCAAGAAAATGCACTAGTAGGATCTTAGTTTACAGCTCTGAAAGAGCAATCTGCTTCCTTGCCCTTTCCCAGACCCTTTAAAATTGCTCTTTTTCACATATTTCTCTAATTTCCTTTTAAAAGCTACTGATTTATGGATTCTGCTTCACCCACTTCAACAATAATTTGTATTTAAATAGCGCCTCACAGTGGCGACGCACGACACCAAGCTGGAGGGAGGAAGGGCAGAGGGATTGAAGAAGAGTGTTCCAGAGTTTCGGGGTGTAGAGGCTGAAGGTGCAGCCGCTGATGATGGGATGGAGGGCATTAGGGATAAAGAGAAAGTTGCATTTTAACACTTTAACATATTAAATTATAACACTTGGGAGTTTGAGTAACTGAAGATGAGGTACAGGCCAGCCATGATGTAATCAAATGGCAGAACAGGTTCGAGGGTCTAAATGGTTCCTATATTCTTATGAGGTCTTGGCCTTGGAGTAGAGCTTACAGAACTCCAATAAAGAACTTGCCCGAGGTGAGTCAACACATAGCTAAATGGCTACATGAAGAAAAAAAACACTTCCTTATAGCAGGTCTCTGTTCCCAAATCTAGTAGGACTTGCTACTTGCGAATCATTCAATAATTTAAAAAATAATAATTTGTTGTTTGAAAGGCAGATGGAACAAAAATTTACATTCCTTTGGTGTGAGGGTCAAGAAAATGCACTAGTAGGATCTTAGTTTACAGCTCTGAAAGAGCAATCTACTCCCCTGCCCTTTCCCTGACCCTTTAAAATTGCTCTTTTTCACATTTCTCTAATTCCCTTTTAAAAGCTACTGATTTATGGATTCTGCTTCACCCTCTTCAACAATAATTTGTATTCAAATAGCGCCTTCACAGTGGCAGAACTCAAAATAAAAACTACTCAAAAGTTGCTGCTCTACTTTGAGTGAACAGCTGAATACAAACAATGGCAACTCATTAGCTTTTCTAACTACCAAAAATATGGTCCTGTATTAAATTCCCAGGGTCACATGAATTTGTCTGGTGCTGAAGTCAGCTTACATCTGAATCACTAGGTGGCGTTTCTTGCTCCAATGAAAAATGATGACTTGTTCAGCTGAAATCCAACCTCATTTCAGCAATCGGGAGACAAAGTGGTGACATGCACATTCGCAGAATACTCTATCCTGCATCTCTTGGCTGATGGAAGTTGTGTTAAGTCAAGGTCAATAGTTCTCGTTTCAAAATAAATACAACTTAATCCATTTAATTGCATTCAACTCAATGACACCATTCAAATTGGAACCCACATTTCCAGCCAAGGAACCCACACACAGGTCACTCGGTGCAGTGCTAACCTTAAAAGGAGTAGATCTCAATTGTGGCACCAGAACATTTAAAAAGTGACTTCAACAGTTCATTCATGTTTTGCCACAGTTCTTACCACATCCTGCTTCTTTTCAGCTCTGCAGAAATTCAGTTCAAAACTTATCTGTTTCTCAGGGTAGTGTCCTGTTCCTGCAGTCAGCAAATGGATGTCCTCCCCAACTCAAATCCCTGCTGAACGCAATATCCAGATTACTGGACTGAGGTTGCTATGGATAAATCAGAAGTATTGCAATGGGAACAGATGCACCCATTACATCTGTGAACCCAGTCCATTAATGAGTCAGTTTTTCTTTTCCCAGAAAAGGCAGTTTAAGGAAGAGGAATTTAAACAACTCTTGAAATGAAAATATAGCAATGTTACAAACTAATCGCTTTATTACGAAACAGATTTTGGTAACACCACCCTGGTACAATTGGAGGGCAAGTAGGAATAGTTTTATAAATCCTTAATTCTTATTTTGAAAATAAAATCAATTGCAGTCCATCACTGATTGGCTCTTTTTAATTTACTTTCTGCGCATTGATCGCACCAGGGCTTATACGAATATGAAACCAGAATATTGTTCACTGCAAAATCTTTCCTGTGACGTTTTACATGATTGATTCTCTTCCTCCTTCCCACCACTGCAAGATATGGCAAGAATGTCAGCCTAGCTCAATTAGTAGCACTCTCACCTCTGAGTCAGAAAATTATGGGTTCAAACTCCACATCTTTGAACTTATTGATTTTGAACTGGTTTTGTCCAGGCCGATCACTCCCATTGCAGTGCTGTGAGTGTTAGAGATGTCATCTTCAGATGAGATGTTAAATCGTGGTCCCAGCTGCCCATTTAACAACTTACATTTGTATAGCGCCTTTCACGTTAGGAGGACGTCCCAAGGTACTGGACAGAGCTGGTAGTTGGGATCAGGAGGGGTGGAGGGTGGGGGTGACCGAAGGCTCGGTTGAAAATGAGGGTCTTGAGATGGTTCTTGAAGGAAGCAAGGGACTGTGGGATGGAATTCCAGCGGGGCAGAGGCTGAAGGCCTGTCTGTCAGTCGGGGGGGGGGGGGGATGGGACGGGAAGCAGGCCAGAGCCCACTGAGTGGAGGGAGAAGACAGGTTGGTAAGGGGTTAGGAGGTCACAGAGGTAGGGAGGAGCAAGGTGGATGTTAAAGATCCCATGGTAAGATTTGAAGCCAATGGCGTTTCTCCCAGGAGCCTAACTAATAATGCAAATAAAATGTCATTAACTTCATGGCAGATTGTGACATTGGTGTGTGTGCAAATTGGCTACTGCATTCACCTACAAAATAATCACTACATTTTATAGCATATCTTGGAAGTGTTGCGAGACATCCTCCTGATATGAAGGGGCTTTAACCAAATATGTCAAATTGCATCTTTAAGCACTCCTGCACACTACCCTGCATGAAGGACATTTTGTAAATGCAAAATGTTGTTACAAGGATTAGAAATCTGGATACATGCAATCCTCAGGCCAAGAGGGGACCTTACTCTTACATTCAATTTCTGATCTAAGGCAGGTAGAAGCATCAGCAGTCAAAAACAAACTCCTAGTTCCAATCAAAGTTTTTTCCCCATAGAAAAACAGATTTCTATTATTTACGATAAACAACTTTCTATTTGATTACATGCATAATTCAAGCAGAAGGAGAGAAACTGGAGTATAAACATGCTATGGTAAGATGTAACATCTACATACTGCCAACTTGCTGGTCTCAGATAAACTCCCTCTCCTCATTTGATTTTATTGGAGAAAACAGAGAGGCACCAACCAATCTGTAGCTAGTGTAACATAGGATAGGGGCAGGAGTACACCATTCAACCCATCGAGCCTGTTCTATTTTATTAGCATAAAATGTTCTGGGGAAAGCAAAGGCAGCTCACCGTCAACTTTAAGTTTATCCTGATTCCATGCAATAAAAGGTTACAACAATTTCAACAATAATTTTTATTGTCTTTTCAAAAAAAGCATTAAAAAATCTCAGGGCAATTTCATAATACATTTCCAGCTAGAACGAGATTTGGTCATGAACTTAAAATATTTTATCACATTAATACACTTGTTTCAAGACATTGTAATTAGATACAATACGAGGGTGGAGCTATCAAGGTCGGCACCCACATTAATAATCAATGACATTGTGGGAAGGGGGGGGGGGGGGGGGGCATGGTTCAATGACTTTGCAGACTTCTTAACCTGAAGTTGAGCTGTTTTTGAAAGCAAAAAAATAGTATTTACCCTGTGTTCACTATTTGATAATGTACATGGGCACCACGGTGCTCAAAGTGGAGCTGACAGTCTGTTAGGAGATTTGGAATTGTTGTATACTGATCTATACATTAAGGCAGTTGCCTCAATGAAGCTCTTCACACAGGCCAAGATCATAGTTTCTTTCTACTCTAATAGGTACCACTTGAGCTGCAGAGAAATACAAATTGTACAGCATGCAGTTTCACTGGAGAGCCTGTCTAATATTACTGACTACATCCAACACACGCATTTTAAGGCTACATGCAGAATACCAGATTCAGCAATCGAACATTCAAGTGTAAACAATGCCTGAACTCCAAGATGCATCACCGTATTAGTATTTTAGGAAAATGGCAGGAGAGATTTCAAATTCGATACGGTTGTCACTTCACCACTATAGTGCTATCCTGCCATGCATCTAAAGCCTGCCGTGTTATAGACTTTTATTTAAGCCTGTTAAGAGAAATAACAGACATGTAATACATTAGCTGGAAAATAAGTCATAAATACTAAGATTTGACCTAGGAACTAAATAATCAGACAAAGTTTCAGCACCTATTAACGATGCTACACAATGCATAAGTTTCCCCGTCGACCCGTTTTCATGCCCACTGCTTTAATCTACCACTGTTCACAAACTTGTTTTCCACAGATTTTAATTTATAGAATTCTGTGAACTTTAAAAACATTTCAGATTATTAATACATCGTTCTGATACTGGTTGGCAGAATCTCTTACTCCTCGATCACTCCCACAGAAGATTTGAAATTCAATACCAATTTAAGGTATATTCAAACATGTGTATGTGGTATAAACTGATAGAATGAAGAACACCGACATGCCAACTGTAAGTTGAGTTCTTCCTCAGTTAAATCACACCGATTCTTCCCCCCTCCTCTAAAAGCATCCACCAACATTATGGTTCCATTCTTAAGATTTAGGCAACGCGATAGTGTGAGATTACCTTTGAAAACTGCAAGTCTGCAAAACCTTGATGCCCTCACTGTTAACGCAGTGCAATGCAGTGGCTGAGAGTAAGCCGCTAGCATGCTGACTCAGGACATTTCTTCCGGGTTTCTATTGTGCCCTTTGGGCGTTGCCTGGTCCTGCTGCTGATGCAACCGTCATTTTTAAGTTTAAAAGTAAAAAAAATTAGAAAACAGCTTACTGATCTATTAGCAAGCATTACCGCCAAAGCATGCAATTAATTATTTTTTATTCCCCACACCAGTGATCATTTTAGTATGAAAACACTGCACAGTAAAGCCTCTAGCAACCACCATTTATCCAACCCCTTCATTTCACATGGATTTTTTTTTTAATAATCGTACTCCATACCACCAGGATTACAACTCATCAAAAAGGCATGGCGTCAATCTAAAACGACCATATGGAGCTGTATAAGTAATTGTACTTGAACACGTCGAGTTTCAAGCAATGATTTGCTGTCTGCACCACACATTCATCCACTGTACCCTTTATTCAACTGAACATTTAAGGAAATGGTACAACCTCAGTAAAGATTTTCTGAAAAAAATATATATCTCAGTTGTCTGGCAATTCCGCATTGTTTACTTTTTAAAAGGAATGTAAAACCAGGTGTTTGAAATGTTCTAATTCAGGTACAAACATTGTACTGAATACTGTGCATATAAAACCAGGATAAATTGCACCATGGATTCTGGTTGACAGTAGAATGGAGATAATAATGTATACAGATTAGCCATAAAAAGCAAGCCAAAAAATAAAGTAAAATAGAAAGATTATATGACTCCAAAGTTGCACAAACTGGTTCTTTTGGTCTGGGCGCCAACAATTCCTCTGTACCAGACAGCTGCTCCTGCCTTCAATAATTAAACTGTCTTCCTTGCTGTTAGAACTCTTACAACACTTCCCACTCCTCCGGCTGCTAAAGTCTAAAGAAAACACAAAAGATTCAGTTAATAATCTAGTCAGAGTCCACATGTTTATCTTGGGAGGGAAAATCACTTCTCATCTTTATTCCACCAGCACCTCTAGGTAAGAGCACTGATTGAAGTACAAATTACTAACCACTTTACAGTATCCTAGATATTTGGCTGAGTCTCATCAGGGCAAGATAGACAGAATTATTAATAATAATCCTTGATTTGATAAAGTGCCTTATCACATCATTGAGACGTCTCAAAGCACTTTGATGTATGGTGTAAAGTGGATTAACTGTATTTTCTGGGCGAAACAAAGCAGCAATTTGTGCACAGCAATGTCCCACAAAAAGTCACAGAGTGAGTGACCAATTTTATTTAAGGGATTGTTGGCCAGAACACCGGGAGAAATTTCCTTCTCTTTTCGAAAAGCGCCATCGGATCTTTAACGTGGGGCTTGAACCCAGAACCTTCTGACCCAAAGGCAAAAATGCTACCACTGAGCCAGGCTGACACATATTGAAAAGAAGCTGGAAGGAAATCTCAGGACAACCATTTGCATTGTTGAGATAACATCCATGATTTGGGACTTTTCACTCACTGTGTATGTATAATACCATCTGCTAAATATGAATAAAATAATCAACACTTTGGCTTATGGTAAGAAAAGAAAATGTCTCAGCAACCATCCTGTTAAACACAGATGCTTCCTTCAATGGTGCAAATTAGTACATTAGAAATCAATGGATATACGAATACCATGCTGCCCTTACCTTTTCATGCCACAGTAGTAAATTTGCACTGTTGTTTTCCGATGGCTTCTCAAAGCCTTTGTAGACGTACTGCATCAAGAGATCAACACTATTCTTGTCGAGGGACTGAACTGCCTTTTCAATATCATTATTTTTAAATGAAGTCAAAACCTTCAGAACAGTATTTTCTGCCCGGTCCTAGAAATGGAAAGGACTTAAGTTTAATCCAAGGCACAAACTCTGTAGAATGCGAACTTTGATCTTCAATAATATCCGATCAAATTAAATTTAAGGAGTCCTTCCACTACGATTTCTTAGGTGTCATCTGAGCAGTGAGGTTAGCTCAACGACCTCTCATTCTCCATGTCACAATGTGCTGCCAAATTGTGAATACATTAAAACTATGGAGCGCAGTAATGCCGTTGGCCGTTTCACTCCAACCCTTCTTGCCCTTATTGTATATTTAAGCATGCATTGGCTCAGGTAAGCCAGATTTTAAACTTGTACTGATATCTAAATAAGTTATTACCCAATGGACAGAATGCCCCCCAGCTGCTGTTTGGTAGATAGGAACTAATAACTAAGATTCTTGTTAGCATTTTTAAAACTTTGAACATATTGTAGGGAAGACGGTCCAATTTCAACTCTTCAAATTTGTTTTTAATAACCATCCAAAACCTGCACGAAACAGCCAGTCAAGGCTCACGTAAAGATAATGCAATATTCAGCCTTACCTTAAGTGCCTGATTCTTTGTGTTAATTGGGGGATTTTTCAGTGCAGCCTGGAGAGCTCCAATCATATTTCCTGTGCACCAGTCATTAAGGAAAAATATCCATAGGAAACAAAGTACAGGGTTGCATTGAGGCCTTATGCCTTCAGAGTAAACATGAAAAATTGCCATACATTACAAGTTCCTCACCTTTTCTCAGCCATCACCAGAGGCTCAATGGAAGTTTAACTTTAAAAGTTAGAAATGAGAAATAGGCTCTTTACTGCTGTCCACGTCCACTTTTTAACATGTCAATACACAGCAATGTGAGTGGTAATCATTCATTGCTGTTGAATTAATGCACTATAAATCCTTCACGCAGCAAAGTTAAGGATGCATTTATAGCCAATACTCAGACTATCATGGTCCGCAGTACTCCAGGGCACTGCTAATGGCCGCCCAGGTCATCGGCAGGACTTGGAAGGGCAGAGAAGTCATTCGGGTAACAGATTCTTCCCACTCAGCTCCCGCTAACCCTCCAAGCCAAAACGTTAACGGTAGGGTGGTCCCAGCTGAACAAATAGTGGAAAAGGTGATCAGACAGTGCTTTCAGTGGCTAAAAACGATGTGGTTTTAGCTGGTTAGATTCCAGGAGTACCCAAATGCACACCTGGTGTGCCCAAGCCTGGTCTCTTGCCAACCTGCGCCTATTACTTTCTGGAATGAGGTAAACAGGATGCATCCCTCCAAGGAGGGAGTGCACATTGCATTCAAATAAATATCTCTGGAATTGCCTTATATGGTGGAATGCATGAAATTTTCAGTTTGGTTTGGATCCTCAAGCATGACTTAATAACAGGTGCATGAAGTTTCATTTTGGACCCGGCCACCATGGTTAACAGTAGGACTGGATTGGTATCTACCACCTATTTATCTCTGATCACATGCTCATGTGGCATCCGCTAAAACAAGATGGAATTGACGAATCTGGTTAACTCAAGACAGGAAGTGACAATCAACATCACTAAAAGCTGAAGCACAGAAATAAACAAGTTAACACCTATAACACATACTATGGAACACCAGCACAAGCAACATCTTCAGCAAAAGGAGAGAGAAGGAAGAAGTTGGAGATGTCCCAGAAATCCACATCACATAAAATACTTCCCTGTATGGAAATCTATGAGGGTATTTGGTACAAAAGATTTCAGTTAATTGATCTGCATGATACAAAAACCACAATGGATTAGACCCATCAATAGAGAAGCCATTTTATATGGTTACCAGCACAGTTAAATATAAAGCAGTAAGCTTGCAGATATGACCTCAGAATCACATTAAAGAAGCTGTAATTGGGAAGTCAGGAAATTGCATGTACATAAACAGAAGTGGTCAGAAAAGCAACAATGAGCACAGTATTAGCAGAAATAACACACACTTTGGAGGAAGCAAGAACTTCCACTGTAGTTTCTGCACACACGACTGAGTACCTACAAATAAAAGAGGATTTACAGATGATCTAAGATACTGGGAGTCTATAATGGAGTGTTTACACATTCTGTAAGCTTTTGACATTCCACAAGCTGTCGACATACCACACCTTAAGCACATCTTAACTTGTGCTTGCACTTCCTTACTCATGCAAATTTTCACTTACATTAACTCAACTCCTACAGACATAACCATCCACTGCTCTCACCACAGCTACAGTGACATCAAGAACCAAAACCCAACACCAGATTGGGGTATTTTTCACAGTTTGCTACCAAAGATTTTCCTTAAAAGGAGCTATACGCTATGAATATGGCCCAAGGCCAAAACATTCCTGGAACGCTTACATTTAGTATTTTTCAGTAGCAGGAATTTTACAACATCCAAGCAATTGCTTAATAGTGTTAGGAAAAGATCAAGTCCATAAAACCTGTTTTTTTTGTTACAAAAAGCTCTCATGCATTCCACAAGATGAGTTTGAACAGTGAAACAAATATTTTGGTGATACCATATTAATGATTGTCAGACTTCTTAGCTCTTCCACGCAAGCTGCAGACCATTCAGAATGTTACAGCCTCTGTTCTCTTTCCACATCAAGCTCCATAGCCCTCACCCTTGCACCATTCCACTGGCTCTCCATGCCCCTTCTGTGAATCAAATTCAAGATCCTCATCCTCCACAGGTTCAAATTCCTCCACAGCTTCACCCCACCTACCTCTGCAACTTCCTGCCCTGGCTGCTCAGTGAACATCAGCCTGCTTCATGACCCCACCATCAATGGACTAGCTTTCAGCCATTCTTTTCCAGCTCTCTGAATCTCTAAACTAGAATCTCTGGATCTCCAACCTAGAATCCTTCCACCTCAACCCCTCCCTTTCCACCTTTAATCTACACTCTCACCTTTCTTCCCTCTCCCCTGTTCCCCAGGTTGGCTTTAGCTGTTCCTGAAGCACCCACCTGCCATGAGAAATGCTCCATAACCATACACTTTTACTGGACATTAATATGAACTATTCTATTATTTAACCACTATTTAACACTAGACACAAATCACACAGATTGATTGAGGATTTCTGTAGCCTTCACTCTTCGTGGCTACTCCAACTCGTTTACATTTAACATAACATGTAGGAGCAGGAGTAGGCCATTCGGCCCTTCAAGTCTGCCCCGCCATTCAATCATGGCTGATCTTCTAATCTAACTCCAGCTAATAACCTGACCCTGCCTTATCCCCATATCCCTTAATCCCTTTTGCAATAAGAAATCTATCTATCTCAGTCTTGAATATGTTCAAGGAATGAGCGTCAACAGCCCTTTGGGGTAGTGAGTTCCATACATTCACCACCCTTTGAGCGAAGAAGTTTTTCCTCAACTCAGTGTGAAAGGGCTGGCCTCTGATTTTAAGGTTGTGACCCCTGGTTTTAGTTTCTCCAACCAGGGGAAACAATCTCCCACTATCTACTCTATCATGCCCTTTGGTGATCTTATAGGTTTCCATAAGATCCCCTCTAATTCTTCTATATTCTAGAGAATATAGGCCCAAATTAGTCAGCCTATCCTCATAACTCAACCCTTTCATCCCTGGTACTAACCTAGTAAATCTACGCTGCACCCTCTCCAAGGCAAGTACATCCTTCCTTAAATGAGGAGACCAAAACTGGACACAGTATTCCAGGTGTGGTCTCACCAGGGCCCTATACAGTTTACAACAAGTCATTACCGAGCAGCAAATCTAAACAACTTTGGTTTCCACCAACTTACTTCATTTGTAATTGTACAATCAAACATGCATGCTGATATATCAATTGCAACATTTCCTATAACTCACAAGCCAGACATTCTTTTATAAAATACCCTGTCAAATCAATTAGTTTCCCGATTGCATGCATATGTGGAACTCAGTCTGGTTTTGCGCTCTATAAATGTAATTTTGTTGTTGTTGATGATACATGGTGATGTGTTTCCTAATGTGTCAGATACCCAGATCTGTAACTTAACACAATTTTATCTCATTCAAGCTTTATGCCTTCAAGTTGCTGTGAAAAAAAACTGCTTAAATGCCTATATAAAGACGTCTGGGAAGACCAGATTCTCTTAGTGTTTTCTCTTCCAAAACATGAAGCAATTTAAATATTAGCTGAAGGTCCCAGTGCTGGGGAATACACCCAATTTATAATGCAGGACAGATTCCACAGAAAGCTTGTGCGTGCACTGAAGTTACAATTCATAACTTCATTTCATGCTGCTACGGCCTCCCCAATGGCCGGGAAGGTCAGTACAGGTAAAACAAATCTAAACACTGTACTCTGGGCTAGTGCTAGTGGATGCCACTCTCAGACCACTGATGGCCAGTAAAGATAATTAGATCTTCAATCCTCAAAAGAAATGTCCTTTGGTTCGCTTCGCCTGCCAAAGTCATAGGGTTACAATGACACAACAAGGTAAAGCAAATTATGTTATAACTAACTTGAAATGAGGTTCAGTTTCATTGTTATTGGACTGCTCATCTCTGTGCAGGCTTGCCCCATTCAATCTGTCTTATTCTCAAATATCAATCTACTTACCACATGGATTTAACTTTCATCAGTAGTCAATAATCTAAAAACCTGCTTCAGCAAAAAATAACTAGCACTCCTTTACCATTAAAATGGTGACTTGACTTTTTAAATGAAACAGATTTTCAGACTTAAAGGAGTTATTAACTGGAGAAAAACAGAACTGATTCTATGACTAAGGAAGGTCCATTGAGTGATTTATAAAAAAAAGTCAGTATAAATGGTCTAATCCTCATTTGATTTTTGAATATTCTGTTTATAAAAACAGATTCAAAGGGTTCTTCTTTCAATTTCTGTCATACTGTAGCAAAATAAGAAGTGTAGGAAATGACAATATTTTGATTCATCAGAAAATGCAAATGAGTTAGTTTATAAATGCAAAAGTTACATAGTGTGATACAGTAAGGAAACAGGTCTTTCAGCCCAAATAGATTGTGCCAGTAAACTCTCTGGGTTTATGGTGTCATCGAGTGCTTGATACATTAAAGTCTTGCTGTGCAGGCCAGGAATACCTTCAAAACCTAAGATGTATCAGTGACATTTAGTTCAACTGCAACAAACTTCCACTTTACAGCAATGCCAAACTATAGTATAGTACTATATAGTATGCAGCAAAAGCAAATTTGTAAAGTGTCTTTCACATCAAGAGGACGTCCCGACGTATACTACAAAAACATGATGGCAGCTCATCATTACTTTTAAAAATAAGCAGGACAGACCTGAAAAAAATGCAGCACACAGAGTACACTATTAAAAGAATATTACCCCCAACAGTTGCATTCTTTCAATATAAATCTTGGCACCTTTCCCTGAGGTGCAAAGTAAAAAATTAAGAGAAACTTGCTGTTTTCCAGTCAAATTTCTAAATTTGCAACCTTCCATTGCACGTAAAGGCTGCAATGTCAACAGTGAGATATGACTGGTACCCAGCGCAACACAGGCATCATAGCTTGTGAAAGCGTAATTTATTGAAGAACAGTTGACGTGTCCTGCAACACTTAGCAAGTCCGCTAGGAAAAAAAAGGTTCCAAGATTCAAGAGAAAACAATTTAATGAAAGCCAAGCCAACACTACAAAAGATTTTTTAAAAAACTAGTGACTCACAAAACAATCGGTATTGGAAATGGTTACTTGAAAACTCTAGGTCAATGCAATTTCCCAGCACTACGATCCAATTCTAAATGGTTTACCATCGCTGTCAAAGCGTCTTGTTCACCCTGCAACACCTCACATTATGTGCAATTCTGAAGTATTGGGACAGTGCACTCTACATCACACAAAGCAGAAATATAAAATTTCACATATTAAGTTTTGTATTCAAATAAACTTGTGGAGTCCTGTAGCTCAGTGGTTAGAGCACTCGCTTTGCAAGTGAGAGACCTGAGTTCAATTCCAGGCAGAGGGCGAAACCTTGGGCAAGTTTCCTTACTCCACACAGAGCCTAATAATAATCCCTCCAAAACAAAAAAATAATAAATTGGTCATTTTCAATCTACGACTGTTTGTGGGACATTGATGTGCGCAATTGGCTGCCGCGTTCGCCCACAAATATACAGGTCAATTCACTTTACAGTGTGTGTTCTGTGAAGCGCTTTGGGACGTCCTCTCGACGTGAAAAGCGCTATATCAAATGCAAGGATTATTATTATTAGTTTGAAAGTCTCCACCTCAACTTTTTCTCCTCTCCAGAGTGCGGCAGTTATGATTATGGCTTGACAGGGGTGAGTAGTCTCCACTGCCTTACTCAAATATTGATCTTATTGAGTAAACCCAGATAGAGGCAATAATAATAATTATTATTATTGAATCAATCACATGAGCATCACAGTCAAGCCCAATCTTTTCATTTTCCAAAATCCACACATGTATTTCTCTGCAGGAATTACACGCAGAAACACAATGTGTACGCTCTTCAACCTTGGAACTCCACTAGTATTGCCCCAGTATTCTGTATCAGAAGACTCAGCACAGACTAACTATTGAAGCCTTTCTGGTCTTCAGTAACATTTCAGGTGGGACATGAACCCACCGATGTGGAAAAATGATTTAAGTACAAAAAAAACTTGTGAAGAATGTATGCAAGACAAATGTTAAAACCATTACAATGGTTGCACCCATGACTTCAGGCTCGTGATAAACAATAACTAAAACTACAAATCATGACCAGACTAAAACTAAGAAATATGACCAGAAATTAGCAGCAGACACAGGTGCACACATTTCTTCCTTGTGGTACCAACCTGGCTCTCATCTGAGCCAGGAGGTTGTTGGGGGAAATCATAACTTTTTACTCACAAACTAGACTGACAGTCCAATCTAGTGCTGGACAAGCACTATATTGTCAGAGGTAATCTTTTCTGGGCGAGACGTTAGAACTGACGAGGCATCATCTGCCTGTTCAGGTGGATGCTCAGGACCCCAGGGCACTATTCAAAAATAGAGGGAGTTTCTCTCGGTGTCCTGGCCAAAAAACAACCACAGATAAGACTGGTCGCTTGCTTCATGGTTGATTTTGTGGGGCACTGTTGCACGCATATTGGTTGCTCTAAATTCATTTACACATACACGGCAACTCCTATGAAATTGTTTTGAGACGTTTCAATAACGTGAACAACAACAGCAACTTGCATTTATATCACGCCCCTCACGCAGGGTCGCACACAGAGCACTTGACAATGGCGGAGCCAGGGAGAAGGGGACGGTGACCACAGGCGCGGTCGAAGAAGAAGTAGGTCTTCTAACCCTGAAAATGGGGAAGGAAACGGCAACAAGGAGGGATAGAGGAAGAGTTCCAGAGTCTCGGGCGTAATGGCTGAAAGCGCAGCCACCAATGGTAATAAGGCACTATATCAAATGAGGAGATTTGTATACATACTCTGATGGTGGTGGGGAGGGGGGGGGGGGTGGAGAGAAAGAAACAGACATTTTCTCCAATTTCTCCATCAGATCGTCAGACTGACGAAGCCTCCCAACTGAACAGGACATCATTCACGTCGAAGGAGGAGAGGAAGAGGGTGAAATCATTCAATGGAAGTCACCCTGTAAAACCATTTCCTCAAATGGCTTTTGGAGAGAGATGACAAACCTTTTTATCGTGATTTCCTCGAGTTATTTCTTGGGGGGTGAGGGAGGGGGGTGGTGAGGGGGGGGGAAGAAACCCCCCCAAAAAATCTTGAAATCTCACACAGTGAAGAAACTTGCCAACGTAGAAACTTTTTTTGGAGAGGGGCGGAGGGTGGGGGGTGGTGGGGGGGGGGGGGGGAGGGGGAGAAGTAAGGCGCCTCCGCTGGGATGAGAAAGAAACCACGCCCTGAGCTGAGCGGCCAAGCAGCTGGAAGCGACAACCCTCACACACACACTCACACACACACACTCGGCCTCTCTCATTAATACTCATTCCCGCCGGCGGTGTCTCCGAGGACAGGCCGTGGGTGGGTGGGGAGGGGGTGGGAGGCCGGAGCCGCTGTTTTTATAAAGGATATTGCCTGATACACGCGTCCACCTCGGCCGAGTCGGGTCCCGACTGGTTCTCGCCTCCTTCCTCATCGTCCACGTACTTGTTGTCGTCGTACAAATCCACGTCCACGTTGCGAAACTTGGCGGTGGTCGTGTTCTTGGCCATTGTCGGACTCGAGCGGCGTTTAAACGGCGACCGTTTAACCGTGGATGCGTTTCGCGGGTGTGTGAAAATTTTTTTTTGAGCTTTCGAGGGAGTTCCGAGACCAACGGTCGCACCGCCGCGCGCTTCCGCAAAGTGACAGCCTCTCCTCCGCATCCGGGCCCGCCCGCCGCCGACCAATCGCAGCCCTCCTCCCACTTGAAGCCGCTCTGCTGCCGCACGCTCGCTCACCCCCGATCACGTGCCGAGCTCGGGTTGCCTGCGCTCCTTTTTTTCTTCTTTCCTCCCCCCCCCGCCCGCCCCCAATCACGTGGCGCTGAGCTCGCCTTCCGCACCTTCCGTGAAGTCGCCTAGTTCCCGGCCGCTCGGATCACGTGACGCGGTTAGCTTTCGCCGCTGCCGGAGGCAAAGAAAAGAGAGAGGGGGCGGGGCTGAGCGCTAACGACGTCATCGCCCTTTGTCTTGTCACTCAAAGAGGGCGGGGCTCCTCCATTCACCTTTTTTTGGGTGATTGGCAATGGATACACCACACGTTCACATTTGTATGGCTCCTTTCACTCAGGACAGGACCGGTCTCAAAGCCCCGGTCACTGGGCAGCTGACAGTTTCAAATCCGATGAGCGATGGCTCCGCAAAAGCTCTAGCGCCTTCTACGACTGTTTGCGGGAGGGGGCAACGCCGTGCGCCATCGGCTGCCCCCCTTCTGCCCTGCAAAATACGCCGTCGGCCCTGGCTTTGCGGCGTATCCCTGCGAAGCGAGGCGATAAGGTGCCGTATCAAACGCAAGGGTTATTATTATTGTTGTGTTCCCCAAAACTGTGCGGCCCGTATCCTCGCCCGTACCAAACTCCGCTGGTTCCCCGTCTCCCAAGTGGGTTGATTTCACGTAGCAGTTCCTCCGTGCCCCAGCACCTCTATGTGATTTTCTCCGACCCCCACTCCCCTGCTCACCTCCCCTTCTACCCAGCTAACTTGCCCATTGCCACGAAGTGCTTTGGGACGACTTCAAGTCTCGGTCTAATCCTTTCTGAATACCCATTCTCTCGTCTTCCTATCTCAGTATCAAAGCTGTTTTTATAAGTGAATTCAGTGTTGTGATCTCAACCAGTGGATCTCAACCAGCTACAGTGGAGTCCTGTAGCTCAGTGGTTAGAGCACTCGCTTTGCAAGCGAGAGACCTGAGTTCAATTCCAGCAGAGGGCGAAACCTTGGGCAAGTTTCCTTACTCCACACAGAGCCTAATAATCCCTCCAAAACCCCCCAAAAAATAATAAATTGGTCATTTTCAATCTACGACTGTTTGTGGGACATTGCTGTGCGCAATTGGCTGCCGCGTTCGCCCACAAATATACAGTCAATTCAATTTACAGTGTGTTCTGTGAAGCGCTTTGGGACGTCCTCCCGACGTGAAAAGTGCTATATGAAATGCAAGGATTATTATTATTATTATAACCACTCTTCCTGATAATCTGTTCCAGTTGTTAATTACTTTCTAGGTAAATAAATACTTCCTGGTGCCTGTTCTGAAATTGCCCTTTGTAACTCCAAACCTATTTTGTTTTATTCTATTGCTGAATTCTAAAGTATTCTTCTGGGTATACTTTTTCAATCACCTTCAAAATATTATACACCTCTATAAAGGGCCCCTCCGAGCCCTAGCTTATCTAATTGTTGCTCATGAAACTCATCCCTCTAACATTGGAGATCTTCCTTGTTGCTCTCTTCTGCACTGCCTCTAGTGCCTGGGCAACCATCTCATGTCATGGAGACCAGAACTGTATGGAGTACTCTAGATGTGGCCCGACCCCCACATTATATATCTTGAATAAGGCTTGGAGCGAAGGGAATGACCGGTTGAGCAGGAAAACAAGAATTAGCAGAGATACGATGGCGCAAGGGTATTACTCTGAAACTCCATGCCTCAATTCCTCCGCCATGCACCCCCGCACTGTTTTTAAATCTCCACTGAAGATCCTCCTCTCAACTGTGCCTATCGTCAACTCCCCATTCCCCCAGGCCCGGTGCCAAGCTCCACCAAGGTTAAGCGCTCCAAGACTACCCCAGGTGTAGTTTTATTAAGGTGAACTAGCTGGGAAATGGAGAGCTAATGGAGCCTGCGGATGATGGGGTTTGATGGGCTTGAGGAGCCTTGTGCAGGGCTGAGGAGTTCTGTATGTCCTGGAGATTATTGAGGGTGGAGCTGGAAAGGCAGATGAGCAGGGCGTTGGAGAGGTTGAGTCAGCGGGTGATAAAGGCATGGATAATGATTTCAGATGTTTTGGGAGTGAGGTAGTGGCATCCAAGCCATGACCCGCTCTGCCTTCCCTCACCTCCGTAACATCATCCAACTCCGCCACTACCTCACCCCTCAGGCCGCTGAAGCTCTTGTTCATGCCTTCATCCAGGCTCGACTATGCAAACGCTCTGCTTGTCGGTCTTCCCAACTCCTCCCTCCACAGGCTGCAGATAATCCAGAACTCTGCAGCCCATGTTCTCTCCTGTACCAAACTCCGCGACCCCATCTCCCCCACTCTCGCCCGACTCCGTTGGCTCCCTATCCTTCAGAGGAACCAGTTCAAGATCCTGGTCATCACCTACAAAGCCCTCCAATGGCCTCGCCCCACCCTACCTCTGCGACCTTCTAACCCCCTACCAACCCGCCCGCTCCCTCCGCTCAGCTGACTCCGTCCTGCTCCACGTCCCCCGACCCACCCGCCCCACCATTGACGGGAGAGGCTTCAGCCACTCTGCCCCCAACCTCTGGAATTCCATTCCTCAATCACTCCATCTCGCCCCCTCCTTAAAGTCCTGCCTCAAGACCCTCCTCTTTGACCATGCCATCGATCACTTCCCCTCCCCTCCCTCCTCCCTCCTGACCCCAGCTCGGGTCTGAACTGCTGTACATTGTCCAGCGCCTTGGGACGTTCTCTCGATGTGAAAGCCGCTATACAAATGTAATCTTGTTGTTGTTGCTGTTGTTGTTGATACAGCGCCTTTTCACATCGTCGAGCTGTCTCAAACCGCTTCACAAGATATACTGTAAAGCGAATGGGCTGTGTATTTTGTGGGAGAATGTCACTCTCTCTTTCAAAATATTTTCATCTTGCTTCTACTGCCTTTCCTTCAAAATTCTTTAAAAACATTTCTTTTTAACTGTGATTTCGGTCCAATATTATTCATTCCTGCCGAGTGTCTGCTCAGTACTCTGGTGAGACAGACATTCATTCTGTTGTGACAGTGAGACCATTTTACCAGCAATAATAATAATAATAATAATCCTTGCATTTGATATAGCGCTTTTCATGTCGGGAGGACGTCCCAAAGCGCTTCACAGAACACACTGTAAAGTGAATTGACTGTATATTTGTGGGCGAACGCGGCAGCCAATTGCGCACAGCAATGTCCCACAAACAGTCGTAGATTGAAAATGACCAATTTATTATTGTTTTTGGTTTTGGAGGGATTATTATTAGGCTCTGTATGGAGTAAGGAAACTTGCCCAAGGTTTCGCCCTCTGCCTGGAATTGAACTCAGGTCTCTCACTTGCAAAGCGAGTGCTCTAACCACTGAGCTACAGGACTCCAGCAATGTTATTCCTCTCGTAGCCACAAGATGGCAGCGTCACTCCGTTTGAGTTTGAGATAACTTGTGAAGCTTAAATAATTTTTATGCAGTGGTGATTATCTTACCTCCCTATCTCTTCTACCATGCATGCACTATTACTAGGTGATTGGCATCTCCACGGCCACTGTATAGTCTTGGTTCTGGTGAGGTTCCTTAGACATGACAGCAGAACTGATATGCAGTAACAATATAATAAATAATAATAATCCTTGCACTTGATATAGCACCTTAATCATGTCATCACGACTTCTCAAAGCACTTCACGGGATTTTATTGTAAAGTGTTGTGACAGTGTATTCGCAGGCAAATGCAGCAGACAATTTGCACACAGCAATAATAATAATAAGAATCTTTGCTATGATTTTTATATAGTGCCTTATCACATTGTCGAGACATCACAAAGCACTCCACAGGACATCCTGTAAAATGCAGCACCTCCATCTCCCTCCTTCCAGCACTGCACCATCACCCTGAACCATGAGGTCAAGTGCCTGAACAAGGCAATCAGCCCATCAAGAACATTCCTTCCACAGATCAAATTCAACAACAACTTGTCTTTATATAACGCCCTTCGCACGGGCACTGTCTTAGAACATTTAACTGTGGCAGAACGTGATGCTGAGCTAGGGAGAGGGGGCAGGTGACTGGTCAAAAGAAAGGTCTTCTGTTGTGATCTGAAGATGGTCAAGGAGGAGGCAAGACAAGGGGATTGAGGGAGAGAGTTCCGAGTTTCGGGGCATAGTGGCTAGAAGCCCTTGATGGGAGAGTGGAGGGGATGAGGAACATGCAGAAGGCTGGAGCAAGCTGAGTAAGCAGGGCGGATATGGAGTGGCATGTGAGCTGGTTGGAGAGGTAGGAAGGTGTTCATTCATGGTTTAAATCCAACACATCTAATATTCTGACGAAAGTTACCTTGAAATATTCTGACGAAAGTTACCTTGAAATATTCTGACGAAAGTTACCTTGAAATATTCTGACGAAAGTTACCTTGAAAGTTACCTTGAAATTTGTCAAAAGTAAATGAAGCAAAGCTTCACTATGTCAGGCCAACTACGTCTTTTGCCCACAGTTACTGCACTTCACTGTATATCCTATCTTTGAGATATCCTCCTGACATGAAAGGCGCTATGCCAAATGCAAGGATTATTATTTTATTTGGTGACCTGTTGTAATGACAGTGATCAAATTTCCCTTTGCTTTCCAACGTTTAAAGATAACCTGAGGAGATCAATAACTGATTTGTTTCTTGGTACTGACACAGAACCGTTCCTGGAAATTGTTCGGGGGCGAGAGAAAAGAAGGATGTGGATTCCGTAAACTGTTTGGCATTCTTTCCAGAGAATGTGTTTGATTGTTAATGAGTTGGCAATGTTTGCCGATACAAGTGCCAATTTTTTTCTTGTTTAAAATAAACAAGCACCAGGATTCAACAACGACAACATCAAAATTACATTTGTATCGCGCCTTTCATTTCAGGATATTAACATCCGGTGGCACCAGCCCTGTCGGGCAATAGACCAAGGCAATGACTTACCCAAGATAGGAAGGAAAATTCAAGGACCCTTAAGACAATTCTATGAGTTGACTAAGCCCTTGACTAATTAATTCCAATGTACAGTTTTTTTTTCCTTCCATCTATTACCTAATGAATAGCAAATGAATGAATAAACCATAATGGTTATGATGCACTTCATTGTTTGAGATACTTGAGCCAAGTAGTTTTATAAGGAGATTTTGAGCCTATTGAAAAGCTACCACTAACCGTCCCCTCTGCATCGGTCTGCAGAACATCCGCTCATTAACCAATAAGTCCCTCACAATCCATGACCTCACCGTCGAGGAAAATATCGACGTCCTCGCCCTCACCGAAACCTGGGTCACCCCAGGTGACACCTTCCCACTAGTTGAGGCCACACCTCCAGGTTACATCTTTGACTAAACCCCACGGCTTAATCGCCGTGGCGGTAGTGTGGCTCTCATCTCTCGGTCCCCTCTCGTCCTTTCCCCTTACTCCTCCAGAACCCTCCCCTCCTTCGACCACCTTACCTTCAACCACCCCTCCAGGCTCTCCCTCTCCCCCAGGGCTCTGTCCTTGGCCCTCTCCTCTTTAATATCTACATGCTCCCCATTAGTGACATCATCCGCAGACATGGGGTCAACTTCCATACGTATGCGGATGACACCCAACTCTATCTTTCTGCCTCCACTCTCAACCACTGCTGTCCTGACAAACTGCCTGTTGGACATCAAGTCCTGGATGAGGGCAAGCTTCCTACAGTTGAATGTGAACAAGACTGAGGCCCTCCTGATTGGCTCGGGCCAGCGCCTCTGCACCTCAGGCTCTGGCAGCATCAACCTCCATGGTTGCACACTTCAACTCACCAGCCAGTCAGGAACCTAGGTTTCTTGTTTGACCCTCAACTGTCTTTTCTTCCCCACATCCAAGCCATGACCCACTCTGCCTTCCCTCAACTCCATAACATTGCCCGACTCCGCCACTACCTCACCCCTCAGGCCACTGAAACTCTTGTTCATACCTTCATCACCCCCAGGCTTGACTATGCAAATGCCTTGCTCGTCAGTCTTCCCAACTCCTCCCTCCACAGAATTCTACAGTTCCTCCTCTCCTGCACCAAACTCCGTGACCACATCTCCCCCACTCTCGCCCGCCTCCATTGGTTCCCTATCCTTCAGAGGATCCAGTTCAAGATCCTGGTCCTCACCTACAAAGCTCTCAATGGTCTCGCCCCACCCTATCGCTGTGACCTCCTAACCCTGTACCAACCCTCCCGCTCCCTCCACTCAGCCGGCTCTGGCCTGCTCCATGTCCCCCGACCCAGCCGCCCCACCATTGGCGGGAGAGCCTTCAGCCACTCTGCCCCCAACCTCTGGAATTCCATCCCCCAATCGCTCCGCCTCGCCCCCCTCCTTAGCCTCCTTCAAGTCCCGTCTCAAAACTCTCCTCTTCGACCATGCCATTGGTCACCCTCCTTCCCCTCAACTCCCCTCTCCCCCCTGACCCCAGCTTGGGTCTGAAATTCTGTACACTGTCCACCGCCTTGGGACGTTCTCCCGACATGAAAAGCACTATACCAATGTAATTTTGTTGTTGTTGTTGAGGATTAGCATTGGGGTGATCAGATACAATACTTGTACCCAGGGCTGTCCCATTGTTAAAGTAATAGATAGAACTAGTCAGGAGCAGCAAAGTCCAAGATAATAATAATAATAATCCTAATGCTTGTTTTTGAAATAGCGCCTTATCATGTCATTGAGACATCTCAAAGTGATGCACAGGGTATACTGTAAAGTGAATTGACTATATTTTGTGGGCGAAAAGTGGCAGCCAATTGTGCATGGCAGTATCCCATAAACATGCACAATTGGGAGGTGACAAGTAACTCAAAAGTAATTAGAAGGTACAGTCAGATCCTTTTGCAGCAAACCTTGGTATTGCAGGTCCAATGCAATCCAGTGCAGCTGTACCGTGGTATTATACCATTATACTAGACAGACCAGCTTCCTGCACGTAGCCAAAGGCACAGTGCCTAGTGTACAGGGACTGATGCCAGCAATGATCATTTCTATAAGTTGCCCTGTTGTAATGCAGGGTCTGATTATATGATTATATGTAATCTGCAATAATAATAATAAATTATACACCCAAGAAATATACAGTCAATTCACTTTACATATATTTTTTGAAGCGCTTTGAGACGTCTCAATGACTTGATAAGGCACTATATCAAATGCAAGGATTATTATTGTAAATAAATAACATTCTTTACATTTGGTAAGCATCTTTCACAAAGCAGTGAACAGCCAGCTGTCGGGGCCCGAGCATGGGGGAGGGGTGGTGTAGGGGTGAGGGAAGGCAGAGAGTGGGAGGGAGACCAAAGGCACGGTCGAAGAGCATACCCTAGGGTCCACAAGCCTTGGCTTTTGCCCAATCCCTGCCTGATACTCTCCAGAATTAGGTAAACCGTGTGCATTTCCCCTGCTTAGGAAGACAGTGCCTATTCCATTCCAAACATAAGAATATTCATATGAAATGAGACACGTGGAATTCTCAGTTTGGTTTGAATGCTCTTAAGCAGGGTGATGGGTATCTGTACGTGTCAGACACGTATAGACCAGGAAGGAATAGCTTGCCAAGGGTATATTGACCTTAAATATTAATTGACAGAGCATTACATAATTACATAGAAGGGAGATTTTGAAATTCCATCTATTAAACAGTGAGCTATTTGTTCCACACACAGCCAAACATATTCCCTGGTCAATGAAAGTCTTTAGTGCATGGTTTAGATATCAGCTCCCAATTTGTCTCGGTAAAGCATTTTGAGACGTTCTCATATGTGTAAGGCTCTGATATAAAATGCAAAACTCCCTATTCCAGTCTTCTATACTTGTAAGAACTGTAGATAATAACAAAAAAACAAGAGAGGACCCGGGTTCAAATCCTGGGCAGATCGAAACCTTAGGTAAGTTTCCTTACTCGACACTCCTCTGTTTACCTAGCAGTAAGTAGATCCCCATTTGTTAGTCGGATGACAGATCATTTTCCAGAGATAATAATCCCTCAAGAAAAAATAATAATTTAGTCACTCAATCCAAGACTGTTTGTGGGACACTGCTTGGCCAATTGTCTGCCACGTTTGACCCACAAAACACACATCACTACACTTTACAGTATTCTGTGAAGCGCTTTGAGACGTCTCAACAATGTGATCAGGTGCTTTATCAAATGCAAGGATTATTACTGTCACTCATGGCTGTTTGTGGAATATTGCAGTGTGCAAATTGGGTTCCGTGTAAATAATGATTTTTGTTGAGTATTTTTAGCAATTCTGTGCAGTTGTAAATTGTAAAAGGATAGGTTGGCACGCTGTGTTGAATTTCAGGCCATTAATGCATCACAGTATTATCTTGGTAAAATAAGATACCTGTTGGAACAAGAATTGATCCAAGGAACCAGATAATATCTGTAACACATATTGAATTTAGTCGACAGGAAGTACAGTTGAAAAGTTGAATTGGGAAATCAAAGGATTAGAATAAAAGGGTAAAACCTTAGCTGGACTGAAACCTATTTCCTTATCAATGACACTGTGGTTTTGAGTTAAATTCCGATCACCTTTTAATAACGGCAAAATCCACAACAATTACATTGGAATTGGGTGGTGGTGGTGGTGGGAGGGATACATACTTATTACCACAGGCCAGACCTTTGGGGCAGATCTATCTGGGATAGAATCGTCTTGAAAATCTGGGAGTGGTGTGTGGGAGCTATCAAGAGGGACATCATTCAGGGATGTGAAGAGTGATTTCAGAACAGGTTGCCAGGAAGGTTGATTGAGACCAGGATACTGGATTCATTAAAAAAAGCATCTTGATGCTCTGATGAGAAGATGTTCTGGAAGGATGAAATCAAATGGGCTGAAGGTTTTTTTTTATCCGAACCAATCTTGTGATCTAGTGACCAACAGCCAGGAGATGGAGCTGCAACACAGTAATGTGGCAGCTGTAACCAAGTGACTGCTGCAGAGTTTGGGGTCTGTCCAAATGTAATAGTTCCTTAGCGTAGTGGTTAGTGGGCTCGCTTCGCAAGCAAGAGGACCCGAGTTTGATTCCCAGGCAGGGCAAAACCTTAGACAAGTTTCCTTACAAGGACTGTTAATCGATTGGCGGATCGCTTTTTGGGGATAATAATCCCTCAAGAAATATCACTCAATCCAAGACTGCCGCATTTCACCCACAAAGTACATAGTCAATCCTCTGTGCAGTATATTCTGTGAAGCACTTTGAGACGCTTCAACAATAAGATAAGGTACTATATCAAATGCAAGGAATATGATTAGTGATAATAATAATAATAATAATAATAATAGTATTAAAAACACACTGTCCAATTAAATGGAAACCCCAAAAGAAGAAACAGATTTAGACTTGAAGCAAAAGCGATTTCATGAATCCTTCCAAAACACTTTTTTTTCAAAGTGAGATAAATAATACGTTCACACAAGAGATCAAAGGAGAGGTTCAGATGAAGAAGACCTTTTGGTCCGTTTGATCTCATCCTTACAAAATATTCACCCTACTATTTTCCCATTGCAACTTCAAGCCATTTCTTAAGTAAGACCAGGGTCCTGACTTCAACCGTCCTTTCTGGTATTTCATTCCAGTTGTTAATTACCTTCTGTGTATAGAAACACTTGCTGGTGTATGTCCCAGAATGACCCTTTGTAAACCTGAACCTGTATCCTCTTGTTTACCTGCCTTGGCATATCCAATGTCAAATGACCATCGACTAAGGTAAACGGGGTCTCCTCAGAGCTGAGCTGGTTCCAAGATGACGTGCTTAGCATTGTCACATTTGAGTCAACCCAATGTGGCAGTCTCGGGTATATCCCCCAGGGAGAGAGTGCGTCTCCCATTCCACGCACATGACAATTTCCATGTGGAGATGGCCCACATGCACTGAACTCTCAATCAGGTTTGGGTACTCTTGAACTTGTTAATGCGTCTCCGCATGGTTTCAAACAACGGGGCTGACAAATAAAAACGCAATATCTGGAAATATAAATAAAGCACAAAATACTGCAGATGGAGACGCTGGAAATCTGAAAACAAAAGCAGAAGTTGCTGGGAACACTCAACAGGTCAGGCAGCATCTATGGAGAAAGGAAAGTGAGTCAATATTTCGGGTCCACGACAAAGAATCATGGACTGTAAATCTGGAAGTATGTTGGTTTGGCTTGATTTTCTTAATCTCATTTCCTTATTGCTCTTTGATTCATTTCAGTGAGTCCTTCCATGAGGTAGCAAGACATATTGATTGAGCAAGATCTTTACTCCCTTTCCGTAGGAAATTTGGCCAACATAAGCAATTCTCAGACAGTGAAGCGGCTGATTTAGGCTTCACTCATGGAATGTTAACAACATGAATGTGAATTAAATCCTTACAATGGTCCAAGTGAGGTAAAATACATGACTGTGTGAAGCGCTTTGAGACATAATAATAATCCTTGCATTTGATATGGTGCCTTATCATGTCATTGAGACGTCTCAAAGCGCTTCACAGGATATATTGCAAAGTGGGTTGACTGTGTATATTGTGGGCACAGGTGACCAAATTATTATGCACTTTCAACATTATTTCTCCCAGTCAGTGTTTATCTTCAAATACTGACGCTTTTCACACCAGTAGGAGCATCTCAAAGCAATTCACACAATATGGTTTTCTTCAAATGTCACCACCACATCCTTAACATTCCTTAATTCCTGTTATTATTGCTCCATTTTGCTTCATGCTAATGCTCTTAGTTATTTTTGCACCCACACCTTCACACACACACCTGGATCTTTGCGGTTAAGAAAATGTTTTAAAAATCAGTCAATCACTTCATGGCTGTTAGTGGGACGTTGCTGTTGACAACCATGCTTTCAATGTTTGCTCATAAAACCCACATATCCTGCAGTATATCCTGTGAAGTTGCATGTCCACTTTCGGATGTCCTCCTGATGCTAAAAGTGCTATATACACCACTGCCCCTTTGCTCTGAACATCTTTTTGAAATTGACATTGTTAGTAACCCCATTAATGGGTTAGTCGGTGTGAGATTCCTGATGGTGTCCACCTCAGTTTTCCTCCTGATCTTCCTGTTCAAGAGGTGGTAACGAACAATGGTTCACCACTTCACCCAGGTGGCTATCCTTTATGTGTTGGACAACACAGTGAATGTCCATGAGCAATTGAGTAACACGAGGCATCACAGGGAAGACTGATCTGGGCGCTCGTCTGTGGTGCAGGTGAATATCCTTATCCTCCGCAACATTGCCCACCTCCACAACTACCTCTCCCTTCAGGCTGCAAAAACCCTCATCCATGCTTTCATTACATCCAGGTTTGACTATGCTAACTCCCTGCTTGCTGGACTTCCCTCTACAAGTTTAAGATTATTCAGACCTCTCTTCTCAGCAATCTCATTTCATCTGCGCTGCTATCCTTCGCCTGCGGCATGAAACTGAGGTCTCATCTGCTTGTCCAGGTTATAGAGGGAGGAGACAATCCCTGAATGGTATAGACTATATAGATAATTGCCAGTCTATCCCCTCCACAGTTAATAATCAGCGAATAGCTGACTTAAAGCAAACAAAGGAGGGAATAAAAATAACAAAAGGAAGGAATCAACAATCACAAGTCTTCAGAAAATAACTGGGTGTAACAGTTAATTTCGGTGACAGTTCTGTACCTCCAACCATTCCAAGTAAATTAGTCATGAGCCCTTCCTATAATTGAATTCAGTTTTTTTAATATCTCAAAGCTCGATAGTAACAGTTCTGAAATTCTCAGCCATTTAGCCCTAAGCCATCTGTGCCACCGATTGTGTGTGCCCATGGTGTGGGTGGGGGTGTGTGGGGGTTTTGATATCAGGTGCCCCTGTGCTGAGAGACCAGAGGAATGTATTGATGTTGCTTTCTTTCAATGCACAACATTGAAAGAAAAATGGTATTGGTACATGGCGAGCGCTTTTGTAAATGAGTTTTGTGTGATCTGACTACACACAGCATCTGCTAGGTCACGTTACGGGCTAACAACGAATCTGGTTGGTGCTTCAACTATCAGGAGACAGTGGCCTCATCTGGCAAGATCTCTTTCTGTTTGTGGACTCTTAACTTTCCCATCAACCTGCATTCACCAACATCAAGTCAAGCATAGTCTTGCAAGGTGTCTGGTTGATACATCTGACTAAGCAGTTGGCCCATATCCAATGAGCCAAGCGAATTCCAGTAGATTGTCATGTAACCTCCTGCAGAAGTAGCCTGGCACTGCCAGAGAACACAGCAAAAAAAGCAAATACGCTTCACCCACAAATTACATGGTTACTCCACTTTACAGTATATCCTGCGAAGCGCTTTGAGACATTTCAACAATGTGAGAAGGTGCTATATCGAATGCAAGGATTATTATTATTATTATTATTATTACTACATTGAGAGCTGGAATTAGGTGTCTGAGCCACCAGGAGAGGTTACGAAAGCTGGGAATATTCACACAGTCTCTTCTCTTTGTAGTCTATCCTGGATACATATTCTGTATATGTATATACAGTATATACACACACCCTGTCTATATGAATATAATATCAATAATCCTTGCATTTGATGGAGCACCTGATCATATCTTCGATATATCTCAAAGGGCTTCACAGAATATACTGTAAAGTGAATTGACTATATTTTCTGGGCGAAACACGCACAGCAGTGCCCTTCAAACAGTTGTTGATTGAATGACCAAATTATTATTTTTTTTAAAGAGATTATTACCCCCGGAAAGCAAACCACCAACCGACTTACAACCGGGTTCCTATTTACCGCTGGGTAAACAGAGGCTAGGTAAATCATCATCTACAATTCTGAGCATCGTTGCATTTTAAGCTTTTATTTAAAACTCTGTCTCGGGATAACAATAATAATCCTTGCATTTGATATAGCTAGTGCCTTATCATGTTGTCGAGACATCTCAATGCGCTTCACAGGATATACTGTAAAGTGCAGTGACTGTGTGTTTTGTGGGTGAAACATGGCAGCCAGTTTGTGCACAGCCATGGAGTGAGTGAACAATTTTATTTGCGGGATTTGTTGGTCAGTACAACAGGAGAAACTCTTTTGGAATAGTGCCAGGGAATCTTTAACATCTACCTGAACAGGCTGACAGCACCCGGTTCAATGTCTCATCCGAAGGACGGCACCTCCGACAATGATAACCCCCCTCCCCTCCGCTACTGAACTAGGGTATCAGCTGAGATTCATACCATTCATTCCATAGATTCAGCAACATAAAGACAGGTCCTTAGCACATGGCTGACAGTCAGGTACAAGGTTGTCATGGTCGTTGCACTGTTTGGGTGCAGCTGTGAGCTGTAATATCACCACCTGCAGGACTTGTACAATATCGGACAAGTATGAATATCTTAAGCATGAAGTAACTGCTCAGGATTGGCAATAGAACATTCAATTTGTGTGTATTTTCACGAAGCTCATAATAATTCTTCATTAGTTATAGAATAAACACAATTATCTAATTTGCGGGGATTATTCTGGTAATAGGTGCCAGTCAGGGCGCTTACACTTGTTCCAAGGGATAGCAGTAACTGTCCACCACGTGTCAGGAGTCCGCTAAACGTACCAATTAAGATGATGTCTCCCCTTTTGCTCTCATCTTCCATGAATAGACTGAATTGATCTCCCTAATTCACATAACTAAACCTCACCTAGAATCCTGGGTGCAAGTCAAAAGACCAGGACTCGTTGGATCGTTTGCCAGCAAAGGCTTTGGCTGGTTTGGAAATGGGCTGATGGTTTGTTTTCGGCCAGACCAGTGTCTGACACACACAGCAACCCATCAACCTGCTTCCAAATCTCCAAACTGAACTACAGAGAGTTTAACATACGTTAGGATCTCCATTTCCATCCAGCATGGCGTGCTGTTATATAACTCTTCCTGTTTACTTAATCCCGGAGAGTTTAAGCACAGGTTGACAAGAGACCAGGCTTGGGGACACCAGAGAACTGCTGGAGTCTAATCAGTTAAAATTGCATATCTTGCTATTGAGAGCACAGTCTGGCAAGCCTTCCCGGTACTCTAGTCCTGGTACTCTAGTAAACCTCACGCAAGTCGTATCAGTTGGGACCAAACATTTAATATGACTTATGCAAAGTGTGAGTTATGTTAAACTTGCAGAGAATATAAACTCTTGAACGGGACTTGGGCGATGTACGACTTAGGTGATTATACGATTTATATTTACTGTACTGGAGTTTAATCAGTTAATGCGGTTCAGCTTGTCTTTGCAGATTGCGACTTGTCCAACTAGGACAACCATTTAGGTCTTTGGCCTTCAGGTTATCAGGAGCCAAGGGGGAGGAATCACAGCTCCAGTGAAAGGTCTACTCCTCCAGGCACTGGCCATGAGGCTGGCTGTCCAATCCAGTGTCAACAGCGCCCTGCAGCCCTGCGTGGGTCAGGTACTGAAACCACCACAGAGAATCCAATATTCCATTGTCAGGTGTGTCACTTTCGAGCCTGCTCACCTCCCTCACACCCCCACCTCATGATTGAGAATGAAAATGAGTCGAGACCACTGGAAATCACTTCACGTGGTGAGACGTTCTAAGGTGTCAGCGAGAGGAGACCTTTATCGTATATGTATTTGCTGGGATGTGGCCTGAGAGGAAGGGATGTCATATGTGAAGCACATCTGACCAGTGATGAACAGTGGCGACATGGCGATGGACAAATCCTCCTGGGCTTGTGCTTGCTTAAATCAAGGGATCGGGAAGAGTTCAGGATATTAAAGGAGCATGGAATCAAGATGGTAGTCCTGAGATGCTATGAGTTGAATGGTTTGGACAGAGTTAAGTTTACGGCATTTCTATTTTTAAGAAATCTGGATGTCTGTGGTAAAGGTTCTCGGCAATTCTAACTTTTTCTTCATTAAGAAATACCGCAAGTTAACCTCAAAATAGGCAAGTGCAACGTGTTTCAACACAAGTTCTCATGAACTGCTCTATTTAGGTCAATTGATACCACGCAAATTCTAGGTTGCAACAGCACAGCAATGTCCCAACATAACTCGTAAACCTTTTAAATCCTGCATTTCTCCATTTCTTTTAATACCTCACTTTCCCATAAATGTGTATATCTCCCTCCCAGTTCACTTTCACAATCCCGAGTGAAGAAATAGCTTCTGACCTCACTTCTGATCGTCTTAGCTCTAATATTAAGATACATTGTTTCTCGTCCAATGTTTTAGATCCCTCTACCAGAGATTCACTTCACAGTATATTCTGTGAAGCTCTTTGAGACGTCTCGAAGACGTGATAAAGCGCTGTATCAAAAGCAAGAAATATTATTATTTTCCCTTCTTTCAATCAGATCAGCTCCTGTCACCATTCTGATTGTTAGGGAAGTTAACTCACAGTTACTCCATCTCTGAAATGGATATCGAATGTCAAAACAGTCTGTCAAAACAGTCAGCACCAACTTGCTCACCATTTCCTCTAACCCTGGCAGACCTGGAGATAGGCGGGGGCCAAAACAAAGTAAACTCAATGAACCTAAAATTCTTTCCAAATCCCTTAATCTACTAAAACAGTAGCCTCAGGAGGAAATGTTTTGATAGATTTAATTTCAATGAAAGACAACTGCTCCATTGAAATCCACAGAACCTAACCTTTAGTAACCCTGAGACCCTGACTGGGCGCTTTAACTGATATGGATGTGCATAAGCATGCTGGACAGCTTAGAATGAGGAAGTGAATCAGTTAAAATATTTGCTTCGTGGCTGCTTGTGTGCAAATTGATTGTAAAGTCACTGCATTTTACACTAAATCCCGTCAAGTGCACTTAAATATTTCAACATGAAAAGCGTTATAATCAAATGCAGGGATTATTATTGTCAATTGAAATGTGGAGTCCTGTAACATATTGGTTAGAGCACTGGCCTCACAAACGAGAGGACCCGAGTTTGACTCCCGGCAGGACGAAACCTTAGGCAAGTTTCCTTACTCCACACGCCTCTGTTCACCCAGCATTAAGTAGCTCCAAAAGTAGCTCTTGGAGTCCTGCAGCTCAATGGTAAGAGCACTCGCTTTGCAAGCGAGAGACCTGAGTTCAATTCCAGGCAGGGCGAAACCTTGGGCAATAATAATAATCCCTCCAAAATAACAAAACAGTAATAAATTGGTCATTTTCAATCTACAACTGTTTGTGGGACATTGCTGTGCGCAATTGGCTCCCGCCTTCGCCCACAAATATAGTCAATTCACTTTACAGTGTGTTCTGTGAAGCGCTTTGGGACGTCCTCCCGACGTGAAAAGCGCTATATCAAATGCAAGGATGATTATTATTATTATTAAGTAGGAACCTGGTTATCAGTCAATTGGTGGATCTTTTTCTGGGGGTAAAAATCCCTTCCGAAGAAAAAAATACATATAATAATTTGGTCACTCAATCCACAATTGTTTGAGGGACACTGCTATGCGAAATTGGCTGAAGCGCTTTGCCCACAAAATTTATTGTCAATTCACTTTACAGTATATTTTGTGAAGCGCTTTGAGACGTGTCGATGATGTGATAAGGTGCTACATCTAATGCAGGGATTATTATTATTATGATATCTCCATGGGATTTTGTAGCCTGCAGACATTATTGTTTTGAGTGGGCACTGTTCCTTTTACAGTGAGAAAATATTTCCAGCATCTATTTGAATTGGTATGGAGCTAACAACAGGACCCATTGAACTTTGATGGCATCTCTGTTTCCTGTTACTGGAACTCATGTGGGACAGCCTTCTTATGCAAAAGAGCTTCCTCTTGCAAGCGTATTCTTGTTTGTGGGAATGTTCCTAGATTCGATCACAACTTTACATGTAGGGACATTTCATTGTTTGAAAAGCATCTTCCGTTTGCACAGTTTGATGCCCCAAATTCAACCCAGCCTTAGCTGTTTTACCTTAAAATTTTAGTCCAGACAGAACTGTGGAGGATTATTCAGTTCAGTGTTTATTCAGAAGCCGCCTGTGTCTAAGAACTGCACAAAACAAGCTTTCAATCCAATCACTGAGGCAGGGAATCATCCCATTCAGCTCCTGTTAACCCTGCAAGCCAAAGCCCTAACCGGTAGGGTGGTTCTAGCAGGAAAGCTTGCCAGACAGCGATATCAATGGCAAGCTATGTGCTTTTAGTTAGTTAGATTCCAGCAGTACCCCAAATCACACTCTGGGGTCCCCAAGCCTTGGCTCTTGCTAGCCTGCGCCTAATAATTTCTGGAATAAGGTAAGCAGGATGCGTTCCCCCAGGGAGAGAGTGTGTATTCCATTCCAACAATCTATCTCTGGAATTTCCATGTGTAGGTGGGGTGCATGGAATTCTCTGTTTGGTTTGGAGACTCTTAAGGATGGTGATGGGTTTCCACATTTCGTCCACAAAATATACAGTCAATTCACTTTACAGTATATTCTGTGAAGCGCTTGTGATCAGAGAACACGTGATATATCTCTTGTGTTTTTTCCCCCTTCCCACCATCACACAACCAACCCCAATAGGGCAACACTTCTGGAACTGGATAACAAGACAGTGACTGTAAACCACTTACATCTAATTCCCAAGACTGACTGGCTGTGTGGGGCGCTCTGTTTCACTCAGAGCAGCTCCTGGTCCAAGCTGCCTTTGAGCAGATCACCATAGGTCTTGGCAGGCTACTGTTACCACCCTGTACACCATCACCAACCCATTCAGAAAGTGTAGCGCCCCTCCTCCTCCACCAAACAAGAGCCGTTCAAAAAAACACTGGCACGCAGCACTGCTCAAAACGCATGATCAATCTTTTGGCAAGAAAAAAACCTCTTCAATCTGCATGCAGAGGTTGTGTCCTCATGAGTTATTCGACGTCTGAATGTAAGGGAGTGATGCGTTTGCTGTTGCTTTACAGTAAATTAACGCATCACTTGAAAGGCAGGAAGATGTTAACCTCAATGTTAACGTGCACAGAAACACGCTGCTCAACACACATGTTTGCCATTACACATCCCTGCGGGATTTTCAGATAACTTCTGACTGAGCTGCGAGTGGCTACTCAACTTTCAGTCGACCAGGGTTTCATGACTACCAGAGCGCCAGGATTGAGGGAATGACTCACGGGGAGAGAGTGACGCTCATCCCGGTCCATTTCACAAGTGCTTTAATGATGTCAGGGGCTGCAAGTAGAATCTCCCAGTTCACTCAGTAAATGTTGAAATGGAATCGGGATGTTGTGGAGTCCTTTAGCATATTGTAGCACTCGCCTCGCAAACGAGAGGACCTTGGTCCTTACTCCACATGCCTGTTTACCTAGCGGGAAGTAAGAGCCCGGTTGTTAGTTGATTGGCAGATCGCTTTTACTTGGGTAATAATCTCAAAAAAATGTTGTCACCCGATCCACGACTCTTTGTGGGACACTGCTGTGTGCAATTGGCTGCTGCGTTTCGCCCACAAAATATACAGTCAATTCACTTGAAAGGATATTCTGTGATGCACTTTGTGACATCTCGAAGATGTGATAAGGCACAATATCTATTGCGAGGATTATTATTGTTAATATTATTAAGCAAATTTAGATAATCCTCTCAATTAAAGTGCATGCTTAAAAGCTCCACTGATTGCCCAGTAGGTGGAGACATCACTCTGTGTTGTACAGGAGGTTGGGGATGAGAGGGAGAAATGAACAGAAATTTGGCCATTGTTCAGTGTCCCACAAACAGTTCCTTTTTACTCCTTTTTTTTTAATATCTTTATAGTTCCCTTTAGAAAGCTAATATGGATTCTGCCTCAACAACTCTGTGGTTATGATGTGTTTTCTGCAAGAATGAGATCAACTTGAAACACTGGGGTTGGCTGTTTTTGAAGGAAGTGCCATTTGCAGCGCTTAGGTAACTTATTAAGGAATCTGTGAGAAAACAGTACAATTCAACCTGTCAGTTATCATGTGAAGCCAAGTGTGGGGTTATAAGAAGTTCCAAGAAACAGTTACGTTCCATTGATATCCACTGGCTGACTGGTACAACTTAACCATGCAAGAAATACATTAAAAGAAATAGAAAAATTCCCCCAAATAATTCATGCAAGATCAAACACGTACATTGAAATTACCGGGTAAAGGAGCGCTTTATGTTCCTTTAATAAAGAATTCTCGTAGCTGCAGCCAGTGACTCAATGGAATAAAAATTCAATGCAAGCCCCGCAGTGATTTCATTCAAAATGCAGGACTTGGCGTTTGCAATTTCCAAGGGTCACGCAGGATCGTATTCAGGATCTTATTCAGGATTTTATTCTTTGAAAAGGAGCAATTATCCGGCTGTATATTGGGGATTTGCAAGTCTGTGAATGCAGGGATCTGTCTTTGCTGACTAGGTTTAGAAATAGGTCTCATTTTCTGCGCTCTGAAGTTTGGGAGAAAGTTCTCGAATGGTGAAATTGCATAGTGAACACACGTGCAGAGTGCCTTGGACATCCGTTTTCTCACATGGACTTCCAACAACACAGTATCACACCTCAGATCACGCTGAGTCAAGTTCTTCTACACCAAGAGAGATCCGCTTGAAGAATGACCCATTTGATCTCATACTTGCAGAAAACACATCATACCACAGAGTTGTTGAGGCAGAATCCATGTTATCTAAAGGGAACTAAAAAGATATTAAGAAAGAAGGAGTAAACTACAAGTGTATGGGGAAAGGGTAGGTAAATGGGACTGAAAGAATTGCTGTTTAAAAGAGCCAGCAATGGACCAAATGTCTTTTCGCACTCCACTCTACTGTTTACTCTCTAGGTAAAGAAATACTTGCCGGTTTGTGTGCTGAAAATACCCATTTGCAACCATGAACCTGTGCCTCCTTTCCCTCAGTCCCTTGGGATGTCCTCTCGACATACATTGCGATATAATATCTAAATGCAATTTGTTGTTTTTGTTAAGCTCCTTTGGCTATACTTGAGACTTCCTGGAGGAAATCACTTTGAGGTGATGTCTACACTGCGGTTTTACCACTCTTTGAATCCCATTGTCTTGCACACAGTGTGAATCTCCAGCTAAACAAAATATTGGCCTATTTTTCCTCGCTTCATCAATGTAGGGTAATGGATCCCATTTGACTTCCAGCCATAATTCAAATAAGACAAACATTCAATTGAAGCACAAAAAATTATTAATATTCGCCATTTTCTGTGATACAAAACAATATTCTACAGTTACTTTACCTCATATTTCTGATAAAGACAAATGTAGGTGTTACAAATATTATACTCCAGTTCTATGGAGCAAAGGTTAACAATTTATCCACTGGAGAAAATGTGTCAGTCATTTACAAGAACAGATTGGCACTTTCCCTTCCTCCAACAAACCAAGTAGCCTGATGCTCCCCCCATCACAAACACACACACATAACTGGCCCTGCATTAATCCCAATTCTCAACACACAGCTCAGTTTAATCAGCTATCATTTATCTCTTAATAAATAAAGCATGAATAGGAAATCCTGTTCAGAAAGTTGTACTTTAAATTCAATCACTGGTTTGCTCAGTGGTGCTGGGATAGGTCCTCACTGGGATAGGTCCTCACACTCACCATTCCCCATAACGCTGAGCTCCTAAGAATGGAGGATGGGCACTTCCCCACTATGACGTCAGGATTGTCCAACAATAGTTTGGTAGACTTTCAACAGCATTGAAACCATCTCAGAATACTTCACGGGGAATTGCTATCATTTCCGTGTATTTATAGGCAAACTCAGCAGCCACTTTGCAAATAAGAAGGTAAATATTTGCAAATATTAAGCAAATAATTGATCTGATGTGTTGTTAGCCCAGACACTAGAGGAAAGTCCCTTCTATTTTCAAATTGGCCCTTCACATCTGCTGATGGTTTCAATGTCTCAGCGGCAACTCAAATTGCAGTGCTCCATCATTAGACTATGCATTGGATTAGATTATGATCTCAAGCCCTGATTGGGGGGGTGGGGGTGGATGAATCTTCTGATCGAGAGCTGAGAGAGCGGTAGTAACTGAGCCACGCTGACACACTGAGGAAGGGGTGAAAAGGTTTGGAAGCAAATCAATGTGGCAGATATCACTGGGCCTTTGTTATCCATCACTGACTGACTGGTGGGGTTCAGAGCAGAATTGGTGAGCAAATGGCTAGAAAGAATGGAGAATGGGAAAGAGACCATTAAAAGAGCATCTTCAGCTGTTATTCTTCTCCTCAGTTATTACGGGGCCTGTACTGGTGTGACTGAAGGGGGAAAAAGGATAGAGAGGAAGAGTCTATATACGACCAGGGTTGGTTAGTGCAGGATGTGGGGAAAGATAAATGACTGTGACATAAGCATCCCTATCTTTCTCTCTCTGTCTTTGTGCTGGGGGCTTCGGGAGAAGGGAGTTGCCTTTAACTTAGGGCACAATCTACGCTTGGCAGCCAAACGCAGCCTTTCGTTTAAGGTGCTATCCTACTCTACCCTACACACACCCTAACCTACCCAATAGTACAACCTACGTCTCCTAAAGGGAGCTGCTTCTGTCTAGAGTTTGGAAATGTCCATCTCTTCTCGAGGCCGCCACTCCCGTCTACAACTGTTTCTGCCGGTCCTCTCCAGCATGTCGTTTCCTCCTGGACTGAAGTCCATCAAAGCTCAGTGATTTCTTCAATCGCCTGTACTCCACATCACTGAGCGATACTGAGCAGCGAGATGGATTCAGCTTTCTGTACTTGATACTGTCGATGATAGCCTGTTTGATCAGCTGTTGAAGTTGGGAACAAAAAAAGGAAAGCTGTTTAAGGCAAACAGGTACACGGTCATTTTACTCTACAGTATATGCCGTGTAGTGCTTTGAGATGTCTTCCTGACTTGAAAGGTGCTATATCACATGTCAGCTTTATTGCTAAGGCAGCAAGGGCAAATGGCCAAGGGAATGGGTTTGAAGTAAGATCAGAAGACATGGAGTCCTGTAGCTCAGTGGTTAGAACACTCGCTTTGCAAGTGAGAGACCTGAGTTCAATTCCAGGCAGGGCGAAACCTTGGGCAAGTTTCCTTACTCCACACGCCTAATAACAATCCCTCCAAAACAAAAAACAATAATACATTGGTCATTTTCAATCTACGACTGTTTGTGGGACATTGCTGTGCGCAATTGGCTGCCGCGTTCGCCCACAAATATACAGTCAATTCACCTTACAGTCTATTCTGTGAAGCGCTTTGGGACGTCCTCCCGACGTGAAAAGCGCTATATCAAATGCAAGGATTATTATTATTATTATTATTTTCACAGAATTGTGAAATTGGCAGTGAACCATTTCTGCACGGTTATCAAGCCCAGAGGGGCAAGCATCAGTTGCTAGAATTTTTTCCTTTGATTAGCCGGGTGTCTGATATATACGGAAGTCCATCACCATGCTTATGTGTACCTAAACCAGACTTAGAATTCCACATATGTATGCCACCAACACATAGAAATTTCCCTACGACTAGAATGTGAGATAGATAGGTACTTGCAATGTAAAGGTGGGGAAATGGATTAAAAGATCCGTCGTGATCTGATAAACTGACAGAACAGCCAAGATGGCTGAATGGCCTCCTTTTCTAATGTTCCTAGGTGCAGGCTCCGTACAACACAATATGTTGATGTGACCCAAGGGCTTGTGGAGGTTAGGGATCGGACAGTGCAGATTCACTCTCTGGAGCCAGGCAGCTCAGTGTATGAATTCAACACGCCGTGAAGACCTCAGTGAGCGGTACTCTGACTTACCTCAATATTGTTAAGTGTGTTGAATTCCATTAGGTCGTGAAGCTGCAAAAACGCCTTGTTGGAATATTTGAAGTTGAAAGTGGAATATGGGGATTCAGGGTCATCAAAGATGTCAAAGTCATCGCTCTCCTTTTCTTCCTCAGTCTCTCGCTTCACACCTACAAGAACAAAGAAAGGGTTTATCTCAGTGGTAATAGCAGAACGAAAGAATTGGAGAAAGAGCACTCCAGGAGTCAGTGATCAGTGAAGGGATTGTAAATAAAGCAGAAGTATGTTTAACTATAGTCCACAAGATGCATAAACAAATGATACCAATAGAAGAGAGCCAGTAGGAGATCTAAAAGGGAGTTTCGTAGGAATTTCTTTATACAGAGAGTGAAGTATTGAAGTAAAGTGAAACTTACTACCTGAAGCTGTGGTTGAAGCAGAAAGCACCAACTTAGTTAGGATGTATGCACTGAAGTTAAGCGAATAGGGCCTTAGGGAAGTTGGTGGTTTGTGTGGAGTATAAATACTAGTACAGATTAGTTGTACTGAAAGGCCTGTTTCTATGCAATATGTATCTGATGTAGATAATAATAATAATAATAATAATCCTTGCATTTGATATAGCGCTTTTCACGTCGGGAGGACGTCCCAAAGCGCTTCACAGAACACACTGTAAAGTGAATTGACTGTATATTTGTGGGCGAACGCGGCAGCCAATTGCGCACAGCAATGTCCCACAAACAGTAATGGATTGAAAATGACCAATTTATTATTGTTTTTGGTTTTGGAGGGATTATTATTAGGCGTGTGGAGTAAGGAAACTTGCCCAAGGTTTCGCCCTAGATGCAGTAGTCAGTGATTTCGCATTGAAACTTCCTTACCTGGAGCCTTGTAGTGCCTGAAATCGATGTTTGCCAGTACAAAGTGGATGATAGTTGGGCAGTCCTTCTCGGTAAATGGGTTTTTGGGCTTGAAGATGTAGCACTCTTTCAGCCCCTCTCGGTCGAACACATTGGCATCAATCTTGGGAAATGGCAGCTTGTTCATTTTTGCCCATTTCTCAGCAAGCAAGAGCTCCTATCAAATCAAACCGAGGTTTCACATCAGCCAAGTTGCAGAGTGGATCCTAGAGGGCCTAGAGTGCTGTGCCCAGTGCTGTTCTCTATATTCCAGTATCTTTGCAATGGAGAGGGTACAAAGGGCAAGTATGTAGTGAACAGGAATTGGGCAGTTGAGGTACAAGGAGAAGAAATAGAAGCTGGGAATATTCACACTGGTCCAAAAGGTTAACACAACCCTAATGTCTTGCATTTAGTATAGCCACAAACAAGTGGTACGGACTGAAGCTTGAGAAGAGCAAAGATGAACAATTAGTTTAAAATGTATTACATTGAAATGAGTCCAATTGCAGATAAAGTATATATGACATGAAAATACTTTGGGGTCAGTCATATGGATTGCAGTTCTATACATTTCAACGTTCCTATTAATGGAGTCTCCCACTGGGAATCATCTGTGACCATTCTCCGGGGGGGTGAGGAAGGGAGGTGAGCGGGGTCTCCTTGGAACTGAAGTGGCTTAAGGTGGCAATAGAATGTGTTGGAAGTTGCCGTTAACTGTAGGATAATATGCGTTACGTTCCTTTCCTCTCCATCAGCTGCTGTATGAAAGGACCCGCAAGCCCCATTCCATCGTAAGACACCTGCCCTGTTACTGTTTTGACAAATTGAGCACGCGACTTCCTGAACATGGGTAGGACCTGGAGGGGGAGGGGGGGAAAAGAGGGTAAAACAAGCCAAACAGCCTGCTGTCTGCAGAAGATATCTGAATGGGGAAAGCACAGGGCCCAAGAGGCCAGTGCTCCTGGCTATATACTGCTACCAAAGTGCATGGGGAAACTATTGAGAATATACTGAGCTCAGAGAGCAACAACAATAACTTGCATTTACACAGTACACTTCACACAGGGTAGCAACTTGGGGCGCTTAACAATGGCCTAGTTTGACTCTTGAGCTTGGGAGAAAATGGAGGTGACTGTAGCCTCGAAGAGGAAAGTCTTCAGGTGCGATTGGAAGATGGGCAAAGAGAGGGAGGGATTGAAACAGGGAGTTCCAGAGGTTTGGGGCATAAATGGCTGAAAGTACAGCTGCCGATGGAGGAGGGGTCGAGGGATGCACATAAGGTCCGAGCCAGGAAAATGAAATAATGATAACAGTCCTTGCATTTGATATAGCGTCTTATCGCGTCTTTGAGATGTCGCAAAGCGCTTTGCTGAATATACTGCAAAGTGAATTGGCTGTGTATTTGCGGAGGAGTGCAGAGCTGGGAAAGCACGTGAGTGTTTGATATTGACCTCAAACCATCATGGAACAATATGACGTTGCATTGGGAAGAGAGCTTTGTAATCCAGGTTGTTGCTGGGTCGCAACAGGAAACCTAGTGGAGGAGAAAGCACATGGATTTGACTTAATTCTACCTTAAAAGGTGGGCTGGAGTCGCTTGGCCTGGCAGAGAAATCGAAGGAGATGATAAGGTCGATGGCCCTCTGGGGTCTCAGGATCAGAGGGTAGGGCAGGTTAAAGGTCAGCCCACTGTCAACCACGTGGATCTTCTTGCTTTTCACATCCAGCGGTTCGTAAATCCTGTCAAACTCATCTGGATCTGGTGGAATAACGGAAAGGACAGTCACTACAATTCCTTACAAAGAGATTAAAATCCTTCCATTTACTGCTGTGTCCGCTTACAAATACACAGTCGCTACACTTTTCAGCAATGCCTCGGGGAGCACTTTAGAGAGACATTTAAAATTTTATTTGAGACAAATCCATGAAACTTACTCCATGGCTGTGGGACACTGCTGTGTGCAACTGGCTGCTGCGTTTTGTCCACAAAATACACACTATACAATATATCCTGTGAAGCGCTATTGAGACATCTCGACCATGTTATAAATTGCTATATCAAATGCAAGGATTATTATATTATTATTTCAACATTAATTATAATAATAATCCTTGCATTTGATACAGCGCCTTCCTAACCCACGTCGGGAGGATGTCTCGAACTGCTTCATAGGATTTTGACTATAAAGTGAAGAAACTGCTTTAAATTTGCACGATAAACAAATATAAAGTTCATTATTATTATTGTTTGATATACTTGGTGCCTCTACGGTGTTCTAAGAAATATAGAAAACTAGGCTGCAAATTTAAGACTGAATTCAACAACATGCTAAATTCTGGATGCTCTGAAAATGTGAAAAGTCTTGTAAATTGAGAGGCAGGTAGAATTGTTTCATTTATATTGCAATCAGCTCTGATTTCAGACAGCAACTCCCAACCTTAATCCTCCAGGTGCCAACTGGCCTCCTGTGAAATTCCATGGTTTCTGTTGGTGTTTCTTACAAATCAAGACCCGACTAAATTCCAATCCCCAATCACACTACTGATCTTTCCATTCTGCCCTATAATGTTCTTCACAAACAGTAACACTAAGTTTAAAACAGTAAACTGTAAAACAGTAAACGTCTCAAAGAGTAAGATGCTAAGAATGCAGCACAAAGTGGAAAGGAATGTGAAATGTGTGAGGGGTGCTATATAAAGGCAAGTTCTTGTGGTTGTTGTAGGATGTGGAAGATTCTTAAATTCAGTTGATATTATGAAGCCAGTTCTTTATACGAACTGCAGAGCAACGGTTATCACACTAACGTTTGAATTTTAAGAGTTCATCATAATTATTCGCGATTTAAAATTTTGAGTCTAACTCCAGGTGAACTTTTGTGCCTCTGATCATGAATATATCAAATGCAAGGATAATTATTATTATAATATTATAACACTGGGGATCTCCCGCACTCTCCACTGCAGTAAGCAACAAAAATCCACCACCTCTGCACCGGCAGAATCACCACTCACCCGTGACTGCGGCATCAACCTCATCGTCCTCCTGCATCTCTTGGTACATGAGGCTGCAGAGAGGGGAGAGCGGGTAGGAGGTGTTCAGGTTGAGCCCCAGCATGAAGTTGTGCACCTTGCCAGCCCGGCCTTCCCGCGTGTTGAAAAGAGTGCTGTCGCCAAGCATGGCCATGAGCATGCGCTGCACCCAGCTGTTCAGGCTGTTCTCCTGAGGCTGATCTTCCACGTCACACGCCTCACTGCCCAGTCGCTCTCCTGTATTGCAAGAGATAGAGATAGAGACCAGTTTGAGCTTGTACCCTCACCGGAGATATGCACTCCCATATTCCCCACAGACATCAAGCCTCCAGGCCATTATGCCCTTTTCCTTGGAACTACAGCCTGGAGTGCCTCCACTTCACCTCCCTCCCTCCCTCCCTCCCTCCCAAATGTTTTCAACTGTGCTTTTGGCGTCTCCCCAACTCCCCCATCCTCCTAACACACACACGCAAGCACGGGTTCCCAATCAGCCTTACAAAACCCTTTGAGATGTCCTCCCGACATACAAGGCGCTGTATAAATGTAAACTGTCACTGAAAAAGGACGGTCAATCAGCATGAACACTGAACCACAGGAGAGAAACAAAACATTTTCTCCAGTTCACCAAGTTTGGCCAAATGATGTTGGGTTGTGCCTTTCCTTTTAAGAAACAAAGCACCCGCAGACAGGAGGTGTTCCCGGGTCTCTCGTTCTTACCTTTGGGATGTGATTCGTCGTCGCTGTCTGAGCTGTCGTTCCCAATTAAGTGCTTGGGCTGAATTTGTGCTGAAAGGTAAAATTGGCCAAAGATCAGACTGACCGGCTAACGCTGGGATAAAACAGGCCTAATCCGTAAAATTCTCAAAAGGATTCGTAAATCGTAGATCCTGCAGGAACCTGGGATACCTGAACCTGAAGTGGGATTTGACGGTAGTGTCTCAAGCTAGTGTCTCATCCAAAGGGTGAGATGATGTATAGGAATGCAGAACTGTTGATGACTTTCCAACTCAGATTAATGGGTTGATGCTGGGACACAGATAATTCAGCGCTATACCAAATGTAAGGTTTATTATTATTATTGTTAGAAGTATAGCAAAAATAACATGGTTGTGTGAATCAGGCTCGTCACATAAGCAGATATTTGGAGTGACATTAAGATTGCATTGAACAAACTTCCTGTATTCAAATTGACTTTCAACGATCACATCTCCTGATCAAATGAGATTTCCACATTTTCTTTTGAGTTTGCTATAGTAAGCGACAGACAATGTCTGGGTGAAACTGAGCCCATACCGTCGACTCTCCATCCATGTCCTCAATGTGTGCCCTCCCCCAGCCAAACCCTTGCCCTCATACCCTCCCAACCCCTACCTTCACCCACTTATGCAATTGCCCTACCTCCCCTCCAAATGAGAGTTGAAATTGCTTTTTGTTCTAAGTAAGTGAGAGTGATTGGAGTCCTGTAGAGTAGTGGATGGCTCGCTTGCCTCGCAAACGAGAGGACCCGGGTTTGCTTCCCAGGTAGGGCAAAACCTTAGGCAAGTTTCCATACTCCACACGTCTCTGGTTGTTAATCGATTGGCAGATTGCTTTTCTGAGGGTACTAATCCCTTAAAAAAAATCCCTTTTTTAAAAAATTGGGTCAGTCAATCCACGACTGTCTGTGGGACACTGTTGCGTGCAATTGGCCGCTGTGTTTTATTTTACAATATATTCTGTGAAGCGCTTTGAGTCATGTCAATGATGTCATAAGGCGCTATATCAAATGCAAGGATTATTATCATTGTATGTTTGTGATAAGGACGACAGACCATCCCTGATCCTATCCAGGAACCCAAATCACTCTGCACAACACTGCCAGATGCACGCCTTCTCCCGGGACCGTAGTTGGTCTCCATGGAGCCGGATAACTGAAATATCTGCAGCTTCATGATGCGGAGGCATTGGAAGATAACGTAAACAGTTAACCGCTGATCTTGGGAGCGATGCCCATTTGGACGCCAAAACTTCAAGAAATAATCCAAAGAATTATACGATCGTAAATCTGCCAGAAGCCCCATTGAAATGTTTTATGAGTTTTTTTAAAATCTAAAAGTGTTGATTGTAAAGTCTGATGCACTGCATTGCAGTTGGAGTTTACTTTTGCAACAATCGCTAATTGATAGACGAGAAATGCCTTAACCAGGAAATCGTTGCAAACCAGGGGGTTGGTCCCATGCTGATGGTTAAATGTCTGCAGTCATCTTGATCTTTCCAATGCGCAAACTGGAAGTGGTTTAGATAAGTACAGCTGTGAATGGATACTCCAATGAGCACAGTTTAGGTCCTGTGATTTCATAGTTTGCTTCTGCCTGGTTGAATTTGCATTGCATTGCTGTTAATGGCAAGTTATGCCGTTTTAGCTGGTTAAACTCCAGCAGTTATCCCATCGCACACGCTGAGGTCCTTCAGATTACTCATGTAATCTGTTCAGGTGGAGTTAAAAGATCACATGGCACCCATCTTCTAATATATTCCTTTGGATTTTCCTTGTCCCGACGGTATTTCCCATCAAGATTTGTGCCTACATACCTAGCTCTTCTTCCATGGTGGATGCCTGGTTGTTGGTCAATGATGAAACTCCGAGCACTCGGTTGAATAAAATGGAAAAGGCGCTACCCCAGACTCCTAGTGAACAAAGGGACAAACACAAACAGTGAAACTTTCCACCAGCAACAGAATAAATGCTTGAAATGTTATGCAATTGAAATTAACCATCCTGGCTTGTTAACAGGACTTGGAGGGGCAGACTAGTAACTGGAGACTGGGTTTCTTCCTACACAGCTCCCAACAACCCAAAGATCTCACGATAGGGCTGGTGTTAGCTGTACAAGGAGCGGGAAGATTGCTAGTGTTGGCTCTTGTTGCATATTGCTTTAAGGCTAAATTGGCAATTGGACATTGACAGTAAGAAGCAAGCAAGAAGTATAAATGGATTCTGGGACAGTGACTGGGCAGAGCGTTGAAGAGAGTGAAAGTAAGGTTGAAATAAAGGAACCATTGAATCTAATCTGTGTTGTGGATTGACAAATGATATAGCTCTGACCATCTGTGTAGTTTTGAGCTGATTAAATTCCAGCAGTGACCCCAGCGTACAGCGTGGGGTTCCCAAATCTTGGCTCTTGCCAACATACACTTAAACTCCCCAGGATTGGGTAAATGGAGTTTCAGGAGAGATTTGTGTACTGCACCCTATGTGCAAAAACATACATATTGGACAACCCCACAATAACAGTTGTTTGGTTCAATATCTGAGGTTGTGTTAAAACAAAGCACAAAACAAAATCAACCTCCTTGTCCTTTCTGTGCTGCACATTTTAAGCAACAACAACCTGAACTTATTATAACACCCTTCAGGCAGGATAGCATCTTGGATATCTCCAAGGAAGCTCGGATTAGTGAAGTTAATTAACTGATCCATCATTGTTGTGGTTGCAATTCCGATGGTCCAAACAATAGAGAGAAAGCATTTTAAGTTGTGTTTTTTTCCTTCATTTTTCTGACCAAAGGGTACATAAGCAGGCGACGCTGAAAAGGCTTTAAGAGTTACTAGGTCTTGAATGACAAATACCCATTAAGAAGTGGAGAGGATTCTCTTCATATTTCTTCACCACTGAGCCCATGAAGAACTTGCTGCCGAAGAGTCCTGGGTGCATGAAGGTTCCATACTTTGCCATTCCAATCTCGTACGGGCTGAACTCCACCCAGTCTGTGAATTAGAGAGAGCAAAGGCAAGTAAGAGAATGGAAGATTGCAAGTATCCAATGTATATAATAATTATTATCCTTGGATTTGGTACAGGGCCTTGCACATCAAAAGGACTTCACTGGACAAAATGCTTCACAGGACCTACTGTAAAGTGGAGTGACCGTGTTTTTGTAGGCGAATGGGAGAGTGTTCCAAAACTCCGGGGCGTAGTGGCTGAAAATGCGGATACCAATGGTGGAGAGGAGGGGACGAGCGACAAGCAGAAGGCCAGAGCCAACTGAGCGGAGGCAGCGTGTAATGGAGTGCGGAGACATTCTGTGCATTTGAGACTCCTGATGATTTTTGCTACCTATTGTGACCTTGTCAAATCAGAGATGTGACCTTCTTGACCGTGCTGATCAGAAGGAACCAGATAGGAATCTGGGGGCCAATCAGACCTTACCTGCAAACATGAGCTCCGAGACATCTGGCTTGACATGTAGACAGGTGAACAACGGCAATGGGCACTGACCATCACTGATTTTTTCCTTCATCTCACTCAGCTTGAAATTCATTCTCTGCAATAAAATAGGGAGAGCCTTTTAGACAGCAGAGGGCATCTTTCATACACGCTTGCAACAAGCCAAAGTAAAACCATCATAGCCATGCAATGGCTTCAGTTTGGATATTGGATTTAAGTCCCAATAACAACAACAACAAATTACATTTGTATAGCGCCTTTCAAGTCGGGAGGATGTCCCAAGGCAATATACTTAACAGTCCCAACAATATATGGGGAGCGTTTCCATCTGGGTCCACGTTTATTCTATTTACATAGCACTTGAGAGTGTCCAGAATTATCAAGTTTTTCAATTCAGGCTTAACTTTAAAGTGGGTTTTGTTTAGTCATTGAAAGAAACTTACAGAATCCCAGCTTTGAAATTAAGGCTGTATTACGAAAATTTCCCCCAGGTCATATCCTGGTCGCTAAGAAAATAGAATAAATCTAGACCTGGGTGGAATTCCTCCTCAATAATAGCTTAAATGCAATCTTAAAGTGTAAGAGGCCATTTGACCCATCAAACCTCAGCTGGTGCTAACACACTGAAGCTCACTACTCAGTTTCACCCACAAAATACACAGTCACACTTTACAATGTATATCATGTGAAGTGCTTTGAGATGTCTCAGCGACATGATAAAGCACTATATCAAATGCAAGGATTATTATTATTATTTCAATCACAATTCCTGCTTTCCTCCCCACACTGTATCCTTTTATATTCTACCTTTCTAGATTCTATGATTAAAAAAACTGATCAAGTTTGTTATAGAAGATTGCATTCAAGCTATATTGTTGGTACTTAGTACCAACAGACCCAAGACTCAGCAAGTAGACCCAAGACTCAGCATTGACTGAAGATTGGATGAGGAGCTTTTCTAGTTTGTATGAGTCAGTGCCACAAAAGAGAAAAGAGGCATAAAATTCTGAAAGATATTCCAATGAAAATATTGGGAATTTTGTAGCTGTTAACATTTGGTTGTGACTATAAAAGAGCAAGATAAACACATGCCAATACCATGACTTGTTTTATTGCATTGCACTCTAAACAACTTATCCTGTGAAACAGGATGTTGTCCTTAAACCGTATACTTTTGGAATAAATATTTGAATGCAACGAAAACTAAAGCATGCTGGAAAAACACCCCAGCGACCATTACAGCACACCTACTACATTGAGATTAGAGACAGTGCGGGGGGGAGTGGGGGAGGGGGAGTGGGGAGGGGGCTGAAGTGGGAGTAAGGAAACTTTAGACCACATTGGGATGCAGCTCCACCAGACGTCGAAATGTTGATGGTGTTTTGGGGTTTGGGATTGAAATTGAGGGATTGCTGACCAGGTCAGCGGGAGAAGCTCCCTTCTCTTTTCCTACAAAATGCGGTGTAGAAAGAAACCCAGTCTCCAGTGACTGGTCTGCCCCTCCAAGACCTGGTAAGAAGCCAGGATGGTTAATTTTAATTGCATAACATTTCAAGCATTTATTCTGTTGCTGGTGGAAAGTTTCACTGTTTGTGTTTGTCCCTTTGTTCACTAGGAGTCTGGGGAGCGCCTTTTCCACTTTATTCAACCGAGCGCTCGGAGTTTAGACTATGTGAGTTCAAATCCCGACATGTGTCTTGAACCACAACCTTCTGACTCAGAGGTGAGAGTGCTACCAATTGAGCCAGGCTGACACACCAAGCAGGTATGAAAGAGAATGCATCAGCATAGGGTTTCTGTTTACTCTGGGACTGGCTAGATGGACCGCAATGGTCGTTTCCGTTCCTGTGAAGAGCTAGTACCATATCATTGCACTGTATGGGTAGGAATTCTAGTCTGTAGATGACCTATGGCTATAACAATGATTCCAAAGCCCAATCCAATATGTCCATAATGGATGGCAGATGCACAAGTGAATCATCATTTAGAGCCTCAGGGAACACAGTGCAGCAATCTCCTGTCTAGACAGGTTTCGCTCCGCAATGAATTTGTTTACAGACCCATTTCTGAATTGCTCGCGCAGGTAGAGAATAAAGCATTGTGTTACGCGAGAATGAGTACAATGAGACATATTTCAAGCACTGCAAACTGAGGGGATTTCAGGAGAACAAATCAATTGTTGTATGATGCTTGACTAGATAAACTAAACACAGTTTTCAGATAAGCCAAGGTGAGAAGGTAGAAGTGGGCACAGATCCAAGCCTGGGAGGAAAAAGATTAGGACAAGATACCAAGAAACCTTTCCTTACATAAGGAGGGATCAATAGTTGAAAAATGTAACCATGAAGTTGAGACCAAGTAAATTGACTGATTGTGAGAAATTGCCATGCGCAACTGGCTGCTGTGTTTCAGCCGCAACAATCCATTTTACAGTATATCCTGAGAAGTGTTTTGAGACGTCTCAAATGACGTGATAAGGTGCTATATCAAATGCAAGAATTATTATTATATTATTATTATCTATGAAACTGCTGGATGCTGTAATCGGAAGATGGCAGAGCTGATATCTGGAAGGACGTTCATTGTTAGTGTCTGACACATTCTTAAGAGCATCCAAAGCAACATCCTGAAAGTTCCATGGTTATCCTGCACCCAACACATTGGGACATGAGACGTTGGCTGGCAAGTTTAATAGGATCCACAAGAGAAGAATCTCAACCCTCAAATATTCTGAAAGGATAATATTTGGCTGTTTGTGGCATACTGTTATGATGAAGAGAGTGTGTCCTCTCTAGAGAGCAACATCTTCTTAAGGCGATTTTCTACATCTAAGACACCTAGATAAAATTTAGCATTTGCACTGTTTGTGGGTCACTGCAAACTGGCTGCTGCTTTCCTACAAATACAGTCAGCTTGCTTCACAGTAAATCCTGCAATCGCTTTGAGATGTCCTCCCGACCTGAAAGAAGCTACAGCAAACGCAATGTTTGTTTATTATTATCACATCCATCAAATGAGCCGAACGACCACTTTCCCTCAAGATATTGTTGACTCACGTTGTGAACCAGTGTTTCGCCAATGAGCATTCCAAAGACATCAGTGAAGGTGACAGGCTGCCCCAAGTGTTTCTTTTTCCACAATTCTTCGACGTAGCTTTTGATCTTCTGTGGCGTCAGCAGGAACATGGGACTGTGACTAACACTTTCCATCAGCTCCTCATTAATCTCTCCGGGGCTCTTGTTTGGGAAGTCAGGGTGAGAGTACAAGGTGGACATGTACCTAGTTAGCAAAAGGAATCTTTACTGTTATAACAATAATAATCATCATCCTCGCACTTGGTATAGCATCTATTATGGCTGCAAAGATCACCTTAATCAGCAGAGATTGTGTGTCAAACCTGGGTCCTTCCATTGTGCAGTAAATTACCATTGTGTGATTATCTAATGTGGTTTGCCAATTCTGATACGTACAGTATTGAAAGAATGTTAGAAGATTATGGAAAAACAATATCGACTGACTTACCAAGTGGAGCCAGACAGTCCAGCAATATATGTGGCACAGTCAAAAACTCCAGACTCTTCCAAGGCCTTTATAACACCAGAAAACCCAACCATTGCTCGAAAGCCACCTCCAGAACCCAAAATAGCTATTGTTGGTACCTGAAAGACAACCGGGAAACTGTTCAATGTTATGCGATTCCCTGTGTGTCATATGTGTGTCATATGACCACAATGAGCCCATAATTGATTTCCACGTTTTGCACCCAAAATACACAATCAATTCACTTTTCAGTATATTCTATCAAGCGCTTTGAGATGTCTCAACGATGTGATAAGGCTCTATATCAAATGCAAGGATTATTATTATCTTGTGAAAAATATATATGTAGCGGTAGCACAGACTCGATGAGCTGAATGCCCTCTTTTGTGCTGAAAATTTTGGCCACATTTTACAGTTAGGTGGGTCAGCCTACTTATGTTGGGGCTGAATTCCCGAATGTCCGATTAATTGAGCTAGGATACACACATATACAAAGAGACTATTCTTATCTGCAGGGCGCAGAAGTGCTGAGAAAAATACTTAAGTGGGTTAGTTTGAAAGTACGTCAAGGTTCTGAGCACAGGCTGCCTGTCTCTGCCAAAAGATATTGGCACGTACACTCGGAATAATTCCTTCATTGTTAATGCTCCCTCCGCTCAATGAACCTGCTTGATGGTCCCACCCAACCGGGTAAGCTTTCAGCAACTGCCTGTGTTCTCTGAAACTCCATCTCGGAGTCCCTCCACTCTCCCAACTCTAAAGCCTGTCTTAAGACCTTTCTTTTTGATGTGCTCTTGGCCGTCTCTTCAACCTCCCACCTTCCTAGGCTCCCACCCACCCTCTCAGCTCTGGCTCTCAGCCGGATCTGTGAAGCACTTCAAGACGTCCTCCCGATGTAAAAGGCACTGTATCTACGTAAATTGTTGCTCAAGATGATTTTTCTTGCTTGAAGTTTGGAGACTGATGGCAAATTACTTTGGAATTCATCAGATCCCAAACTCCAGGCTGGGAAAGTCAATGATGGGACGAGACCAGCGGTGGGACCAGACTCCCATTCCACCTGTGTGTCAGCTACAGGGGGAGACGCAAGATGGCGGCGAAGTCGGTAGTATCGACCCGTTTACACCTTAGGACTGTGGGAGTCGAAGCACATTGTGAACTAGGCTTACACTGGGAGCTCGGATGGGCAAGTGTCTGGACGTAAACATCTGATTATGAAAATAAAACATCCTCCCATTGTCAAACACATAGTTTGCCTGACTGCTCACTATTTCCTGGTGACACTTCACAAAGGACAGAATCATAGCAACAAAGAAAACAATTTGATCCATTGAGCCTATGCTCATACCACCTCCTTGACTAGAGTTATACAGCCTAATTTGAAGTCCTCACCATCTCCGCACATCTTTAATTGCTTTCTCTCTAAATATTTATCCAACCCCCTCTTAAATGTGGTTATAATCATAGCTTCAACAGTCACTTGTGGCAAAGCATTTTTTTTATTATCCGAGAGCGTGAAAAAAATCTAACCTTCCCTTAACTCTTCCAGTGACCATCCTTTGCTCTAGGTAACTCAGAGCATTGCCCTAGTAACACGGATCAATGCTGAGGTGATAAAGAGCATTGCCCTTGTAATAACACAGACTATTGCCCTGGTAATAACACAGACCATTGTTCAAGAAACCCAACCCAGTGCTCATTGTTGGGGAACCCTGGATCTGACATTTACCTCACGAACTGAATGTGGTGCTGCAGCAGAATTGTTTGGGCCGAGGAGCTTTTTAATTCCTTCCAAGACCTCTTCTCTCCTCTTCTGCCTGAAGGTCTTCTCCTCATCGCACAGTGCCATGCTGAACCTCAGGTCTGATGAAGAACTGAAGGAAAAGACAGGGAGAGATTGCAGTAGCATTTATGTTCACCTTCTGGAGAGACGTCACAATGGTGTAAAGTACCATAGAAACATATTCCTTAAAGATAATTATCTGGCATTGGATCATAATATGTAGACACACCAATGCTGGGCTAGGGGAGCGCTGCATTATCGGAGGTGCTGTCCTTCAGTTGAGACTTTAAACCAAGGTCCCGCATGCCTGTTCAGGTTGATGTTAAAGATCCCTTGTCGCTACTTGAAAAGAGAAGGGAGTTTCTCCCGGTGTCTTGATCAACAATCCTCCAGATAAAACTGGTCATGACCGTTTGTTGGATCTAGCTGTATGAATACAAAGTCACTACACTTTACAATAATTATTTACGCTGGCGTCACAGGCAGCGGAGTTAACTGGATACATACCAGACTTCCAAGTGCATGTCCAGAAACACAGTCGTCACCTGGAAAAAGTTGAGAAAGGGATGAACAATGGGTACGCATAAAGTCAGCACTTTCACAGTGATGTCCCATCTCTGAGAAGCAGCAGCATGAGTCCCCATGCTCCACATCATCTACTTATGATGCTCTGGATCCAAAGTCCCTGGTCAGAGCTTAAGCTTATAGTCTAGGCTGAATCTCCAGCGCAGTACTGTGAGATGAGGAGGGGGAAGCACTGCATTCTTGGGAGTCATCAACTTGTTCAGGTGGACTTTATACATTCCATAGCACTGTTCAAAAACAGACTAGAGATCCTCTCAGTGTTCTAACCACACACACACAGATTTAAAAAAATAGCCTTCACTCAACTAGCTTGGGTCTTCTGCATATTCCTCGTTCCCTGCATTGCACGATTAGCAACTGTACTTTTAGACACTATGCCTCAAACCTCTGAAAATCGCTGACTCAATCCCTCCATCTTGCCCCCTCTTTGGCCATCTTCAAATCACACCTGAAGTCTTTCCTCTTCGACCATGCCTTCAGTCACCTCCCCTCTCTTTTTGGCTGACCATCAAGCTACGTCGCTGGTAAGCACTTTGAGATGCTACCCACATGAAAGCCACTATGTAAATGCAAGCTGTTATAATAATAATAATAATAATAATAATAATAATAGTAATAATAATAATCCTTGCATTTGATATAGCACTTTTCACGTCTTCTAGACATCCCAAAGCGCTTCACAGAATATACTGCAAAGTGAATTAACTGTATATTTGTGGGCGTGGCAGCCAATTGCGCACAGCAATGTCCCACAAACAGTCATGGACTGAAAATGCCCAACTTATTATTGTTTTGTTTTTTGGAGGGATTATTATTAGGCGTTGTTGTGGTCATTCAGTCCATAGGTGTTTAGGAGATTTGAAGTGTAAAAAATATGTGCCATATGTGCCTACAAAATACACAGTTACTGCATTATATTTGACAAGCATTTCCTTTGAAGCACTTTAATATAATTTTGACATGAGGGGCTATTAAAATGTAGGTTCCTTTTTATAAAGCGCCTCCTACAAAGTGTCAAAATAAACTATCCTGGGAAAGTTTAACTCATCTTGAAAGGTTGGAGTGATCATGAATGTTGTCACCTTTAAATAATAACCTAGGAAATATTCAGGTCGTTAAAAGATTTCTATCTAGCAGGTTTTTGTGAGTATTCCAATAATTCTATCACTAACGATGAAGAAACAGCACTGCAAAATCTAACTTCAGAATAGTAGTAATAAGCTTTGCATCTGATATAGCAAATTATCGCAATGTTGAAACATCTCAAAGGGATTCACAGGATTTATTGTAATATTTTACTATATATTTTGTGGGTGAACTTGGCAGGCAATTTGCATGCAGCAATATCCTACGAACAGCTGTGACGTAAATGACCAATTTTATTTGGGAGAGAGTTGGGAGAAACTCCCTTCTCTTTTAGACTAGCACCATAGGATCTTTAACGTGCACCTGAACAGGCAGACGGGACCCTGGTTTAACATCACCTCTGACAATGCTGCACATCCCCAGCCCTGCATTGAGGTGTCAACATGTCATGAACCAATGACAGATAATTACCTTCAAGGAGAAGGAATGATGGGTTTCCAGGATTTTTTGTTGGCATTCTTATCAATGACGATAATCAGGGGCTGGGGTAGGAGAAGGCTATGGAGTTGGTGGGGGGGGAGGTCATTCTGTTTGAAAAGTGAACCAGTGATAGGTGCCTTACACAGAGCCAGGACCTGGAAGAGTACTTAGCGTACAGACTGCATTGTACTGCAATGCAAGGTCACAGCGAGCGCCTTCGTGAATGTTTAACTAGTCCTGACACGAATTATCAAGAAACATGTGGTCTTTGGATAACAAAGCAGGAAGTAATCAACGAGTGGTTACGGACCGGGACCCCGAAGAGAAATGAGTGATTGCGGGGCCTGGAAGACTGACACGCTGCTCAGATGTTCCTGGAGATCAGCCACTTTCAAAGCCTTATTGACTCACAATGTAACATCTGAGACTCTGTCTCCACTGCTGTCCTTGTGAAAGGCCAATCTTAAGTCAAAAGAACATAACGTGTTAAACAGTCACACCGCCCACCTGCAGCCCTTGTCCAAAGATTTGCTCAACACATTCCTTCCGTTATCAATAACTAGTGGCGAACAGCCAAGAAGCTTGTTCTCAAGGCTGGAGATTTTATTCTCCCAGCTTCGATTTCCTCACTCAGTTTCACTGCACTTTCCTCACTTACAGATAAGTGCACCAGCATTGAAGTGCTATCATGAGCAATACACATTCGTGCCACTATAATCTTATCAAACAGGAATGTAAAAGCATTACATGAGAACATAAGAACATAAGAATTGCTACATGAAAGAAAACCAAGGTCCATCCAATTTGCCTTCCACCATCCTGGCAATTGCACGCTCATGTCCCTATAATAATAATAATAAAAATCCTTCGATTTTGAATATAGCGCTTTTCACGTCGGGAGGACGTCCCAAAGCGCTTCACAGAAGACACTGTAAAGTGAATTGACTGTATATTGTCCCACAAACAGTCGTAGATTGAAAATGACCAATTTATTACTGTTTTTGGTTTTGGAGGGATTATTATCCATCCAAAATCCTATATACTATATCCCAACATATTATTTCCTAAAATAAATCTATCTAATTTGCTTTTGAAAGAATCTTTACAACTGTAATTAAACCAGGACTTTTGTCCATTTCAATCAGACCACATCTGCCTAATAACCCTGTGAGACAAAGCCCTGGCGTGATCCTAGCTGGACACACAACGGGAATCTTACCGGTGCTCTTCTACTTGAACCTAGTACATCCACTAGGGTCATGGAGTCAAATAATATTAATAATAATAATAATCCTTGGATTTGATATAGCACTTTTCACATCTTCTAGATGTCTCAAAGCGCTTCACAGAATATACTGTAAAGTGAATTGACTGTATATTTGTGGGCAAAACGCGGCAGCCAATTGCGCACAGCAGTGTCCCATAAACAGTCGTAGATTGAAGTGACCAACTTATTATTATTTATTTTCCTTTAGGGATTATTATCAGGCATGTGGAGTAAGGAAACTTGCCCAAGGTTTCACCCTGCCGGGAGTCAAACCCAGGTCCCTCACTTGCAAGGCGAGTGCTCTAACCACTGAGCTACAGGACTCCACCGTCAAAACCATAACAAGTATGGGGCGCCTAGCTGAACAAACAGCTGGAAAACGTACCAGACAGCAATTTCAATGACAAGCTATGTGGTTTTAGCTGGTTAGACTCCAGCAGTACTCCAACGCACACTTTGGGGTCCCCAAGCTTTGACTTCCGACAACCTGCACCTAATAATTTCCGGAATTAGGTAAGCAGGATGTGTCCCTCCAGGAAGTGAGTGTGCATACCATTCCAACATTATATCTCTGGGATTTCCATGTGTCGGTGGAATGCATGGAAATCTTTTTGGTTTGGATACTCTTAAGCATAGTGATGGGTTTCCACATGTGTCAGACAGCTGGTGGACCAAAACAAAACCTAGCTGGTTAAACTACAGCAGTACCACAATGCAAACTGTTGGGTCCCCAAGCTTTGACTCTTTCCAAACCATACCTAAGCTCTTAGGTAATCAGTGAATTCTGGGCAGAGTGTGCGTACTCCATTGCCGGACAAACGGAAACAATACATATGTTGTCTTCATTTGGAGGCTCTTAAGCATAGTGATGAATTTCCGTGTGGGTGGAGATTGGCATAAAATTTATTATTATGATTATTATTGTGAAAAAAAACGTGTGGTGAAGAAAATAAGGACATTTAATTTTTTTTATTTGTAGCTTAAATGAATAAAGACAGGACCAGGGGAATGGTTTGGAGTAATCAAGGTTAATTGCCCTTGGCAGCAGATTCTCAGAGGTGATAAGTAGAATAGCAGTCTTCTTGTTTCAGCCATGAAACAGATTCACAACTCTCAGAATCTAGGCTCAATAACAAGCCAGTCAAATCCTAAGAGAAGTTTAGCACAAACAAGTTCAGGAATGTTGATGGGAGTGGAATGCAGCATAAGCCCAAACAGTTGGTGAACGTTACAGTTTTGTGGTTGTTTTTAAAATTATCTTTTCACTCATGCCCGTTGACTACCCCCCACTCCCACCACATCCCCCCTGGGGCTGCTCAGCGGGTATCAGCAGGTTAATAATCCCCTAAAAAAACACACAAAATTTGATCACTCACTCCTCGACTGTTTGTGGGACACTGCTGTGCGCAATTGGCTCCTGCGTTTCACCCACAAAATACCTAGTCACTCCACTTTACAATATATCCTGTGAAGTACATTGAAAAGGCTCAATGATGTGTTAAGGCGCTATATCAAATGCAAGGATTATTATTATTATTTATCTGAGAGCATGCCAATGCTGTCACTTTTTCCCTTAGGTTTCCTGAGCACTCCGAGTAAAGAGCGCTATGTAAATGCAATTTGTCGTAGTTTGTCTCTCTCCAATGAGGCTCCAATGTTTGGGCGAATGGCAGGAGAATGCATGCAACAATCCCTGTCCCCTTTCCAAAATCTCCCCCCCCGCCTCCTTCCACCATCTCTCGAATCACGCCACATCTCTAATCAGATCCTGGCTCAAAACTTATCTGCAGCTGGACTATCTCACCAGGACATGGGGAGGGGAGGAATGGAAACCACAGAGGAGGCCTCACGAGAGGAAAGAACCTCTCACAAAGACAGCTGCCTGACTCAACGTTGTGCTGTATATGTATTTGTTATGCAAGCCTTTCAAAGCTGCTACAAGTTTATAACAAGCTTAGATCCAGATTGAAGCCTGGGGTAGATTCGAGCCAGACACTGATTCGACTGTCTGTTATATAGGCAGCAACAAAAAGTCACAATTATAGATGTTACATCAAGGCCAGTATAGTGTTGTGAAGGTGGGTGAGGGTATTTATTATATGCTGAAATGGTCCATTGTACATCTGTTCTCACCAGTTTGTAAGGCAACTAACAAGCTACTAGAAATGGTGAGTCCCTTCGGTCTCAGGTCCTCACTTGATATATACCCATGGCAGCACTGGGGGATTAGGGGAAGGAACAGAAAGAAGGGGAACTGGGTCTATTGATGGTAACTCTACAGATCAAGGATTGTATTAAACTCTTACTTCATTGAAGAGAAACGTCACTTCCTTGTGTTCTCCTGCTTTGATGCTCTGCGCAATATTGAAGGATGTTGTCCCCAAGGTTTCATCCATCACGTAGTTTGCATCCAAGAGGGTAATCTACAAAAGGAACACAAATCCATCCTTTCAAGCCAATCAATCAACCTCATCCAAGAGTTGTACTCTCCAACCTTTCACATCACACAGAATCTAACCATGCCTGAACTGTCGGTTGATCACAATTAGTTTTTTAAGTCAAAATAAAAAACTTCCTGACTCAAATAGGGATCTGACACTGAATTCTAACAGTTTGCCCAAATGTCCGTTCTTCATGAGGAAGAAAAGAAGACGACAGATTATTGAACCAAGACTACATCTCAACATTGATATGAGAGCATTGTGTGAGATGCTTTGAGAAATTTTAGCATATTCATGCTCTATAAAGTGTCAGCCTGGCTCAAATAGTAACAGTTCAGCCTCAGAATCAGAAGGCTGTGGGTTCAAATCCTACATCGGATCTTTTGGAACTCATAGTTTAGGCTGACTCTCCAGTGCAGTGCTGGGTGAGTCTGACGTGTTAGCCTGTGAATGATATGTTCAACTGAGGTCCCATTTGCTAGTTCAGGTGGATGTTAAATATCCTGTCGCAGTATTCGAAAACGGAGGTTTTCACAGTCTCCTGGCTAACAATCCTGCACATTAAAAATTGGTCATTCATTTTTGACCTTTTGTGGCATGTTTCCATCTTCAATGGAAAAGAAGTTATATATTTGACCATATGTTTTGTTCCAGTTTGGGCCAAGGCTCGAAGTACAGTGGGCCTGAAATTCCACTTTGTTTTAACCTGGAAGACAATTTTGCCTTAAGTTCACACAGACGATTGCGTAAAATTCTTAAATCCAGTCTTCCGTTGAAAAAACTGTCCTTTTCAAAGAACTGCGGAAAACTGGCTTCTGAGTGAAAAACAAATTCAGGAATTTTCCACAATTAAAATTTAATTTAGAAGAGAAAATAGCCCTTTGTTAAGGAGCTTGTAGCAATTTGCATATTCAAATCAGTTGCATAACCACTAAGGCAAAAGTCTCATCATTGTGTCTACGTCCAGAAGACGACTTTACCTTCATTAGCAACAACTTGCATTTATATATTTTATGCATTTATATAGTGCCCTTCACGCAGGCTAGCGTCCCAGAATGCTTGACTGTGGCAGAGCACGATGCTGAGCCAGGGGGAGTGGGAGGTGACCGTAGGTAAGGTTGAATAGGAAGGTCTTCAGGTGCAACTTGAAGATGGGGAAGGAAGGGGCAAGGCTGAGAGATATATCCCCAATAAGCAGGTCTCCTTAGAGTTGAACTGGCTCCAAGGTGACATGCTTGGCAACGAAATGTTGGAATCGAGCCAGCACTACAAGGCAATCTCGGTAGTCCGGTTCCTGAGCCAGGCAGGTCCGCAGTATTCCAGGGCTGATGACAGCACAGCTAGGCTGGCTCATTGCCAGGACCTGGAAGGGCAGATAATCTATGTCTGGAATTTCCATGTGTAAGTGGGATGCATAGAATTCTCAGTTTGGTTTGGATACTCTTAAGGATGGTGATGGGTTGCCACATGTGTCAGACACCCAGCTGATCAGAAACAAACTTTACCTCCATAATGTTTCTCTCGTTTGGGTCCAGAATGAACTCGAACGTCTCGTTCCATTCTGGGTTCACAATATTGTTGAGGTACTTTGTCCGTTTCCGTCCCTCTGGTGATGTGGCAATGAATATCTCCACATAAGGGTCGGGAGTGTCAACTAGGCACCAAAAAATAAGCCAGACTCTGTTAGGAAAGGTCCCATCTCTAGAACAGTAAACTCCACCAGTTCCCATTCCCTTGGCTCCACCGTTAGTGTTAACACGTTGATAATCGAAAACATAATAGCACTGTTAAATTCAAAATGATTTAATTTAGTGAATGTTTTACTTTAAATTGAGGAATCTTGACATTGGTGAACAGAACATTTGCCCATTTATGCTCCTTTCCAGCACTTCCAGGTCAGGCACAGCAAGGCAAAAGGCAGAGTAAAGCTCACCTTACTCTGTCCCAGCAACTTAATTATAATAACATTTGCATTTGGTATATCGCCTTTCATATCGGGAGGACGACCACTGACATATAAATGTCTCAAAGCACATCAAAGTGAGCTTGGCAGACTAATTGTGCGCAGTAATGTCCCACAAATAGTTTTGAAATGAATAACCAATTTTATTTGGTGGATTGTTGGCCTGGACACCAGGAGAAATGCTTTTCTCTTTTCAAATAGTGCCATGGCAGACAGGATCTTGATTTAACATCTCCTGTGAAAGACGGCACCTCCGACAATGCAACACCGCCCTAGTGATGCACTGGGGTGGCAACTCAGACTGTGTGAGTCAAATCCCCAATGCAAGGCTTCAACACACAAGCCTTTGATTCAGAGGCGAAGGTGCTACCAACTGAGTCAGGCTGGTCCTCGATCCTATCTGCTAAAAATGTGACTCAACATACCAGTGTGATGCATTCACTTTGATGCATTCTTAGATATTAGCCTGGCTCACTGTGTAGCTCTCTCAACTCTGCGTCAGAAGGTTGGTGGTTCAAGCTTTGAGTTCACAGTCGAGGCTGACACAGCAAGGCTAGATAAAGGGCAATACACCAAAAATTGTAGTTGAGCGCTGTGTTATTGTCAATTTTGATGTTAAACTGAGATCTCATCTACCATTCATGGGCATTAAAAGCCCCGTGGGACTACTCAAAACAAGAACGAGTTTCTTCTGGAGTCCTGGCCAACATCCCCCAGAAAAAAATGGTTATTTGCTTAATGTTGTGGGATGCGTTTGTGGCATTTGGGCACAAATACAGAGTCAGTAATTACGCTTTGAGATGTTTCAACATTATAAGCGCTATGCCAAATTCTGGTCATTTTAGGGAAGTATTATTGAGGCATTGCTTGCAACTGTTACATTGCTTAATGTTGCCTTTCATACGTCAGTGGTCAACGGAAGCACCTCGTTACAACATTTTTAGCAACTCCCACATAAAGCTAAGCCATATTCAAAATTGTTATCACACAGCTTGTGCGCGGTCGTCTCTGGACTTGAACCCGGTTTCCTCCATTTACATCTATTGATCTTGAAAAGAAAGAATCATTGAAAATGAGAATCTGAGACAGATTCTCACAGAATGAGAGATGAACATAAACAACACACATGTGCACAAACACACTGAAGAGACAGTCTGAAACACACACACATACACAGGAAAGATGGATATCAGAGAGCCAACAAGAGAGCGAGAGACTCACACAGACACACACGTGCAGAAGAGAGTCAGAGAACCAGCAAGAGAGAGAGACACACGCATACACAAACACAGATATAAGAGTGAGATAGAGATACATAAGCATTGAAGAGACAGCAATGTCCCACAAACAGTCGTGGATTGAGTGACCAAATTATTTATTTATTTGTGAAGGGATTATTTATCCCAGAAAAGCAATCTGCCAATCGATTTACAACCGGGTTCCTACTTACTGCTAGGTAAATAGTGGTGTGTGGAGTAAGGAAACTTGACTAAAGTTTTGCCTTGCCCGGAAATTGAACCCAGGTCCTCTCGCTAGACGATAGACAGATACGGCCATGTGGTCATTATAAAAGTAGTGCGGAAATATTGACTTTCAGTAAGCAAAGAATATCAGACATGATACCATTTGATCAGATCTGAAATCAACTCAGCAATGTACTGTACTTACGCATATCTCCGAACGTCCCCTTTGTTACATTTTCAGCTCGTAGAATGGTGACTTTCAGTCTGTGAGATACTTGGTGCTCTACCTGGGAAACAATGAGAAAGTAGTGTTTAAAATCCAGGGTTACGAGAAGACAGGAGACTCTGTGTAGCCAGTGAAAAACTGTGGCAATTCGTGCTCTGACCGTATTCCACAAAATTACTGACCTTTTCACTTTTCAGACTTTGTATAAAACCCTGTGTTTATAGCTCAGAGGCTTCAACCTTCATAGTAACTATAGAAATTTACAGCAAAGAAGAAGGCCATTCGGCACAATGTGTCTGTACTGGTTCTTTTAAAGAGCAATCCTTTATAATCCCTCCCCCTCTTGATCTATTCCCCCCCCACCCCCCCCAACCTGTTAGCTCCTTGGCATCCTGTCCCAGAAGTGTCCTCTGCCAGTAACTCCTGAGCCATTGTAAAATGGTATCACATATGAATTCCTCACATTTCATACATAGTCGAGAACATCTCAAACTCTTAACAAAGTTTCTTTAAAGTGTAATGACTTTGGATTTTTTTAGGTGAACACGACATCCGATTTGAATGTCTGTAGGTGGATGTTAAAGACCCTGTAACACTATTCAAAAAGACAAGGGAGTTCTCCCAGTGTCAGCCTGCTTCAGTCAGTAATGCTCTCATCTCTTGACTCAGAAGGTTGGAGGTTCAAATCCCATGTCAAGACTTGAATTCACATAGTCCAAGATGACACTCGAATGCAGCGCTGGGGGGGATGTTGCATTGTTGGAGCTGCTGTCTTTCGGATGATGTTCCGTCTGCCTGTTAAATATCCCTGTGCCGCTATTCAAAAAGAGAAGGGAATTTCTCCCGGTGTCCTGGCCAACTAAATCCCCCAAATGAAATTGATCACCCACTCCACAGCTGTTTGTGGGACATCATTGTGCACGTTTGCTGCCACATTTGCTTACAAATACACAGTTACTCCATTTCACAGTAAATCCTTCCGATGTGATAAGACTCTTTACCAAATGTAAGGATAGTGATGATTATTATTATAAAGTAGTCAAATATTTGCTTTATGGCAGATTTGTGGGACATCGCTGTATATAAATTAGCTGCCTACAAATACACAGTCACTACAACTCACAGTAAATCCAGTGAAGTGCTTTGATTTTCTCTCCCCGACAAGAAGGGCGCAATATCAAATGCTTTATTATTTTCATTGCTTCAAAGCAACTTGGAGCAAATATTGGACATTTGTCCTGGAACGCTGCAGTAGAAAGACTAAAAGAACAGAAAAATATTTTGTCTCATCCAACTTGCTGGCTGGTCCTTATGACCCAGCTAAGGAGATACTGTCAAATCCAGGAGCAGGCAAAGTAGATTTAATAAATTGAGATACAGGCAGCTGCCACACAAGGTCATTTCAAGACTTTTTATGATGAATTGGGATTGGGGGAACATTGATCACAAGACCTGGAGGTGGTGGATCAGTAAGAAAGCAACAAGAAGTGATGGCACAGATACAGCGAATTTCACGTGGGATAGTGTTTTGAAGCGCTGAACAATGGTGTTGTTTAACCCCAAACTGGGAAGAGAAGGGATTTAACTGTAGGCATAGTCGAAGAGGAAAGTCTTCAGGTGAGATCTGAAGGCAAGGAAAGATGGGATTTGTTATTTCAAAATATATGTTACATAAGACATCCTGCAAAGCCAAACTAGATATTTCAACCCCCAAACACCCAAACATCGCTCCACGCTTTAGGTATGAAAAGCACCAGGTATCATTGTTGTTCACCTCTATAGAAGCTTGCACTCTGTTACTGTGGTTGACTGTGTGGTTGTCTACCTTCATGTGGTGTGCACATGATAAGATTCAAAGCAGCACCACTTTCAAAGCCTTTGGTCCTTTTGGTGTGTTTTTTTCCTTCTGTGTGATGGTAAAGCAGTTATTAAATTAAACTGATTGCTCTATGTTCTGTCCTGAGTTGTCGATTTGGCTCATTTGGCAGCACTCTTGCTTCCAGCTCAGAAGTTTGTGCTTGTCACACTCGCACTCCCACCCTCAATAAGACCAGGGGCAGGGATGTTTCCCACTCAGGTAGGGTGGTCCTAGCTGGACATGCAGAAGACAATATGTGTGCTGTTTTAGCTGGTTAAATTCAAACAGTAACCCAACAAACACTCCAGGAATCCCAAGCCTCAGTTCTTGATGACCTGCTCCTAATATCCCTGGGATTTGGTGAGCAGGGTGCATCCCTCCAGGGAGAGTGTATGAACTCCATTCCATTTGTAGGTGAATGAGTCAGTCAACTTGTGCACATCAACTTTCCACAAAGAGCCAGGGCGTGAATGATCAATTTATTATAATAATAATAATAATCCTTACATTTGATATAGATTCTTTCACGTCAGGAAGGCATCTTAAGGTGCTTCACAGGACATATTGTAAAGTGCAGCGACTATATTTTGTGCGGGGGAAACTCCTTTCTCTTTTGGAATCGTGCCATGGGATATTTAACTACCACCTGAACAGGAAGAGCCTGAATAGTTTATGTTGATTCTGTCATCCATTCATATTATTTTCCTCATTCTGCTTCCCCTCCCAACAATTGGAAATGGAAATTTCCACATTTGTTTCTCAGTTTCACTATAATTCTACAGACTTACAGCAAACCTTGTAATGAAGCACATGCCATAGAAGCACTGACTTGCCGTACTAGAAAATCATCCACCCGCTGGAAGCTGCTGTCCCTTCAATACAATTCAATTCAATGCAAGTCAGATCCACATTGCTATGATGTTGACGTCAAATTAATGTTTAGTAAAATACCTCGTGATGACACGAGAGTAACCTTTGAGGATGTATATTTATAGCTGCAAGCACCACCCAAAGCTGCAGAGAATAAACACCAACCTTTAACAATTTAATAACTTGCGTCAAGAAGCAGATTTCTCATGCTTGTAACATATACATCAATATACACAAGAATTTAATCTATTTAAAACTACACAGGCCCTTTATAGAATTTGGTGCTATGATATGTAACAAGTGCTTCACACACTCCTTGTGCTGTTACTTAAATTGAAACTAATACTGCTGTATCATGCCATGCGAAGATCTCACAGATACAAGGGCCCACCTATTCCCTTTTCGTCATGTTCATTCTATTCTCATATCTGCCCGTTCAGGTGTACATCAAAAACCCCATGGCATTATTCGAAAAGAGAAGGGACTTTCTCTCACGTGGTGTCCTGTCCAACAATCCCCCAAATAAAATTGGTCACTCACTTCATAGCTTTTTCTGAGACATTGTTGTTTGCAAAACTGGCTGCCGTGCTTGCCCCCAAAATTCACAGTCATTTCACTTTACAGTATATCCTGTGAAGCACTTGAGATGTCTCGATGACGTGATAAAGCATTACATCAAATGTAAGGATTATTATTTCTTCACAAGCATATTATGGGCTCAAGCCCCTTCTCACAACCTATGCAGACGCATCAGTGCCATGTTTGGAGAGTGCTGCATTGTTGGAAGGTGCCATCCTTTGGATGAGAGGTTAAACCGAGATTACATATGTCTGATCAAGTGGACTCCAAGGATCCCTTGGTGTTATTTGAAAATAGAAGGGAATTACCCCCGGTATCCTGGCCAACAATCCCCCAAATAAAATTTTGGTCATTCACTTCATGGCTGTCAAACTGATTATTGATTATCAATATACACTTTATAGCAATTATCTATGAATAGCCTATCTATTATGGCCTTGAGACATTTTGACATCACATGCAAGGACTTACTATATTATCATTATTATTGTTCAACAACAACAACAAAATTACATTTGTACAGCAACTTTCATGTTGGGAGGACAGTCAGTGTTCTGGACCCGAGCTGGGGGTTCGGGATTGGAGAGAGTGGAGGCAGGGGGGGAAGCAGGGTGATCAAAAGCACGGTCGAAGACGAGGCTCTTGAGATGGGTCTTGAAGGAGTCAAGGCAGGGAGTGAGTCGGAGCGACTGCGGGATGGAGTTCCAGAGGATAGGGGCAGAGTGGCAGAAAGCCCGCCCGCCAATGGTGGGGCGGGTGAGGTGGGGAATGTGAAGCAGGCCAGAGCCCGCTGAGCGGAGGGAGCGGGCAGGATAGAGGGGCTTAGGAAGCTGCAGAGGTAGGGGGGAGCAAGGCCATGGAGGGCTTTGAAGGTGAGGACCAAGATCTTGAACTGGATCCTCTGTGTGATGGGAAGCCTGTAGAATTGGGCAAAGATGGGGCGATAGGCTCACGAAGCCTGGCCCGGCAGAGGGCCTGGGCTGCAGTGTGCTGGATTATCTGCAGCCTATGGAGGGAGGAGTTGGGGAGGTCAACAAGCAAGGAGTTTGCATAGTCAAGCCTTGATGTTATGAATGCATGTATGAAGGTTTCGGCTGCGGTGTTAGACAGTGGCGGAGCTGGGCGATGTTGCTGAGGTGGGGGAAGGCAGAGCGGGTCATGGCACGGATGTGGGGTAGAAAGGATAGCTGAGAGTCAAACAAGACACGTTCCGGATTGGCTTAGTGAGGTGGAGTGTGCAACCATGGATGGTGATGCTGTCAGCGCCTGAGGTGTGGGGGCACTGATGGGAGTCAATCAGGAGGGCCTCAGGCTTGTTGATGTTCAACTGAAGAAAGTTATCTCTCATCCAGTACTTGATGTCTGACAACCTGGATTGCAAGAGAGGCATGAAATTTCCCAAGGTTTGTAGAAAACTCTTGGCTCTGTACCAGTTGCCCTAAGATGCACTGACGAGATTTGCGTTGACAAGGGAGTGTACAGGTTGATAAAGTGCAGTGACTGCACATTTTCTGGATGAACATATTCATTTAAAGACAAAAAGAAAGCCACGTTTACTTGCATACCAATTCATATTAAATATACGATCTGCGACCTAGATTCTTATCACTTATATCTCTTATATACATGTCTATACTAATGAATCATTTGTAGCAGTAGAAATTACTGTGGTAAGACGTCCAACTGAATTCTTTCGTGTCCTGCGTGGGAGATTAGCATGCCACTCAGATCAATTGGAACCACTTTTAGTCAGTCGGGTTTGATGATTGACTGCATTAGGGCTACAATTTGTATTTTTAGGTTTCCAGAATAGCGGATTGTGGTTTTTGATGTCCCCTCCCACGCATGATTCATAGAAAGCTTGGGCACGTCATCCAGCTGGATCTGAGGGCCTGACCATTAAGACTACATACAACAAGGCAAGACCAAAACACAGTGGCTTTCGTTCCTCAATCATACAACTTTATAGCACAACCCTGATGTGGAGGCCCTTTTGAAAAGCGATTGCATTAGGGTTACATTTAAGAAGCTTCCAAAGTCTCTCTGAAGAAAAAAGCTCTCTGTTTACCCAGCCCACGCTGTATCGTTTTCTATTTCAAATATTTATCCAATTCCCTTTTCAAAGTATATTCTGTTAAGCGCTTTGAGGCGTCGCGAAGACGTGATAAGGCGCTATATCAATAATAATAATAATAATAATAATCCTTGCATTTGATATAGCGCTTTTCACGTCGGGAGGACGTCCCAAAGCGCTTCACAGAACACACTGTAAAGTGAATTGACTGTATATTTGTGGGCGAACGCGGCAGCCAATTGCGCACAGCAATGTCCCACAAACAGTCGTAGATTGAAAATGACCAATTTTTTTTTATTATTGATTTTTGGTTTTTTTGGAGTTTTTTTTAATAGTAATAATAATAATCCTTACATCTGATAAAGCGCCTTTCACGTCGGGAGGATTTCTCAAACCACTTATCGGTATAGACTGTGAAGCTTAGAGAGTGAATTTTGTGGGCGAACACGACAGTCAATTTGAACACACCAAACAGCCATGAAGGGAATGACCAAATTTTCTCTGGGGGCTTGTTGTCCAGGACACCGGAAGAAACTTCCTTCTCTTTACGAATCGTGTCATGTGGCTAAACAAGCACAAATTGTGAAGGAAGGCACCTCTGATAATGCAAGGCATTGCAGCACTAAACTGGAGTGTCAGCTTAGACTATATGGGCTCAAGTCCTGTCCTGGAACTTGAACCCACAAACTTCTGACTCAAGAGGTGAGAGTGTTACTGACTGAGTTAGGTTGACACATCCTGTCAATGCTTTGAGACGTCCTCCCGACGTGAAAGATACTATATCGAGTGTTTTGCGAAAAATAAAACAGAATCCACTTATTTTTCTTTCTTGCCCTTTTGCTTTTTGCTCTTCATCGCTGTCTTCGATGTCCCATCCACTGTTTCGCTGTATCAAATGCAAGGATTACTATTATATTATTTATTATGCATTCTGCTTCAACTATGTTTGGTGGGGCATTCCATGTCTGAACAACAGTATGTATACTGTATATATATTTATATCTAAATCCTCCTAATTTCTCCTTTTGTGGTTTTACTAATGATCTTAACGAATGCACTCTAGTACCTGACTCACTGACCAGTGTAAATAGTTTCTCCATATTTCACTTATCGGAACCCCCCAGTCAGGTTGGCTCTCAATTAGTACCATTCCAGGGAAAACAGCCTCACTTTCTTTGAAGTCTCTTTTCATAACTAAAGCCAGAGACAGTCAGGGATTTGGATTCAAGCAGGGGGTTAGCATCAGCAGGGGTGGAGGGCAGGGAAGGTAGTGGTAGGAAGGTGGCTGAAGGAGCGGTCGAAGAGGAGGGTCTTGAGAAGTGCCTTGAACAAGGCAAGGGAGGGAGGTGAAGGGACTTTGGGATTGAGTTCCAAAAGGTGGCGACATAGAGGCTGAAGGTCTGACCGACGATGATGGGGAGGGAACATGGAGCAGGCCAGAGTCTGCTGAGCAGAGGGAGAGGACAGATCGATATGGCGTTAACAGGTCACAGACATAGGAAGGAGTAAGGCTGTGGAGGGCTTTGAAAGTGAACATGAGAATTTTTAGCTCTATCCTCTGGGGGGATGGGGAGCCAATGGAGCCGGGCGAGGTTGGGGGTGATAGCGTTATGGAGCCTGGGGCTGGGAGAGGACGTGAGCTGCAGAGTTCTGGGTGATTTGCAATTTGTAACATCTAAGAACATTAGATTTTCTTTAGCACAGCTAAAAATACAACGAGCCTATCACAAAGAAGGACATTTGAAAGGTGTGTGTGTGTGCGCGCGTGTGGCGGGTGGTAGCAGTGGTAAGGGAGGACAGTTGTCTTTGGGTTTACAGGCAGTTTGTCAATAGTTAGTCCGCATTTTTAAAAATATTTTGTTACCGTGGCAACGACCACAAAGAGAGGCCACTTACTTCCTGCTTCTATTATAGTAGGAAGTGTAAATGACACTGCATGTTGTTCTCCAGTGTATCCCTTGTGCTTAAAGGCACCGGCGCGCCCAAGGGTTTGGAAACCGGATTAATTTCAGGCACTGGTTGAATTAACATGAATGGCCCGGGTTTGTTGCACAAAGCATTCTATCCAGGTGCTCTGCAGGGTGGGTTTAGCTGGTTAGACTCCAGCACTACCCCAACGACCACTCTGGGGTCCCCAAGCCTTGGCTCTTGCCGACCTGCGCCTAATACTTTCCGGAATTAGATAAACAGGAGGCATCCCTCCAGTGAGATAGTACGCATTCCATTCCAACAATCTATCTCTGGGATTTCCATGTGTAGATGGGCTGCACGGAATTCTAAGTTTGGTTTGGATGCTCTTAAACCATGGAGATGGGTTTCTGCATGTGTCAGACACCCGGCTGGCCAAAAAAATGAGAAGAGCAGCACAGTTACATTACTAGGTTAAAATGCTATAAAGTGGGTAAATAATGATAATAAACCTTATATTTGATACTGCGCCTTTCACGTCAGGAAGCATGATGTTTCAAAGCGCTTCACACAGGATTTCACTGTAAAATGTAGTGACCGAGTATTCTGGAGGCAAGCGTAAGAGTCAATTTGCACACAGCAATGTCATGAAATGAATGACCCAATGTATCTTGAAGAGTCTTAGCCAGGACACTGGGAGAAACTCACTTCACTTTTTGAATAGTGCCATGAAATGTTCAACATCCATAATCAGACAGACAGGAACCTCGGTTTAATGTCTCATCCAAAGGAGTGCACCTTTGACAGCACAACACTGCACCAGTGTCAGCCTAGACTGAATTCAAAGTCCTGACATAAGGCTTCAACCCACAACCCTCTGACTCAGAGATGAGACTGCTACCAACTGAGCCAGGCTGAAACTTGGCCACAGAGGGTCATATATAACTAGCTTCTTCTGAGGGCCACTAACTTTTTCTGGGCCCTATAGTAAAGGCCTCAGAGGCAAATGGAGCCACAGATCTCCCCAAAGACTGTACGTGAGGAGGAAGTGGGCAACAAGTGACCAAAGGACCTCTTCACCAACTCAACATCAACAAATTATGGGTTTTGACAAGGATATGGGGTTTAAAGGACAGCTGAATATCGAACAAGACACCAAGGTTCCTACTGGCTCGGTGAGGTCTAGAGTGCAACACTGAACAGTGATGCTATCAAAGCTTGAAGTGAGGAGGCACTGACGGGAGTTAATCAAGAGGTCCTCAGTCTTGTTGATACTCAACTGGAGAAAGTGGCTCTCATCCAGCACTTGACATCTGACAGACAATCTGTCAGGACAGCAGTGGTTCTGGAGTTGAGGGTGGAAGCAGAGATATAGAGCTGGGTGTCATCAGCATACATGTGTAAGTTAACCACATGCCTGCGGATGATATCATCACGTGGGAGCAGGTAAGTATTAAAGAGGAGAGTAGAAAGGACAGAGCTCTGAGGAATGTCACATGTGAAGATGCGAGGGCTGGAGGAGAAGCCGTTGGTGGATGTAAAGTGGAGACGATGTGCAAGAGTGAAACCAGGCAAGGACAGAACCGTGAACGTGGAGCTGAGAGGAGAGGCAATGGCAAAGAAAGAGTGGTTGACAGTGTCGAAGGCGGCAGAGAGATCAAGAAAGGATGAAGAGACAGAGAGAGCGCTGGATACAGTAATTTTGACTAAGGCCGTCTCTGTACTATGGGAAACTACACATAAAACTACACATAATTCAGCATGAATGACACAGGAAATGGAAATATTTCAACCCTGTCCTCAAATGTTCCTTGTGGTATATAAAACACTGAATGGCCTGAACAGCGCCACTTGGGACTTGCTTTACTTTCTCTGATCCTGTCCTATCTTATTTACAACTCTGAATGTTATCGAGATCAAGTACCAGATCATTTGAGCGTTGTGCTAGTTTTACTATGATTGTATCTTGCAAGATCTAGTTTGGGGTTCTTAATTTCATAGTTAACTAAGCGCTTTATCTGACAGTCTAAGCTGGAATCATTCACAATCTTTCAGCAAAGCCTGAGACATAGCCAATGCTCAAAGTTTCACACAAGCAGTGCTACAAACATTGATGAACAGACAGACCACAGAGACCTTTCAAGCCTCTTGCAACTCTTAAGCATTGCAGTGGGACTCCGGGTCAGCTTTAAGCTTAAAATTTTCACCATATCTTAATTTAATCTACAGGTGAAGAATTTGATACCAACAGTACAGTAGCACCCTCCAGGACCCCCACCAAAAAAAAAGGTTTGGAAAATGATGCTCAGAGTCTCCACTATCCCTCCCTCGCTCCCTCTCTTGCTGACTTCCCTTAGCATTCCGGGGTCCAAGGAGAGCTGTCCACACAGTTAGATGTTCAGTGACCCGTACCCTTAAGTTATTGCAGCAGGAAGCAGCTTCTTTGGGGTCTCTTTATAACTGGTGCAGGAAGTTGTCACTCTCTCCAGTGGGCACTTGTTCATCTCGAAAGCCACCTCACATCACAGGACGTTAAGGAATTTCTCAATTCCAAACCAACAGCTTTAGTTTCTTTGACTAATCAATTCTAGTTCCTCCTGTGCTGAAAGCTGAAACTCACGCTGGGATACGAGTGTCTGTTAATACAAGCATGTGGAGCCCTGTAGCGTATTGGTTATAGCACTCACTTCGCAAGCGAGAGGGCCTGGGTTCAATTCCCGGGTGGGGAAAAAACTTAGGCAAGTTTCCTTACTCCACACACCTCTGTTTACCTCACAGTAAGTTGGGACCAGTTGGCAGATCGCTTTCCAGGGGTAATTATCCCTCAAAAAAAATGTGGTCACTCAATCCACGACTATCTGTAGGACACTGCTGTGTGCAATTGGCTGCTTCGTTTAGCCCAGGAAACATAGTCAATTCACTTACAGTATATTCTGCGAAATGCTTTTGAGACATCCCAATGACATGATAAGGAACTATATCAAATGCAAGGATATTTTTATTATTATATTATAAAATATTTATTATCTTAGCATGGGTGTCTGTTGATAAACTCTCCTCAACCTTCTTCCACCTCCACCTCCACCCACCCTATTATCAGTCCGGAATGTGTGTTTTGTTTTGTTTGTCTCGTTTAAAACCTGGAGTGTTTTTAAGGCATATTAAGAGATGTTATAAATACATTTCCTCCCTCCGTGCTACGTTTTTAGACCTGCGTGCAATGGCGTAAAGGCCCCCTGAATGACGTGTGAAGGGAAGCGTTGTGAAAGGAAGAGATCATGAATACAGAAGGGTTCCAAGAGCTACAATATCGCTCCAGGGTAACATTCCTGAGCCTGCAAAAGCTCTGCTTCTTTGTCAACAGATAACTTGCCAAAAAGACAGCCAGTAAGCAGTGCAGGGGAGCTCCACGAGGTTCTGGAGATTTCGGCCTGCCTGGTTATGCTATTGCCTTTTTAACTACAGGGTCCCGAGACTGAGCCAATCTGACACCAGTTTAGATCTCCTGGCTGTGCTGTGTTATTAGATCCCAGGTGGGTATAGGGGTAGGCTTGCTACCAATTGGCTCAGTGACCTGGACTAGGCATGATGATGAGGAGGTGTATGTGTGTGCGTGTGCGAGTGAAGGGAGTGGGGGAAGGGAAGACAGCGTGCCAGTGCACCTACTCCTAACCAGTGGACTGGCTCCCCAAAAGGGCTCGGGATTTTTAGTAAAATGGGTACAGCAATTCAGCATTATATTAAAAAAAATCACTCAATCCACGACTGTTCGTGGGACACTGCTGTGTGCATTTGGCTGCCGTGTTGAGTCAATCCACTTTACAATATGTTGTGTGAAGCGGTTTGAGACGCCTCAAGCAAAGGGATTATTCTAATTATAAATTTTGCATTCAAAAACTTTGTTGGAGCTTAAATAGGAGGACGGGATCCAGGTGATGATTGGCTATCGTAGCTGTCACTCATCAGGGTGGGGTGGTTCTGGGCGATGATTTGCTGCTCTGAGCTGTCACTCGCTCGGATGTCTGGCTGTGGGGTGGTGAGTATCAGGTTTAGAACATTGTAAACATCTCAAACCACTGAACGAGAGTAGTGACTGTTTTTGCACCTAAATGTACAGTAGCCATTTTAATAAAACAATAATAATCCTTGCATTTGACATTGCGCCGTATCACATTGTTGGGATGTCTCAAAGCTTTACACAAGATTTACAGTAAAGTGTAGTGACTTGAGTATTTGTGGCAGATGATTTGCAAAGAGCCATGAAGTGAATGACTAATTTATCTGGGGGTGGGGGGGGGTGTGGGGGTGTGTGGAAGTACACAGCAAGATCCCCAAACAGTCAGTCTGTCAGGAATGTCCCAGGATAACTGATAAGAGATTCCTCCGATAACGAGTCGGTGCAGAGTGAGGGGTGAGAAAGACGGGGACAGAGAGAAAACTGCCCAGCCAACCTTCATTTGTACCAACTGTACAATTAGTCCTCTTACTCAACCCAGCAGTCGGATCATATCTTCAGCTATTTGGCTCAGTACAAGTAAAAGTCTAGAATGCGTGATAAGAACAACATGCGCACCAGACTGAAGACACAGAACAGCACACTCTCTTTCAGGTCTACTTACTACAGCCAACTGACTGCTCTAGTCCTCCAAGGTAATGAATAATCCTTATGCTTCACGTGGGCACCTTTCACGTCCAGATGACATCCTAAATCAATTAACGGGTTTTACTGTGAAGTGTAGTGACCGTATATTTTATAGACAAATGCGTCCAACCAATGAGGTTGTGTGTACTGTCATCAGTAGTGTCCAAGAGTATTGCGGACTTGCCTGGCTCAGGATCTAGACCACCGAGTTCGCCCCACTGGATCGCTTCAATTCTCGATAGTGCCTTGCCAGGAAAGTCACACCAGACCCTGCTTACCTCCTCTTACCTTCTCCCCCCCTCCATCCCCCCACCCCCCCACCAGAGGATCACAAGTCAAACCCTCACAAAGTCTCTCCATTGAACGGCTAGTGTGCAACAGCTTAGAATTTAACACTGAGAGGATTTATGAACATAAATAAAAAATTGAATTTAATGTAACTTCCCTTTTGACGTCCAGCTTCCAAGAGACGTGTAAAAATACATTTGTTTCAGGAAGTTAAATTGAAGCTGATATACATTTAGAGGCTGCGTTTCCTGTCAATGCATACAGAATTTAGCAAGTGGCTCTCACAAACTCTTCCACCTTGTCTCAAGGGCAAGACTTAAGACATGGATTCTGAACTGACTGAAGGGAAGCACACAGAGGATAGTTGTTTGAGAAACAAGATCAAAATGCAGGGTGGGCTATTTAAGTGGGTTACCTTAGAGCTCTGTACTGGGACCCTTCCTGTTCTTTGTATATTATAATAATCGTTGCATTTGATATGGTGCCTTTTCACATTGTTGAGATGACCCAAAGCGCTTCACAGAATATATTGCAAAGTGGATTGACTGTATTTTGTGAGCGAAATTAGGCAGCCAATTATGCACAGCAGTATCCCACAAACAGTCGTGGATTGAGTAACCAAATTATTGTGGGGGGAGGGATTATAATAATAATAATAATCCTTGCATTTGATATAGCGCTTTTCACGTCGGGAGGACGTCCCAAAGCGCTTCACAGAACACACTGTAAAGTGAATTGACTGTATATTTGTGGGCGAACGCGGCAGCCAATTGCCCACAGCAATGTCCCACAAACAGTCGTAGATTGAAAATGACCAATTTTATTATTGTTTTTGGTTTTGGAGAGATTATTATTAGGCGTGTGGAGTAAGGAAACTTGCCCAAGGTTTCGCCCTCTGCCTGGAATTGAACTCAGGTCTCTCGCTTGCAAAGCGAGTGCTCTAACCACTGAGCTACAGGACTTTTTTTGCTACCCAGGTAGCAAAAAAAGGTGGAAAAAGAATAACATACTTTATTTAATAATATATAAAATATATAATGATGACCTGGATGTAAGTAGTTACATTTGCAGATGACACAAAATTATGGATTCAGAAGCGGCAGCAAAGGTCTTATAAGGAGAGTATCATACAAGGAGTGTGTCCGAAAGGCACTCTTGCCTTTGAGTCAAAAGGTTATGGGTTTAAACCCCACATTGCATTGGGATTTGGAACTCATATAGTCTAAAATGACACTCCATACAATGCTGGGGGTATGCTGCAATGTCAGAGGTGGCGTCCTTCAGGTGGATGTTAAACATCCCAAGGCACTATTTGAAAAGAGAAGGGAGTTTCTCCCAGTGTCCTGGCCAACAATCCCCCAAATAAAATTGGTCACTCACTCCATGGCTGTTTGCGGAACATTGTTGGCGCAAAACTTCTGCCGCATTTCACGCACAAAATACCCAGTCAATCCACTTTGCAATGTATCCTGTGAAACACTTTGGGACGTTCTCCTGATGTGAAAGATGCTATATCAAATAAAGGATTATTATATTAGTATTATCATAGGGTATACATATGAACTGATGACTGGCATATGAAGTCCAATACAGATAAATAACTAATGTAGGAAGAAGAATAAAAGGCGCACATACGCCATAAAACTTTCCAAAAGGGAAGCTGAAAGAGATCTAAGTTAAGTTAACAATAGCACAAAGGTTAGTGTCTTGACTGATTCATTGAACAGTATCGAAGGAGAACACACAACTGACTTACTATTATGTGCTGATAGGGGTCAATAGAGGCCATGCTGAGGTTGCAGCTTAAATTGATCCTAGGATCGGTTCCCAATGACTAATCCTGGGATGCAGACAATGGACGGATGAAGGCGGAATTTCTTTTCGGTTGTAGATTTTCAGCTTAGGCGAATGCATGAAATCACCCTCAGCAAACTCGGAATGTCTCTCTCATTCCTGAAAAAAACACAAACACAACAGTAAACATTAAGCTCGGTCTGTCACCCATTTTTGTCCCTACGGAGTCCCTTCTGCAGGAGGTTCCAGATACATCGGGAACTGTCTGTGGGCCAAACCTAACCCCCAGTGGTGCCAATTGACCTAAAGTGAATGGTGTTAGAAACCAGGTGGAATTCTCCTTTAAGAGGATCTGAATTCTCCATTCAAACACAGTCTGGTGCTCATTCTGAACTGCAATATTAATATCGCACAGCTATGAAGGATGATGAAGCTGTGGTTACCAATAGTAGTCGTAAGACTAAAAGTACATCTCATTCCCTCCCCATATACAAAATATCATCTGTCACCTAATAGAAAATTCACCCCTATATCTGTTTTACACTTTTACACTGTTGTTACTGTAGGTCAATACAGTGAGGATGCAGTGACACTTCCTTGACTGGAAGTGCATCTGACTGGAAACTGAAGGGTTGGAACCCGCAGCCTACATGAGCCTGAATACCGAGTGAGTTACAAGGCACTCACGTCATAGAGCAAATTGCTTTCCATCAGTCTCTGTCGACTTTATCTCTTTCACTCCACCTCTGTGCGCCAAAACTCACAAGCATTTCTGACGTCTAGTCTGGTGACACAGACTGAGGCAGCTTCACTAAGAGTACTGTCTAACATCTTGTGTGGTGTTGAGAGGATAGTCCCAACCCCAGTACCTTCCTGATCATCAGCGAAGTTACAATTTATATGAGGGGAGACTCATATTAACTGTTGCATTTTATACTGTGTCTATAACATTGAATCATTGTAAAGCTATTCAAACGGATTTGCTATCAAGTGCAGTGATTGTGTATTTGTAGGCAGTGTATTTGTAGGCAGCCAATTTGCATACGGATACATACAACAATAACAACTTTCTATTGTATAATGCCCTTCACAAGGGTTAGTGTCTCGAACGCATAACAGTGGCAGAGCTTGATGTTGAACAGCCATGGAGTGAGTGATCAATTGTTTTATCTGGGGAATTGTTGGCCAGAAAACTAGGAGAACCAGCAGCTACAGCAATCACTTCTAGAAGCCAAAGCCTCCCCCTTGACACAACGGGACTGAGATTAATTCAGTCAGGCCAGAGAGAGTTCAGCTACACACTTGCACTAGCTAATCTTAACTCACACACCCAAAGGAGCCCTGTGTTCTGTCTTTAACGAGTGGCAGTGGAAGTGCATTACTTATGGACCATCTATTCGCTCCCTCTGTCACCTCATTTAAGGTCCATCGCGAGACACAACTCTTTGACCGCACTTTTGGTTACCTTTCGCCTTTCCACCCCCATTGGCTTCCACCCCACAACTTGGGTGCCCAGCCAGCATCATTTAACACTTTGAGCCATCCTCCCAATGTGAAACGGGCTTTATAAATGATAATTTGTATTGTAATGTTCCCATATTGGGTGAGAAAATCCAACAATAGGGAGCATGACGAGCTCAAGCTACATGTATGTGAGCACGTTTTAAAATTAGTTTTGTTTCTCCCTCTCTCCAGGGAGGAGTTTCTGTTGTGCATAGATTTTTTTCAAAAAGAAAGAGCAAACAGCAAGAAATGCTATCAATTATTTTACAACAAAGCCATTACATTGTCTTTAAAACAAGGAGAGGGCGGGGGAGTTGGTGTGGGGTGAAGGGAGGGGGAGGGCTGAGGTTCAGACCTTCATTTCCTGGTGGGGTGCATTGCAAAGATTAGTCTGAGTTCTAGGAGGTGAACTTGATGTAAAAGGGGTATATAAAAACAGAGGGGAAATGGGACTGAGTGGATAAAAGCCACAGAGCCAGCCTGTGTTTTATCGAAGCAGAATCCTTAAAAAAATGTATCTAACAAAGCAACAGCTTACATTTATACAGTGCCCTTCACACTGGGTAGTGTCTCGGAGCCCTTCACAGTGGTACAGTTTGATGCTGGGGCGGGGGGGGGGAGAAAGGGGAGGTGACTTAGGCATGGTCGAAGACTGCAAACTGAAGAGGGGTAAAGCGGGGGCAAGGTGAAGGGATTGAGGCAGCGAGTTCCAGAGTTTCGAGACATAGTCGACTCCTCGAGACTCTGTAACTCTCTGCCTCAATCCGACTGCCTTTACCCTCCTTGTCTGTCTTCAGATCACACCTGAAGACAGACACCTTCTTCTTCGACCATGCCTATGGTTACTTCTCCTCTCTCCTCGGCTCGCCATCAGGGTCCGCCACTGTTAAGTGCTCAAAGATGCTACCCTGTTTGAAGGGCGCTCTATAAATGCAACTTGTTGTTGCAGCTGAATGCACGGCAGCTGATGGTGGAGAGGAGGGGTATAACAACAACAACAACAAATTTACATTTATAGAGCACCTTTCACGTCGGGAGGACGTCCTATAGTGCTGAACAGTCAGGTGTTGGGGCCTGAGCATGGGGGAGCGGTGGTGTAGGGTTGAGGGAAGGCAGAGAGGTGGGAGGGAGGCCAAAGGCACTGTCGAAGAGAAGGGTCTTGAGACCGACCTTGAAGGAGGCAAGGGAGGAAGCGAGGCGAAGGGACCGTGCGATGGAGTTCCAGAGTGTAGGGGCAAAGCCCGGCTACCGATGGTAGGGCGGGTCGGGTGGGAGACATGGTGCAGGCCAGAGCCCGATGTGAACGGAGGGAGCGGGCAGGTTGGTAGGGACTAAAAATAGGCTAGAAAAAATAATTTGCGCAGAAGGTGGTCGGAGTGTGGAATTCTCTGCCACAAACTGTTGAAGCAGTTGTTAAATTCTACCAAAAGGGAACTAGATGGATGCTTGACAAAGTGGAATATTGAGGTTGTGGGACTGAGGCCTGAGGAGGGAGGTGGGGAAGTAGGAGAATGAAAGATCAGACTTGGTGGTTCATGTGGAGAAAAAANCACAGGTATAGCATACATGGCAGAGAGCAATAAGTGTACATGACACGTGACACCGAATGGTGGAAATTCATTGCACTTCTGGTTTTCCAACATTGCAACTGAACCCGGAGGGGCTGATTGACATGAGCCACGTGACTCTGAGGCTTGTGGTCACAATAGGGTCCAGGAAACGAGAAAGCTGCAGACTGGATTTGTGCTGAGTCATGGCACTGCACACTTGCCCTGACCAACCTAGGTTTACAAGGCAGCGTCGAGTAGCAACCTGCCTTAGCTGTTCGATCCTTCTCCCTCATTCCCAATTGTAATGAGGCAGGAATAAATAATGGCTGGAGTCATTGAAAAAATAATTGAAGTTTGATTCATTCTGAAATGCAAGAAGGGAATGATAATGCTAATGCTACTACTAATAATAATGATTGCATTTGATACAGCGCCTTATCACACTGTTGAAATGTCTCAAAGAGCTTCACGGAATCCACTGCAAAGTGGGTTGACTGTGTATTTTGTGGGTGAAACATGGCAGCCAATTGCACACAGCAGTGTTCCACAAACAGTAGTGGATTGAGTACCCAAATTTGGCACGATTTGTAAAGAGAAGGTAGTTTCTGGTCAATAATCCCCCAAACTAAAAACAAACAAAAATATTGGTTGTTCATTTCATGGCTGTTTGAGGGATATTGCTGTGTACAAACTGGCTGCTGCTTTTACCTAAAAATTTACAGTCACCAAACTTCACAACAAAATCCAGTGAAGCAATTTGAGATGTCTCAGCATGATTAGGCGTCCTGTAGCTCAGTGGTTGGAGCACTCGCTTTGCAAGTGAGAGACCCGAGTTCAATTCCAGGCAGAGGGCGAAACCTTGGGCAAGTTTCCTTACTCCACACAGAGCCTAATAATAATCCCTCCAAAAAAAAACAATAATAAATTGGTCATTTTCAATCCATGACTGTTTGTGGAACATTGCTGTGTGCAATTGGCTGCCGCGTTTGCCCACAAATATACAGTCAATTCACTTTACAGTATATTCTGTGAAGCGCTTTGGGACATCTAGAAGACGTGAAAAGCGCTATATCAAATGCAAGGATTATTATTATTATTATTATTATTATTATAGGCGCTCCAGCAAATGCAATGATTCTAAATGGGTTGAAAGGGCTTTTTTATCTGAACCTCTCTGTTCATCTGAATCGGTCTCCATAAATTATAACAAACAACAACTGGGATTTATATGCTGTAGCACCCTTCACTCAACATCGTGCTCAGAGCTAAACTAGAGTTACACTGCTGAGAAGGTAGGCTTGCCAGACAGTATTCACAAAGGCAAATCTTGCAGGTTTAGGAGCAGGAGAACAGGAACAAGAGGAAGTTATTGAATCTCATGAGTCTGTTCTGCAAGCCACGTGTCAGTGTCAGATGGTTTAAACTCCAGAAGTTCCCTGTCTGTGTCTGTCTGTCTGTCTGTCTGTCTGTCTCTCTCTCTCTCTCTCTCTGTCTCTCTGTGTCTCACTCTCTCTGTTTGTCTCTCTATACCTCACTCTCTGTCTCAGTGTGTGTCTCTCTCTCTCTGTCTCTCTCCGTGTCTCTCTGTCTCTCTCTTTGTCTCTATACCTCTCTCTGTCTCTCTCTATGTCTCTATATCTCACTCTGTCTGTCTCTCTCTCTCTGTCTCTCTCTCTCTTTGTCTCTATACCTCTCTCTGTCTCTCTCTGTGTCTCTCTCTATGTCTCTATATCTCTCTCTCTGTCTCTCTCTTTCACTCTCTCTGCCTCTCTCTATGTGGACTTTATGGAGTCCTGTAGCTCAGTGGTTAGAGCACTCGCTTTGCAAGCGAGAGACCCGAGTTCAATCCCAGGCAGGTCAGGGTGAAACCTTGGGCAAGTTTCCTTACTCCACACAGGTCTAATAATAATCCCTCCAAAACAAAACAATAATAAATTGGTCATTTTCAATCCACGACTGTTTGTGGGACATTGCTGTGCGCAATTGGCTGCCGCGTTCGCCCACAAATATACAGTCAATTCACTTTGCAGTGTGATCTGTGAAGCGCTTTGGGACGTCCTCCCGACGTGAAAAGCAAGGATTATTATTAACACACACACTAGGATCCTCGGGCTTTGGCTCTTGTCACTGACTTGCAGTTTCTGGGATTAGGTGAGAGGCAACCCTCTGGGGAGAAAGTACGCACAACCATTCCAGACAAAGGGAAACTTCCATACATATACAAAGCTCTCAGTTGTTTGGTTAACTAATATCCACCCTCCTGATTCACTCCATGAGTTTAAAAACTTATAATAATAATACTTTTGATATACCAAATGTAGAAATTTATATAACGATGGGATCTCGGTTTGATTCCTGAGCAGAACAAAAACGTAGGCAAATTTCCTTACTCCACACACCTCTGTTTACCTAGCAGTAAGTAGGAGCCTGGTCGTTTGGCAGTTGGCAGATCATTTTCCAGTGTGATAATCCCTTCAATAAATGAATGAATGAATCAATCAATCAATCAATAAATCAATAAATAAGAATTTGGTACCTCAATCCATGGCCGTTTGTGGGACACTGCTGTGCATAATTGGTTGCTGCGTTTTGCCCACAAAATATACAGTCAATCCACTTTACAGTATATTCTGTGAAGTGCTTTGAGACAACTCAACAATGGAAGGACTTTGCTTGGAGGAGTCACCGTCTCAAAACTTTCCTAAGGTTTTGCCCACCCGGGAACCGAACCCGGGTCCTTTCGCTTGCGAGGCGAGTGCTCTAACCAATACGTTACAGGACTCCAACTTGTACTCCTCCTTCAGCCATTACTTGTTATGATCAGCATGGCAGTAGCTGCATTCGATTTGTCTCCATGGCAAGAGCAAGTGCTATCCTCAATGCAATTCTTTTAACCCTTCCCAGTGCCTGTCATTGAGTGTACAAAGACCAAAATTGGCCCATACACTGCAGACACTCAGGGTGCAGATCCACTCATACACTCTCATATTTGGTCTGGCAATTGCTAACACAAAACTGTTTGAGGATTTAATCAACAAAAGTTTGCCCAAGTTATTTCGAGGCATCAGATTTAATGATATATTTATAACCACATTTGCTTTTAGATACACTGACTTTCTCAGTATCAAAAATGCTATTGCTCATCATCAGTTCAATCTCAAAGTACCTTCAATCTCTACGTAAAGGACGTTATATAAATGTTGTTTTTGCTGATGGTGATGTTGAAATGATCTTTACAAAATGAGCACTCTGCATTCAAACACTACTTTGTGTGAATCCGAAACCAATTCTTATTGCTGTTAGTATACCAATACCGCTGACAGCTAGCTAACCTGTGCCCTATCACCCACAAGTAAATAATTCAATTTCAGATTCATTTCCGATTCCATGAATATTTTCCCAAGACGGGACCTTGGTTTAACATATCATTCTCCTCTGACAATGTAACTAATGCTCCCTCAGCATTGCATTGGAGTGTCAGCCTAGACTAGGACTCAAGGATCTGATGCTGGGCATGAACCTGTGACAGCGACTCCTCCTAGTAGGCTACAGTGTTAATCTAAGAAGTTATTGATTTATTGCACCCACACCAATGGAGTGCAGGTACAGCTTCAAAATGCACTACAATAATAATCAAAAGTAAAATTAAGTCACAAACTCCAACACTGTGTCATAGTAAAAACAGAAAAGATGACAGCATTACCCTACTGGAAATCCCAAAGCGTATTGGGCTCTATGCTCAGTCTTTTCAGAATTACCCCATTTCCAGGGGTACTGTGCAAGGTCACAAGATCACAATATTGAGTTCTGACTAAGGGTCGTGGATCCAAAACGTTGACTCACTTTCCTTTCTCCACAGATGCTGCCTGACCTGCTGAGTGTTCCCAGCGACTTCTGCTTTTGTTCCATATCACAATATTGGTTTAGGTAATGAAAGCCCTCCAGAACTCCGTTGCCGAACTGACAGTGTCCCCCCTTCAAAAGTCTCAAATCTAATGTCCTGGCCTCAATCACCCTTCCTGGTAACCTATTCCACTTGTTAAGTACCCTCTGAGTAAATAAAACCTTCCCAGACATTCAGCATTGAATTGTAAACTAATTATATACTTAGAAGCAGTGTCATCATATAAAACCTTTCACCATTTACCAGACATAGTATTCAGGAAGTAATTTGCACCAAACTAGTCATTGAATGTTCACTACATTGTTTGCGTAGCTGCTTGGTTGTGGAAGAAAAATACCATGCTGAACAGGCGAAGGAGCGAAGGAGGGGTGCGGGGAAGGGAGGAAAAGATCGAAAATACTCTGTGCCTGCTCCTTCCTGCGGGGAATATAATAATGTAACATCATTGTGGAGTGTGGCAGTTAGGATAGAGAAGTGGGTGTAAAATCCCACGGGGATCAGGAACAAGATTCCGAGTCTGAACTGAGGGAAATCAGCAAAATCCATATTTTGTCCATTTTGGATCAATTTGAACTGTAGTAAGCTCTTTTTATAACAGAGTTAGTTTTTTTTAAGTAAACACATATAGGGTCAAATAAAAGCTGAGCACAAACTAAACCGAAACATGGAAAACATAGTACAAAATAAATAAAAATAATAATAATCCTTGCATTTGATATAGCACCTTATCACATCATCAAGATGTCTCAAAACACCTCACAGGCTGTACTGTAAAATGAAGTGACTGTGTATTTTGTGCGTGAAATTCAGCAGCCAGTTGTGCATAGCAGCGTCCTACAAACAGCCATGGAGTGAGTGACCAGTTTTATTTGGGAGATTGTTGGACACAGGGAGAAACTCCCTTCTCTTTTTGAATAATAACATAGGATTTTTAACGTCCACCTGAACAGGCAGACAGGATCTCGGTTTAGTGTCTCATCCGAAGGACAGCACCTCCTTATTATGCAACACTATCCCCAGCACTGCATTAGCGTGTCATCTTAGATGATGTGATTCCAAGTCCCGAGGTGGGGCTTGACCCCACATCCTCTGGCTCAGAGGCAAGAGCGCCAACACTGCGCCAGTCTATCACATGAGAATTAGCAAACAAATATGCTACATTTATCCAAATACATTGGGGCCAGAATATTGGCTGAACAATTTAGAGAGTGCAAGTTTTGGCAAATGTTTAAGTCTCTGTTTGCCAGCCTGTTTTCTGCACATTTCTTAATAAAATCTTTGAATAGAATTTAAGAATTTGCCACATTCTGCATCTCTGAAACGGTGTCAGATGTCAGCCCGGCTCAGTTGGTAGCATCCTGGTCGGGTGTCCTGGCCAAATAAATAAAATTGATCTAAAACTTCAGAGCTATTTTGTGGAATGTGCACAAATTCGCTTCTGTGTTTGCCCACAAAACACAGTCACTGCACTTAACAGTATATCCCATGAAGCACTTTGAAACATATTTATAACATGAAAGAAGCCGTACCAATGTAAGGATTATTATTATTATTGTATAATATTATGGTAATATATTTTAAGTCTAGGCCTGGGTGGAATTTTTTGCCCTAGTGTGCAATTGCTTGTTGTGGGGTTAGGTGAAGCAGAATTCAACTTGCAACAGTTAGTCTTGATTAAACCACCCTTCACTTCTACTTTCTATGACAGCTTAGACTGAGTTTTTACATTGTGAAATGCTTTCTATCAACGTGTAAGCATTATATTGTAGTTTTCTTATGCTCGTTCAGGGTTTATACAAAAGCCCATTATCATGCTTAAGAGTATCCAAATCAGACTATTAGCACTTTGCATGCCACTTACACATGCAAGTTGCTGTGTTTGGAATGGAACGTGGATCTTTAACACCTATCTGAACAGGCAGGCAGGAACTTGGTTTAACATCTCATCCAAAAGACGGCACCTCCAATGACAATCTGCTTACTTAATTTCATAGGAACATAGGAATTGCTAGGCGAAAAAAGACCAAGATCCATCCTGTTCGCCTTCGACCATCCTGATAGTCGCATGCTACGATAATGGAGATGTTGATATCAATTAATTCTGTATGGATTAGTCTACAACAGAGTGGAAAGCTTTAGGACCTTAGATCTAAAGTTGCCTGGTTCTTCCAAGCATACTATACTTACTATATGTCATGTCTCAAATTACTCAGAGACATGACATATATTAATTATATTTCATGAGGTATTAGGTGCAGGTTGGCAAGAGTCAAGGCTTGGGACCCATGAACACAAATCAGATCATGATGCAAACATGTCAGCTTGGCTCAGCTGGCAGCATTCTCACATCTGAGTCAGCAGGTTGTTGGGTTCAAGCCCCACTTGAGCTCACAGTCTAGGCTTAAATTCTGATACAACGCTGAGGGAGGGGTGTGTAGGGAGGGGGAGTTCTTCATTGTCGGAGGTACTGTCCTTCGGATGAGATGTTAAGTCAGGTTCCTGCCTGCCTGTTCAGATAGATGTTAAAGATCGCCTTTGGAAAAGAGAAGGGAGTTTCTCCTGCTATCAATAATCAATCCCTCAGATTAAAAAAAAGGTCATTCACTTCATGGCTGTGTGGGGCATTTTGGTGTGTGTAATACCAAAGCCTGACAGAATCTGAAAGGGCAGACCAGTCATTGGGGGTAAGGAGTCATCCCACTCAGCTCCTGTGAATCCTGCAAGCCAAAGACCTAACTAGCAGACAAGCAGCAGGGAATCTTACCAGACGGTGCTCTCGATGGCAAGCTATACAGTTTCACCTGGTTAGACTCCAGCAGTTGCCCAACCCGCACCCTGGGGTCCCCAAGCCTTGGTTCTTGCCAACCTGCGCCTAATACTTTCTGGAATTAGTTCAGCAGGAAGCATCCCTCCAGGGAGAGAGTGTGCATTCCATTCCAACAATCTACTTCTTGGGAGTTTTTTTTGGTGGGTGCAATACATGGAAATCGCAGCTTGGTTTGGATACTCTTGAAGTACAGTGATGGGTTTCTGCATGTGTTAAGATATCCGACCATAAACAAGCGATACAAAAGATTTCACAGCACTGCATTCTGAACGCAGACACGGGGGGAAAAAAAATGACATTTAACCATGACACCAAAAACAATCCGAACTTTATTTTTGGGGTTGAGGGGAGTTGTTCATGCCGTTCTGGTCACGATTTGCCGTCCCTGCAATTTGCTCTTAACAAGTTCATTTCCATCAAAACCGAATACCACCACTTCATTCATAAAGGCTAAATCTGCAATCGGTCGTTATTTTTTGGGGGGAAAAATAGGGTGGAGGCAATTTTTTTTCTCAAGTGCAGACATGGCTTCTGAGCAACACTGAGAGTTAATCTCTCTCTGGATCAGGACTGAAGTCAGAGTCAGGGACAGTAGTTTGCCACTCCATGGGGGGGTGAGATTCCCAACCAAACCCTTTCTCTGTCTGGTCTCTGTCACTCTCTCTGTCACTCTCTCTCACACATACAAATACAAATCCTCTCTCTGTCTCTGTCTCTGTGTCTCACACATATAAATACAAATCCTCTCTCTATCTCTGTCTCTGTCTCTCTCTCACACATACAAATACAAATCCTCTCTCTATCTCTGTCTCTGTCTCTCTCTCACACATATAAATACAAATTCTGTCTCTGTCTCTGTCTCTCTCTCACACATATAAATACAAATCCTCTCTCTATCTCTGTCTCTGTCTCTCTCTCACACATATAAATACAAATTCTGTCTCTGTCTCTGTCTCTCTCTCACACATATAAATACAAATCCTCTCTCTATCTCTGTCTCTGTCTCTCTCTCACACATACAAATACAAATCCTCTCTCTATCTCTGTCTCTGTCTCTCTCTCACACATATAAATACAAATCCTCTTTCTATCTCTATCTCTGTCTCTGTCTCTCACACATATAAATACAAATCCTCTCTCTGTCTCTGTCTCTGTGTCTCACACATATAAATACAAATCCTATCTCTGTCTCTGTCTCTCTCTCACACATACAAATACAAATCCTCTCTCTATCTCTCTCTCACACATATAAATACAAATCCTCTCTCTATCTCTGTCTCTGTCTCTCTCTCACACATATAAATACAAATCCTCTCTCTATCTCTGTCTCTGTCTCTCTCTCACACATACAAATACAAATCCTCTCTCTATCTCTGTCTCTGTCTCTCTCACACATATAAATACAAATCCTCTCTGTCTCTCTCTCTCTCTCTCTCTCTCACACACACCCGGACCCGGTGTGGCACTGCGGGTGAATCTCTGCCCCCACAGCCCTCGGGGCGAAAGAAAGGCAGCGAAATGCGCACAGGTTCGCTCCGCTGCTTCAGCGTCAGGAACCCCCACAGTCTCCCCTTCCCCTTCGCACCAGAACTTCTCGTTCGCTGAACGGTCCGCGCGATCCATCGATCGATCGCAAAGTTTGCAACGAAAGTATGAGCCGTTGCCCCCTCTTGTGTGTGTGTGTGTGTGTGTGTGTGTTTGCAGGGCTCTGGGCAGAGCTTTTCCTGCCCTTTTTTTTTGCTGATGTCTTGTACACGGGTTTTGGGATGTCAACACAGTGTGTGTGAGTTGTGTGTGTGCTGTGTGTTGTGTGTGCTGTGTGTTGTGTGTTGCGTGTGTCTGTGTGTGTGGTGTGTGTGCTGTGTGTTGTGTGTGTGCTGTGTGTGTGCTGTGTGTACTGTGTGTGTGGTGTGTGTGCTGTGTGTGTGGTGTGTGTGTGCTGTGTGTTGTGTGTTGTGTGTGTGCTGTGTGTTGTGTGTGTGCTGTGTGTGTGCTGTGTGTACTGTGTGTGTGGTGTGTTGTGTGTGTGTGGTGTGTGCTGTGTGTGCTGTGTGTGTGGTGTGTGCTGTGTGTGTGCTGTGTGGTGTCTGTGTGCTGTGTGCTGTGTGTGTGGTGTGTGCTGTGTGTGTGCTGTGTGTTGTGTGTGTGCTGTGTGTGTGGTGTGTGCTGTGTGTGCTGTGTGTGTGGTGTGTTGTGTGTGCTGTGTGTGTGCTGTGTGTGTGGTGTGTGCTGTGTGTGTGTGTGTGGTGTGTGTGTGCTGTGTGCTGTGTGTGTGGTGTGTGCTGTGTGTGTGCTGTGTGTTGTGTGTGTGTGGTGTGTGCTGTGTGTGTGGTGTGTGCTGTGTGTTGTGTGTGTGCATTGGGCAGTTCTTACCTCTGAGAGCAGTTTGGCTTCATTGAGTCCCGTCTTTCAGTTTGGGGATTAATTTGTTTAGGCTTCAGAGAGACAGACAGACAGAGAGAGAAGGAAAGAAGGAAAGAAAGAAAGGGAGAGAGAGAGAGGAGAGGTTGAGAGAGAGAGAGTTACAAAGTGATGTGGGCACCAACGGATATTACACGTTCAACAGAGGCGGTGCTTAACATTAATTGCACTGTGTACAAACTGGACTGACTTGACTCAAAACTGCTCCATGAAAGCGCAAGGGTTTTTATTTTGGTCTTTAATAATCTTTTCGGGCTGTACGATTCCCCGTGTGTGCGTGTCTGTGTGTTGGGTAACCTTCTTAAACTTTCCGTCTATCTCAATCCAAACTGCAGGGAGCTCATCTATTTTATGGGATCACGCACTCCTCCTTAAGCGTTGGGTTGAGTGTGCAACCCGTGGTCTTAATCGTAATAATAATCTTTGCATTTCGTATGGCGTCTTATCATGTCATCGCATTCCTCTCAAAGCGCTTCGCCGGATACGCCATAAAGTGTAGTGAGTGTCCGACCGACACTACCTTACCCTTTTCCCACCGAATAGACGGGAAATCTACCCTTAAGTAGTTTGGACTTCAGTCAGCTAGCCCAGACCTTACATTAACTATTTACCCTCTTGCAATTTTTTTGGTCAGTTGTGTGTCTGAGACATGTGGAAATGCATCACCAAACCAAGAATTCCATGCATCCCACCTACACATGGAAGTTCCAGATTTATTGGAACTAAATGCACACCTGCTCCCCAGAGCTTTGAGAACCTTGCCTAAGTTTGGCAAGAGCCAATTGTTGGGAACTCCAGAGTGTGCCTTGGGGTACTGCTGAAGTCTATCCAGCTAAAGACACATAGCTTGCCACTGGAAGCACTGTCTGTCAAGGTTTCCCGCTGCCTGTTCAGCTAGGACCACCCTATCCATTAGGGCTTTGGCTTGCACGGTTAACAGGAACTGAGACGGAAAAGTCCCAGTGACTGGTCTGTCCTTCCAAGTCCTGCCGATGAGCCAGGCTGACTGTGCTGCGGTCAGCAGTGCCCTGAAATACTGCCCTGAATAATTATTTATTTCTATTATTATACCCCGCTCGCCTCCTCCCAAAGACAATCCACATTTACTCTCCATAGCCTGGATTATGCCACTGGGAGAGTGCTGCTCCAGACTATTGGAATGCACTGTGCTGGAGGTCGGATTGAGTTCTTTTGACCCAGTTTACCTGATCTGTGATGTTGGTCCGTCCCTGCACAGGGTAGTCTGATTCCCATTCTAGTCGACCCGAGATTGACCACCTCCCAACTTCAGCTGATCCCACTCTAACGTCTGGGTTGTATCAAAGTTATCAGTATATTCTGTGAAATGCTTTGAGACATCTCAAAGATGCTATATCAAATGCAAGGATTACTAAATGCAAGGATTATTATGCTCTGAGACTCCACCTTGGTCTGTTTGGTTTTGTGGCATTGCTCATTTGGTTTTGGGGTGGGGGGTGCGAACTGGCAATTGGCACTTAAACAAACTTGCAGTACTTCCTTTGGAACTGTGGTACACTCAGAGTAGCAATAAATATGGGATGTTTCACATTGCTGCACTGATCAACCAAAACAGTATTCTGCGATCATCAATAATCAGAGAGGAAAATCTACAACTTGTTCCACCAGTTCATTTAATTACGGCACATCTTTTCATCACATTTCCCAATCTTTTCATTATATTGCTTAATAGCCTTAGAACATTTATCTGTATATATCTATCCATTTACATATAAAATAATTATACCATATATCATCTGTGCGTCCATAATTAGATCCAATCAAGTACCCATCTGCCTCCAGCTTGGGTGCCCAGACATCAGTGTCAAGTGCTTTGAGATATTCACCTGACATTAAGGTGCTTTATGAGCGCAAATTGAATTGCATTGTATTGTACCTACTTTCACTTTAAACATCTCAGTCGATTCTGCACCTATAGCATTTCATACTGACAACTCATCGGATGAAGAAATGTTTCTTGATTTTACTTCTAATTTTTATATATGATGTGTTCCATCGCATTCTTTTTCTTCGAGCTGCAAAATGCCAGAAAGATTATATGGACCCTTTCCCTGTGAGGGAAAGATTCTAAAACTGGTTTCACATAACCTCACATATTGACTGTTTCACTTTGTTGCAGTAATCAATTAGATATTGTGCAATTTCTCAACGTCTTTCAACATCCTCAATGTGTTTCTGCATAAGGCATTCACAAAGAAACCTTGACCTGCCCCAGAATCCAGAAACTTGACATCAATAAAGCGCACCACAAAGGATTAGTATAAATAGGATCACCAAACACTGCCTTGAACAGAGGCACTGCTGAGCTCCAGTGTGTGTACAACAACAACAACAACAACAACAACAACAAGATTGCATTTATAGAGCACCTTTCACGTTGGGAGGGCGTCCCAAGGCGCTGGACAGTTGGGTCGGGACGCGAGCAGGGGGGAACTGATCAGGGTGAGGGGAGGGAAGGAAGGGAGGGAGCGAGGAGGGGGTAGAGAGTCGAGAGGGGAGGTGAAGGCATGGGGGCACGGAGGTGTAATAGGGGGAAGAGAGTTCATTCCCCAAAAGATCTTCTTTCAGTGTTGCATGATGACTGATTTACCACCCAAAGTTGTGTTGAACGTATTTAAATAAACACATCGGTCTGTATAACAGTAAACTCCAGATCCAGCATTCCTGCACATTATTTTGCTGAAAGATTTATTATTAAGCCTACAGGAGATGAGAGATTGTCTATGTGGCTATGCTCACAGACTCATAGACAATGTATTTTGTTCGTTATATGGTCACAGACTCATAGACAATGTATTTGGTTTGGTTTATGGTCACAGATTCATAGACAATGTACAGTATTTGGTTTGGCCTATAGTCACAAACTCACGGACAATGTATTTGCTATAGCTTTCTATTTAATACAAATCCCATTGCACTTCATTTTGTATCCCCTCTGGTGGAACTTTACATAAAAATCTTTTTTTTGCAAAATGAAACCAACACACACATACATTGATGACACATTTGAGGTAATAACATAGAGTCACATAAGAGTCACTGTCGGGCAATTTCAGTACTCTCAATCCTGAGTGTGTCACTCAGTATAAAGCGGAATAACTTGCCTCCGCTAAGTTGTTTACCACTTAAACAAGCATATGGTCATGGTGGCTAGCGACTAAAGGATGGTTTCTGGATGAAATCATTGCGATGGTCCCACCAAGCACTTTGACGGTGAGCAATCATGATAGCTCATCAAATGCTATGACTAAGCCACCATTTTCAACTGCTTGCGGCATAATTTATTGTTGAATCTTCGCTGCTCCTTCTGTCTCTCTGTAACCGGTTCCACTGACATTATAAGTCACATTTTTTGGGGTGGGGGGGTCAGCCAGGTGTCTGACACATGCGGAAACCCATCACGAAGCTTAAGAGTATCCAAACCAAACTGAGAATTCCATGCATCCCACCTACACATGGAAATTCCAAAGAGAGATTGTTAGCATGGAATGTGCATTGATATTGCCGTCTGCGGCGCTTTCCTGCTGGTTGTCCAACTAGGACCACCCTGCCAGTTAGTGCTTTGGCTTACAGGCTTAATAGGAGCTGAGTGGGAGGATTCCCTGCCCCCAGGTCACATCCATTCACCTTGTAATATCATGGGCCTACCACAGTACAAGCTTTTACTTGAATTCTGCCCTCGGAGTGCAAGTGAAGTACTTGGAGAGACCCCTCAAACATAGGAGTTGGGATGAACTTCGTTTTTATAAGCAGTTAAGGGTCATTAAGGGAACAGATAGATATGAAATAAACAAGCAAGCTTGATCTACAGAGAGAAGTGAAAACTGAATTATAACAGTAGGAGACAGGTAGAGTGACAGAGACAGAACTGACTCTGGGTCTGGATTGACCCTGATGTAGAAACAATGGATGATAAGGAACTGTTTTTAATATAAACACATTTTTTCCCCATTCAGAGTTTGTTGCTTCTACTCCTGAAGTCAGTAACACATAACAGTAATAATAATACAGTAAAACTCTCATAAGTCTAATCTGGATAAATTGTATAATCATACATCGTGCCCAAGTCCCGTTGAATTTCCTATAACTTAAGAGTTTCACATAACTCATACTTAGCATAAATCATATTAATTGTATGGTCCCCAATGTGAGGCATACTGTAATAATAATTTGATGCCGGGCTTCCACATCAGCAGGACGATCCAAAGCGTTTCACAGGATATACTGCAAAGTGGAGTGACTGTGTGTTTTGTAGATGAACACGGCAGCCGATTTGCGCACAGCAATTTCCCTCCAACAGCCATGACTGTCTGAACTGTGTGAACTCTGAACGCTATTCCCACACTATAAACAGTTGCTGTAACACCTGATTAACTGTTTTTCTTCCAAAGACGAAAGATTCTCCTGACAACCACACCTGCAATCATCTTCCCAGAGGCAACTCTGTCTGGGGGAGTTCCAGACAATGTGAGAATCTGTCTCATCTAAAGTTGGTGAAGCAAACCTGTATCGGTGTTTCAGGAGATAGTTTCTCCATGACAAGTAACATAAAAGGCATCAACCAATGAATTGATACATACCGTCATTGTCAGTGAAGGTGTGGTTCAATGACAACACTGCAACAAACGTCAAAAAGTGTTTGTTTTGAATACTATTCTGTGTCATTGGAGGAATGTCACAATAGATGCTAAAGAATCCTGTCTGTGACCCTTTCATCTCCCCCTCCCCCGATAAACCAACAACTCCCATCAGCCGATGGGAATGTGGCTCCTGGTTTCTGCAGTGGCTACACATCACCAGGTAGACTGAGCCAGTCGCCTCATTCCGTCACTTTCCTTAGGAATATTATGAATCAGTAGTCCCATGGGAAACCAAATGTTTCCCAGTTTTTGGTGTGGCTTATGGTTTCTGTGGTGGCAATAACTGGCTTCATATAATAATAATAATCCTTGCAATTGATATAGCACCTTATCACATCTTCTAGATGTCTCAAAGCGCTTCACAGAATATACTGTAAAGTGAATTGACTGTATATTTTGTGGGCAAAACACGGGAGCCAATTGCGCACAGCAGTTTCCCACAAACAATCATGGATTGAGTATTAATATTATTTATTTTTTTAAAAAATTGAAGGGATTATTACTCCCTGGAAAAGCCATCCATCAATCGACTAACAACCGGAATCCTACCCATTGCTAGGTAAACAGGCGTATGGACTAAGGAAACTTGCCTAATGTTTTGCCCTGCCCGGAAATTGAACCTGGGTCCTCTTGCTTGCGAGGTGACTGCTCTACCCAATATGCTAGGAACTCCACGAGCCAGACAATATAGCTGCTGTAATGGTATATATTTTTTTATATCTCACTTTTCCTTGTTGTACCACTTGAGTTAAAGAACAGCAATAATTTTATATTTATACAGCGCCTTTTCACGTCAGGAGGACATTTTGCAGTGCCGTCTGGGAACCTGAGCTGCGGGGTGGGGGGATGATGGATGCGTGAGGAGAAGAAAAGTTGATCAAAAGCGCGGGAAGGAACAAGGTGGTGGAACTCTAGGTTAGCATTCCAGAGAGCAAGCACTGAGCTTTCAGCTCACCCTGGGCAGAGACACAAAGCAGGGAGTGGCCGAGATGGTCAGATTTGAGGAGCTCGCAGAGTGAGGATGAGGTGAGTCTGTAGAGAGATTTAAAAGTGAGCACGAAGATCTTATAATAATAATAATCCCTCCATTTGATATAGTATCTTATCATATCATTGAGACATTTCAAAGCGCTTCACGGAATACATTGTAAAGTGGATTCAATGTGTATTTTGTGGGTGAAACGCGGCAGCCAATTGCGCAGAACAGACAGTCCCACAAGCAGTCGTGGATTGAGTGACCAATTTTATTTTTCTTGGAGGGATTATTACCCCTGGAAAGTAATCCACCAATTGACTGACAACTGGGTTCCCACTTACCGCAAGGGAAACAGAGAGGTGTGGAAGAAACAAACGTGCCTAAGGTTTCACCCCATCTGGGAATCAAACCTGGGTCCTCTCGCTTGCAAGGCGAGTACGATAACCACTAAGCTACGGGACTCTACATCTTGAATTCAATCCGCTGGGGGAGCGGTGGGAATGGGAAATCGGTGGAGTTGAGCGAGGCCTTATGGAGTCTGGTGCGGGGAAGACGTGAGCTGCAGAGTTCTGGAGGGTCTGCAGCTTGTGCTTGAAAGAGCTGGATATGCCGGTGTGCAGGTCATTTGAAACAAGGAACCTGAATGTTTCTAGCATCTTATAATGAAGAAACATCTCAAACAATTCACAAAGAATCACCATCAAGTGTAGTGACTATTTTAAAGGCAAACATGAATGCCATTTGCATCTACCTGGACGAATGACCAAATATCCAGAGGGATTGTGCACTGAGATGACCGACTCAGTAGGACTTTCCAGAGCCAGGCTGATAATTGAATGTCAACCTATCTACTTCTCGCCTCTAGTGACAAAAATGCAAAGCAGAGCAATTTGTTTAATCAAGGAAGTAAGATACAAGAGTAAGCCCTTTAGCTTAGCTGGTTTCGAGTCCTCCAGCGATCTGAGATGCTATCGTGAAGGCCGCTGTATTTTGTGGGCGAACATAAAGTGCGTCCATTTTAAGATGTGCAGAACCTGGGGTGACGTTTATAGTTAGAAACATCGATTCCTGCAGCACAGATGGAGGCTTTTCAGCTTATTGTGCCGTGTCGGCTCTAGAAAAAAGCTGTCCAATTAGTCCCATTCCCCCGCTTTTCCCCATAGCCTTACAAATTTTGGAAATTCTGTCCTCAATGTATTAATTTCAGATAATTGAAATCATATCCTGGTACATAATTTCTATGCGTCAGCAGTCATTCATTTCACACAAACAGCTATTTGCATCAAGTGACATCTCTTTTTAATAATTGTCAGATAATGTTCAGAGTATGTAAATAGCTGCCGCACTTCTCCTCCCTTATTTCCTCCCTCAACCCTCCCCATGCACATCCACTCCACCACCCGCAGTCATCCCCTTGACCTGGTGATCACTCGGGGCCTCACTGTCTCGAAACTCACCATTATCTACCATTATGTGGAGTCCTGTAGCTCAGTGGTCAGAGCACTCGCCTTGCAAGCGAGAGACCTGGGTTCGACTCCTGGCAGGGTGAAACCTTGGGCAAGTTTCCTTACTCCACACGTCTGATAATAATCCCTCAAGAAAAAAATAATAATGATTTGGTCGCTGAATCCACGCCTGTTTGTGGGACACTGCTGTGCACAATTGGCTGCCGCGTTTCGCCCACAAATATACAGTTAATTCACCTTACAGTATATTCTGTGAAGCGCTTTGAGACGTCTAGAAGATTATGCAAAGATTATTATTATTTACGACAAAGCAATCTTGTACCATCACTTCATCTCCCTTAACTCCTCAATCCCTCTCCCCATCGCCACCCAACCCACCTCCATCTCCTACTGCCCCTGGAAACAAATATCCCCCCACTCTCTCTCTCTGCTGCCTTGGAGTCATCTGAACCGCTTCCCCTCTGGGCTTCCTCCCGCAATGATCTATCCTCCTCGGTCATTCTTCTCCATAGCTCCCTCTCTGCCATTCTTGATTCCCTTGCTCCCCTCTCTTCCCGAACCGTCTCCTGTTCATGTAAGTCGCCATGTTACACCAGCCACCTCCACTCCCTTTAAAGCACAGGTGCGTGTCGCTGAACGCACCTGGCTTAAATCAAACTTAACAGTCCATCGGCAGATCTGGCTGGATCTTATCAAATCTTACTGCTCTGAACTCTCCTTCGCTAAATTGTTGTTCGACTCCAAGACAATCTTGGAGGCCAAGGACAACCCCAGGCTCCTCTTCTCCATCACCAACTGGCTCCTCCACCCACCCTCTCATGCCTCGCCCATCCTCACCTCCAACGCCAACTGCGAGGCGATGCTGGACTTCCTTGAGTCTGAAGTCGAGGGGATCCGCTTAGTTGCCACTGCCCTTCCGTCTACCACCCCCTCCCCACCCCCTACCCATCCCTCCCTCCACACCTTCAAATCTGTCTCCCACTCCTCTATCACCACCCGCACAAAACCAAACACCTGCTCCTGCTGGTTCCTGCGCCTGGTGGGTCTGAGGTATTCCAGGGCACTGCTGATGACAGCACAGCCAACCTGGCTCATCATCAGGACCTGGAAGGGCAGACCAGTCACTGGGGGCAGGGAGTCATCCCACTCAGCTCCTGTTAACTTTGTAAGCCAAAGCCCTAATGGGTATGTGGTCCTAGCTGGACAAGCAACCAAAAGCTTGCCAAAGAGCAATATCGATAGCAAGCTAAGCGGTTTTAGTAGGTTAGATTCCAGCAATACTCCAACACATACTCTGAGACCCCAAACTTTGGCTCTTGCCAACCTGCTCCTGATACTTTCAGGAATTAAGTAAGCAGAACGCGTCCCCCCAAAGAGTGAATGGGCATTTCGACCACAAGGTGGCAGTATGTTTCCAATCTTCACACCAATATTCTGTGAGAAGTGTGGTTTGAAGTTTGTTGTAAAAATAATTGTTCAGTATTTTGCCTGCATTGGCAATTATGTCTTCAAGCATCTCAAAGCACCTAAAGGAATTTCTGTAAAGTGTGTAGTGTCTGCGTATTTTGCAGAGGGCAGCACACAGCAGTGTCCCACAAACAGCCACGGAGTGAGTGATCAATTTTATCTGGAGATTCATTGGGCAGGACACCGGGAGTGAGAGAGAAACTCCGTTCTCTTTCCGAATAGGGCCATGGGATCTTTAACCTCCACCTGAACAGGATCTCGGCAGACCTCGGTTTAACATCTCTTCTAAAAGGTGACATCTCCAACAATACAACATGTACCACAGCAAGCAAGTGTGTTCAAAATCATGATGTGGGGCTTGAACCCTCAATCACTACCCTGCATGAAGAGGATGATATCAATGCAATTGTTTTGACTTGGAAGCGAGAGTGCTACCAACTGAACCAGGCTAACATTCTATCAAGGTTTGCACACTAAACTACTAAGTAAGTAGTCTAAGTCTAAAACCAGGTGGGATATCTGGGGCTTGAATGCTGGACTCATGTAAAAACAGTTTGATGTATAGGAAGTTGGTGAGGTTGCTATATCTGAAACTCTCTTGTGATCTTGAGAACGGATATTGTTCTTACTCATACTGATGTATTGACAAGTAATATGTTTCTATAAACTGTCACTGTCATAAAATGTCCTACTAGAATAACATTTATTATATTGGTGCATAATTACGTAGAACATCACTGCACAGAAACAGCCTATTCGGCCCAACTAGTCTTTGGTGGGGTTTATACCTCAAACAACAACCTCAACCTCTCTATTCCTCTCTCCCTCACATATATATCAAGCTTCCTCTTAACCTGTTGATTCCTCTTTGCTTCAACCGCAGATCTTGGCAGTGAGTTTCACATTCCTCCCCCCTTCCCCCTACAAATACGTCCCTCTTAAACTCACTTTTATATATGAAATTGGTGTTCGACTAATAAGAAGGGTGTCATTTGTTTAATGTGACCTGAAGGAACAGATATATTATTGGGGATTGAAATTCTTCTAGCTCCTATACTGATAATTCTGTAACCTGAAGCTTTAACAGGTAGAGTGGCCAAAGCCAGACAGGCAAGTGGTCCTAGCCTGACAAGTGGTTCTTATTATTAGAACAGGGTATTATTATTAACAACTCGTCTGAAAGAAAGCACCTTTGACAATTCGGCCCTCAACCAGTGGTGCACAGGATAGTCAGCCTAGGCTATTATTTTTGATCAGCCGGGTGTCTGACATATGTGGAAACCCATTGCATTGCTCAAGAGTATGCAAACCCAACTAAGAATTCCATGAATCCCAGCTATACATGGAAATTCCAGGGCTAGATTATTGGAATGGAAGGGCCACTCTCATCCAAGAAGGACTCATCCTGTTTTACCTAATTCCAGAAAATATTAGGCATGGATTGACAAAAACAAGGCTTGGAGACCCCTGAGTGTGCTTTGGGGTCCTGCTGGAGTCCAACCAGCTAAAACCGCATAAACTGGTAGTCAGCCTAGAATATGAGCTCAAGTTTTAATGTGATCCAGAGGCTTGCCTGTGCCAAGCGATTACAGAGGACTATAACAATAATAATAATTATAATATAATAATAATCTTGCATTTGATATAATGTCTTTCAAGTCCTTGCACATTCACAGGATAGATCATAAAGTGCAGTGACCATGAATTTTGCCAGCAAATGCTAATTTGCATACAGCAATGCCCCACAAACAGGCACGCAGTGAATGACCAACGTTATTTGGGGGATTGTTATAACAATAATAAATCGCCAGGCTGGAGTGGGGGGGNTGAGAGGGGGGTGTAGAGAGTGGACTTCCTTCTCTTTTCAAGTTAGTATAGTAATAAGACAGTGCCTGACAAATAGTTATTGTTTTCCCTGGCTTTGCCCTGTGCCATTTGCCTGGGAGCATAGAAAGTCTGATTTAAACAATAATAATAATAATAATTTATTATTATTTATTATAATTATTTATTATTATTATCATTTAAACTTGTTTTATTAATATTAATCCTTGCATTTTATATAGCGCCTTATCACATTGTTGAGACGCCTTTTAAAAAAACAGGGTTTGGCTTTAACAAGCTTTACCACAGCATCAGAGACGTGTGAAAACGGTCGTACTAAATTTCCTCTGAATGTAGATCACAATCAGAAAGACAGATTGCAGTTTGATCTCTATGTCCATTGCTATCGAGGCTGAATCCGGCCAATAATAATAATAATAATAATCCTTGCATTTGATATAGCGCTTTTCACGTCGGGAGGACGTCCCAACCCCTTCCTTCTCCCCCCTCAGGCCAGTCTCATACCATTCCACACTCCACACTCCAGCTTTAAGTTATTCAATTCTGTGTACGTTCACTTCCTGCTCATGGAGCCTTCTTGCTCAATGTTGCAGAAGAGAATTTTTTCCTCTTGTGGGTGGATTGCTCCTTACGCACGTTTTTAAAAGCAAGATAGAAGTGGGATGAGTTTTCTTTGTAAGAAAAATTAACGATTGCTTGTTTGAATCACATATTTTTGGCCCCCTTCCCAGACATAGCTCCCTATGCTTTATGTCATAATTCCCAAGTGGAAACAGGTCAATTTACGCACAAAACATTTTTGTCAGCGTGGGGTATTTGCTTTCATACATTTGCGAAAAAAAGAGTGCCAGGGTGGGGGGTGGGGGAGAGCTGCTAATGACAATTGATAGAATTGTCAGAGAGAAACTGATGGGACTTCACAGAGAATAAAAGTGACCTTTAAGCATAATCAGCATTTTTCATTATTCATTATTAATAACTAACATGAATTCCTTACATTTCTAATACAGACTCAGTAAAGGAGGTCAGGAAGGAGGTAACTTTTAGAGAGTCTTTAAGATGAAGGGTATGGGAAGCAATGAACAAATGATGATGATAAAAATCATGTAAATAATAATAATCCTTACATTTGATATAGCTCCTTTCACAACAACAACAACAAGATTCCATTTATAAAGCGCCTTTCACATCAGGAGGATGTCCCAAACCGCTTCACAGGGTATACATATATATACAAAATTCACAGAATATGTGAAAAATTTTGAGATTTTTCAATAATGTGATAAACCGCCATATCAAATGCGTAGATTATTATTATACAATGTAATAATCACCTTGTTCAACTCATCTTGTTCTTAACTAATGATCATACATGTACAATTCCAGCAATGAAAAGGGACTAGGAAATTGCTTAGGAAACAACATGTGTATAAATTGCCTGCACACTAATGAACCCTGGAGCATTTTCTCTTTTTAACTGGTGGCAATGAGCCAATTGTAAAAATTTACATGATAAGGCGCTATATCAAATTCAAGGATTATTATTATTATTATATTATTATTATCACTGCCTTCCTCTCAGATCAGCTAACAGCACAGCACCATCCATGGAACTGGTCTGTATGGCTCCGACTGGGTAAAACTCATTGCAAAGCTGGGCAAAGATGTGTCCTTTTTTATCGACATTAGTATCAACGGGACCAAAACATAAATTTATTCAGTCTTTTGCGTGTTTTAAACAAAACTGTAGCAAAATAAGTTTGAACTGCTTAGGAAACCAACATGTGTATAAATGGCATGCAAGCCGATATGCTATTTCCTGGTGATATCAGAAATAAACTAAGCAGGCAAATAGCCAGCGATCCTAACAATACTAACACCTAGAACAACTTGCATTAATGCTTAACAGTGGCGAGCTTGACTCGGAGCCGGGGAGAGGTGGAGATAACCACAGGCGCAGTCGCAGACCAGGAGGGGCCTGGCGGTGTGATTGAGGCAGAGTTCCAACTAAATACTAAATTATTTAGGGCACAAAATCATATCCATCTGCAATGTGATTTAATCAATTGTTTTAACAAACACTCATGTTTTAATGGAAACATATTCAACTCTTCGCTAAAGAGCTTAATAAAACCTCGACTGCAAATCCAGTAGATATTCTATCCTTTTAATTACATTTTACATTTGTCCATCCCTTTCATTACAAATTACTTTAAGTCCGACAATTTTGGAGTCCTGCAGTGTAGTGGATAGTGCACTCGCCTCGCAAGCGAGAGGACCCGGGTTCAATTCCCACGTAGGGTGAAACTTCAGGCAGGTTTCCTTACTCCGCTCACCCGTTCTTATCGAGCAGTAAGTGGGGACCTGGTTGTTAGTCAATTAGCGGAATCCTTAGGCGTAATAACCCCCCCCCCACACACACCCAAAAAAAAATTTTAAATTCAAATTTGGTCAGTCAATTCCACGACTGTTGGTGAGATGCCGCTGTGTGCGATTGGCTGCCACTTCTCAGCAATGTGATCACTGTATCAAATGCAGGGATTATTATTAATAATAATAATTGTCTTCCAGCCAAGGGATAGATAGCATCGATTAAAGAAAGCAAGTGACTGCAGCCAGTGACGCCCCACACGCCCCCACACTGGGTGAGTCACAGCTGAATGCTGAACTGCATAAAGCAGGGGCTTTGGGAACCAGCAGAGGCAGAAGCTGAGTTGAAGTGGATCGCAGTGCAAGTCACAGAGAAGTTCTTCCACAAGTCGAAAGAAACAAAAGCAGACGCAGATTCCAGACGCTCAACCATGTATTTAGCAGCCTCTCTCTTCCTGGCTGCTCTACTCTCAGTGAATCAAGCAGGTGAGTGAGTGAGTGAGTGTGACTTGAGTGATTGTGAGTGAGTGATTGATTGTGATTGTGAGTGAGTGATTGTGAGTGAGTGAGTGTGACTTGAGTGATTGTGAGTGAGTGAGTGATTGTGAGTGAGTGATTGTGATTGTGAGTGAGTGATTGTGAGTGAGTGAGTGTGATTGTGAGAGTGAGTGAGTGTGACTTGAGTGATTGTGAGTGAGTGATTGTGAGTGATTGAGTCTTGAGTGATTGAGTGATTGTGACTTGAGTGATTGCGAGTGATTGTGAGTGAGTGAGTGATTGTGAGTGATTGTGAGTGACTGTGAGTGAGTGAGTGACTGTGAGTGAGTGAGTGAGTGACTGTGAGTGAGTGACTGTGAGTGAGTGAGTGACTGTGAGTGAGTGAGTGATTGTGATTGAGTGAGTGAGTGACTGTGAGTGAGTGAGTGAGTGACTGTGAGTGAGTGAGTGACTGTGAGTGAGTGAGTGAGTGACTGTGAGTGAGTGAGTGAGTGACTGTGAGTGACTGTGAGTGAGTGACTGTGAGTGAGTGAGTGACTGTGAGTGAGTGAGTGACTGTGAGTGAGTGAGTGACTGTGAGTGAGTGAGTGACTGTGAGTGAGTGAGTGACTGTGAGTGAGTGAGTGACTGTGAGTGAGTGAGTGTGAGATCAATGGATGGACCTCTTGCTTGATCGATCAATCGCTGGCTTTTCGGTTGCACATCGCTAACCTGACCGGGGTTGGTTTGCAAACGTACTTGGTGTAGTAGCCAACTACCTAACTAACTACACTAACTAACCAGCTCCCCAGCTCCTGGGATCTTGGTGTCTGTAGGTTTATAGATGGCTTTGCAGTCTGCTGGCAGCTCCAGTCCAGCCTTGGCACCCTGGCATTGGGTGCAGTTCAGGAATCGATCGTTTTAAAACAGGTTTTGTGATTGGTAATTTTTAAAAAAAAAAATAAAAAAAAAATAAAAAATATATATATATATGGATCGATATTTCTAATGGATCAGCTTCGATCTGCGGCTGATACAGCAGATTATTGGCTGGCAACTGAGCCATTTGGTTTTTGTTTTGGTCTCTGGAACTCCCTCCTGTTTTGTAAAGAGTATTTATTTGTTTTTTTTCCCCCCCCGACAGCGAATCCTTGCTGCTCTCATCCCTGCCAGAACCAAGGGGTCTGCACCACGGTGGGCTTCGATGGCTATGAATGCGATTGCACACGGACCGGATTTTACGGCGAGAACTGCACCAATCGTAAGCAACGTTCTGGTTTGGCATTTATTTCAGATCTGCGCCAAGTTAAGTTGGTTGAACAAGAAAAAAAATGCGCTCATTTGATGCGTTAACAGCTAATAATAATAAATAATAATAATAATTAGCAGTTGATAATTATTATTAGTCGTAATTATCCTTCATTTGAATATGGTGCCTTATCACGTCATTGAGCCGTCTCAAAGAGCTTCACAGAATATATTATAAAGTAGATTGACTATGTATTTTGTGGGCGAAAAGGGGCAGCAAATTACGTACAGCAGCGTCCCCACAAACAGCAACGGATTGAGTGACGATTGTTTTTCCTCTCTTCTCAAACAGCTGAATTCTGGACTTGGGTGAAATTGTCCTTGAAGCCTTCTCCCAACACTGTGCATTACATCCTCACCCACTATTCTGGATTGTGGAACTTTATAAACAGCATATCTTTCCTGAGGGACGCCATCATGCGTTATGTGCTAACGTGTAAGTAAAATGCCTGTTGCACTTCCCTTTGTTCTTCCTGTCCTCTGAGACTCTGTTCTCTTTAAAGCATAGAGTAATTTGTAATAAATATAGCTGTATTTGATCCAGCACCTCACTGCCTTGAAACATCTGAGAGATTCACTCAATGAGTGAGATCTGAGTGTAATAATATGAATTAATACTAATATAATAATCTTTGTATTTGATATAGTGTCTTATCACATTGTTAGGATGTCTTAAAGCGCTTCACAGGATATACTGCAAAGTGAATTGATTGTTTATTTAGTTATTACGTAGTCAAATGCAAAAGTGTCAGTTTCTTCAACCCTCCTCCACCAACGACAGGATATCAAATGATCTGTCGTCTGGAGGAAGAGGAAATAAATGGAAAAGGGATTTCCCCTTCTTTTCCTCCAATCAGTGGGTCCTTTGTCACCACCCGAACCAGTGGAACAGGCAGGCGGGAGGATCTGCGGTTTAATATCTCAGCCAAAGGGTGGCATCCCTCCAACAATGTAGTGCTCTCACAACACCTCACTGGAGTGGAACGTTAGTCAGTCTGCTTTACAAACTCGTATCCTCATGTGGGGCCTTGAACCCATAACCTGTTGAGGTCTTCTGAGCTTGAACTCATTTATATATATATTTTTTATATATATTATATTATATGATATATTTTCATGTTACACTAAGTAGGTACACTTGGACAAAGACTGAATGTTTAATGCCAATATTTAGTTCTGGAGACTTCAGGTGTTGGAAGTTTACAAGAGAAAAGTTAATCTAACCTAAGACTTCTTAGTTATCTTGGCCTCACCTCTCACTACAAACATTTGGCTGCTGTGTTTATCTAAAGTTACTACACTTTGCAGAAAACTATCAAGTGCTCTGATATTTCACGCTTAAGGCACTATATGAAACACAAGGATTAATATTATTACCTCTGTATCGCACTCAAAGATATAACATTTCTAATAGACAGTATGCAGTGTTTCAACATGAATGTAACATTGATGTTTTTTCTCAAAACAGCCCGATCTCATTTGATCGACAGTCCACCTACCTACAACGCAAAATATGGTTACAAAAGCTGGGAAGCTTATGCCAATATCAGCTACTTCACCAGAACCCTGCCCCCAATCCCCGAAGACTGCCCGACTCCAATGGGAGTAGTTGGTGAGTTGATACCATTAGAGCTGTTATAAAGCGCACTGATGTCAGAGCCTTGAAATACTCAACATGCCACAGCTAGAAATCTAAGGAGAAAATTAACTGAGTTCTTCTCTGTTGATTCAAAGCTACATTGTAATAATTGGAATAGTTCTCCCACAAGTCATTGGATTTAGTATAAAAATAATAATAATAATTAATAATGATTGCATTTGATAGGGCACCTTTCACGTCAGGAGTGCTTCACAGAGGTACTATGAAATGCAGTGACTGTGAATATTGTTGGTGAACGGGCATATCAAATGATCATAATAATAATGCTTGCATTTGATACAGCGCCTTATCAGGTCGTCGAGATGTCTCAAAGCGCTTTACAGAGAGTGAATTGACTATATATTTTGTGGGTGAAACATTGTTCAATGCAGTTCAACTGGGAGATTGGTATTATCTTATTCCAGTTCAAAGGTTTAGTAATCACCTTTTTATTTCACAGGAAAGAAAGTTCTGCCCGATCCCAAGTATTTAGCGGAGCGGTTCCTTATGAGGAAGAAGTTCATCCCTGATCCTCAGAAGACCAACATGATGTTTGCCTTCTTCGCACAGCATTTCACCCATCAGTTTTTTAAGACAGACCAGAGCCGAGGAGCAGCCTTCACTAAAGGGTTAGGTCATGGGGTAAGTGCAGCACTTAATGTCTAGGTCCAGGCCTGATGAGTATATTTCTTCTATAACTAGTATTTCTAAGCCAGAAAGTTCTGGAGTCCACTGACATTTTACATTGTTCTTTAAACAATACAGGTTGACCTAAGTCATGTGTACGGAGAAACGTTAGTCGAACAATACAAGCTGAGACTGTTTAAAGACGGGAAACTCAAGTACCAGGTAGGCATGTTCCTGAATTCATTGAACTGTGTAAAGGGTAAACATCAAGGCACAAAATCAATATCCTACAAAATAACTGTTCCTTTTATAAAAGGCTCTTTGCTATTGTACCCCCCACCACCACCCCACCCACCCCATCTCCAGTTAAATTGCATAGAACAGTCTACAGAAAACTGTAAGTTCAGATCTTGAGTGTCTGCATGAATTTCTAACCTTAAAACAAATCTTAACAAGCGATACTTGCCCGCAGGTTATCAATGGAGACGTTTATCCTCCCATCGTAAAGGAAGCCCCCGTAGACATGACCTACCCTCCTCATGTGCCGGAGCACTTGCGCTTTGCTGTGGGCCAGGAATTCTTTGGTCTGGTTCCAGGCCTGATGATGTACGCAACGATCTGGCTGCGGGAGCACAACCGAGTGTGTGACATCTTGAAAGTCGAGCACCCCGACTGGGAGGATGAGCAGCTCTTCCAGACCAGCCGACTCATCCTGATAGGTGAGTGAATTGAGCTGCTCCAAATATATTGCTGTAAAGCAAACAAAATCTCAGGTCACTTTTGGCATAATAGTTTAGTTGATCCAGAGTGAGTGGTACAAATTCAGTCGCAAAAGAGAAAAAGAATTAATGTTCAGGGATTTTCCTCCATGGCTGTTTGTACAAACATTTGCTGTGCACAAATTGGCTGACTCGTTCACGAATAAAATAGCCATTACACTTTACACTGTCCTATGAAGCGCTTTGAGACGTGTTCCTGACCTTATGAGACGTTATATCAAATGTAAGGATTATTATATTGGTAGTACCTCACCTCAAGTAAAGTCAAAACGTGGGTCAGAAGGGACTTTTCAAGTAATTACTATCAAATAAGTGTTAGGGTAGTCTTTTTGTAAGCAATGTAACAGCCTTTTGTACATTTGGCAAGGTCCCAGAATACTATTGTACAGTTCTTGGAAGTGTAATATTGAATGCAATGTACTTTTTTTTGCATTTGAACAAAATTTTTTTTTAAACGCACGCAGGAGAGACCATCAAAATAGTCATTGAAGATTATGTGCAGCATCTGAGTGGCTATAACTTCAAGCTGAAATTTGATCCCGAGCTTCTCTTTAACCAACACTTCCAATACAGCAACCGCATTGCCTCAGAGTTCAACATGCTCTACCACTGGCACCCCCTGATGCCGGACACCTTTGATATTCAGAATAAGGCATACAGCTACCGGGAATTCCTCTTTAACAACACAGTTCTGCTGGAACACGGCATCTCCAATATGGTTTCTTCGTTCTCCAAGCAGATTGCTGGAAGGGTAAGGGATACTGTGTTTTCTATGCCCTTTTCCATGTCACGCTGCAAAAACAGGAAGCACCTTGCTTGCGCTCTTAACAGCAGAAGTGAAATAACCTATCAACTGCCAACTTTCAAGCAATTACTATCAATTAATTACTATCTCGTATACTCATTCTGTTAAGTAACAGATTGTAATTTAACATAGCACCACTTCCTACTGAGTCAGCTACCCTTCGATATTTAATTGAACATGTTGGATATGTTATAAGACCGATATGAAGATGTTGGAATGTATCTAAGAGTCAGTTAAGGGTCCGAAGTGTGTCTCCTTTGGCGATCTGGTTAGTTATTTGCGAATTAATGGTCCGCGGTCTTTCTGCAGGTTGCTGGCGGCAGGAACATGAATCCAGCATTGCTCAATGTGGCCATCGCAAACATCAAACACAGCCGCGAGCTTCGCTACCAGTCTATGAACGAATACAGGAAGCGCTTTTTAATGAAGCCTTACGTGTCTTTTGAAGACCTCACAGGTAAGAAATCTATAATTCGGGCTGTTAAATCTGTTAACAATGATAAAGCAAAATGCAGGCCACAGGTAGTTGGGTCTAACATTGTTCGCTTGACCTTCGATGCCTGTGCTACCCTAACCCAAATTGGCGAGATTGAAAATAACAAGGGTTCGACATGCACCTAGCTTGTGGAGTCTCAAAAAATACAGTTGTAATTTAGTGTTGGCTGCTCTGCTCTGGGTTGAGTTCTTTCATCCTTGGTCTTGGGAGAGATCTAAAGACTTCTGTCGTTGTCTTCCACTGGTTGGTTAAACCATAGGTGCAGCATTATTGCCCTGTAGCTATTGGGTTTTCCCCAAGGTCAAAATGGAATAGCCTGGTTCATCAATCTCCAGTGAAAGCCAACACCTGTTCAGAAAATCTTTGTTTCTAGATTTGCATTGAAGTATAATGCTGGTGACCATTTTGTGCATAACAACTCTCTTATTTTACAGGTGAGAAAGAAATGGCAGCTGAGCTGAGGGAACTGTATGGAGATATTGATGCAATGGAGTTGTACCCTGGTCTGATGATAGAGAAACCAAGACCTGGAGCCATTTTTGGAGAAACCATGGTCGAGATGGGCGCCCCTTTCTCTTTGAAGGGTTTAATGGGAAACCCTATCTGCTCGCCTCAATACTGGAAACCCAGCACTTTTGGTGGGAATGTCGGCTTTGACATCGTGAACACCTTTTCACTGCAGAAGCTGATCTGCAACAATGTGAAGGGTCCTTGCCCATTCGTCACATTCAGCGTTCCTGAATCTACAGCCAGCAATTCAGGTTCTCCCAGCTCCGATTCGTCCAACACAGGTCTGGAAGATGTTAATCCACAGGGTCATGTACTGCTGAAAGAACGATCAGTGGAACTTTAAAGTGGATAAATTCACCATTAGTGTGGATTCCAAAGCTGTAGAGACAATAGAGACACCAGATTTAGAGAGATATTCTTATAGGGAAGCATGAACTGGAAATGGTCATCAGGTTAGACCTGAACCTTCTACCGACCATGTACAATATATTTGCTATCCTGTGGTTAAACTTATAAATATTTCTTGTTATCAGAAGCTTAGAAAGGACCTTCAAGACTATTTTCCCTTCCCAGAAGACCTGGCCCCACACAGGAATTATACAACTCCTTGCAGACTTTCACCCTCTTAGTCTGTACTTATCTCTATGACCTTCCAATTCTATTCCGTCCATATCCCTATAACCTCTCGATCCCTAGAGCCTCCAATGCTACTCCCTCCCAATCACACCTTCAGATCACAGAAGATATCACAATTTGTCTCAACGTCTCTAGGCTAGGCAAGGGAAAGCTCAGTCTGGCTTCCAACTTGTGATCATTTTCCTAAGATCCCTGTTCTTCTGTGGAGCTCTGATGAGTGTAGGATCAAGCCCTGATGATCTCTCGCATTTAAATAACATTTCAAATTCAACATCCAGGGCCAAATGTTCAGGAGCAATTAAATGGTCAGAAACCACTGGATCTATTGTTGCGTCTTAGATTGACAAACCTATTCTCTCTCTATAAGGTTTGCACGAAATAGTTTTTTTCACATGTATGTAAAATGTTTATTATTTATTTATTTAAACCTTTATTTATCTATCTGCTATAATTATGCACTAAAGTATATTATTTATTTATGGTTATGGGGTGGGCAAAATGTAGTTGCTCTACCTAAAAAAGGATCCTTTTTCTGTAAAGAAAAACTACCCCTTTGAGACATTATTCTATATAGTGTACCTGTTGCAAAGCTCAGGATTTTTTATATTTGGAGGTTTCAAATGTTGCTGAATAAGTACAAGTTGTTTTTGTAAAGAGTAGCGGACACAGATGTCTGAGCACTGTAGGATCCTTCTGAAAGTTATTGTTCTACAATCTTTTCATTGGCATCATCAAGCTTAGTTTTGAATCAGTATCACTTAATTTTTATAAATTGATATTTTGAAAAAAAATTGCAAAAAAAGTGGGAATGGACAGCACTGGACAACTTTTTTTATTTATTTATACGTTTTAATGATTTAAGGAATTAAGCATTAATATTACAAAGCTCTCCAGACGCTTCAATAGTCTTGTTGCTGTAATAATAGCAAATCTTTCAGCATCATCATTGATCATGAGCTGGAAGTATTCTGAAATGGGCTTTGTGCAGAGATGAGTGGGGGGTGGGATAGATACCTTTTTCTATCCTCCCATCCAGGGGATAGATACCTTTGTGGAGCATGGTTTTGGCTTGAAACCTTTTAAGCAACGCTTGAGCAATTTATAGACTGCTATAAAAACAGAAGTGTCTGGGAACACTCAGCAGGTCAGGCAGCATCTATGGAGAAAGGAAAGTGGGTCAACGTTTCGGGTCCACAATCTTTCGTCAGAATTGGGGCTTGTTGGGAGGAAGAGGCTTTTGAGGGCTAACAGAGAGTGGGGGGGGCTGCAGGGCAAGGAAGGCAAAGTAAAAAATGGGGTAGAGGGATGATGGGTTAAAGAGGTGTTATATACTGTTAATGTGGTGCACCAAGCTAGACTGATCCTTTGTTGGAGGATCCTTTGTTGAACAGTTGCCCTTTTGTTTCAAAGCAATTTAAAGAAAATCCCATTCTGTCAACTCTTTGTGTTTTGAGGGGAATCCAGCATTGGGTCCCATTTTGAACTACACTGTGCTGTGTATTGTGCAGTGTGAACCACTGCTTGTTGCACTGAAATTGTATGTAATATTTACAGCCCATTTGTATTGGGTGTGAGTAGAGAGAGTCTCAAGTTTGTACTGTAGATGCCCGTGAGGGTAATAGATAGGAAAAGAGAATTCATCACATAAAGACTCCTGAGTACTGTGCAAGGCCCAGGCATCACATGGGTATTCATGAGTACTCTGTTACCAAAAAGGATACTGAGATGTAGGGGACACAGAGGTGTGCCTCAGTAATATGAATGCAATGGTTTCCTACTTAAGGGAAGGGGCATTGTATCTCTGCCCCCTTCTTTGACAAATGCAATGCAAAGTCATTGATATTTCATTATTGTAATTATTAAAGATTTTCAGATTTTCTTACTGTAAAAAGGTATTGTTTGACTACTGTATTGCTGTGTAGAATAAATAAAAAACGATGTTTAAAGCAAAATGGAATCTCAGTCTCATTCCGAAGCGATTTGGGGTGCAAATTAATAATAATAATAATTCTTGCATTTGATATAGCGCTTTTCACATCGGGAGGACGTCTCAAAGCGCTTCACAGAACACACTGTAAAGTGAATTGACTATATATTTGTGGGCAAACGCGGCAGCCAATTGCGCACAGCAATGTCCCACAAACAGTCGTAGATTGAAAATGACCAATTTATTATTGTTTATGGTTTTGGAGGGATTATTATTAGGCGTGTGGAGTAAGGAAACTTGCCCAAGGTTTCGCCCTCTGCCTGGAATTGAACTCGGGTCTCTCGCTTGCAAAGCGAGTGCTCTAACCACTGAGCTACAGGACTCCACTCCAAATTCTACTATCTGGGCATGGTTAGAGCACTCACAAGCGAGTGGGGACACTGCTGTTCAAATTGCCTGCCCTGTTTGCCGACAAATACACAGTCACTACACTTTACAGGCAAATCCTTTGAAGTGTTTTGAGATTTTGCGATGATGTGATAAGGCACTATATCAAATAGAAGGCTTATTTCGGCACTGGACATATCAAGTTTAATCATGCATACAACACAGACAGAGGCCATTTGGCTCAGAAAGCCTATGTTAGTGCTAGTTTTCCCACTAAAGCTATAGTTAAAAACTGTACTCATAATTTCATACTAACTTCTCAATAACTTTTTTTGTTTCCTTCAAATACACATCCATTTCCCCTTTCAAATGTTCTTGCCATTAAGAATATTCTCAGGCAAGCTTTTCCGTTACTTGTCCAACTAGGACTACCCTACCAATAGGGCTTTAGTTTGTAAGGTTAACAGTATCTGAATGGGATGATTCCATGCCCCTCTAAGTCCTACTGATAAGCTTTGACTTCCACCTAAACAGGTAGAAGGAACCTTGGTTTAACCTTGTGACGTTAGGCAATTTTACTTAATTTATTTGTCATTACAGTTTGACTCATGCATGAACCAGATACATTGATCCACACATGGCTGACATGGATTTACCCCCACTGTAACAGCACTAATATCCAGAAACGGTAGTCTAAAGGCAATCTCAAATATGTATTTTAAGGGCAAAGACTATTGAACCAACTATTGATGCAAAATCTGGTTTGTTTTCTAGGTATGGTTTAGAATTTTATGCTTTGCGTAATTTCCCATTCAAAAGTTTACAATTACAGGAACTGAGATCTTTAATCTTTAACCTTTAATCTTTAATGATAACACCTTGTCAATAGTTTGGTTAAGTGAACTGCAGATAGCTTGCAACATTACTTAATATAATCTATTTCATCTGCTTTCTTCAGCAAATATTATTTCTCTTCATTTGCAATAATGGTCTGGGAAAGTACAATAGTTGATGCAAAATCACTAGAGAAGTGCAGAGGAAGAAACTCATTTGGTCTGATAGCTCTTTCACCCCATGGCTGTTTATGGGTCACTGCTATGCACAAATTGGCTTCCGTGTTTGCCCACAAAACTCAAAGTTTGAAAAAGAGGTCAGGCTTCTTACCGTCAATGTGGGTCAATCTATAACTTCAATATCTTCAAACTGAATTCACAAAATGGGAACCAGTTGAGATCTGAATCGATACTCATTGCTGTTTGGTTCCAGAGGTTTCGATTTCAATCAAACAAAACAACAGAGTCATTTTGTGGAAAGGAAGTGGGGCACAACTTGTAAACTGAAATGTTTTGAGAAACTGCAGGATGAGACCAAAGCTTACCAGAAAATATTTTTTTTTTTTACCAGCCTTGCCTAAACAGTTACTCAGCACTGGCGGCCAATAATAATAATAAATTTGTATAATACGTATAATAATAATACTTACATTTGATATAGCACCTTTCATGTCAGGAGGACGTCTCAAAGCTTTATGGATTAATGAAGCTTAATGGATTCTTTTGAGCTATTTTCACCCACAAAATACACAGTCACTCCACTTTACTTATTCTGTGAAACACTTTGAGACATCTCAATGATGCAAAGATTATTATTTGTATTATTATTCCCTTCTTGCAATTCTGAATGAACCAAATCTCAGTGAATTTTTTGCACTGCAAAAGAGGCGCTGACTCCAACCTTTATTTATCCCTACTTCATTATAATATAATAATAATAATAATCCTTGCATTTGATATAGCGCTTTTCACGTCGGAAGGATGTCCCAAAGCGCTTCACAGAACACACTGTAAAGTGAATTGACTGTATATTTGTCGGCGAATGCGGCAGCCAATTGCGCACAGCAATGTCCCACAAACAGTCGTAGATTGAAAATGCCAATTTTATTATTGTTTTTGGTTTTGGAGGGATTATTATTAGGCGTGTGGAGTAAGGAAACTTGCCCAAGGTTTCGCCCTGCCTGGAATTGAACTCAGGATGTTAATTGGGAATGAGGGTAGAACAACCAGCTGAGGCAGGTTGATACTTAACTATTATTATCATTATTATCAGCATTATCAGTATTATTATTATATGGAGACCTTGGCTGATACTCCAGTGCTGTGCTCGAAGTCTTTGATTGACACGATCGGCTTGTTGCATGGAAAATACATCACTGCGATCTGAACATCCCATGTTTCTTGGGAAGAGATGAAGAAAATGTAAATCTGTTTCTTTAACAGGCTGTTATTATTGTTATCACTGATGGCTTACAATTTTAAAGATAAACTATTGGATTCAGCCTGTGTGAGAATGTTGAGCAATTTGATACCTGAGCTCTAATAGATTTGGCAGGTTCCCTGCATTAAAATGTTTATAATATGCATGAATGAGCAAGCAAATTCACTGTTGACCTTACCATTAAATGTCATAGGAACAGGAGTAGGCACTCAGCCGATTGAGCCTGTTGCGTCATTCTATTAGATTGTGGCTGATCTATACCTCAAATCCAATTACCCGCCTTTGTTCCATATCCATTGATACTCTTACATGGAATCGCAGGTACTCAGTGATATACTCTTCATGTAACAAGCAAATCATGCTAATCAAAGAGGTTTGCGCAGTGACTTGGTGGGATTTAAATCACATCTATTTCAAACTCATTCAAGCAAATGAGGACCCTGAAAGTTGATTTCATTGGAGTCCCTATGAGTTGGCGCAATGTACTTTTAGATTCTCTATCAAGGGTATTAACCTGGCTTAGTTTGTAGAGCTCTCAACTCAAATCAGAAGGGTGTGAATTCAAGCTCTAATCAGAATTTTGAAATCATATAATTTAGGGCTGACATTCCAGTGAGGATCTGGGGTGTGCCACATTGTCGGAGGTGCCATGCTTCAGATAAGCCATTAAACCAAGGTTCAGGTGGACATTAAAAATCCCATGGCACTATTCAAAAAGAGAAGAAAGTTTCTCCCAGTGTCCTGCTAACAATCCCCCCAAATAAAGTTGGTCACTCACATCACGAGCTAGCCCAGAACATTATTCCGATCTGATCTGCTTCCTAAGTTCAAGTGATGAAAGGAATCCTAATAGGATTCCTTATTCGCAAATAAGACATCTTGGACATCGTAGTTAGAATAGATGTTATTATATCATTTATACATAGAGCTCTATTGATTGTTAATAAGCATTGTAATACAACAAAAGGTTAAGAACATGTCAACTATATTATTTATTATTATGATGATGTAATATTGATGTAAAAAACAACTGATATGAACATCAACCCGCAAAAGTTATATCAAATGGTAACATCACAATAATCTGGGACTCACAAGTGCATAGAGATAGAACAACAACATGTATTTATATAGTTCACTTTGGGAACAGTAATCTGGAACAGACCAAACATCATCATTAAAAAATAACTAGATTGTACATGCAGTATTATTGATGTGGCCATTCCATTGTATGTACAACATACAAAATAAGAAATTAGAGAAGATAAGGAAGTATATTGACCTACAAATTGAACGTGGACCCATGTGGCAGTAAAAGACAAGCATAGTTCCTCTAATCATTAATGCAACTGGGACTGTTAATAAGACAATTCAGAAATAGCTTGACAAAACGCCCAGTGCACAAAATGTCCACTTCCTGCAGAAAGTAGCTATTTTGAGAAGTTCAAATACACAAAGAAAAGTAACATTCATTAAAGTTTAACAAGGCAGGCAGTGTTATTGGTCTGGCTGACCCATCACTGAAAACCTCTTCGAAACTACCTCTACAGAGTGATCGAAGCTGCAATAGCATAAAAATTAAAGTCTAGCATTTGAAATAGGACCTTTCACACTGGGTGGACATCTCAAAGAACTGCATAGGGTTTACTGTACAGAGCAGTAACAGTGTATTCTGTAGGCAAATGGTTTGAAATGTGGTGCTCTGTGAAAAGGTTTTTCTCCTAAACTATCTTTAGGATCTGCTACTGGCTGTCTGATATGATTTGTCCCCTTGTTTTAGACTCACCAACATGAAAAAGCCATAATAAAAANCACTTTCATTTGATGTAGCATCTATGTTAGAGCACGTTGCTAGGTTCCCACCAGTTGGGCTCCTTTTCACACTGAAATGATCAATTTCTGCTTCATAAGGTCACAGCTGACACCCTTCCCACTTTGAAAATGTGCAGAAAACAGGAAATGATGTTAGGGCAAACCTTCGACCAGGGATTCGGTCATTTTTACTTTTCAACGGGAATTATCTGGCATGCTTCGTACTTCCTGCGTGCAGCCATGCATAGTAAAATCCACTATCATGCTTTGCTACAGCATGGATTGATATCATTATATCAATTATACCCGTTGCCTTCGTTCCTCCGGGTCTGGCCTCCACCTTATCCCCTGAGTCCTCCATTCCACCTTCGGCGGCCGTGCCTTCAGTCACTATGCCCCGAGGCTCTGGAACTGCCTTCCTCACTCCCTTCGTCTCGCTCCCTCCCTTCCCATTTTCAGGTCTCTGCTGAAGACCTTTCTTTTCGACCGCGCCTTTGGTCACCTTCCCCCCCCTCCCCCTGGCTCGGTCCCGGGATCCGAAACTGTGAAGCTCTCTGAGATGCCGTCCGGTTGGAGGGCGATATATAAATCCAAGTTGTTGTTGTTATAGCAATGAAGTGAACCAGCAATGATATCTGGGGGATTGTTGGCCTGGAAACAGACGGAAACTCCCTTCTATTTTCAAATATTGCCAGGGGATCTTTAATGTCCACCTGAACAAGCAGCTGAGAACTTGGTTTAACACACAGTACAGCACTGGGGTGTAAGCTCAGACTGTGAGCCTGTGTCATGGGATTTGAATCTTTAACCTTCCAACTGAGCCAAGCTGGTATTCTGCCTACATGTACGATAAATTGCAACTCAGTAGATGTATTATGGATTGTTTAGTAGCTGATGGACAGCACGTAATTGTGTAAAAAAAATGCTCTTTTGTGGAACAAATTACTCGATCTGTTAAAGAGAAAAACAACCAGCTTTTGCGGTCTTGTGCTACTTTGTTTATCTACGTTGTTGGCTGCTGGCTTCTGTCCATCCTACAGAGGTTGTTTCCGCTAACAATGCATGCACTGTTTTTCCAATCCAGCCCAATAGCTGAACAGTAACTTGTCCATTGCCTCCTATATACAAGGACAAGTTTAGACTTGTATTTTCCCTTCCCCAATGATTAAATATCTCTGTGATACCACTCTCACCAGGCTACAAAATTGGAACGGTGGAAGGAACAATTAAATTAGGCAAAATATTTGGTTGCAATGTCACAAAAATATTGGTAAATGTGCATATGACATAAAGAACCTACACAGAGGTGTCAGCCTGGCTTAGTTGGTAGCATTTTTAATAATTCTTTCAAAAAAAATTAAATTGGTCATGCAATCCACAACTGTTTCTGGGACACTGCTGTGTGCAATTGTCTGCCATGTTTCACCCATAAAATATGCAATCGCTTTACACTTTGCAGTATATTCTGTGAAGCGCTTTGAGACATCTCTACCTGTGCATAAATAGCCAGTCACTATAAAATACAAAGTCACTACACTTTATAGTATATCCTGTGAAGTGCTTTGAGAAGTCCACCTGATGTGAAATGCTCCATATCATATGTAAAAATAGCACCTATATCAAATGTTAAATGGCACTCTCTATGACACCTCTCTCACTAGGCTACAGAGTATTTTTATTAGAAGTAAAATTGTTGAATCAAGGTCCTGTCTTTACAGAAACTTTGTGAAGCATGTTTGATATTGGGAAAATAGAGGATGTTATATTATTTTAGACTTTGAGAACAAGTACAACAATACTTACCTTTCACAAGTCGATACATATAATAATAATAATAATAATAATAAACCTTGCATTTGATAAAGCACCTTATCATGCTTTGGAGACGTCTTAAATCGCTTCACATAATATACTGTCAAATGAAATGATTAATAATAATAATAATCCTTGCATTTGATATAGCGCTTTTCACGTCAGGAGGACGTCCCAAAGCGCTTCACAGAACACACTGTAAAGTGAATTGACTGTATATTTGTCGGCGAACACGGCAGCCAATTGCGCACAGCAATGTCCCACAAACAGTCGTAGATTGAAAATGACCAATTTATTATTATTTTTGGTTTTTGGAGGGATTATTATTAGGCGTGTGGAGTAAGGAAACCTGCCCAAGGTTTCGCGCTGCCTGGAATTGAGCTCAGGTCTCTCGCTTGCAAAGCGAGTGCTCTAACCACTGAGCTTCAGGACTCCACTGTGTAGTTCGTGGGCAAAATATGGCAGTGTTCCACAGACAGTCGTGGTTGATTGACCAAATGATTATTTTTTAAAAGGATTATTATACCTGGAAAAGAGAACTGCCAATCGACTAGCAACCGAGTTCCTAGTTACTACTAAGTAAACAGTGGCAGGTGGAGTAAGAAAAGTATGATTCAAACTCACAGAATTTGCCTAATGCCTAACTACAAAATCAACATTCTGTGTTTGAAACCACTGAGACGTCTATAAAGTGGCATAAATGAATTTGATGCAAAGCAAATTTCAAAGACTTGCAGATCCACAAGAGGCATTGATAAAAACAATAAGCAACAGATTTCCATAATGATGCCAGAGATTCAAATAGTTTCTTTGAAATGGTTTTCCTTAGACTTGATATTTGGGATTTACAAAATTAGCACACGTTAATGGAAGGGTGTGAGGGTATTTGTGTGTCAGCCTGGCTTATTTGGTAATACCCCTGCCTCAGTTAGATTGTGAGTTCAGGTAAGGACTGTGAACTCATATAGTCTGGAGCAACACTGAATGCAATTCTGAGGGTGCACTACAACATTTGTTTGCCTACAACATACAGAGTCACTACACTTCACAGTTGATGTGTGAAGTACTTTGAAATATCCACCTGAACATGAAAGACCTATATAAAATGTAAGAATTATTAGTATTATTAACATTTACCATCCTATGGATGGTGTTAAACTACCCTTATGCACCTATAATTATACATACCCACTCTACTCACAGAGTGCAGATGAAACTAATTTAACTAAACTCAGCTAGCTTAAAAGGGGAACTGCAGTCCGAATGTAGAATTTACAATTCAAAATCTTCCTCTAACAATAGAATACTCTTGTACATCAGTCCTCACATTGCCCACATTCTCTTCGGGAGGCTTAAAGTATAGGGTCAATGTACCCATTAAATCAGATGTTAAACAAGATCCTGTCTGCCTGTTTAAGCAGACATTAAAGCTGCTTTGACACTATTCGAAAGTACAAGAGAGATTTACAAAGGAGATGTATGCTTAGCTCAGTAAGTAACTCTCACCTCGGAATCAAATGTTAACATTGCGATGTTCCTGTTTTTAAGTGTTGGCTTCTGGCAGGGTCAAAGCCGTTTTTAGAACCAGGCTGTGACCCAGTTTAACAAAGCTAACAAAATGTGAATTATCAATGGGACATGTTTACTGTGTACAGTGCTAATTGCCAGTGATTCAGTCCTCCTCTTACTGACTTTAATAATAATCCTTAATAATAATAATCCTTGCATTTGATATAGCGCTTTTCACGTCGGGAGGACGTCCCAAAGCGCTTCACAGAACACACTGTAAAGTGAATTGACTGTATATTTGTGGGCAAACGCGGCAGCCAATTGCGCACAGCAATGTCCTACAAACAGTCGTGGATTGAAAATGACCAATCTATTATTGTATTGTTTTTGGAGGGACTATTATTAGGCTCTGTGTGGAGTAAGGAAACTTGCCCAAGGTTTCGCCCTCTGCCTGGAATTGAACTCGGGTCTCTCACTTGCAAAGCGAGTGCTCTAACCACTGAGCTACAGGACTCCACTTTGTGCTTTCCATCCACAGCAACATATCAACCTTGCTTCAAAAGCATTTCCCAGCCCTGCCACCTCTGCCATAATAGTAATGACAATAAATTGTCTTCATGTTCAGCCCTAGCACAATCAGAGTGTCTGTTTAGACATAACAATGCAACTAGATATATTCACTGGATAATGTGTAAACACTTTGATATTGATGTGAAAACCAACTGATATGAACATCAACAGGCAAAAGTGACATTGAGAAATTACATCTCAATAATCTGGGATTCACAAGTATGAACATGCGGATAGATCAATCAACAACAACAACAAGATTCCATTTATAGAGCGTCTTTCACGTCGGGAGGACGTCCCAAGGTGCTGAAATCAGCTACAACAGAGAGGATATTATCATAAAGAATCAAATAGTAACATTATTTATTATTTAGTATTATTGATGTGGCTATTTCAAGCGATTACAATGTGAAAAATGAGGAATTGGAAAAAATCAATAACAACAAGATTACATTTGTACAGCGCCTTTCACGTCGGGAGGATGTCCCAAGGCACTGGACAGAGTACAGCGTTTCAGATCCGAGCTGGGGTTGGGGGGAGAAGGGAGGGGGGGGGGGCGATGGCATGGTCGAAGAGGAGGGTCTTGAGGCGGGACTTGAAGGAGGCTAAGGAGGGGGCGAGGCGGAGTGACTGGGGGATGAAATTCCAAAGGTTGGGAGCAGAGTGGCTGAAGGCTCTCCTGCCAATGGTGGGGCGGGTGGGTCAGGGGACGTGGAGCAGGCCAGAGCCGACTGAGTGGAGGGAACGGGCGGGTTGGTAGGGGGTTAGGAGGTCACAGAGGTAGGGTGGGGCGAGGCCATGGAGGGCTTTGTATGTGAGGACCAGGATCTTGAACTGGATCCTCTGAAGGATAGGAAGCCAATGGAGACAGGCGAGAGTGGGGGAGATGGGGTCATGGAGTTTGGTGCAGGAGAGGACACGGGCTGCAGAGTTCTGGATTATCTGCAGACTGTGGAGGGAGGAGTTGGAAAGGCCGACAAGCAGGGTGTTTGCATAGTCAAGACTGGAGGTGATGAAGACATGAACAAGAGTTTGAGCGGCCTGAGGGGTGAGGTAGTGGCGGAGTCGGGCGATGTTAGGAAATATAATGTGTGTGGCAATGTAAAACATAGTTCCTATAATTATCAAAATACCTAGTGAACAAAATATTAAGTTCCTCCAAAAAGCAGCTATTTTTGGAAGCTCAAATATATTAAGAAAAGTAACAGCCATTCATATGTAAAGAGTTGTTATGTTTTTGGAGGAGAAGGCCAACACCATCACCATTATCTCAGGTTAACCAAGGCTGAGCAATGACGTCAACATCCGGAGATGAGTAAAAGAAACATGACGACTTAGTAAATGTTCCCAGAAATGCCTCAGTCAGGTATTCAGGTTAATGGTTAATTAATGGTTAATGAATAACTTGAAGAGAAAGGCCATCTACAGCAAAGATTTCTTCAGAGAATTCCTTGAAAAAAAACACAGCTTAATGGTTAGAGAACTCACCTTGCAAGCGAGAGGACCTGAGTTTGATTCCAGGGTGGGGCAAAGCCTTAGACAAGTTTCATTACTCCACACACCTCTGTTTATCTGGCAGTGAGTAGGAACCCGGTTGTTAGTTGATTGGCAGATCACTTTTCCGGGAGTAATAACAAAACCTTCCTTCAAAACAAAATTGAATAAAAGATACTACTAAGAACTCGTCACTCAATCCATTACTGCTGTGCACAATTATTATTATTATTATTATTATTATTATTATTATAACCAGGTTTGGCCACACCTGAGATTTCAAGTTGAGTACAGGCCCATTCATGCTGAGCTAATGGGCCCCACCGTCTCAGTTAGTGAACACTTCCGTTGACTCAGCAGAGATCATCACTCCTTCTCAGATTGAGATCAAAATTCCTCACAATAGCCAGAAAGGAAAAGGATGCCAATTCCTGTTGAGTTAATGAAGATGTTCGCTGATTCAAAGCCTGACTTCAAAGCAGTGAGTGGCAGCAGCGACAGAAACAAACGAGATACCGAGTGAGACGTATAGCCAATGGCAAAGAATACTAGTCAGGAGGTGGGAATAAAGTTGCACGGGACATGAGCCAGGCCCATCTGTATGTGATAATTAAATTGTGTCACACTGAGAGTATCCCAAATGGATGTATAATAATATAAAGGAAACATAATATATAAGAAACTTGCCTAAGGTTTCACCCTGCCCGGGAATCGAACCCGGGTCCCCTCACTTGCAAGGCGAGTCCTCTAACTAATATGCTACAGGACTCCACAGAGATTATCTGCATTTTATTCATGGCTATGGTCTTTTACAGCAGGAACCTTCATAGCATTCAAATATTGTTTGCATCCCTGAAGAAAGAATCTTGGGAATTTGTTTGATTATAAGGAGCTTAATCTCCATGATATTGCTTAGGAAGGGAGATGTGAGAGAGTAAAATATGTCAGCAACAAGGACACCATGTCTTGATCAAACAAAATGTACGTTGCAGCCTGATCTCTTACACATTTCCCAAAACCGCAGTGGACCGGACATTTCTGCTAACACTCAAACTCTTGCACCTCAGTGAACTGCCTACAGCTGGAACAAACAAATTGATCCAATCTTTGTGGTTGCTGATCTGAGGAGCGACTTGTGCTGATGTTTTCTAATCTGCGCTCTGCCTCTCGCAACTCTGCAAGCTCAACAAAAGCAAGCACACCACAAAGTTGATCAAGTGGCCTAATTTACTGCTGAACATCCGTGTGCTTGATGAGATGATGTTACATTGCTGTAAACCAACCAGATTGGTAATACAATAGCGATTGCCCAAGGATTAAGGGTTCAAGGGTCCCACCCAACACTTAAACTCAAAAACTAGGCTGACACTCTGATGCTGCTCTTAGAGAACAGGAGGAGGTGTCATCCTTCGGAGATGTTGAAAGAAGCAGCAAAAATGCTAGTTCTGTTGGTCAGGGTGAAAGACTAAGGTCCCATTCCCAATGATCCCAATGTTAAAGTAATTAGGAGTCAGCCTGGCTCAATTGGCAACACTCTCGCTTCTAAATGAGAAGGTTGTGGGTTCAATCCCGAGGTGTCAACAACAATGATAAGGTGCTAGATCAAATGCAAGGATTATTATTACTATTATTATTAATTATCTCATAGCATCTTCTTAGCATTTCAGAGTGTGCCGAGGTGGGAGACATAGATTCCTCATTTGTCATCCTCCACAGTAAACAGTCCATAAACTCCAAGAGAGAGATTCCTTTCTGTTCCTATTTATCTTAGGCAATGTTTTATCATAGGAGGCTCACATAATAATAAATAAGTTCATCCGATACACATCATCCGATGCAAGATTTAGGTTATATTTATAACTTCTGCACACTCAGAAGTGCTACGAAAATAGCATAAAGTCTAGAACCAGATGGGAACTTCTTTCCTAGATCAGTTAAGCTTGATCATAGCCTCTCAGTTTAATACATTGTACTTTCAATCTATCTGCCGTCACTCTCTGAAACTGCATCGCAGAGTACCTCCAACTCCCTCCCTCACCTCTTTCAAGGTCGGTCTCAAGACCTTTTTGACTGCATCTTTTCCCTCCCCATCCACTTGGCTCCCAATCCCAGCTCAGGTGACAAGCCACGATTGTGAAGCACCTTGGGACATCCTCCCGACGTGGAAACCACTATATAAATGTAAATTTGTATTTTACATTTTCCTACCTCTGCGATCTGCTAACCCCATATCAACCTGTCTGCACCTTCTGGCATGCTCTGCATTCCCCACCCGGCCTGCCCCACCATTGGTGGTGGAGCTTTCAGCCTCTCTGCCCCCACCCTTTGGAACATTCCACAGTCCCTTTGCCTTACTCCCTCCCTTACCTCCTTTAAGGCATGCCTAAAGGCCCTCGTCTTGGACCACGCCTTCGGCCACCCTTCTACCCCTACCCTTGCTGCCCTCCACCCCCCACTGATCCCAACCCCCTGCTCGGGTCCAAATCCCTGACTGTCCAGTGTCTTCACCCAACGTGAAAAGTGGTTTACAAATGTAAATTATTGTTGTATATGCATGCGATTTCATGTATGGTAAACATGAAGCGCTCTCGTACGCTATCCTGCGGGAGGTGCGCTATATAGATGCAAGTTTTTCTTGTTTTGTTATAGTTATAAATAATATATATCAATAAATAATAATATATACGATACGTTCCTCTTGCCAAAAGGAAGATTAAGAGAAAGAGTATTCCACTAGTATTTGATGTTTGTGCTTGCGAATAGCTCGAACCTAGCTTGTCTGGTTTCCCCACCGGATGTGATCTGTCATTACTCATTCGGCAGTTTGTGTAATGAGGTCAACCTGTGGGGAGGAGAACACACACCTACAGTCTATAATTGTGTTCAGCCATCCAAGGGTCAAAGGCTGCGTGGCTGATCAATTCCTTAAGCTGTACTGCAATGGGGAATCTTTCTTCTCTAGTCAACCCTCACTCAAGCTTTGCAGAGAGGCTGGTTTGTGACCTCTTTCCCAATTCAACCTGGCCAAGAATCTGTGGACGTGTACAAACAGCACTTACGCAATTATTGAACCCAAATATTTCAACAGTCACTCGTCATGCATGTACTGTCAAGTCTGCTCATTATCAGAAAGGATAAAAACTGTGTGTTACACATTAGGACATTCCAGCCCGAAACTGGAGGCAGTGATAACAGACTGTGCAATAAATGCCTTGCTGGTTGCTCTGTGAACATTTCAGAATGCGCTGCTTTACCTTTGGGTCTTGTTTATGTGAAATTAGAATTAGAGGCAGCCGCAAATGTGTGTTCAATGTAATCACATCTCATGCCCCTTTTGGACATAGTGTTCAAAATAAAAATAAATATAATTTTGATACATAATCCTTACCTTTTATATTGAGATTTTCACTTAAGGAGGACGTCTCCACAGGATTTAATACAAAGTGTAGTGACTGTGAGTTTTGTCGGCGAGTTCAGTGTAACATTTACTCCTGTGTATAAAACAAAATGGGTGAAGTTAAATATTTATCTTGACATATATTTTAATCCCATTTCTCTGCCTTTTCCTTTAGACCCTTCATTCCCAGGTACCCATGTACACATGTTTCACCCACAAAATACAGTCAAATCAATTTACAGCATATTCTGTGAACTCTTTGAGACGTCTCGACGATGTGATAAGATGCTATATCAAATGCAAGGATTATTATTATTACGATTATTATTATTACCCATCGCTCTTAATATCCTAATCAATTCAGGCTCTGTGCATGTCTGGCCCAGTGCATTCCACATTCTCACAATCACGTGAAGAAATTCCTGATCTCACTTCTAGCCAGGTTAGCACCAATCTCTAAATTTATGCCCTCACTGCAGATCCCTTTCCCAGAGGGAAGACTCGACCCCTATCAACAACAACAAAAACAACAACAAGATTCCATTTATAGAGCGCCTTTCACATCGGGAGGACGTCCCAAGGTGCTGGACAGTTGGGTCAGTGTTTCCCTGTTTCCAGTTTCCTCTCAATTCCCTTCATTATTCAGGCGATTTTACACAATACCAAAACAACAACTTGCATTTATACAGCGCCTTTCACGTGGGGCAGTGTATGAGCGCTTAAGAGTGGCGGAGCCAGGGGGAGGGGGGAGGTGACTGTAAACTGGATGGAAAGATCGTGCTTAAGTCTTGGATCAATTTCAGTGTGAAGAAGTGGAAGTTTTCAACTTTAGAAAAAAATTTCTGACAAAATTATAACCTCCTTCATGACTGATCCCGAATGACTGGTAGACACACCATAATACATAGTGTGGTCTGAGCAGACCCCATCATTTTGGAATAAATACCTTAGTTACCCTCATGTGAATCACTGAGTGTTATTCCTACTGTTGCATTTTAATATGCTGTACTCTGATGCTCTTCAATTGCTGCACACTTCCTGCTAAACTGTTATTGGTCATTTTGTTTCTTCCAATTTACTGAAGCCACAATGTAAGTAAGTCATCAAAAAGATAGCTTTTACTGGTGGCCCAACCTATCATTTGATTTCCAGACTTGAGCAATGAAACCTTTAACATACACTTGAGCTTCACTCTCAAGGTTGAAGATAGTCCTTTGAGCTGCATGATTAAATTGTAGACTTATTACTCAGTCTACTACATCATGAATAATTCTCCGTTATGTTTACACAACCTTTTCAGCAGACTATCATTTTTCTCCCCCCGTCTCTGAAGGATGTTTTCCATTACACCCTCATTACTTCAAACATCCCATTAACGTCTCACAGAGCTTCAATCAAAGTTTCAACACCACTTTTAACCATCACGTATGGATCAAATGTCACTCTCATTTCACGGAGCTCCCATGATCCATTATAAAGAAAAATGACACATGATAAATGCCTTTAATTGTAATACCAGGATTCCGCAGATTGTACTTTTGGACGTCAACTGAAGTCCTCAATTAAACAATCTTAATATATTGCATCAGTCATCTGTTATATCTGGCAAATTGGTTTAAACAACAAATTACATTTATATAGCTCCTTTCACATCGGGAAGATGTATATTCGTTAGATTGTCTGTGAAACGGTATATTTTCAACCCGATGAGACTTAAACTGAGCAATTCATACAGCATTGACCAATACACCACCACCAATTGAATGACAATACTGTCTTGTCTCCAACAAGAGCATTTAGAAATGGAAAAATCCATCGAGCTTGTTCTGCTGGCATGTTGACCCTTTCCCTGGGCCTCTGTATTGGAGCAAAGCATTTCCCTTTTGCACATTCCACATTCCTTAGGTTTCTTTTTTAAGAGCTGCAGAAAACAGGATTTAAAGTTACAAATGAATTCAACAATCTGATGCTCTGCAATGCTGTGTTAATATAAAATAATAATCCTTGTATTTTATCACATCATCAAAACATCTCAAAGGACTTCAGAGAATATACTGTAAAATGTTGTGTGTATTTTGTGAGCAAACACAGCAGACAATTGTGCACAGCACAGAAATAGCCATGGAGTGATTGATCGATTTTATTTGGGCATCTGTTGGCCAGGACGCTTGGAGAAATTCCCTTCTCTTTTTCAGTAGTGCCACAGGATCTTAACATGCCCCCTTAGAGGCAGACGTTAGGTTTAACATGTCATGCAGAAGGACAGCACCTCTGACAATGCAGCACATCCCAGTACTGCACTGGAGTGTCACTGGAATGAGGATGGTGGGGAGAGATGAAGCGGGGGGGAGACGAGGAGTGGGGGAGATGAGGAGGGGCTGGAGATGAGGAGTGGGGGGAGATGAGGGGGTGGGGGAATGAAGTTTGAGTACCAGGGAAGTGGCTGCTAAATAGTGTGCATTCACTTATTCTCAGAAAGCCCTTGAGTCAGAGCTCCAAATGTTCACAGTATTAGATTCAAGACCATCGTATTCAATCTTAACACTGTGCAGAGGAAGCTAGATTCCACAGTTCTTACAAGAAGTCAGTGTAAAATTCCTTCAGGACATAGGCTTCCAAACCAAAGTCCTGAGTTTAAGACTTGTATTCCAAAATTCCACACACTCTTAAAATGTTGAGGCAATGAATGACCTTGAGCCTAAGAACATGGTGTACTCCAAATACAATGCTTGGAAGGTGCTACATTGTCAAAGGTGCCATCCTTTGGATGGGATGTTAAACTGAGATACTGTCTGCCTGTTCAGGTGAATATTAAAGAGCCCGTGGTCCTCTTCTTCTGGTGTCTTGGCCAACAATCCCCCAAATAAAATTGGTCATTCTCTACATGGCTATTTGTAGAAACTCGCGATGCGAAACTTGGGTGCTCTAATAATCACAATAATTATCCTAATAATAATTGTGCTGTGCATTTCGACAGAGGTAGAAAGTCAAAGGAGAAAGTAATCCCAGAACAATGCTTTCAGATGCATCCAGGCAGCAGGACCAGAGGACACAGGTTCAGGGATATAAGGGAGAGTTTCAGGACAGACACCAGAAAGCATTTCTTCACACAGAAAGAAAATTTGGAACAGGGCTACCCGGAAGGGTGGTTAATTAATTTAAGAAAAAGCTGCGTTGAAAAGACCATAAAGCGGTTATTCTAGAAACACGAGATTAAACAAGCTTTCGTCATCTTTCCCTTGCTGCGACTACCACACATCAATTGGTAAATCAGCAACAGTGTGAGCTGTGACGACACAGATACATAAACAGAATGGTTCATTCAGGTTGCAGCATTTGCACCTTCCTATAAAACGCACAAACTCCATTACATTATAATTAATATAATGAGTCAGTGCGTGGGCTTTTGGAGATTGTGGCTTGAAAGCATTTGGAGATGCTTTCCAACAATTAACCTTTCCAACTGGATTAATCCATTCTTCTGCTTCCCATATAACTTTAAATATTCTGAGCAACCACCACTTCCCAGAACTGTGATGGCTGATCAGTCAAAAAAGGTGTTGCACAATTTCCTAATAATGCAACAAGTCTATGACAATTTACTTAATATTATTCCATTGAGAATTAGATGGGCTTAATTATTCCTGAAAGGTTGGCCTGTTGTCATTAGTGTTAGTACTGCCTTGCCTTGATAGGATTGGGAAAGTAAATTGAGTATAATAATAATCCTTGCATTTTATAAAGTGCCTTATCATGTTGTTGAGACGCCTCAAAACGCTTCACAGAATATGCTGTAAATTTATATATTGTGTGGGTGAAATGCCAATTGTGCACAGCAGTGTTATACACACAGTCGTGGATTGAGAGACTAAATTATTATTTTAATTTTTTTTAAGGCATTATTACTCCCAGAAAAGCAATCCGCCAACAGACAAATCAAATACTTCCAGATACCCAGCAGGACAAGAGGGCACACAGCCAGTTTGGTCGAGGATAATTTGAGACAGGCACCGAGATACATTTCTTTACTCAAAGAGCAATTAACAACTTTAAATGGGACCGCAGGAAGGGATGTTATGCTTGATGTTGGGCTCATTGTGAAACAGGTTGATGCTGTAATCGAAGGATGGTTGGGTGGGTATTCTGGACGGATGAACTAATTTCAATTTCAAAAGGAGACGCCTTAGGGAGTTGTATAACATTTTGAATGGGATTGAAAAAGTAAACCCCAATAGAACAAGTATTTACAGGTATGGAGTTGCAAAGGCAATTTCGGGATAGACACAGGGAAGAATTGTTTTATTTATGTTGAATTGTTTATGATGAACCATTTTATGATGATGTTACGGAGAATTTACATATATTGTACAGTGATAACTATTCATACCCCACATGTGCCTCCAACCATTTTAATCTCTCCTCACAGATCATTCTAATTCTTTCTCTCTCATATATGTGTCACTTCCTCTTAAAAACCCAGAATCAAATCAATTAAAATGGCAACCAGTAAATCAGGGAGGCCTGAACTGAAACAAAAGCCAAGGAAGTGTTGTTCAAGTGAAGTCCTGTAGCTTAGTGGTTAGAACAGTCACCTCATAAGTGAGAGAACCTGGGTTTGATTCCAGGATGGGCAAAACATTGGGCAAGTTTCCTTACTCCACACACCTGTTTACCTAGCAGTAAGTAGGAACCCGGTTGTTAGTCGATTGGTGGATCGCATTTCCAGGTGTAATAATCCCTTTTAAAAAATTGGGACATTTATTCCATGACTGTTTCTGGGACACTGCTGTGTGGAATTGGTTTCCACGTTTCGCCCGCAAAACATGCAGTCAATTCACTTTACAGTGTATTCTATGAAGCGCTTTGAGATGTCTAGAAGATGTGATAAGGCTCTATATCAAATGCAAGGATTATTATTATAACAAGAAGCTCCATCTGTATCAGAAACTTACAGCACGAAAGTGGGCCATTTGGCCTATCATGCCTCTGCTTGCTCTCTCAGAGTTATCCATTTACACCAATAATCTCATCTTTCCCCCATATCCTTTTCAGAACCATATAAATGGTACAATGTTAGTTCATTGTAGCTTGGGTGCCACTTCTATACTTGTTGGGAATTCTGCACCCATGTCCATTCGAGTTAGGCAATACTCCAATATAGAGTGTATTTGACGCAATGCCGCATTGACGAAGATGTCACCCTATGGAGGAATTGTTAAACCAAGGTCCCCTCTATCTGATTAAGTGGACATTAAAGATTCTATGGCACTACTCGGAAAGAAATGGGAGTTTCTCCCGTTGTCTTGGCCAACTATCGGCAAGGTAAAACTGGTCAGTCAGTTCATAGCTGTGGGTGGGACTTTGCTTTGCGCAAATTGGCTACCGTGCTCGCCTAAAAATACAGAGCCACTGCACTTCACAGTAAGCTTTTGCTTGTGCTTAGTGGCATCTTAATGACGAGATAAGGTGTGATGTCAAATGCGATGATCATTATATTATTATTATAATGAAGTACAAGCTTATAAACAAACTTTTGCTTCACCACCGCTGATGTTAACTCAACATAATAATCATCACTTTTGGATTAACAGAGCAGCACACTAAATGCGATAGTTATGCTTTACCAAGGAATGATGGTTGAATAGTATTAGTAAAACAGTTCTGAGGTTAACCTTAAGGGCTTAGTGGTTTTGTTTCTCTTCCCTTTAATGGTCTAGTATTTTGAACCAAATTTATAGCTGATCTAAGGCAAAGGATTCTTTCTTGGATTTGCGGACTCAGCCTTACAGGGTCTTGAGATTTCAGTGCAAGCTGTACTTGGAGATTTGCCTACATTAAGGAAGTAAAAGACAAACAAATAAAGTAACTGATACTCTCCAGGCCTCTAGGGAATGCGCTTTGCATTGTAGCTTGCCAAAGCTCTAAGAATATAAGAACTTAAGAAGTGCTAGACGAAAAAACACCAAGGTCCATCTAGTTCACCTTCCACCTTCTTGGTGGTCGCATGCACATATGTCCCAAACTACCTATGTACCATATCCCATATGTTATTTCCTAAAAGAAAACTCTCTAATCTGTGTTTGAAAGAATCAACACTTCCTGCTTCAACTGTTTTCCTAGGGAGGCTGTTTCACAGGTTCACTATTCACTTACTGAAATCGTGTGTGCGTAGATTGGTTCTGAATTTACCCCCTTCAATCGCAGGCCATGTCCTCTGGTTTTACTATTCTGGACAAGTTGAAACCTATTATGATATATATCGTCTTGCCCCTTTAGAATCTTAAAGACAGCAATAATGTTGCCTCTCATTCTTCTCTTTTCTAGCGTGAACATGCCCAATTACTTAGCCGCTCCTCATAGGCCAGTCCTTCCATTCCCTCAATCATTTTGGTTGCCCTCCTCTGTATCTTCTCGATTTCTCCAATATCCGTTTTGTGCTGCGGTGACCAGAACTATACACAGTACTCTAAATATGGTTTCACCAATGATTTATACAGTGGCAGGATTACTCCATTATTTTGACTGCGATTGATCTTTTGATACATTCGAACATCTGGTTTGCTTTACTCACTGCCACAGAATATTGTTGTGAGAGCTTCAATTTATTACCAATCAGGACCCCCAGGTCCTTTTCATTTTCCATGCATATTATTTTTTCCTTCCATTCAAATAATAGTTCCTTCCAGGATTTTTTGTCTTTTTTTTGTCATTATATTTCTCCACATTGAATTTCATCTACCACTGATCTGCCCAATTCCCAAGAATGTTCAAATCCTCCTGTAACCTATCTTGTTCACAATCTACACAATCTACCACTGTGCTTGCAACTCCTAGTTCCAGATCATTTATAAAAATATTAAACAAAAGAGGTCCCAAAACAGATCCTCATGGAGCTCCACTGGTAACATTTTCTCCACCTGATGACATTCTCTGTCCCACCACCCTCTGGGTTCTTCCGGTGAACCAATTGCATATCCATTGTAATATCCATTGTAATGCTCTCAATTATCTCATTCCTTGGCTTGTCGGAGAATGGAATTTTTCAACCCAGCTGCAAGGTCTCTGAATTTAAGGGAATGATGAGTTCAGACCTGAACCAAAGTTGAAATGCCCAGAGGGCTGCATTGTACTTGACAGTATCTGTTCGAATGAGCAATGTCTGTTAGAAGTGCTGTCATTCAATGTGTAAACGGTTGCCTAATACCAGGTTATTATGAACATATGTCAGTGATACCTTGAGCTGGGCAAGCTGCTGCAGGTTGATATATCTCACATACATCAAAGGAAGCTTACACAAATTTCTCAGCCTTATCAGCTTCATTCACAGTCTGAAGAACAATAACCCTAACTAACCAAGGCTGGGAAACTGTGCCATCATTGCCCCCCCATTCAATATTTCACTTCCAACCTTCACTCGTTTTTGGAATTCAAATGTTCTCCTCCACGAGACCTGGAGAGCTGCTTTGGAGCCTCTCCATTAATGAAATGGAAATATTGCTGTTGCATTCATTTCTGTGAAGTTTGAGCAATGATCAGACAAGCTAGGGTTATTCAGTCTTGAGAGACCATTCAGAGGGGACCTCATAAAGATGTGCAACATTTTTTAATGGGAATGAAAAAGTAAACTTAGAATAATTTAGGATGCACTAAAACAGTAGAACAAGAAGATATAGGTTAAGAGTTGTAAAGGTCAATTTCAGGACAGATCGTAGAATCATAGAAGCTTACAGTGCAGAAGAAGGCCATTCAGCCCATTGTGCCTGTGCCAGCTTTTTGAAAGAACTATCCAATTAGTCCCACTCCTCCGCTCTCTCTCCATAGCCTTGCAATTATTTTCTTTTTCAATGTATATCCAATTCCTTTTTGGGGGAGAAGAGAAAGGCGAGACACCAGGATGGTCGGAATGGAAATCTACAGATGGAGATAAGATAGTGGGAGGTGGGAGGGGGCAGGGTTAAACTCTCACTCGTCAGGAATTTGCTGTTGAAATTAATTTAATAAGAATTAAGACAAATGAGGCGGATTTGCATCCGCTCGGCACAGTCGCTACGTGCTGATGGTGGGATGTCAATGGCTGAGGTATGCATCTGCTCTCCACAGCTGTGATGGGAAAACCATATGGTGGTAATGACCAAAAGACCGATGGGAATTATGGATTCTTTGGCTTTGAAGGAAATAAAGGGGAAGGCCCCATACTGCGGGACACAGTCATCGCTGGTAGACACTTAGCTATTGAGCTACATTGGATTTTTGAAGTTTTATACTACTTTTTATGAGGAAACGCCTCATTTCCCAGCTACAGGTTCAGAGAGGACAAGCCACAAACATGCCTGGCAGAGAGTTAATCTTCACCTTCTCCCCCATGGAGAATTCAATGTTTATCGGTCTCATAGAAACGGACCTTTTTCATTGGAATGTCTCTTACAATCTTATGAGTTTTTCTGGGCAGGGCAAAACTTTAGGCAAGTTTTCTTACTTCACATGCCTGTTTACCCAGTAGTAAGTAGGAACCCGCTTGTTAGTTGATCGGCAGATTGCTTTCCAGCGGTAAAAATCCCTAAAAAAAAGTTTGGTCATTCAATCTACAAGACTGTTTGCGGGTCACTGCTGTGGGCAATTGGCTGCCACATTTCACCCACAAAATACAATCAATTCACTTTACGATATATTCTGTGAAATGCTTTGAGACGTCTCGATACTGTAATAAGGTGCTATATCAAATGCAAGTACTGTAGTATTATTATTTACTATTATATACAAACCTCTTTTTACCTTTTCTCCTAAATCGGAATGTTTCCGGGTGATCTCTGACACTTTACTCATCATAGACTTAAGTTAATTTACAGCATAAAAGGGGGCTATTCGGCCCATCGAGTCAGGAAAGGCTTTCAGAGCAAGGTGTTCATTCAATCCCACTGACCTGCCATATTCCCATGTCGCTTCAAGCCTCTATCCTTCAGATATCAGTCTACTTCCCTCTTGAAACCCACAATGGACTCCGCTGCTGTCACTTTACTTGGCGAAGCACCCCACATCCCAACAATGACAACAGGGAGAAATATTTGGAAAGGAAACATGAATTCAGCCAAGATTCAGGTTTCCTATCAATTAAAACATTGCAATGCATAATCTAAATAGGACAAAAATGTCAAGAATGTGTGGGTGACATTTCATTGGGTAAACTCGTGACCTAGTGAAACCTGTAAATCACATCGTATCTCAACCTGCACAAACAGCAGAGAGTCAGATATACAAAGCCTTGGTCCACTAAATCCCTGTATAAATCTGTGACTGTGAGTCAATCCAGTCTAACGTAAAACACTCACGCGTACATATGCTATAACGGAGGTGGACGATAAATCATTCTAAGAGGTTTGGCTAAAAATAATAGTGACGTTGACCATGGTTTCAGCCTGCTGGCTTCTGCTTGCCAGTTGTTTTTGTTTGATGATATGATACACAATTTCACTGAGGAAACGCCAAAGGAATGAATCTTCACTCTTTCATAGAAAAAGTTTACATCAATGATGTTGAAAAGATGACTGGAGTTCAAAGTAAAAAGTTCCCTTGCGTGCTATGAGTTTCCAACGACAGCAAGGAAGTTCCCTTGCTAAACAAACCATAATCCCAAAGCATATTAAGTGCTCTGTGGGTGGTCCACAAAGTGAATATCATATTAGTTAGCAATGATCCAGTTTATTTCTAATGCCCTCAGTGTTTAATAATCAGGTTCAGGAAATTCGTACACTGGCCTTTTTTAATCCACTGACCTTGGATTCAAATCTAGCCCAAGCTGATGAGTTGAGATATCTCCTCTGACTATAAGGGCAATTTCAGCTTCTATCATAGAATTGTAGAAATTTGCAGTGCAGAAGGAGGCCATTCAGCCCATCGAGTCTCCACTGGCTGTCAGAGCAAGCTGTTCATTCAATCCCAATAACTATAATAACTATGTGAAATAAGTTGACTAACACAACCCAATTTGTAGCAGGCATGGACACAGCACAAAACTACACTCAACTTTGCAATGATCCTCTATCACTATTTGAAAAGAGAAGGGAGTTTCTCCCATTCCCAGCAATTCCCTAGATAAAAAATGAGCATTCTCTTCATGGCTGTTTACAGGGCATTGCGGTGTGTAAAATTGGCTGCTGTGTTTGCCTACTCAGTACACAATCACTCCATTTTACAGTAAATCCTGTGAAGTGGTTTGAGGCATCTCGATGAGAATATAATAATAATCCTTGTATTTGATATAGTGCCTTATCATATCTTTGAGATGTCTCAAAGCACTTCACAGAATATCCTGTAAAGTGAATTGATTTATATTTTGTGGGCAAATTGGGGCAACCAACTGTGCTGTTCTACAAATTTTATGGATTGAGTGACCAAATTATTATTATTTTATTTATTTATTTTGAAGGGATTATTAACCCTGGAAAGGGATCCACCAATCAACTGACAACTGGATTCCTACTTACTGCTAGGTAAACAGAAGCATGTGGAGTAAGGAAACTTGCCTAACATTTCGTCCTGCCTGGGGAATCAAACCCAGGTCCTCTTGCTTGCGAGGTGGTGGTACTAACCACTGAGTTACAAGACTCCAAATGTGATAAGGCGTGATATCAATTGCAAAAAAAAATCATCATCAAAGGTGTGCAATTTGGAAATGTCACATTTGGTGCAGTAGAAGTGCTTTTCGTGTCCTTAAAACCATACAACTGAATAATCTGCTTCATTGGAAGAAACCAGTTACTGACCTTGTTATGCTACAACTGCTCTATAAATTGAAAGGGAAGGGATGTCTCCCAGTGGCTATACAAATGTAATTTTGTTGTTTTTATTGTCCTGGCCAACAATCCCCCAACCAGTCATTCACTTTATGTACAGAATTGGAACATGATGTAGTCAGTTGAAATAGTTGAATAAGCTTCGACTCAAAGGCCCAGGTCTCAGGAGAGAGTGCTACCTATGATCCAGGCCGACAGTTATCCATGCAAATAAATGAAACGGGCAACAATATTGTGCATTTATACAGCTCCCCTCATGCAGAACATCATCCCAGAGTGCTTGACAGTGGCGGAGCACGATGCAAAGGGAGGAGGTGAAAAAAAATGCTCTTCAATAGCGCAGGACAAAATGACCATGTCTTTATCACATGACTGACCGTTAATTAATAAATTCTCAACACTATTATCTTCCGGTGAGTGCAATCTTGTCCCCAGGCCCTGAACAGTTTGCAAAGTTAGAGTCTAAAGAGGTAGGTACATGAGCAACAAAAAAGAAATGTCGATACTTATTCTAATGGGCACACACAGTGTTTGGACAACCTGTTGAAATAGTTGAATAACCTCTGCAACTAAAATAAACACCTTTTGTTAATGCTAGCCGCAGGTGCTGAACTGCCTACTATTCTGTCAGTACTGTACCGAGTTTTCTCATTATATTCTAACTAACAACTCCCAATTCACAATGTCACATTAAACAAAATAGTTATGCCTATCTCTTGTTTTCTGTTGCTCAGTTTTTGTTTCGGTAACTTCCTTAAGTGTTCAGTAAAGGCTGAGGTTGGTGTGTTCAGTTTTGTCTTTCCTTGATCACCTGAAAATGTTGGCAATTCAGACTGTGACAGACCTGGCTCAGTTGGTAGTACTCTTGCCTCTAAGTCAGAGGTTGTGGGTTCAAGATGACACTCCAATGCAATGCTGTACTGGTGATATGCTGTATTGACAGAGGTGCGTTCCTTTAGATGAGAGGTTAACCCAAGGTCCCATCTGCCTGTTCAGGAGTGACCTGAAGATGGGGGAGTAAGAATCCTCACAATAGTAATAGTACACGACACAATGATCCCATGGCTCTATTCAAAAAGAGAAGGGAGTTTCTCCCGATGTCCTGGTCAACAATCCTTCAGATAAAATTGGTCATTCGTTTCAAGGCTGTTTGTGGGACATTGCTGTGTGCAAATGAGGTATTACATTTGTTTACAAAACAGACATTCACTACACTTTAGAGTATATTGTGTGAAGCTTTGACTCGTTCTCACAGCATGAATGACATTATGTCAAATGCAAGGATGAGTTAATAAAACTAGTCAGAGAGCGTAGCTTTCATTGGTTTAATAAAAATGTTGTTCTGAAACTTTAATTTTGTAACCACAAATATTCAAAATATTCAGATAGGTTAATACTTGTACATGTTTTGGCAGACTTCACAGTTTCAGAGTGCCTGAAATGTCTCTCGATTCCTTTTTCTGAGAGCGCAGTGTTTCTCTTGTACCAAATATTTATGTAAAAATTCAATAATTTTGCCACAGAAACCAAATTGAAACTTACAAGTAAACTGACTTTTTCACAAAGATCAGAAGATATTTCTCTGGATGCATCCACAATAAAAAAAANCATCCTTTCAAATTTTTTTAAAAAATTTGGTCACTCAATCCATGACTGTCTGTGGGATACTACTGGGCATAATTGACTGCTGTGTTTTCCCCACAAAATACACAGTTAATATTTATTCTGTGAAGGACTTTGAGACATCTCAACGAATGTGACAAGGTTCTATATTAAATACAAGAGTTATTGTTATTATTTTTGTAGTACCTAATCATGAAAAAGCATCTCAAAGTGCTTCAGTTACTGTGTAGTAATTGATTCTGAAGGAAAATGCAGAAGTTATTTATCCTTGAATTGGGCATAGTGCCTTATTATCACTAAACCATTTCAAAATACCACAAAGCTTTCTGTAAAAGTGTAGATTTGATCAATCTGGATCATCAAACAAAGATCCAATCAATATTTATATGGACTTTCAAAAGGCATTTGACAAAGTGCCACATGAAAGACTTGATAGAAAGAAAGATAGAAGCCCATGGTATAAAAGAGACAGTGGCAGCATGGATCCAGAACTGGCTGGGAGACAGAAAGCAGAGAGTTGTGGTGAATGGTTGCTTTTCTGACTGGAGGGAAGTGTACAGTGGCGTCCCCCAGGGATCGGTAATAGGACCACTGCTCTTCTTAATATACATAAATGATCTGGACTTGGGTACAGCAAGTACCATTTCCAAGTTTGCGGACGACACCAAGTTAGGTAGGGTGGTAAACAGTGAGATGGATAGTAGCCAACTGCAGGAAGACAAACAGAATGCATTTTGGTACAAAGAATGAGGGGAGGCAATATAGGCTGGTAATACAATCTTAAGGGTGGTGAAAGAACAGAGAGACCTGGGGGTTCAGGTAAATGAATCCTTGAAGGTGGCAGGACAGGTAGATAAAGCTGTAAAAAGGGCATATGGGATACTAGGCTTTATAAATAGGGGCATAGTTAGGAGGTTATGATTAACCTATATAAAACACTGGTTAGGTCTCAGTTAGAATATTGCGCCCAGTTCTAGACACCACACGATAGGAAGGATGTTAAGACATTGGAAAGGGTGCAGAGGAGATTTACAAGAATGATACCAGGAATGAGGGACCTTGATTATGAGGAAAGGCTAGAGAGGCTGGGATTATTCACATTGGAGCAGACAAGGTTACGAAGAGACCTAATAGAGGTCTTCAAAATCATGAGGGGAATTGAGAGGTTAGAAAGGGAAAAACTGTTTCCACTGGTGGGTGTGTCGGTGACTCGAGGTCACAGATTCAAAATAGAGGGGAGCTGAGAAGAAATTTTTTCATGCAGCGAGTTGTTTGAATCTGGAACGCATTGCCTGAAACGGTGGTCGAGGCCGATTCGATAACTACTTTTAAAAACGCGGTGGACCGGTATTTGAGGAGGATGGGTTTGCAGAGTTATGGGGAAGGGGCTGGGGAGTGGGATTGACATTACATTGCTCTTTTCAAAGAGCCGGCACAAACTCGATGGGCCGAATGGCCTCTTTTTGTGCTGTACGATTCTATGATTCTATGAATGCATTTATCTCAGGCTGACATGCCAGTGCAGTGTGGAGGGGGGGAGCACTGCATTATTGGAGGTGCCATTCTTCAGATGAAGGTGCTAAACTGAGTTTCCATCTGGTCTGTTCAGACAACAGTTTCAGACCATATTAATAATAATAATCCTTGCATTTGATGTAGCACCTTATCATGTCTCTGAGGCGTCTCAAAACATGTCACGAAATATACCGTAAAGTGAATTGACTGTATATTTTGTGGGCGAAAAGTGGCAGCCAATTGCACACAGCAGTATCCCACAACAACAACAACAAGATTCCATTTAATTGGCCTACGTTCATTGGGAGCCCAATTTTTGAATGGGTTACCACCGTTTTTCTAAAAACATTTCCTTGAGTCTTAAAATCTACCTCATGTCCACATTGTTACAATGAAAGGCAGTGCGCTGTAATCCTTATAGTATTTAGAAAGTGGAACTTAATGGGTGTGCTCAGGTATTAGTGTAGGGAGCAGGTTAAGGATTTAACAGTTAGGTGCACACCCAGAAAGTGAGTAACATTGTAAGGTAATTATGAAGTGCTTAGTGGACAGTGGCATACCCACTAGGTGAGACCAAGAAAAGAGATTAAATATAGCTCATCAGGCATAACCATACATTAAATAATTATTAAATCACGGGTGAGCATCAGGGTGTGGATATAGGTGCATGTGCAGACACGGTTCCAAACATACCTGGTGAATGCCTTGTCATGGTCACCTGCAGCTCAGCGTTAAGTTGAAGTGTGATAGTAAGGGTCAAACAGGCACTGCTGAGCAGAGTATAGAAAACGAATGGGCAGAGCGGAGCCTGGTGATATTTGCTTTATGTTGTTAAATCCTTTTTTTGTCAGGATTGGGGAAAGTCCTTCTGCCACAACAAGCCATCCCGATTTAAGAGTTCTGAAGTGTAGCTACATTTAAAATTTCACAACAGCCCATCGTATCCATGCTGGTGCTTGTCTCCACTGAATCAAGCAACGCCTCTGATCCCATTCCTGGTTCTCAGCACATAATTCCTTTGTTACTTCATTCTTCAAATTTTCATTCAAGTCCATCTCATGACTCGGTTTCAATGGTAACTCAGGAAAAATCATTCCACACCCTACAAAACACACACTTCACTTTGCAGTAAATCTTGTGAAGCACTTTGAGACATCCTCACAATGTGAAATGTCCATGTGAAATGCAAGGCTTGTTATTATTAATTTTTTTTAGCGTAATACCGTGCTCTAATGCTCAGAATCTCTCAGACGGAAGTTCCAATGGTTAGGATTGACCCATATTATGAAGTGCAGTGAGATTTTGTGGACAAACAGCAATTTTGTGCACAACAATGTTCCACAAATAGCTAGGAAGTAAATAACTAATTTTACTTTGGGTGATTTGTTGGCCACGACACTGGGAGAAAGTCCCTTCTCTTTTGAATAGTACCATGGGATCTTTAGAAGCTTGGACAGTTAACTGTTACAAAACCGCTTCTCTCGCTTAGTCTGAGACCCAGCTAGGACCAACCTCTAGGGTTTGAAGCGCATAAATGGCAAATGGGTATCAATGTGAGCAAACAGAACCACAGAAGTTTACAGCACAGAAGATTCAGCCCTTTGTGTTTCTGTTGGCAAAGCCCTGCAATGCATTGATAAAGAAAAGATTTGTGGGACTGTGCAAAATTACTGTAACCCTCAGGTCAGTTTCTGGGATCAGTGAAAAATGCCAAAACAATGTAAGATATTTTTATTGGTGGTACGTGGGGCAGGCTATAAATAACGAGATGTCACTCCAATTGTTTAAGGCATTGTTTTAGACTGCAACCCAAAATATTGGTCACTCTAACCTAGGAAGTAAATTACTAATGTTGAGGGAGTGGTCCAGGGAACTAAAATGACCCCGGGTCCCAAGAATTTAAAGTTAAGAAGATATGAAGTTGAGCTCATTCGCTTAGGGAAAAAGCAGAGATATGCAGCATTAGAAGTTTGAGGTTGTGATAAACAACCAATACATTTGATCTTTGCTGTGAGAATTTTGTACAAAGTTGGGTGAAAATCCTAAACTCCTCCATGCTTCGATACTCTTCTCACTATAAAAGTTAGCAGGAATAAATTATCGGAGGGAAGCAAATCACAAACAGTTAACTGTTGTGCGCTTTACAGTAAATTACTACAATCATTGAATGAGCCATTTCGCAAATAAACTAGTTTCACTTTCCTCTATTGCTCCATTCCATCACTTGGAATCTTTAGTTAATATCTAACAGCAAAGTCAGATTTTCAGTGGAGAAATTCCAAAGAGTTTACTTATTACCTCACTCACCACCCTATTACATTCATTTCACTAAACATCGATCAAGTTTCATTCTAAATTAACTTGCGAAATATAGGACAGATGAACATCTACCATCACAAGGTGATGAGACAGCCTCATACATTTACAAAATATTTACACAGAAACAGGCCACTTACTGAACAAATCCACACCAGCATCTACATTCCACACAAGTTTCCACCTTTACTCCCTCCCATGTCCTACTATATGTAAAAGCTGTGCCACAATAATTGTCATTTTTCCCCAATTTTTTACACAATGTGTTGTGCATCTCTCTTGTATTTCTGGTAAAATGGAATAAAGCTTTGATCAGCACCTTTGGTGTACTGGTACTGGTTAAGGTGACAACCTGCCTCAGTTGGTAGGATTCTCACCTGAGTAAAAGATGGGTTCAAGCCCCACAACCAAGACTTTGAGCTCCCAGTGCAGGCTGACACTCCAATGGTCTCCTTTGAAGGAAGGAAAGTGCTGCATTGCAGGAGGTACCATACTTTAGGTGAGACATTAAACTGAGGTTCCGCCTGGCTGTTCAGGTGGATGTTAAAGATCCCATTGCACTACATGAAAAAAGAAGAGTTTCTCCTGATGTCTGGCCAACAATCCCCCTGATAAAATTGAACATTCGCTTTACGACTGTTCATTGGGCATTGCCGTGCGCAAATGGACTGTTGCATTCGCTTACAAAATATAGTCATTACACTTTACAGTAAAATCCAATGAAGTGCTTTGAGACTTCCTCCCGTCATGAAAGGTACTATGATAAACAAAATGATTTGTTCTTGTTTACTGCTGGAATTATATTTGCAAGAGGTGTGGATCAGGAAGGAAATTTGCTCCATTTATGATGCTCCCATCATCACATTTTAAAGGAGTTCATTGTACTGACTTCAATAACCCTTCCTGGTAAACTATTCCAGCTGTTAATCACTCTCTATGTAAAGTAAGTCGCAGCAAACGGCTTCTCCTCCAGCCGCCGCAACATCTCGTGCAGTGTTCCTCAGGGCTCTGTCCTGGTCCCCTCCTCTTCACCCTCTACATGCTCCCCCATGGTGACATCATCCGCAGACATGGGGTAAATTTCCACATGTATGCGGATGACACCCAACTCTATCTCTCTGCCTCCACCCTGAACTCCAGGACTACTGGCGTCCTGACCGACTGCCTGTCTGTCATCAAGTCCTGGACGTCAAGTCCTGGATGCGGGATAACTTTCTCCAACTCAACGTCAGCAAGACCGAGGCCCTCCTGATTGGCTCGAGCCAGCTCCTCCGCACCTCGGGCACTGGCAGCATCAGCCTCCATGGCTGCACACTCAATCTCACGAAGCCAGTCAGGAACCTGGGTGTCGTGTTTGATCCTGAACTGTCCTTTCTCTCCCACATCCGCGCCATGACCGGCACTGCTTAGCACCACCTCCGCAACATTGCCAGACTCCACCACTGCCTTACCCATCAGACTGCCGAAATCCATACATTTGTCACATTAAGGCTCGATTACGGAAACTCCCTCCTCGTCAGCCTTCCCAACTCTTCCCTTCACAGGCTGCAGATCATCCCAAACTCTGCAGCCGCGTGTACTCTCGTGCACCAGTCTCCGTGATGCCATCACTCCCACCTTCACCCGACTCCACTGGCTCCCCATCGCCCAGAGGATCGAGTTCAAGATCCTCGTCCTCACTTTCAAGGCCATCCATGGCCTTGCCCTCTCCTACCTCTCTGACTAGCTGACTCCCTACCAATCTGCCCGCTCCCTCCGTTCAGCGGGCTCTGGTCTGCTCCATGTGTCCCTCCCGACCTGCCCTATCATCGGTTGCCGGGCTTTCAGCCTCTCTGCCCCCACACTCTGGAACTCCATCCCACGGTCTCTTTGCCTCACTTCCTCCCTTGCCTCCTTCAAGGCTGGTCTCAAGACCCTTCTCTTCAATTGTGCCTTTGGTTACCCTCCCACCTCTCTGCCTTCCCTTACCCCTACACAACCCCTCCACATGCTCGGGCCCCAACACCTGACTGTTCAGCGCTTTGGGACATCCTCTCGATGTGAAATGCGCTCTATAAATGTAACTTTGTTGTTGTACTACTTCCTGGTGACTCTTGTTAAATTTCTCTAATTTCTCAATTGCTGTAATGGTGATTTGGTCACAAGAGTGGAATGCAAGAGTGGTGGACCACTTCAACTAGATCAATTGGTCTATTCCCCCCTCCCCCCCACAGACACACAAACCTGCCTGTGAGCCATCATGTTGGATTGGATCAATGGTTGCTCCATTAATCAGGTTAGATTTTGACAAAGACAGCAGCTGTTCGTTGCTGAACCCTTGAGGGCAATATGTCAAGAATCTTACATATTGGGATTGTGAAAGGATTTCACTCATGAGGAACCCATTAGGAATTTAAGAACTTCTGGCACTTCATGTCGTAGAGTGAAGTCATTAGATGGGTCCACGACATGCTATATTTTCCAGGATAGGCGAGCTGGATGCTTATTTGAAAGGTTGCACATGAAACAGAGACAGGCGTGGGTAGGTTTCACTCAGAGACAAAATTGGAAATACTTTTGTTTATGGTCACAATGGATTTCCTCAGACCATGCTCCGAGCAACGCTTTTGAGATCTTCTGCCAGTTTTACATGGTGACATGCTAGGTCCACTTCCCACATTAATACAACAACAACTTGCATTTATATAGTGACACATATAGTTATATATTTATATAGGGTAGCATCCCAAGTGCTTGACAGTGACTGAACACAATACTGAGCCGGGAGGAGGATAACCTTAAGCACGGTTGAAGAGAAAGGTCTTCAAGTGCTACCTGAAGATGAGAAAGGATGCAGCAAGGAAAAGGGATTGAGGGAGAGTGTTTTAGTATTTTGGGGTGCAGTGGCTGAAAGCGCGGCCACTGATGATGGAATGGAGAGCACAAGGGACAAGCAGGTCATAAGCAGTCAACACAACTCCATTGTCCACTGGTTTGGGGTGACAACTGATAAAATTTACAAGAGGCTTTCAATTGAAGAAGGTCCTGTGGCTCATTTGATTTCATCTGTCCAATTATCAACCATTCTGCCTTCCCATTATAGCATCAAACAGAGGGTTAAGTATCTTGGCCTCTACTACCTTTACCAGTAAGCCAGTTCCAGTTGTTGATTGTTCTCTTTGTAAAGAAATACTTCCTGGTGCCCTTTCCAACCTTGTGACTGTTTCTTCTGTTGCCAAACCTTGTAAGCCAATGCCCTAATGCGTAGGGTGCTCCGAGCTGACCAAAAAATTAGCCTAGGTGTATCTATAAACTGAATCCCAATTTCTGGTGAGTGAGCTGAAATCAGCAGCGGCAACTGTTGCAATATTACAATTGACTTCAGTGTCCCAGGTAAGTAACTGGGGGTATCGATTTCAAGATCCTCACCCTTGCATTCAAGTCCCTGCACTCCTCTGCATCCCCCTACCTCTCTGACCTCCTCTCTCCTCAAAACAGTACCTGTTGCCTTCATTCCTCCGGGTCTGGCCTCCTCCTCGTCCCCCGAATCCTCCGCTCCACCCTCAGTGGCCTTGTCTTCAGCCACCGTGACTCCCTTCCTCACTCCCTTCGCCTCGCTCCCTCCCTTCCTATTTTCAGGCCTCTGCTGAAGACCTTTCTTTTCGACCGGGCCTTTGGTCATCTTCCTCCCCCTCCCCCCGGCTCGGTCCCGGGATCCGTTGCTGTGAAGTGCTCTGAGATGCCATTCGGCGTGGAAGGCGCTATATAAATCCAAGTTGTTGTTGTTGTATCAAGAAATAAAGGCTCCTCATTGCTATCTACTGACACCTGCTGGAAAGCCAGGATCAAGCAAGTTGGGGTCAACTGGGGTCCTTTCAGCTTGGTCAATAGCCTGTTATCTAGACTAGCATGTGAAATATGGTGAGAAATGGCTGAGAGACTGGAACTAGAATCTTTCTTTGGATAACAGGCCCAGGCAGATTGAAAAAACAGTCTCAGCAGCTTCCAAACATTTCTTAAAGCCTTAAACATTGGAAGAATCCTATTTCCAGCACTTGATTTCAGCCAAAAGACTCATTGCAGTAGCAACAGTTGGAGATGTATCAAGCTATTATGGCACATTACACGTTTGGCTCCATTCCCTAAACCCAGGAGAACACGTACTTAAACTCTTAGGCTAGGAGCAACTTTAATAAGCTTGTTGAATATGAAGCAGAGCTTCATGGAACCAACCGTAATGAAAACAACCCAAGGATTCTATCTCTCTTTTGACAGAAATCTGACAAACTGGGGGAGAATGGGGGAGGGGAATGGGGGGGAAACTGAGGTGGGGGAAAAACTGGGGGGATAACTAGGGGGGGGAACTGGTGGGGGGGAAATGTGGTGGGAATTTTTTTAAATTAATTTTAACAACAGTATTCAAATTTACTGTACTCCATCAGAAGTATGCTGTATCTATAACCTTTGCATTTAATTTAGCATCTATAGCATCAAAATGTCTTCCAAGGCATTTCACCAGCATTTGCTGTCAAGGATTGTGACCAGATTTGTAAGTAAATCTGACAGCAATTTTGCTCACACCAAGGTGAGTCCCACAATAAAGAGTAAATAACCAATTTACGTTGAGAATTCTTGGCCAGGTTTGTCCAATCTGATTTGTCAACCGTGCCCTGGAGTACTCAGATGCTGGCTCAAACACGAGACCGCCTCAGAGGATTGATTCAATTCCAATATTCCACTGCCAGGAAACTAGATGAACCACTAGACTGAAATATCACGTCAGACATCTGTATTTGGTGTGTGCGTGTGTGGGTGGGTGAGGTAAGAAAGAAAGAGGAGGAAAAAGCATACGTTTACAAAAGAATGGGATAAAATTTGTGAACTGGGTTAACCATGTGCAAACCTATGTGTTGAGGGCATTATAGGTGCCTTTAATTATGTAATAACAGCTAATAAAAACGGCTTGTAGGAGGATCAAATCTGCAATCCTTGTTACCAGGCGCTAATCACATAATTAACAGATTTGTACTTGGTTAACGCAACTTGCAAATTAGACCCCACATTTGAAACACTGCCAGAATCACTGGGATTTTAGGGAAACTCCTCACTACTACCCTGGCTCACAAGATCTTTCAATGTTAGCATTCCAAATCCAAAGCTGGGTCCCTGGGCTCATCCCAAACAAAATTCCACTTTGCTTATTTCAATATTGAACTGTACAGCACAATATAGTTTAGCAGCATAAAGAAACGTAGGAACAGGAGTGGGCCATTCAGCCCCTCAGTTCTGTTCTGCCATTCTAGTAGATCATGGCTGATCTGTACCTCAACTCCAATTTTGTCCTATATTCGTCTTTGCCATATAATCCTTGATACCCTTAGTTAATAAAAATTTATCCGCCTCAGTCTTGAAAATTTGAATGGATCCAGCATCCACAGCCTTTTATTACATAATTTAAAAATATGCCATATATTGGGCTGGTAGGCCCAATTACCTTGCCAGGCTCCAAATCTCTGGAAGGATCAACTCCAAGATCCTCAAATAACTCCCTTCCCACCCTGCACTTCCCTACCTTTCTGACCTGCTCTCACCTACTGCTCTGTCCACTCCCTTTGCACAGCTAACACAGGTCTCTCTGCATTTTTTTTACAGTGCCTACAGTCACCTTTCCCCTTGCTCATGTGGTGTAGTGTCCAACTGTGGCACAGTGCAAGGCTCCAAGATGCTATCCTGTGTGAAGGCACTATATAGATGCAAGTAGTAGCAGTGGTTGTAGTTGTTGTTCAATGTCACATCACTCTGTCAGTCTGACTCAGTCATTGCTCTCTCGCCTCCAAGTCAGAAAGTTGTGGGTTCAGGCCTCACGTCAGGACTTGCAATAACATCGTCTAAGATAACACTCCCATGCAGTGCAACAGCAACAACTTACACTTATATAGTGTTCCTCACACAGGGTAGCATCCCAGAGTGCCAGAGCACAATGCTGAGCCATGGGACGGGGAGAGGTGACCGTAGGCACAGTCAAAGAGGAAGGTCTTCAAGCGCAATCAGAAGATGGGGAAGGAAGGGGCAAGGCAGAGGGATAGAGGAAGAGTGTTGCAGAGTTTCAGGGCATAGTTGCTAAAAACGCAGCCACTGATGGTGAAACGGAGGGACAAGGGACATTCAGGAGGCCAGAGCGAGTCGAGCTGAGGCAACTGGTGTGTTGCATTGCCAGAAGTGCTGTCCTTCAGATGAGATGTTAAACCAAGGTCCTGTCTGCTTGTTCATTTGGAGTTTAAAGATCCCACGGTGCTATTCGAAAAGAGGAGCGTTTCTCCTGCTGTGCTGACCAATAATCCCCCAAATAATAAATAGCTATTTGTGTGATATTGCTGAGTTCAAAACTGGTTGCCGCATTTTGCCCACAAAATACACAGTCAATCCACTTTACAGTATATCCTGTGAAGCGCTTTGAGGCGTCTTGATATGTGATGAAGCACTGTATCAAATGGAAGGATTATTATCATCATCATTATTAATTAGAGCTACTATAAACTAATGCTCACAGCATATGTAACATCACATGTAAAGCAGCTGGATTACAATGGAGTGATAAATTTAGATTTCATTCAAATGCTGAAACAATTTTGCAAAGTTGGATTTTCCTTCCTTAGTCTTGCCTGGCATTAGGGAAGCCCACACAATGTGTGCACATTGTTTCACAAAATTTATTGATGAAATTTCATCATTCTACTGAAATAATTCAAGATTCAAGATCCTCACCCTCACCTACAAGGCCATTCACGGCCTTGCTCCCTCCTACCTCTCCGACCTACTATCCCCCTACCTACCTGCCCGTACCCTCCGTTCCTCTGGCTCCGGTCTGCTCCACATCCCCCGCCCCAACCGCCCTACCATCGATGGCCGGGCCTTCAGCCTCTCAGCCCCTAGGCTCTGGAACTCTATCCCCCAGTGCCTTCACCTTGCCTCCTCCCTTTCCTCCTTCAAGGCCGGTCTCAAGACCTTTCTCGTTGACCGTGCCTTCAGCTCCCCTCTTGACTCTCTACCCCCTCCTCACTCCCTCCCTTCCCTCCCCTCACCCTGACCATTTCCCCCTTGCTCGGGTCCTGACCCAACTGTACAGTGCCTTGGGACGTCCTCCCGACGTGAAAGGCGCTCAATAAATGGAATCTTGTTGTTGTTGTTGTAATGAACAAGAAATTTATTGCGAAAACAACCTTTTGTCCCCATTCAATTCCTTTGAAGAAACGGTATCCTGTTGCTCAGAGGGGGCTGTTTGGAATTAAATAATTGACCTTAATCTTCAATTCCTGTGCCCCAGAGGAGCCTTAGCCTGATCTTTCCAAGAGGGTAGTAAATAGGTTGTGGAGTCAAGTACTTTAGTGGTTAGAGCACTCACCTCGCAAGTGAGAGGACCCGGATTCATTCCCTGGCAAGGCGAAACCTTAGACAAATTTCCTTACTCCACATACCTCTGTTTAACTAGGAGCTAAGTAGGAGCCCAGTTATTATTCGATTGGTGGATTGAATTTACGAGGGTAATAATCCCTTCAAAATAAAAGTTATAATTTGGTCACTCAATCCATGAATGTTTGTGGGACATTGCTGTGCGTAATTGGCTACCGAGTTTAGCCAATTCACTTTAGGGTACAAGAGCACTTTGAGGAGTCTCAATGATTTGATAAGGCACTATGTCAAATGCAAGGATTATTATTATTAGAAGGACAGAGGCTTTGAAGGGGCATGGAAAAAAGACAATGCGGTGGAATTGAACGAACATCTTGCTCTGAGAGCCAGTGAATACTCGATGGGCTCAATGTCCTCCTGTGCTGTAAGTTTCTATGATTTTATCTCTAGGTAGAGAGACACCAGTGAAGATTTGATGGTCTGTTTGTTACTGTTACTGAAATATTTTATGATTTTGCAAGGAATGATCCAAGACGAAACCGAGTCAGGGATCGAACAGCAACCGTGTTCTGCAAAGCAATTAAAGTCTTAAAGTCTGCTCACGGATAGGGCACGGGACATGAAGCAGGCCAGTGGTCATTGAGCAACCAAAACAGTTTGGTCAGACAGCTCACAGAGGTAAGGTGAGGTGAGGCCATGGCAGGATTTGAATGCGAGAACGGGGATTTTGAATTAGATCCGCTGGGCAAATAGAGAGGTAGACGAGCCAACGAGGGTGAATAGGGGGTTATTAAGACTGGTGTGGGTGATTAAGACTGGTGTTTGCAGTGGTCTGGATAATATATAATTGTAATCTGTAACCCAGTAATTAATGTTAACTCAAATTAACCCGCTACTCATCTCACGGTTTTCACCTGGAATGTTACTTACGCAAATGAGCTGTCATGTTTGCCTACATATTATGCACTCCATTTCTAAATTTTAGTCTGCTAAACTTTCCAGATTGTTTATTTTATGTGCATGGAGCTGTATAGATTCAAGTGGTTGCTGATATCATTGTTAATGGCCTCAAACACTCATCGGAACTCCCACATACATCTAAACATTGGCAGATTGCATTACATGCACGTTGACTAGGTTGCTTACGTAAGGCAAAGCTGAAATATTAGCAATGTCATTAGCAAAGTTCTGTTTCTTATCACGACTGCCATCTTATCGTCAAAAGATCCCCCTAGTGTGAACCTCCGAGGCTATGTTGTCTTGAAACTTAAGACTTACAATCATGCAGAAAAATTCAACGTAATTACGAAGTCTCTTCTTTTTAAGAAATAGAGAAACATGGCTTCCAAATTAAGATTGAATTTAAGAATTTTCCACAATTTTGCAGGGTGTTGGAAAACGATCTTAGGATAGAATATTGGGCCTTATAGGCAGAGAAATTTCACCTGAATACAGATTGACTATTTTCTTAGCTTCTCAGCAAATCTAGGATTTGGCAAATCAACTTAAGTTTGAAGTCGTACAGAACTTGCAGTTCTTGCCATCTTAAAAGACCTCACAGAAAAACGGCTTCAAAATAAGCATTTAAGAAATTGCCAAAATGTGCTCTGAAATGCTAAGAAAACAGAAAACTGGACCCAGATTCATAGCATGCTACCAACACCCAGTGACAGAATGATAGTATTACAACTCTTAAAGAGAGACGCCTGTTGGCTTTGGTCAGTTGCAAGTCAAGATAGATATTGATAGTTTGGTTACATCTCACTTATCCTCCAGAGTTTGATCACCTTTATTTGTGTAATCCATATTTTTTTAAAATTTTATTATTTTCATCTTAACATAACACAAATTAGGTAACAGTTCTAAACAATGTAGTAACAATAATAATCCTTCCAATAAACATCTCTGGAATTTCCATGCAGTGGGATTCATAGAGCTTTCAGTATGGTTTGGATACTCTTAAGCATGGTGATGGGTTTTAAACACCCAGCTGACCCCAAAAATCATAACTCTGGAGAGTGGAGCTGGAAAGGCAGATGAGAAGAGCATTGGACTGGTCAATTCTTGAGGTGATAAATAAATAACAAATAGATACATTTATAAAAAAAACAAATAAATAAAGATTTCAGCAGAAGCAGGGTGAGGAATGAGCATATCTACAACTAGCTGTACCCGTTGCAGCTACACTTGCAACCATAGTGGAGTCCTGTAGCTCAGTGGTTAGAGCACTCGCTTTGCAAATGAGAGACCTGAGTTCAATTCCAGGCAGGTCAGGGCGAAACCTTGGGCAAGTTTCCTTACTCCACACGCCTAATAATAATCCCTCCAAAACAAAACAATAATAAATTGGTCATTTTCAATCTACGACTGTTTGTGGGACATTGCTGTGCGCAATTGGCTGCCGCGTTCGCCCACAAATATACAGTCAATTCACTTTACAGTCTATTCTGTGAAGCGCTTTGGGACGTCCTCCCGACGTGAAAAGCGCTATATCAAAATGCAAGGATTATTATTATTATTATAGGATCCAATATGTGGGAGGATCGCTTGTGGGAGGACTCAGTGGGAGGACTCAGCACTTTAAAAATTTTATTTTGTTGTTGCTATGGCTTAGTTTCGCTTGTGTTCTTTATTTTGTTCCCACCGCTTGGCTATGTGCGTGCTCTGTGACGTAGGATGCCACAGCAACACTGTCAGCCGGCGTGGCCACCAGGTGTAACAGCAGTGTGTATATACATACGTACGTGCTCGTGCTGTGTGACACACAATGCCACAGCACCACCTTGACTCGCCGACCACCAGGTTTAACTGCAGCGAAAAACGCAAAACTGAAAATAACTCATGAACGATAGAAGATAACTATCGTAGAAAGCAAAGAAAGATAAGAGAAAACAAGCATGTTCATGTCACTCCCAGATGCAAGACCTTTCCGATGAAATATAAATCATGTCTCTACGTCAATTGGTTATTGAGATCCTTCTTGAAGCAGACAGACATTGTCATTTTATTAGAATAGATTGATTAGTATAGAAGAAGATAGAAGATAATAATAATAATAATCCTTGCATTTGATATAGCGCTTTTCACGTCTTCTAGACTTCCCAAAGCGCTTCACAGAATATACTGTAAAGTGAATTGACTGTATTGACTGCGAACGCAGCAGCCAATTGCGCACAGCAGTGTCCCACAAACAGTCATGGATTGAAAATGACCAATTCATTATTGTTTTGTTTTTTGGAGGGATTATTATTAGGCATCATTAAGATAAGGACAGTCATTGTTCTAAACAGAGTTACATTGAGTGATAAGGGATTGAAACAGGCCATTTGGCCCAACTAGTCTGTGCCGGTATTAATACTAATAGTGATCAATGTTTGCTAAATCCCAGTATGAGTGGTCAATGGAGACTCCAGACACATAATAATAATAATACTTGTATTTGATATAGAGCCATATCACATTGTTGAGATGCCTCAAAGAGCTTCACAGGATATACTGTAAAGTGGATTGACTGTATTTTGTTGGCGAAATGCAGCAGCCAGTTCCACACAGCTGTATCCCACAAACAGCCATGCAGTGAGCAACTAATTTTATTTGGGAGATTGTTGGCCAGGACACCTGGAGAAATTCCCTTCTCTTTTCAAATAGTGCCTTTAGGATCTTTAACGTCCACCTGAACAGACAGACAGAACCTCAGTTAAACGTTTCATCCAAAAGATGGGACAACCAGCACCCTAATGGAGCGCCGGCTTGGACTATGTGATTTCAAGTCCTGACCTGGGATTGAACCCACAACCTTCTGACTCAGAGAGTCTGATACATAGCATAATAGTATGATAATTTTGTGAGATCACACACACACATTATAACATTATAAAAAAATTTAAATACATGCATCAGAGCCTGAAAGAGTATTGCATAATGGCCAGAATTGAGAAATGTCCAATATCCCCACATTCACTTGAGGTTACAATGACCTCAAAAACTATAACAACAACAATAAATCATGAAATCACTGCTCTTGGAATGGGAACACTTCAAAACAGGCATCCGTGAGGAATATCCCTGGTTAGAATCATTGCTATCAGATGCTTGATCATGCCCAACATATTACAAGATCCGAATTGCAAAGAGTAAAGACTCAAAGGAAAACCATGCTCTGGATGTGACACTGGTTGGGACCACAGCCTTGTAAGGTTGAAACGCAATAGCACAGCAAAGAGAAGGCAATACAGAATACAAATACCCATCACCATGTTGAGATTGGTTGTTGTAATGGAATGCACTCTCTCTCCCTGAGGGAATGCATCCTGCTTACTTAATTCCGGTAAGTATTGGGCAGTGGTTGGCAAGAGCCAAGGCTTGGGGATTCCAGAGTGTGTATTGGGGTAACTGCTGGAGTCTAGCCAGCTGGAACCGCATATCTTGCCATTGATGTCACTATCTGTCAAGCTGTCCCATTGCTTATCCAGCTAGGACCACCCTACCCATTAGGGCATTGGCTTGCAGGGTTAACAGGAGCTGAGTAGAATGGTTTCCTGCCTCCAGTGACTGGTCTGCCGATGATCAAGACAGTCATCAGCAATGCCCTGGAATTCTGTGGACCTGTCTGGTTCAGGAATCGGACTACTGAGACCGCCACAGAGGGCTGGTCTGATTCCAAACATGTCACTTTGGAGCCAGTTCAGCGGGTTTGAGTGTTCACTAGGTGTATAGTAAGGTACCAGGAGCTTCCCGATGGGCACCACAGGGCAGCATTTAATGCGTGAGAGCATTACCACCATCTTCCTGTCCAAAGCTCGGGCACACATCCCTTCCCATTGAGCGATAATTCAAATAGTTGGAGGTGCCGAGTTTAAAAAGTAGGTGCTCAATCAAAATGGATTCAACGCCTGGAGGTACGAACGAGTGTTTACAAATGCCAACTCCAGGTGACAGCTTCCAGCAGCTGTTGCCCCAAGCCTCTGAGTTTCCTCATCAGCTATCAGGCAGACATCCGCTGTCAGCATATTGGGAGGATCTTTACAGGACAGCGTGAGACGTGCCAGCCAGCTTGGTATTTTGAAGGTGGGCGATGGAGCTGGGAGTGGTGGGGGAGGGAGGAAAGAGGTGGAGGAAACTTGAAGAGACATAGTTCGAGAGACGTTTTCTTATGAATGGGTTTTGAAAGCAGAGAAGTGAAAATCGCAGATCAAGTTGAAAAACCAGTAGGTAAACACTCCATAGAAATGCAATGGATCTTTCTGCCGAGCCAGGAGGCTAGGCTATCAACGTATCTCAGCTACTTTGAAGGGTAGAGAGAGATAACTTTACAACTGCATCCAGAATCAACCTTTAAAGTGATGAACCCTTACTCCTGAAACCAAATGTGCAGAATCACATGAAGTCCAAACATGTTAACAATAGGAATAAAAAATAGCCCTGACATGTCATACAGAGCCTTTCACGTCAGGAGGACGCCTCAAAAAACTTCACAGGATTTAATGTAAAGGGTTGAATTTATCTACAGCTCATCCCCGTCAGTCCCAGAATTTTTTGTCTGGCTCCACTTTCCCACAAGGCAGCAATATGACCCATTGTAACTGTGCTGGCTCTTTTGAGAGCAATGCTTTGAGTTTCATTGGCCTTTCCTTTACCCAAACCCCTTTTTAAGTATTTATCATGTTTGCTTTTGAAAGCTCATCAGATCACAAGATTGGTCAAAGTTCAATCTCATGCCTCCAGAACCCCACCCTACTGTCCCATCACTGCACCAAGCTGCTTTTTACTGAGTCCAGTATCCTGGCCTCTACCACCTTTCCTGGCAACCTATTCCAGTCCTTAATTGCCGTCTGTGTAAAGAAACATTTCCTGGTATCTGTCCTGAAATTGCCCTTTCTAACTCTAAACCCCTTGTTCTGATGGATACAACCAACCTAGAGCACAACTAAAGAGATTGGAGAACAAAATAAATGTTTCTTAATTGAATATTTCTTGATTTATGACATAAATCAGTGCTGTTTTGTTATTTCAACAATAACAACTTGCATTTATATAGCGCCCTTGACGTAAGGGGTTATTTTGATGATTATCCTGAAGTATTGATCTGGGTTTAATTTTTCAATCCCATTTGAAGTGACACACATCTCTACAAGATTGTTTTCTCGTCTATGCGATGCTTACAGCCCATTCCTTCAAAACTGGGGATCATCCTAGCTAATGTGGATTCTGCCCCAACAATAAGAAGGAAGGAGTTAAAGTACCTTCAGGACAGGAGGGAGGGATGAAGGGAGATATTGGCAAGACAATTTTAAAAAAAAAGCTTTGCCCATAAAAAAAAGACACGTAAATGGTGTAAAAATGAATAAACCGCAAATGAACACATGCTAATGATACATTACGTGACGAGGAGCAAGTAATCGTTCTATTACGTACTGGACAACACAGTGCTATGAGTGAGTCTGTTTTCTTTTGGACTATGCCCGATGGGATAGCAGCTGGCTGAATGTTGTTGTTTCTGCGCCAGACTCCAAGTCACATGACCGCCTTCAGTCGTTCCAGGACAGGAAAGAAACTGGAGATGTTTTTTTTTTGCACAATTCCAGATTTTCCTTTGGAAAGGAAAATAAAACAAACTAGAAAGAAATACATGACTGCAAACGGCCAATTCGGTCAAAAAAAAAAGTTGTTGAACATTTTTAAAAAGTGATGCAAAAAGCTGCCTGTATAATGAGCTGTTTTTGGCTCTCGCAGCTATATACGTAGACTATATTCCACCAGTGGTCAGACTGCCTGCTACGTAATAATACGTACAAGAAAATAATACCTGGGCAATGTCAGGATATGACCATGCTGTGTGACTCACTAACTGGTCACTGTGTGGTCTCTGGGCCCTTGCACTCCTATTGTGAGTTTGCTGTACTATTGACAGAGTGATGCAGAAGTGAGCATTGGGTTATTCCACTTGTCCCCAGAGGCCCAAGCCACAGTACAACTCACTCTCTCTTTCCCTATTTACCACATAACGGCATTTCCACCATCACAGCAAAACATTAGTGTCAGTTGACTAACAAAGGGAGAGTGAATGCAGTGGAAAGCCACCATGTAGAAAGATCGTAATTGTTTCCCCTGAATCATGCAGGAAAATTATAGGATTGTTTTTTTAAATAAAAAAAAGTGGTCCATTCCAGAATTGCACAGATAAGTTTTACAGATGGTGCCAGTGCCTTGGGACATCCTCTTGATGTAAAAGGCGCTATAAACATATAATTTTATTGTTGTTATTGGTAACTGAAGCAACCAAGGTGCCCTGGGGTGAAAATTGTCAGTCGCAAAGTAATTTAATATACCAATGCTGGAGGCCAGGTTTCGAAAAGCAAGCTATCACAATCGTCCCCCACTTGCCTAAATGTTAAGGATCATTGGAATACTTTGCAACAGGTCGACTGCAAATATATCTTCCTAGGGCAGCCTCTGGTAATGCGCAAACTCACATCTCTGCACTGACAACACATTCAGGTCTGAACCCTGCCGTGTGCTACGTGCTTGTTCAAATGATTGAGGCAATGTGGGAATTTCCCAGTTCAGGGCCAGGTCACATTGCATTGGAGGAACAATGAATGAATATCCATCAAAACGACTTCCATACAAGATACCAAGGAGAGGTGCTTCAGGGCAACTGAAGCAAAGAGAGGGTCCAGATCAAATCCTTTGGTGAGAAATCATTCCATGATCACTAGTATACAATGGAATTATAATAATAATGATATTTGCATTTGATGTAGTGCCTTACCACATCGTTAAGACACCTCAAAGCACTTCACAGGATACGCTGTAAAGTGATATTATTGAATGCATTTTGTGGATGAACGTGGTAGCCCAAATTACCTATAGTAATGACCTACAATCAGCCATGGAGTGACTGACCAATTTTATTTTGGAGATTGTTGGCCAGGGCACCAGGAAAAACTCCTTCTATTTTCGTGGGAATTTTTAACATCCACTTGAACATGCAGACGGGACCTCGGTTTAATGTCTCATCTGAAGGATGACCCCTCTGACAATGCAACACATATCCAGCCCTGCCTTGGAGTGTCAGTCCAGACTATGAGCTCAAAGTCCTGAGCTTCGGTTGAACCCACAACCTTCTGATTCATAGATGAGAGTATGATCAACTGAGGGAGGGAGACTGACACTACTTGACATTACAAAGCTTTAAGATAACTAATGTACGCTGGTGATTTTTGCTAGGTGCGGTTTGTGCTCACACTTACTGTCTCCTGACAGAAAGAGTACCGCTAAGTGGTTACCATCTCTCCCAGAGGAAGGATTTGATCATCCTTGAATTCGAACTACACGTCTCGGTTGTATGTATAGCATGACGGTTTATCGATGTTGCTTTGATTGTATTAAAGTACTAACAACATTCTGAGGAATGCTGGTCAGCCTCGTTGTAATACATCATAAGGAACTCAAAAACAAATTTGTAACGTTTTTTTAATTCTTGTTTTAGGTTCCAGACACGTCATTCTATGACCAGATGGGTGTGGGGTGGGAGATGTGGGGGATGGTTTCTATGACCACTACTGTAGAGCACCTCTACTGTCCATTTAGCTCAGTGGTTATCACTCTCACCACTGAGTCAGCAGATTATAGGGTCAAGCCCCACTTTGGCACTTGAGCTCAGAGACTCAGCAGAAACTGAAGGGATGTGTCATGACAATGATGGATAGCTTAGTATTGGATAGAAAACACATGTCGACCAAGGAAATGAAAGAGAAGCAGTGCCTTGGAGCAATCTGGGCAGATAATACAATTGAAAAATGTTAAGGTTGTCAAACCTCAAGAAATTCCTTTGAAATCTTAAACAAACCATTTGATTAAAATACTTCATCTATTTTAAACAAATGTTTTAAAAAGTCAAATCTTTACAAAGTTACCATGATTTGTAACTGCAACAAATGTTAAGTTGTTCATGAGCTACTGGAGACTGTAGGACAGTTTGCCAGGAGCGGAGGAACAAAAAGTCTTCATTTTAGAGGAATCTTGTTGTGTATTCATTAGAGCACTCGTGTCACAAGCGAGAGCAGGTTCAAAACTTTAGGCAAGTTTCCTTAAACATGTCTCTGTTACCTAGCAGCAAGTACGAACCCGGTTAGTTGAATGGCGGATCGCTTTTCTGGAGGAAATAATTCCTTCAAAAAAAAATAATAATAATATGGTCACTCGATCTACGACTGTTTGTGGGACACTGCTGTGCGCAATTGGCTGCCGAGTTTCACCCACAAAACATACAGTCAATTCAATATATTTACAGTATATTCTGTAAAGCACTTAGAGTTGTCTGGAAGATGTGATGAGGCACTATATCAAAAGAATTATTATTATTATGCAGTAAAAATATAATTCAGCGCCAAATCGTATTGTAGAAGTCATTCCATCTCTTCCAGCTGTGCTCAATAGCTCTCACAGCCACATTCATAGGTTGGCAGCTGTACACTTCCCTTGTTATTTATGAATACAGAATAGAATTGTAAAAGTATTTTACTGAATTGGAAGCACTGAAGCTAGACATGAAGGGGGATATGTCAGCCAGGCTTGCTTGCATCAACAGTCAAAGACCTCTACAATCAATGAAATATGTCAAAGCACTCAACAGAAAATTGTCATCAAGTGAAGTGACTGAGTTTATGGCTAAGAAAATGTTTTGGGTCACTCAATCCATGACTGTTTGTAGGACATTGCTTTGGGCAATTGGCTGCTGCATTTCGTCCACAAAAATAAAGTTAATTCACTTTACAATATATTCTGTGAAGAGCTTTGCGACATCTTAACAATGTGATAAGGCACCATATCAAATGCAAGTATTATTATTATTAATTAACATCGCACAAACAGCTATGGAGTGAATGAGCAGGTTATTGGGAGTCAGAACACCGGAAGAAACCCCATTTTCAAGTAAGATACAGATCTGTACGAATGCATTTCGTCACTGATTAGCTTTGAACACGAATGGTACATGGACCCCATTTATTGTACATGAGCACAGCTGAGCAAGCAGGTCAGATCTACAGATGCAGATTGCCTCCCACTCTACTGTCAAGTTCCAATCATCAGGGACACTGCTGACATCAGGGGACTCATGCACCCAGAAATATATCCACATGGTCCTTCTGTCGAAGGCCCCATCTCTTAATCATAGATAATCACTAGAGCGATTGAGTCGTGGAGGTGTTGCAAAGCCTCCCACCTTCCACATAATGTGTGTTAAAATGAAGGATCGTACCACTTGCACAGTTTCCCGAATGATTGAGCTCAAGTCCTGATGTGAGGCTCAAACTGCAGCTTTCTGACCTAGGGCAGAAATTTACAAAGCAAAGCCACCAAACAGCTGAGTCCACCCTTATCCCAGGCAGCTTACACCAAGCTGATTTATTTTGTTCTGGGCACTTTGCCTGTAGCTTGCACACCAACAGCACGGCACTTTGTGTCTGCAGAAAAATTATGGAATTGGCATCATATCACATTGGAGCTCGGTCAATATTATACACTCATAGGAAATCTCTGACTGAGCCTTTTCAGTCTCCTTCCGAGCTCTCATCTCCTTCCTGGCACATACACTACACAATTACAAAATCATTAAAGCAGGAGAAACAAACACTGCACTGTATAAAAGCTGACCCCAACAGCTCAATAAACAGCCCAGTTATGCTGGTTAAAATCCCCAGAGTCATATTATCTTACTTACTCAATGTTTTTCTCAACACACTTCGTTCCCAAAAATGACCGCCGCATATAGAACAAAGATAGATAGTTTTTCCTTGCAATAGATTTCTCTCTCTCTCTCACTCCCACCCTTCCCCCCAATCCAAACAAACAGCATTCCTTTCCCCCTTTCATTTGACCACAAGCAATAGGAGCTTCAGGGATTAACATCCGAAGATTGTCACCATGTGGGCATCAAGGGCATCAGTGGCCCAAGACAAGCCTGTTTCACCCAACAAGCACTTACACACAATAACTCGCATTTATAATAATAATAATCCTTGCATTTGATATAGCCACTCATCACATCTTCAAGACATCTCAAAGCCCTTCACAGAATATAGTGTAAAGTGAATTGACTGTATATTTTGTGGGCGAAACATAACAGTCAATTGCGCACAGTAGTGTCCCACAAATGCTTTTGGATTGAGTGACCAAGTTTTTTTTTGAAGCAATTATTACCCCCAGAAAAGTGATCCGGCAATCAACTAACAACTGGGTACGTACTTATTGCTAGGTATACAGAGTTGTGTGGAGTAAGGAAACTTGCCTAAGGTTTTGCCCTGCCTGGGAATCATACCAGGGTCCTCTCGCTTGTGAGGCAATTAAGCAAGGGGTAAAGGGGAGTAAACGAGAGGTGCCCTGCAGTTCAAGAGGTTGGTTTTCAAGTGGGCTTTAAAGATGGCTAGAGATGGGGGAGGGTGGGGAAGACACAAAGGGAGGAGAGAGAGTTTCAGAGATCAAGGGTGAAGTGGCTAAAGGCTTGGTCACTAAGGATGTGAGTAACACATAACGCTTCCAAGTTAGCTAAGCAAAGAGGTGGGCGAGCAGAAGGATAAGGAGGCGCTAGGGACGCCTTGTAAGATCCTACAGAATAGGGAAAAATTAAGGCTTAATCTCGAAGGAATCTATTTTCAGCAACTCTTAAAAATGAATAGCATCCAAATTAACACTAAAATATTCCACAATTCCGGGCGAGCTTATAAGACAAAAAAAGTCTTCCAGGCTAAGACTGGGTGGACCAGCCTCAGGAGGAATCCTATAGTAAATTATACTATGATTGTGGGGTGGGTGGGGGGAATAGCTGATTTGATTTATTTTACAATCAGCCACCCCACCCACAGTACTCTGTGAGGTGAACAATGTTCCTTATTGCTTTTACCCTGGGTCCCAAGACATTTATTTTTAAGCTGATGCTAAAATACAAGTTCACATGTTTAGGCAGAAAACTTTTCCTGCATGTTGTTAGCAACAAGGCATTTCACACTCCACCGCTTACCTAGAAACAGACCTGCTGTCATTCACCTGGGAACACCTGTCTCTTAGCATTCCTGTCTGCTGACTTCACAAGTGTCATTGTGTGTTAAGGTGGGCACACCTCTACACATTCAGATTTCATTTCATAAAATCACTCTGACTGGTATGGTTCATGTTCATGTTGAAACCCAGTATAGTACTTGGCACTTTCCCATTTTAACATTCATAGCTGTTGGCAGGACTTTGCTGTGTGCACAATTTGGCTGCCGACAAATTACCCAAAGTCGTCCACTATTCTTTACTATTTACAGTATCCTGTAAAGCTCTTTGAGATGTTCCTCCCTATGTGAAAAGCGATATATTAAATGCAAGGATTATTATTTTTTTTTAGTGGTGAATAACTCTTTATGCAGCCTGATATTAGCTGTGAGCTCTATTAAAAAGGTACCTCAGAGTCAGCCCAAGAATGGTTAAAATTAGAAATATTTACAGCAATCAGAACACTCTGATCTTAGGCCCAGGAAAAGGCATCAGAATTAACAGCTATGTGGATTCACAGCAATCCTTACTGAATGAAGGCAGCGAGGAGAAAGAGATTGACTCAATTTAAGATGATTACTGGTGACTAGTTGAAAGCGTTGCGATGTGTAGAATTTTTATAATTACTTTAGACTTTCTAGAGCAAGAATCATTTTAAACACACCATTGTAACAAAATGAGGCCATTTAGACTTTCACTTCACAGTTCCCTGTCATAATTTTTCCACATCAGTATGGAGTGATCTTACATTAAGAAAGTTTACATAGAAAGTAGTGGAAGGGGAAAAAAAAAGGACTTCTGTATAAAATACAATCTGCTGTACAATATAATTAGGACTTCTGATTTTCGGTTTTAGCTGATCAAAACTGAAAAAGCGCACCTCGATACAAAAAAAGGTATTTAACCAATAAACACTGAAATTCGTCACTCAGCTCCGTGATGTGCCAACTATGTGTCATCGCCCTCTACTCTCTGTACACAGTCTGATCAGACTGCACCCCCAAGTGTTCATCACTCTCCCCTCAGTCTGTGCAGGCATGTCTTAAGAACATAGCAATTGGTGGACAAAAGAAGACCAAGGTCCATGCAGTTCGCCTTCCACCATCCTGGCAGCAGCATGCACATGTCATGTCCCGAACTATATACTGTATAGTTTGACTATATACGGTATAGTACTGCCTTCTCATTACAGTAATGAAATCCCCCAAACCCCTTGATTTATAAGCACTATAAAATTGCTATAAAAAGAAACCTCAAGAAATGAAATTAATTGCCCCTTGAAAATTACAAGCTCTACATATAACCAATACAAAAGACGAGGAAGTCATAAATGTTATGAACCCAAGCTATAATGACATGTTTACATATGACCTACATGAGTTTACATATGACCTATACATCATTCAGATAGGAAATCTCTCACTTTTGATTATCCCCCGCTGTACGTAGGTGCCTGGATTTGAAAACATTGTTCAATTGTTCATTGTTAGTGTTGGCAATTGGTATGTGCGTCAATTCATTCAGATTTTTCGCTCGAATGAGCTGGGTCACAGTGAGAAACTGTGCCAGGAATTATGGGTACAGATGCCCTCTCAGCCCTTTGGTGTACATAATGGGGTCTCCACCACAGACCTCCACCCCACCCCACCATGGTCGTCTATAGGACCAGCTCACTGGATATATGTTGACAGCATCACTTCTTGTATGCTTCAAGTGTATCATCCTACACCTTCTTCCTCCTGTCTGCTCTTCAGCACCTCTTTCCTCTCTGGAACCATCTCCCCACTAATCCATGTGCACCTCCCTACTCCCTCCTTCTCGTTTCTATCTCTCTTCCCCATCTTCCTTCCAACCTTTTCCAAGGCATGCATACAGCATTGCCGGTGCTGGCGCTTCCCTTCATGTGAAATCAAACCATGGCGAACAATCCTCCCATCCTCCCACTCACATGACATACAACCTTATGCAGTTTAGCAGAACCCAATCCAAAAAACCCAGATTCCGAAATGGAACACCTTCCCATCACTGCTTTCAATCAACCATTTACTGACAAAACCAGTTGTTGTACCAGAATTGGAGCCAAATTGGTTAGAAGTGAGATCAGAAGACCTGCCAGAATGTGGAATGCACTAAAGGCTAGAAAACATGACACAACAACATTGAACAACCTCCTGAATGGAGACCAGGAATATGTGTGGAGACCTCCTGCTAACTCACTGAGAAACTCTTTATCCTCCTAAATTGGTGCAATAAATCTCTGAGATACAAAGTTGAGAGGACTTGCATTGGTTTTAATAATAATAATCCTTGCATTTGATATAGTGCTTTCACGTCTTCTAGATGTCTCATACAGTAGAGTGAATTGATTGTATATTTGTAGGCGAAATGCAACAGCCAATTGCGCACAGCAGTGTTCCACAAACAGTCGTGGATTGAAATGACCAATTTTTTTTCTTGAGGGATTATTATCAGGCATGTGGAGTAAGGAAACTTGCCCAAGGTTTCACCCTGCCGGGAATCAAACCCAGGTCTCTCTCTTGTGAGGCGAATGCTCTAACCACTGAACTCCACAATTAATGCTCCACAAATGGTTTATTCCTCTCTGGTTCCAAGTGCCACCATTTAATCAGTTAATAATGTCTTTATTAGAAGTAAACAGCTGCTTAGATCTACATTCAGCAATACAGGCTGTCAGGAAGGATGGTAGATTGAGGCCAGGATACTGGAGTCATTTTTAAAAAGAAAATTTATTTTTAGTTGGGGGGGGGCAGCCAGGCGTCTGAAAATGCGGAAACCCATCGCCATGCTTAAGAGTCTCCAAACCAAACTAAGAATTCCATTCATCCCAACTACACATGGAAATTCCAGGTATAGATTGTTGGAATGCACACTCTCTCCCTGGAGCGAAACGCCTTGCTTACCTAATTCCGGACTGTATTAGGTGCAGGTTGGCAAGAGCCCGGGCTTGGGGATCCCAGAGTGTGGGGTACTGCTGGAATCTAATCAGCTAAAACTGTATAGCTTGCCATTGATGGCTATGGCGAGCTGTCTGACAAAAAATCTTTGATGCTCCAACAGTAGAATGGTAGAATGATGAGATCAGATGGGCCGAAGGGCCTTCTTCATCCACACCAACATCAGAAAGTGGAGGAATTGTTCATACATTACCAAACACTGATAACGGAGGCTCTTCCGTCGATCCCACCGCCCACCCACATCATTTAACTGCGAGCTTTGCAGCCCTTCCCAGTGACTGACCTAGCATAAAAGATGTTGAGAATTCAAAAGGACAAGCCTTTCTCCTTCCTCTTTTACTAAGGTGTGCCTTAAGCAAGAGCCAACACGCCCCATCTGCACATATGTAATGTGTAAAGGTATCAGAATATTTTAATCTACTTAAGACATCCAAAATCAATCCCAGTCACTGGGTTTCCCAAGGGTTGCACGCGATATGAAGCAGGTGTGTCTGCCGCGGGTGGAGATTATAAACCCATTCATCAGGCATGACTGCAGGGTCTGTACGCCCGGTTAAAGATAGGGATTTAGTCTGGTAGCTGCATGTCAACTAAAATCAATTGGCTGCCTTGTTTCGCCCACAAAATACACAGTCAATCCACTTTACAATATATTCTGCGAAGCGCTTTGAGACGTCTCAACGACTTGTGACTGTGAGTGCAGTTTCCACTCACAAATGAGGAACAAATTCCACCCTGGTCTAGATCGATATAGCACATTTCACGTTGGGAGGATGTATCAAAACACATGACAGGATTTACTGTAAAATAGAGTGACTTTTTATTTTGTAGGCACACAGTAATGTCTCACAAATAGCTATGAAGTGAATGACCAACTTTATCTGTTGGCCAGGACACTGGCAGAAATTCCCTTCTCCTCTTGAATAGTACCAATGGGATCTTTAACAACTACCTGAATAGGCAGAGGACAATCTCAGTTTAACGTCACTAACGTGGGGATTGAACCTTCTGACTTCGCAGAGAGAACCCTATCAACTGAGCTAGGCTGACGCACAATCCACTAGGCCATTCCCCAGTCTCCTCTGTGACAGAGCAATAGGTTTAGACAATTCAGGTTAAAATAATAATAATAATAATAATTCTTGCATTTGATATAGCGATTTTCACGTCGGGAGGACGTCCCAAAGCGCTTCACAGAACATACTGTAAAGTGAATTGATTGTATATTTGTGGGCGAACGCAGCAGCCAATTGCGCACAGCAATGTCCCACAAACAGTCGTGGATTGAAAATGACCAATTTATTATTGTTTTGGGTTTTGGAGGGATTATTAATAGGCCCAAATAGTGAAGCAAGTGACGCTATCTTACTTTCTTGTCTGTCCTCTGCATACACAGAGCCTGGTGGGGATCGGGGTTGAGTGGAAGTGGGAGAGGGAGGAACGCGTGATGAAAGAACTGACAAGAGTTCTAAAAATATTGAGTTTCAGGTCTGGTCACTTCGATGTACAGAGATTCAGATTCCATGGGTGGGGGGAGAATCAAACTGTACACCACCCTGTCACCAAACAGTATCAAATGTACCATTGCAAGAGCTGTGAGGCATTCAAGGTTATGCTACGCGCATCTCATACATTTTAGTTTGTGCAAGAGTGAAATTTAAAAAGGGGAACATTAAACTTTTAGTGGAACTAGAAAGATTAAAACTCAGCAAGTAGGAATGTGCAAACCATCTTGCACTCTAATAGTTCTTTAAAAAATCCTCTTTTTAAAGAACTAGGAGTGTCTTATAATAAATACAGAGAAGTACAGGAAAGCACTCTGCCTGACCCCAACTAAAAACAGTAGAGCTAGCAAAACAGGGGAAGGCAGTGAAAGAGAGAAAGAAAGAGGGCAAAGCAGAGCATGCATGCGATTTTGTGTGTGTGTGTGTGTGTGCGTAAGTGTGCAGGGCTCAAAGACACAATCCTGCATGAAGAGCGCGGTAAAAATGCAAGTTGTTGTGTGTGTGTGTTTAAGTGTCTAAGAGGGTGTGTGTATATGTACAAATGAAACAAAAGTGTATATGTGTGTATAAAGGATCTGTTTGGGCTGAGCTATGATTCCCTTCCACTCCCCCCCCCACATAATCAAGGCGGCTGGTCCCACAAGCTCATAGTTATTTAAGCCTGGTAAAACAGAGAGTCCTGCTATACCCCCAACACCAATCGGCACCTGAACGGCTTGTCCAACCTGGAAGCTGAAACAAGTGGCATTAAAATTTGGCACAACTTACTTTATGGTTCCCAGACAGAGTCTCTATTTGCGACACAGTTCTGATTAAGATATCAAGTTATAAACCACAGTGATGCAGAAACCACCATGTGGGGAACATACACTGATCTTCTTTGTTTCACAAATGGGTTTGAAGCAAAGTCGCCTGAGTAATTTGTGCCACGGCCTTCAAATGGTGCTAAAACACAGCAAGACCGACCTGGGAGGATGGATTTACTGCAAGAAGGAACAAAATAATCGTTAAATAATTTTTAAAAACTACAGTCTCTACACTTCACGGTAAAACAACAAGAACAAATTACATTTGTATAACCCCTTTCACCTCAGGAGGACATCTCAAGGTGCTGAAACCTGGACTTTGAGACACATCGGAAGATGTCATACGTCGCTGTTACAATTGTGCAGTTGGATTTAACGTCCACCTGAACAGGCAGACAGGACCTCGGGTTAATATCTCATCTGAAGGATGTCACCTCCACCATTACAGGACACCCCCTGCGCTGACATTGTAGTCAACCTAGACTCTGAGGTCAAAGTCCCGACTTGAACTCACAATCTTTTGACGTAGAGGCAAGAGGGTTACCACACTCAGAATTTCACTTCCCAAACAAAGAGAAAGAGATAGAGTGTATTTTTTAAACAATATGCTTAAATTATACAAATCAAATCAGGCCTGCAGTACCAGTATCTATTGGTGACACATGTTTATTTCTGAATAATAAACAACTAAGTAGTGCCAGTTTATACTAATCTAGAGCTAAATATAAACAGTTCTCATGAAAACAAATTCAAAATGTATCATGCCACCTCCGTACTAAGCAGCACTTTGCTACTGTCGCCATCTTAATAAGCATGTCCATGATATCTCATAACTGCAGTAAACATCGCTAGCCATCAAACAGCAGCCCAGCAGCAGAAAAACTGGGCTTGTCAGCCTGGTGCAGTGGTAGCACTCTCACCTTTACATCAAAAGGTTGCGGGTTCAAAGCCCCACATCACGGCTTTGAACTACAAGACTAGGCTGACACTCCACTGCAATGCTGAGGGAGAACAGCGTTGTCAGAGGAGCCACCCTTTGGATGAAACTTTAAACCGAGGTTTGGTCTGCCTATTCAGGTGGAAGAGAAGGGAGTTTCTCTTGTTGTTACGGCCAACATTCCTCCAGATAAAATCGATCAGTTGGCTTTTTTTTCGGGATATTGCCTCAGAGGGGCATAGGCGAGGTCCCAAGCAGATGAGACCTTGGTTTTAACATCTCATGCAAAAGACAGCACCCCCAAAAACGCTCACTCCCACTTCCCCGCCACTGCATTGGAGTGTCAGCTTAGACTACGTCATTCCAAGTCCCTTCTGACTCGGAGGCGAGAGTGCTACCACTGCACCAGACTGACACATCATTGTAAATCCACATTGCTGCTCTTTCACAGACTCAATGGGCTGAAATGGCCTTCTGTGGTGCTGTAGGCCGCGCCTTGGGATGCCTTTCCGACGTGAAAGGCAGTACAGTATATAATTGCAATTGATTTATTTGTAAATCCCTATGGTTCCTCAGTGTTCTGAGAATTGTGCAATTTAATACAGTTCATTTTTAAATATATCCTTACAATAAACTGCAGTCCAGCAGACTGCAACAGTTAAACGCAACATTCCACATGGTTTCAGAGCGCAGTGAAACCTCACCCAATAAAAAGGCTGTGATTGTAGCTTTGTCCTCATAAAAGTCTTGAGTTGAAACAAATATTTGTACAACATAATAACCGTGTCAGCTTGCGTATATACAGAATCATCATCATCATAATAATAATCATTATCCTTGCATTTAATATATTTAATTTAATATTCGCAGGAATTACTGTAAACCATAAACTGTAATGACTGTTGCAAGTATTTTATAAGTGAATGTGACTGCCAATTTGCACACAACAATATCCCACAGACAGCTGTGAGAAACATTCAAGTAACGTGTCTGTAACTGAACCTTATGGTATTTCTTTTATTATCCAGACACCAACTTTAATCAATGCTGTTGGGAGTAAGTGTGGCTCACTTTGTATGCTGACAATGTGGAGTCATTTCATAGATTCAGACATTTACAGCACAGAAGGAAACCATTCAGCCCATCAAGTCTGCACTGGTCCACAGTGCAAGATGTCCATTCAATCCCACTGCCCCGCTCTATCCCCATTTTAGAAGTGGACCAGATCCTTATTTTAAGACCTTGTTGAAGTGCACCAAGCGGACTGCTATCCGAGTACTTTCACTGTTCTCAGCACTTACCGCTACGCTGCAGTGATGATGATTTGTGTGCTCTCAAACCAATCCTTTACCATAATAGGGAAAGGTATGCGTTTTATGAATAAATAACCCTCTCTTTACAAAGCCTCGGTAAGCACCCTTCCATCATTCAAGTGATCCTGCCAATGTGAAAACCTGCCAGTGATCAAAATGAATGACTGATTTTTCATGTTGAAAGTTATACTAATAACAATGCTCGCATTTGATACAGCACTGTTAATATTGAAACACGTCAAAGAGCTTCAGAGGGACCTGCGGTATAGAGTGCAGTGTTTACAAAAACATTCACCTGAACAAGCAGAAGGGTTTAATGTCACATCGTCAACAATTTAGCCCTCACTCCCTCCCCAGCACTGCACTCGAGTGTCAGCCTGGAATATCAGCTCAATGTTCCGATGCGAATCTTGAACCCCCAACACACTGACCCAAAGAAGAGAGTGCTACCAGCCCAGTTAGGCTGACACCTGCATGTAGACAGGGCTTGATTTATACACAAAAATACACAACCACAACACTGCAATGCTGACTTCTGGTCAATTCTGGATTGAATGACTGATGAAGGTGTATATGTGTGTGGGTGGGGGGGGGGAGGAGGTATAATGATACTGTGAAGGTATTTATGGTTGAAACACACTACCCTACGCTCTGCAGGTAATATATCAGCTATGCTGGATTGCGGTTTGGGCAAAATAACACAGCAACAGTGTGTGAAGTAGCTTTCACAATAACTAGCATTTTTGTGGCTTTTAAAAGCTTTTTTTGTCCCAGGTCCATTATCTCTGAGGGATCTCCCCTCCCAAAGGTATTTTTAAACTTCTTTTGTTCATCTTGCAGATGCCGACAAACTTTCCCATCAACATGTGAGATGTGACGCAAAGTATTGCCAGTCGTTTCAGATGAATGAGATTCAGCAATTGAGCCCTACCCTATCCTATCCCCTCTCTCTCCTTTCCCAATAATCACACACTTGTCATGCCACAGATATTAAACCCTATGAAAAGATAATGCCAAATGTTCTTCATAAGCAGGTCAGCTCACAGATAGACATGTGTCGGCCTGGCTAAGTTGGTAGTTCTCTGAGTCAGAAGGTGTGGGTTCAAGCCTCACATCAGCACTTTGAACTCATATGTCTAAGCTGACGCTCCAATGCAGTGTTGAGGGTGTGCTGCGTTGCTAGAGGTGCCGCCCTTGAGATGTTAAACCGAGGTCCCGTCTGTCTGTTCAGGTGGGCATTAAGCGATCCCATGGCACTATTCAAGAGATAAGGGAGTTCCTCCCGGTGTCCTGGCCAACAATCCCCCCAATTAAAATTAGTTATTCACTTCCTGTCTGTTTGTAGCACATTATTGGATTATTTTAGGATTATAATAATTTGTGAGAATGTCGTCTCAAGGCACTTGACACTGTTTAATATTCTTCATATTTCTATACGACAAAGTGGAATATCCTAAATGCGTTCTGTGAGAAACTGTTTAGGGTCCGGACAGAAATGTGGTTGAAACAAATCCTATATAAATTTGGCAGGTGGGCCAACACTGATCCCACAGGTTTCTGATCAGTGTGCGTTGGGAGCAAATGCTCATGTGCTCTCTAGGAAGCAACTTGCAGCCACTTTGCCGCCTGCGCTGGGGCCTGCAGTTGATTGTGTTGTTTCTTCACTGGTGAACACTGACATCTACTGGTGAACCCAGTCCAAACATACAAGCCAATGAGTTTTTCCATCTTCTCTTGAATACAGGAGCTTTCGCCTGTTCTGGTTGTTCATGGAACTTTGCAATTAACAGGGAAACGCTACCGAGTCTAGTGACTGTATCTGTACATGTGTGGCCAATTTCTGTACAGCAAGGTCTTATAAGCATCAAGTGAATGATCAGTTGTTCTGGGGGATTGTTGGCCAGGGCACCAATAGAAATTCTTGCGTCTTTTTGGATTGTCACTTCATTCAATTTACCGGAAAGGCAGGCTCAGGGTTTAACATCTCATTCAAAAGTGACACCTCCAACAATACAGTGCTCACCCAACACAGAACTGAGTGTAAGTCAATCTGACATAAGGCTTGAATCCATAATGTTCTGAAGCAACTGGGATAAAATAAAATAATTTTATAAAACAAAGTAATAATATAAAAGTATTTTTAAAATAAAATGCAGCAATTCACCAAACAGAGAGCAACAATGACTAAAGGGGGTATGTTCGAGTCAAAGTTGGAGAAACATCTGCTCTGCCTTCAAAGCCATTAACGTATAAATTCTAAATGTGTTTAGTAATGGAAGATTATAGCTCTGTTTCACAAAATGTTAAACTAGACTTACGCAATTCTTTGAACACCATGGCGTTTCCGCCTGGTTAGTTGGCAGCACACTCGCCTCTGAATCAGAAATTTGTAAGTTCAAACCTCGTGTTGGGACTTTGAATTTACACATTCGAGGATGACGTTCCGATCCAGTGCTTGAGGCTGTGCTACATTGTCACACATGCCATCCTTCAGACAAGACATTGAACTGAAATACCATCTGCCTGGTCATGTGAATGCTAATGATCCTCTGACATCATTCAAAAGGAGAAGGAAGTTTCTTTCTCCCGGTGACCTGGCCAATAATCCGTGAAATAAAGTTGATCATTCACCTCATGGCTGTTTATGGAACATTGCTGCTGCCACATTCACCTACAAATGTACAGTCACTACCCTTCACAGTAAAATCTTGAGAAGCACTTTGAGATGTCTCAATGACATTATCTTGAATGCAAGGATTATTATTATTATTATTTGTAACAGCAAAGTAAAAGTGGTGAGGATCCTAATATAGATAAGGTGTAAAGTAGATAAAACAGGTCTACAGAATCTCAAAGCTCAGAGATAGCTCTTCCCCCTCAGGATATGGTTTGCCTGTCGGACATCAAGTCCTGGATGAGAGAGCTAACTTTCTCCAGTTGAATGTCAACAAGACCAAGGCCTTCCTGCTTGGCTCCGGTCACTGTCTCCATACCTCAGGCGCTCAGATTCACCCTTCATGGATTCACTTTACACCTCATGGAGCCAATACAGAACTTCAGGGTCCTGTTTTACCCTCAACTGTCCTTCATCCCCCACATCCATGCTATGATCTGCTCCGCCTTTTCCCATCTCCGCAATATTGCCCGGCTCTGCCACTGTCTCTCACTGCAAGCAGTCGAGACCCCCATCCATATGTTCATCACATCCAGGCTTGACTAATGTAACTTCATGCTTTTTAGCCTCCCTAACTCCTCCCTCCACAGGCTGCAGATCATCCAGAACTATGAAGCCCGGGTCCTCTCCCACACCAGGCTCCGTGACTCTATCACCCCCATCCCCGCTTCCCATCACACAAAGGATACAGTTCAAGATCCTGGTCCTCACCTTCAAGTCCTTTCTCCTCCCTACGTCTGTAACTTCCTAACTCCCTACTAAGCTGCCCACTCCCTCTGCTCAGCGGGCTCCGGCCTGCTTCACATACCCCCGCCTTGGCCGCCCAACCAATAGCCTTTCCTCCTTCAAGACCCATCTCAAGATTCTACCCTTTGACTGTGTCTTTGATCATGGTGCTACCCCTACCCCCACATCCTGATCGCAACCACCAGCTCAGGCGTGGATCTCTGACTGTCGATGGGACGTCCTCCTGACCTGAAAGGCTCTATACAAATGTAATTTGTTGTTGTTGTTGCTACAGGAGTACGTGTGAGACAGGCTTATCTCCAGTCTAAATCCACAAAAGCCAAACTCCGTGATCAATTTCTCAACATCACCCATGCTCGAGTTCCTCCTTGAGATGGCTGCATGATAATAGTCAACTGGGAAAAACAATTGCTTTTCTTGGCCCGATCTCACTTGGATCGTGTACTTCACACCTTGGCACAACAATCTCAAGTTATTCCCAAAGGCAAATCAATTTTCATGTTTTCTAAAGATAACTTTGTGTGAAATTGGCCTGATTTAACCTTCTCATTCCATTTCAATGTCGTGCTTTGAAACTCCACCAATGAGTGAAGTCACACTCAGCTTCCCTAAAGACAGAGATTTCCAAGCTAAACATTTTGTCTGTTTGTGAGGTGTTGTTCTGCTCAAAATTGACCAAAATGACTGTACACTTTATTGTAAACCCTGAAGTGCTTCGAGACATTTTGACGACATTTGTAGAACGTTTATGTTTAAATAAATCATGAATCATAAATAATTATTTTCAGCTTTTGCAAGAGAGACTTATCCGAGTATTCAATCAGGTATTGTTGATGAAAGTTCAGTACTGCCTGGAGACTTGGTGATTTATATTTAGTTACACCTAATTCCATTTCCTTCTATCCCACTGAGGGTCATCTCTATAACGTATACGTATTTTCCATTTCCTGTTGCAATATCCTTCATCTAATAATTAAATAACCACTCAAAGATAGGCACAGGTCCAATATTGAATATCTTTGTCTTTCCCTCCCCAAGCTTCCTCCTACACGCACAATGCAGTTACAATACAGGATAATAATAATAATAATAATCCTTGCATTTTGGTATAACGCTTTTCACGTCTTCTCGAAGTCTCAAAGCGCTTCACAGAATATACTGTAAAGTGAATTGACTGTATATTTGTGGGCGAAATGCGGCAGCCAATTGCGCACAGCAGTGTCTCACAAACAGTCGTGGATTGAAAATGACCAATTTTAGTATTGTTTTGGAGAGATTATTATTAGGCGTGTGGAGTAAGGAAACGTGCCCAAGGTTTCGCTCTGCCTGGATATCTCACACCCACAATTTCACTCAGTTTAACACCTCATCCAAAGGACGGAACCTCCGAAAATGCAGCACCAGAGCAGGAGTCTAGTCTCTAGGTTACATGAGTTAACAGTCCCAACATGGGACTTGAACTCACAACCTCCTGACTCAAAGGCAAAAGTGCTACCAACTAAGCCGGGCTGACACATAGCTCTATTTTATCCACTAAGAGTGCATTGACCTTCATTTCTCTGAAATGACCTGCCAAAGAAAGATAAATGTGCTTAAGCAAAGTAGCCAAACATGGCAATTATCAGTTTGACTTGGCTCCAATAGCTCTGCATTCACATAAGACATAAGTAAATCTGCTACAAGAATTAATGGTCTTTCAATAAAGGCAATATTTAGGCAAAGTAAAGAATTAGTTCATTTTTTTCAAAATAGATCAGACTGCAGAGATGAAAATGTGGGTGGTATAAACATTAGTTGATATGAGGAAAGAGCTGGAAAACGAGATTTATAATACGAATGGTTGAAATAGTGATAAAGGTTGCAGTGGCACAACCTCCGTGAAATGTCTCAAAGTGGTTCACAAGGTTTTCTGTGACGCGTAGCGATTGTGTATTTGTAGGCGAACGATTTGCGCAGAGCAACATCCCACTGCATTCCTGCAAATTTCTACATTTTTAAAAGTGCTGATTCCCACTGGAATCCACAATACATCATTAGAAAATAATAATCTTAACATTTTTTACATCAGGAGGCCATCGCAAAGTGCTTCATAGGATTCACTTTAAAGCGACTGTGTACTTTGAGGCTGAAAATAATAGGGGTGGGTGGGAGAGAAAGACCTAAAAGTGCCTAAAGTTGGGCAGTTTAATTTAAAGGACAGTGCTTTTTTAAATCCCTGGGGTAGAAAATAAAGTATCAATTTCAACCATCAGAATCAAATCACACGCAAGTGAAAAAGACACAATTCAATGTGAATTTTCACTGTCATCTGATCTGACAAAGAAATTCAACTAGTTAAGAAAATGTGTGTCATAGAAAATCTACAGTGGATAAAACCTTAATCCCATCATTTATCTTGCTTAAATTACCGAACATCCCCAAGGGCATGTGAAACAATCTTTTACACAATAACACACAGAGAGAATGCCTAACAGCACTGAACACACTTCATAACTGTGAGATCCATTCAGTTCATAATAAATGATAATAATCCTTGCATTTGATCTGCATGCCTTATGACATAAATGTCTCAATGGGCTTCACAGGATTTACACTAAAGGTGCAGGGACTGTATTTATAGGCGATTGAAGCAGCCAATTTGTGCACAGCAATTACCACAAGCATGAAGTAAATGACCAATTTTATCAGGAGGATTGTTGGCCAGTAAACAGGACAAACTGTCTTCCCTTTTTAAATAGTGCCACTGGACCTTTAGGCAGACGAGTCCTTGGTTTAATATCTGATCAATTCAAAAACAAGAGTGCAATTACCTGAGCCACGCTGACATGCTCGTAATCTATGCTGACACTCGAATGCTGGATGAGACATTAAACTGAGGTCCTGTCTGCCTGTTCAGGTTGTCGTTAAAGATCCCTGTGGCGCTATTCGAAAGGAGAAGAGAGTTTCTCTCGGTGACCTGACCACAATCCCCCAAATAAAATTGAGCACTCACTCCATAGCTCCATTGCTGTTTGCAAATTGGCTGCCGTGTTTGCCCACAAAACATAATTACTTAACAGTATGTCCTGTAAAGCGCTTTGAGACATTGATAATATGATAAGGCGCTATATCAAATGTGCTATATAATATTAGGACTATTATTGTTATTCCTATGAAACTAAACTTCCGCAATGCGTGAACTTCAGTTTAATCTTTATGTGAAACAGTTCATATTTCACCCTCTATATAAAAAAATCTGAACAATTTTTTTATTTCCTGAGTAGACCAAGATCTTTGGAATCAATTACTGTCTAAGCTATGTGAATGAATTACTGGTACAATTCTTCAAAAAGAGTGCTCTGTTTCTCATTAAACCATTTGGCCACTCATTCAGGAAACCAGAATAAACAGTAAAGTAGATGCAATTCATAGGAGGGTTTGAGCAAGTTTTTACTCAAGGTCAAGCCACTTCCACATATTGTTATTAAGTTAATAAACAGGCAGACAGATAAGTATTTGGGAGTGTCAGGTTACAAAAAGAATAGTACTGTAGCATCATAAATAGTTTCAGTCAAATCACAAAGGGTGGAAATTCGTTTACATAGAGATAATGGACTGTATTTTCCTGTTGGCTTTCTCACACTTCACTTCACACAAATGTCTGCCAATATTATCCAAGCAAATATTTGTAAACGTGGAAAATAGCCATGCACAGATCCCAATTCTCTCTATATATATTTGATTTGCTTTATTAATGTTCTAACTGTGTAACTGCTGGCTATTTTTCCTTCAGGAGATTGTGGCCACATCAAGTGGATTGCCAATATATATATATATTTTTTGTTTTGTTTTTGGAGGGATTATTATTAGGCGTGTGGAGTAAGGAAACTTGCCCAAGGTTTCGCCCTGCCTGGAATTGAACCCAGGTGTCTTGCTTGCAAAACGAGGGCTCTAACCACTGAGCTACAAAACTCCAATGCGGAAACCCATCACCATGCTTAATAGTATCTAATCCAAGCTGAGATTCCCATGCATCCCACCTACACATGGAAATCCCAGAGAAGATTGTTGGAATGGAATGCGCATTGGAGGGATGCATCCTGCTTAGCTAATTCCAGAGAGTATTAGGCACAGGTTGGCAAGAGCTGCTGCTTCGGGACCCCAGAGTGTGAGTTGGGGTATTGCAGGAGTCTAACCAGCTAAAACCGCATAGCTTGCTATTGATATTGCTGTCCGGCAAGCTTTCTAGCTGCTTGTCCAGCTAGGACCATCCTGCCCATTAGAGCTTTGGCTTGCAGGATTAACAGCAGCTGGGTGGGAGAATTCCCTGCCCCCAATGACTGGTCCTGCTGATGAGGCAGGCTGTCTGTGCTGTTATTAGCAGTGCCATGGAATACTCAGGAACTGGACGACTGAGACCGGCACAGAGGACTGGCTCAATAATGACATTCCATTGCCTAGCATGTCACCTTGGTGCCAGTTCAGTTCCAAGGAGAACCCACTTACCTCCCCCCCGGAGGATAATGGATTGTTAATGCACTGGCATTGGTGCAAAGCACTGAGAGAAAGAACCCAAGGCAAAACTGCTATCAAAGTTTCATGAATAATAAAGACAATTCAACCAAACCTACCTTTACACATCACTTTCGGACCCACAGAGATATCCCACTTTCCTTAGAGACTGGAACATTTAGCATAGAAAATAGTATCACTGTTCTAAGCAAAGGGGCATTGTTCAGACAGAGAGAGATTTGTTCCTTCTAGTTGTGCATTTATGGCATCAAGCACAGGTGTTTCCACCTAGAGCTCTGACACTTCATAGAATCATAGAATATTGCAGCAAAGAAGGAGGCCATTTGGCCCATCGTGCCTGTGCCAGCTCTTTTGAAGAGCTACCCAATCAGTCCCGCTCTTTCCCCATATCCTTACAATTTTTTTCTTTTCAAGACCCATCCAATTCCGTTTTGAAAGTGGTTATTGAATCTGTTTCCACCACCCTTTCAGGCACTGCATTCCAGACTATAACTATCCTCTGTGTGAAAAAAAATTCTCTTCATCTCCTCTCTGGTTCTTTAGCCAATTATCTTAAATCTAGGCCCTTTGCACCTGCCAGTAGAAACAGTTTCTCCCTATCTACTCTATCGAAACCCCTCATATTTTTGAACACCTATATTACAATCCACTTAACCTTCTCTGCTCTGAGTAGAACAATCCCAGCTTCTCTAGTCTCTCCACATAACTAAAGTCCTCATCCCTGGTTCCATTCCAGTAAATCTCCTCTGCACCTTCTCCAAGGCCTTGATATCCTTCCTAAAGTGTGGTGCCCAGAATTGGACACAACACTCCAGGTGAGGCCTAACAGTAGAGTAAATTAAGCAAAAACTATGTATATATGGACTTGCATGCTTGCAACAGCTGGGACAATTTTGTGTTAAGATTGGAGTAAGCATGGGCAAACTGGCTGGACTGAAATGGCATCTTAAAAGAGGCACTGAGCATGTGCAAAGCAGCATTTTGCTTTAAAGACACAAGTCACCTCTAAGCTTCGTTCTTTTACTTTGAATTCTTTCCAATGCTCTATAATATTTTGAAAGCCACGGTGATCAAAGTTGGACATGACCCACCTCATCCACATTTCATATAGTGCTTTTTCATGTTGTTAAGATGACTCAAAGTGCTTCCCAGGATAAACTGTAAAGCGGGTTGACCATATATATTGTGGGTGAAACCCGACAGCCAATTGCACACAGCAGTGTTCCACAAACAACCACGAAGTGAGTGACCAATTTTATTTGGGGGATTGTTGGCCAGAACATCAGGAGAAACTGCCTTCTCTTTACCAAATGGTGCCACTTTAACATCCACTTCAACAGAAGGGACCCTGGTTTATTGCTTCATCAAGGTCAGCACCTCCAATAACATAGTGCACCTCCAGTATCGCATAGAAGGGTCAGCCCAGATTATGAGTCTCAATGTCCCGACGTGAGGCTCCAACCAACATCCTTCTGATTCGGAATTTGGATTCATTAAAAAATGCAAATTCCAGCCTAGATCTGCAAGATGACGTAAAAACATACTTATTGGAAAAGAGAAGGGAGTGTGTCCTGGTATCCTGGTGAACTATCCCCTAAATAAATTTTTTTACTCACTTCCTATGTCGGGAATTTGCAGCTTCCCTTCAAAGGTTCAGATTCAGTAAAAACCAATAGGCAGAGGTGTAGGTTACATCACATACACTTTATTATATTACGCTTAAGCAAAGACAGAACAATACTACCGGGTGGATGCCCACGTTGTCAGCTGGAGACGTCTAATATGGAGTTGTTTTTACTAAAACTATACTGTAAGATAGCATATGTTTCCGAGCAATGTTGTCAGCAGTGTCCTTATACATTGGACTTTTAATTAAAGGATTTGAGGGAGTTCTGCTCCATCCTGCGTAACTTCCTGCTCATCTACAAGGCCACAGAGAATAGCTTACAGCATGTGATGTTTTCTGCCATTACTACACTTAACCCTATGCGTGCCACAGACATTTTACCATATTCTAACATATAGCTGCTTGTGGGACATTGCTGTCTGTAGATTGGCTGCTGCATTTACCTACAGATATACAGTCACTCACTACACTTTGCAGTAAAATTCTATGAAGTGCTTCGAGAGCTCTCGACAATGTGATGTCAAATGCAAAGATTATTATATTATTATTAGAGAGCACCATTTAGAAAGGACTGTCAGTGGTTAGTAAAATACTTGAGCTATTCCCAGTTTTCTCAATATTCTCGTCCTTATTGGTTCACGTATTGCAAATGGCCTTGCCCTCTTCAATTGGATTGCAAGTCTTTCCAATAATCTAAGGGTTAAAATCTTGGCGAATGGCTGTGCTACTGTCGTGCGATTGGAGTAGGCTAATGAATCCTAGCTTCTAAATCTCCCAGCCCAATCTTCTTATCCCTATTTCAGGGAACATCAACCTGATCTGGAAATGCAAATCTCAGGCAAAGTCTGCACGGACCAGCAATCCTGTGGTTGAATCCTCACTGTCTGATACCTTCAAGGGCACTGTCACAAAGCATAAACATTGGAGCTATTCACAGCAGGTAAGCAATTTACAGCTCCTCACTGTTGGGTTCCTTTGTATCCTGTATGTTTAGCGCTCTTATGCCTATTGTCAAGGGATTGTCTGACACGAGGATTGGAACACTGATCAGCAGTGGAATTGGACTATCATTTCTCGAATCACTAAACCGATTTGTCACCTTGTGTATTAGGTAAACAACAACAAATTACATTTGTATAAGAACCTTTCATGTCAGGAGGATGTCCCAAAGTGCTGGACAATCAAGGAATTGGAACCTGACTTCGGGGCTGGGAGCAGGAGGGGTGGAGGCAGGGAGTGTAGGGGTAGTGTGGTGACCTAAGTTGTGGTCGAAGAGGAGGGTCGTGAGACAGGCCTTGAAGGCGGTAAGGGAGGGGGTGTGAAGGGACCGTGGAATGGTGTTCCAGAAGATGGTAAAACAAGAGGCGATGATTGCTGCCTGAGTAATAATGCACATCGGTTGCTCAATTACAAATGTGAGCAAAAGACGTATTTATAAATGAAAGATAATTGAGGCAATGCATATGTATGTTAAAGTTGGAGAGGAGAGGCTGCAATTTTTGTAAGATGGTGTTGCTACAGACTGGCTGGAGAGATAGTAATGGCCTGTTCTAGTTCTGTTTGTGCTCTCGAGCACTGAACCTGTACAGACTGGGAACATGTGTGGTCCTGATTTTACGGGGGGGGTGTCTCCCACACATTATCATGATCTATATCACCAAGGCACTGTTACACAAGCCTTGTAGCTGTTTTCTCTAGCACTACTGAACCTTGGGTCATTAAAGGGAGAAAGTTCTTCGGGGTCACTCTGAGCAACTGGCCGAATGCCATTTTACTTAATTTGTAGTAAAATGTCCTTGTCACACAATATTGAGGTTTACCGTTTTTCTTAATCATTATTCTGAGTTAGAATTCCACTGCTCTCTGAGAGTGAAGATCACATTGCAAAATATATTTTCTGCATGTTTCTAACCAAAATAGGTAAACTCAGTGTCATTGCATAATAATAAATAATAAGATAAAATCCAAGGATTATATTATTATTATTATCATTATTATAATAATCCTCACATTTGGTACAGTTCAGGTCAGGAGGACATTCCAAAGCACTCCACAAAGTGACTGTATACTTTGTGCGTTTCACCCACAAAATATAGTCACTCCATTTTACAATATATTCTGTGAAGAGCTTTGAGACATCTAATGACACGATAAGGCGCTATATCAAATGCAAGGGTTATTATTCTTATACTGAAATGTGATGACTTGGTGTGTTTTGTGGGTAAATGTGGCAGCCAATTTGCATACAGCAATGCCCCACAAACAGCCCAGAAGTGAATGACCTTAAGTGTAATGTGCTTTGAGTTACATAGCACAAGACATACATTAGGAAAACAATGCACACCTCACCCTGACACACAGTGAAAGCTGCAGGAGCCTCCGAAGAACCCACCTATGTGCCATGTTGAAAAAATGTCTGGAGGTCTCAATGATAAGATAGTTTTGCTACAGACTGGATGGGGAGGTGGTTCTGGTTCTGTTCGTGCTATGTCAAACACAAGGATTACTATTACTTGAAATAGCAGTGACCCTGTTAATAATCCAATCCAGAGAGAGGTTTAACCACTGAGGCAAGGAAGGTTTTTGATCCCAGATGTTAAATTCGTGCAAGGGTTTTGTATCATCCTGAAGTTCATCAACTTCTCGCATCGTTTTTTCATGCCGGTATTCAGAAAGGAGACTGTGGGGTTGAATCAAAAAAGGTTTCGGCAAGGCAATTCTACCACATAGGAGTCCTGAGAATTTTACAGGTAGGAGTATCTGAAAGCAGGGTTAAATGGTGAGCTCTACCTTAGCTCTGTATTTCTTCTGAAAAGCCCTCAAGACTATTTTTTTAAAGTAGTAAAAAAACGATTGGAAAGTAAAACTATCAGGTTCCCTCCCGTGCAGCTTTGGAAGGCTTGTTAACTTTCATCACACTCTGTGGTACTTCACAGAATATATTGTAAAGTGGATTGACTGTATTTTGTAGGCGAAATGTGGCAGCCAATTGTGCACAGCAGTGTCACCCAAACTGTGGATTAAGTGGCCAAATTATTATTATTATTATTTATTTAGGGTAAACAGATGCGTGCAATAAGGAAACTTGCCTATAGTATTGCCCTGCAGCAAATCGAACCCAGGTTCTCTCGCTTGCGAGGCGGGCTCGCTAACCACTATGCTATGGGACTCCACAAACATCCTCATGTGTATAATAATAATAAAAACAATCCTTGCATTTGATATAGCACTTTTCACGTCTTCTAGACGTCTCAAAGCGCTTCACAGAATATACTGTAAAGTGAATTGACTGTATATTTGTGGGCAAAACACGGCAGCCAATTGCACACAGCAATGTACATACTTGATGGATCAATGCTGTACTGAGTGGTACATTTATAGAGGAATACTGGTAAGAATGGACCAACCTACTATTCCTGCTCCTCAATATCACAAGGACATTATGTGCTTCAGATGGGCCGTTAAACTGAGGTCGCGTCTCCCTGTTTAGTGGACGTTTAAGATCCCTTGGCACTATTCAAGAAGGGAGTTTATAATAATAATAATTCTTACATTTGATATTGCTCCTTATGGCATTGTTAAGACTTTTCAAACAGCTTCACGGGATGTACTGTAAAGCAATAATAATTATATTAATCCTTACGTTGGGACTTCTCAAAGTGCTTCACAGGATAAAGTGGATTTACTATGTATTTTGTGGGCAAATGCAGTAGCCAATTTACATACAGAAATGTCCCCAAAACAGCCAGTGGAGGGAGTGACCAATTTTATTTGGGGATTGTTGGCCAGGACATCAGCCACCTCCCTTTAATGGGGGGTGATGTGGGGAGGGAAATGAGAAGAATGAAGAATTTTGGTTGTGTCTCCAATGTTCTGCAGTACTCTTCCTAGGCAGTACCTTGTTTAAGGAAAATCGCAACTGATGGCTATCAATTTATCGAAGAGATTGAGATTTGGTTGCAGTAATTCGAGAGGCTGCAAATAATCCCAGTTTTGGAAATGTATTTTCAGGACGGTTTTCGGTAAATTCTTAAGAATAAGCATCTTGATGATGTGATAAGGCACTATATCAAATGCAAGGATTATGATTATTAATATTATAAATGGAAGACCCTGCATAACACAGAGAAGTCAAAATTCTCTCAGTGAAACTGGCTACAATCTGAGGCACAAGTATAGCATTTTTGCCTAAGTAAGTGGCACATCACCCTTAAACCACACAAGATGTTAACACAAGCTCTCACTGTGTGGTGATGGGTTATTAATAGCTCCTTTAATCAGGCTACCACCAGCGCACACTTTATACTTTTATCTTTGCTCCAACACAGAACCTGGGACTAAGCCACCCATTTTTGGACTGTTTTTCCAAATGAGCAGTGGCTTTTGTGAGTCAATCATTCATTGCATTTGCACTCACCACTGCTTCTGTGTGAGAGTTTTGCTCCTCAAAAGAAACTGCAGCCCTACTCTCATAGCAGGTGTCTGCCTCCGTTGGATTTAACACAGCAGTTGGACGGACACAGGCCAGAACTCCCTGATCTCAGACATGAATGGTGTAGCCCCCAAGCCCATCACTAAGATAAAAGTGTCATAAAACAGGAGCATCAATGTGTTCCTGGTTCACATCGAACATTAATACAAGCGAACCTTGTTATAACATGCACTAGCTTATTGTAAATCCAGCTACGGGGGTTAGGAGGGAGTACACATCCACCTTTGGAAGCTGGTTATACAACAACAACAAAATTAGATATATAGAGCGCCGTTCACATCGGGAGGATGTCCCAAAGCGCTGAACAGTCAGGGGGCGGGACCCGAGCATGGGGGAGGGGTAGTGTAGGGGTGAGGGAAGGCAGAGAGGTGGGAGGGTGATTGAAATGTGAGGACTATGTTTATGGACCCAAACCATTGTAGTAATAATAATAATTCTTATATTGGGTATAGAGCCTTTTCACATCAAAAATACACATTTTTTTTCCCCCTGTAAACTGTGACCGGGATTAGCTTCATTGGATCTGGTGTCATCTAAGCTTGGGCTTTCTTTCTAGATAGTAGAAATAAATTGGATTTGCTGCTAATCTATTAATGCCCCATCAACCTACATAGACTCCAACACATCTGACAGGTACATACGTCAGTCAATGCTAGCTATCTTACAACACTTCACTTTATCCCCTCTGATCAGAAGATCACTCCGCGAGGATTACCGGCAAGTTTGAAACACTTACATATGTGTCCTCACTAAAGTCCTCACTGTGGCTGAATCAAAGTAATCCTTTTACCTGTATGTGCCCTCACTCGGTGACTTAGAAAACTTTCCCTCTGAAATCCATCATGTTTATTGGGTGGGTGGGGGGGGGGTGTTGGTGAGCTGAGTATTTTTAGTTTTAAAAAAATGAATATCGTACAATATGGAAGGAAGGATCAGTTTAAGTAAAAGCCTGAGTGAGATGATCTCAAAGGGCAATGTTAGCCTCTGTGTCCCTGGGCTATGTGGGGCTGAAGGCATGTATGAGGATCTTAGCAGGCCTAGGTGAGAGGTGGTGCTCAGTTTTTGAGGCTACCAGCACTGCTGGCAGCTTAAAGGGGTTCAGGAGCACCTCATGCCATTGTTTCTTGCTCTCTATCTCTAACCTGTGGTACCAACCGACCACGTGAGCTGAAGCCATGCAGACACGAAATCTAACCCGATTGTAAACATGAGTCTTTTTGCCAAACAGGAGTGATAACGCTGAACTTGTTTTGAACCAGCATTAAAAATACAGGAATGTTTCCAGCTCTATTTGCCTTTCTGTTGCCTGGAAACTGGCAACCACAGAGACTTGTTTATTTTATACCTGGCAGGAGACATGGATTCATGGGGTAATAGGAAAGGGGTGGCACTTGGAAACGACGACAATGAACAGGAGATGTACTGAGATGGGTAAGGGTGGTGGTGGACAGGGAGTGAGAGAATGAATCCCTCAATAAGAACAAATCAACATCAATCCCATTCCAGATCTGTGTCTACAATTCGATGTCCAGTTGTGATTGAAGGAGCTGTCAGATTTTTAACCCCAACACCAAGATTACAAACTCAAATGGAGATGGAAACATTTACAGGGTGTGATGTGATAATCATCACTGGTCATCAACTATTAATAGCCCTCCTTGTGTTCCAAAAAAGAAGTGGCAGTTCTGATGGGCATCCATTTGAATCAACTTCTCTTGCTAAATCAGGTTTGACTTGTGTGAAGTATAAACATCAGCATGGACTGGTTGGGCTGAGTGGCCTGTTTTCATGCTGTTTATTCTTTGTAAATCTTTGAAGGTTGTCTTCCCTTCCTGCCCCCTGCCACCAGTCTAGCCCATCATCAGAAATAAGGCACCCACCATCTAGGAAAATCCCAGGGTAGATCCCACTGACTGCATTAATCTGGCGCACAACCCATTTACTCTAACATTACATTCTACTATCACTTGACCTGACACGGAACCCATCTCCTATCACACCCTGGCACACATTGTCAGGCACTGCTGATGACAGCACAACACAGCCTGGCTCATCGGCAGGACTTCGAAGGGCAGACCAGTCATTAGGGGCAGGGAATCCTCCTATTCAGCTCCTGTTCACCTAGCTGGCCAAAAAAAACAATGTCAGGTCACTAACATGCAAATGCAGGAGTCTCCACACAGAGCGAGATAGTGTGACCACTCAGTGAGATGCTTTGCAACTAAAACATTTGAAAGTTGCATCGTAAAGCACCATGTAATTTAAATTTGGTAAACCAGAAATAGAGCTGGGCTGATTACACACGTCAGTGCTGGACACAACACACTGACAGTACATGGCAAATTTCTCCTCTTATATGGATTATTATTGGGATGTGATGAACTGAATCAACAAGTACTTTTCCCGACTACTTGCCACCGATCCCGTCCCACAAAACATGGGACGCTCTTCCCTGGAGTTGTAATTTGGTCCTTCAAAACAACAGCAATAGAATTAGGTACCTGACTGCCTTGCTGAATGACGATCTCACCTGCATACATAATAGGCTTTCAATTCCACTACAGTTTTGTGTCATAATCCACCCGATTATGATGTGCTCATGAAACTGCCCTGCGTACGCTATTCTGCACTGACATCAAGGATGCCTGCCCCACCACTGAACCTACACTGCCCAGAATTAACTTATATTCGATTATCGTATTATTGAATTAGATCCATTAGCGTTCACACTGCAAAGAGGAAACACATTAATTGATTGATAAGCTGCTACAATGTCACCCTTTGTAACACTGCAGGTTGTTAATAACCCATCAAGGCAACTCTGTTGTTTACCTTCTCTCCCCCTGTTCGATTTTCCTCCTTACAGATACTTTTTGTTGCACAGCTGTCAAACATGAACACCAGACACAGCTGTGATGACGATGTGGAGTCTGATCTACCGGCTACCAACACAGGTAATGGAGGCAACACCACGCGCTGATTCCCACCAGGTGTTGGTGTAACTAACAAGCCATTAGCAGGTGGCTCCAATTTGCGTTAGGAAGGTCCATCATTTGCGAGATGGGTAAAGAGCAAAGGAATTGGGAGAAGGAACTTTTTTTTTCTTTTCCCCTCCACCTCCCACCCACCTTCCCTGTATAAACATTTAGCAAAAATGGTTTAGGTAAGGCAACATCTTAGATCAGCTTCTCAGACAAAAGTCCAGCAAAATGATCAAAGCTCCAGTTAATAAAGCTACTGCCAACCTACCTACCAGGGGACAGAGAGGCTGACTATTGTAACTGAGACCGCAACAGAGGGTTGGCTCGATTCTGACATTCTGTTGTCAAACATGTCACCAGGAGCCAGTTCAGCTCTAAGGAGACCCCTCTTACCCCGCAGGAGGATACACTTGATCTTAGCCACAACGCAGAGAAGCAGGACTTTGTTTCAGATAATAATACGAATAATCTTGCGTTTGATATGGCACTTTATCACATCTTCGAGACGTCTCAAAGCGCTTCAGAGAACGAACTGTAAAGTGAATTGACTATATTTTGTGGGTGAAACGCAGTAGTCAATTGTGCACAGCAGTGTACCACAAACAGTCGTGGATTGATTGACCAAATTATTATTTATTTACTTATTTTTGAAGGGATTATTACCCCCGGAAAAGCATCTGCCAATCGACCAGATTCCTACTTACTGCTAGGTAAACAGAGGTGTGTGGAGTAAGGAAATTTGCCCAACATTTCGCCCTGCCCAGGAATCAAACCCAGGTCCTCTCAATTGCAACCCTAGTGCTCTAACCACTGAGCTGTAGGACTCCACAATGTAACAGGAACAAGTGGCTTCCCCAACACAGACACACACACACAGGAGGGACGAAAGTGCCACTGGGAGTCCGTCAGGCCACCCTGGCCTACCTCTCGTCTCCTCATTACAGTGACCCAGGGAGAGAACCATGACCAGGTCATCGCCCAATGCTCTCGGTTAGGAAATGTGAATGATACATGAATTCAAAGGAAAACGGTGGGAAATAGGGAAGAGGAGGGATGACCCTCCCACATCCAATATCAAGTGGTTATCAATACACGAGAGATCGCAGACGTCCTGGATGACAACCTGTCTGTCTTTTTTCCAGGTCCAAAAGGGGTGATCAATGACTGGAGAAAGTTTAAGCTGGAGAGTGAGGATTTTGAAACTGCTCCTCCCAGTAAAAGAGAGCTCCTCAGGCAAATCTCATCTCCTCACCGCACCGTCAACAAAGATGACAAAGATACGCGGGAGAAGTTTACCAGGAAGGTATGTTACACTCAAGTGGATAGAGGGCTTAAGTTGCAGTCATTTAAAAAAAAAACTTGTTTTTTTGGGTCACATGTGGAAATCCAACACCATGCTTAAGAGTATCCAAATGCTGTGATGGGAGGACACCAGCATTAATAGTTACGATTACAAAGAGATGTTTGATCTCGACTGCCCACAATACCACTCCTACTGCTTTGCATCCCAGCGTCAAGCTGATGAGTCCAGTGTGCAGTTGTTTTGACCTTGCAGAAGGTTCAGGGAAGAGATACACTCTGGGACCTCTAACAACTTCACCCCTGGTAATCGTGGTTGACAAGCCATCTCCCTCAGATTAGTTACAGGTTATTATTTTGCTTCCAAATAAGCAGAGTCTACACTTAGCACAAATGACCCACAAAGCACTTTGACGCATCATGACCACACGACCCGAATAATAATTCTTGTATTTGATATCGCGCCTTATCACGTCGTTGAGCCATCTCAAAGCGCTTCACAGAATATACGGTAAAGTGTTTCAAATGCAAAGATTATAAATTATTTCTGTGCTAAATGCAAGCTCTCAACCGGCTTATTCTTCCAAACCACCCATCCACATATCCCTTCCCTTCTCTCTCTTTCTGTCTCTCCCTCCTTCCCTCTCCCTTTGAAAAAAAAGATGAGTGTGCAAGAGTACGAACTGATTCAAGACAAAGAGGATGAGACCTGCCTGCGTAAGTACCGTAGGCAATGCATGCAGGAGATGCACCAGAGCCTGAGCTTCGGGCCACAGTTCGGGATGGTTTATGACCTGGAGAGTGGAGAGCAGTTCCTGGAGGTGATTGAGAAGGAGATGAAGCAGACCACGGTGGTGGTCCACATCTACGAGGACAGCGTGGATGGCTGCGACTCCCTGAACAATAGCTTGACGTGCCTGGCTCTGGAGTACCCGCTGGTCAAGTTCTGTAAAATCAAGGCCAGCGCCACTGGTGCTAGGGAGCGCTTTTCTGACAGTATCCTTCCCACCTTACTGGTGTACAAGGCGGGTGAGCTGATCGGAAACTTCATTCACATCACGGAGAAGCTGAGCCAGGAGTTCTTCGCCGTGGACGTCGAATCCTTCCTAAACGAGTACGGCCTTTTGCCGGAAAAGGAGTTCTCTGCGTACAAGAGCGGCAGCGAGGGGAGCGATGTGGACATTGAGTGAGGGGCGAGTGCAGAGGAGTCTAACTCAGATCAACTCCAGTTTCCTGGGGCGAGAGGGAGGGGGGTGGGGTGTACAGAGGAGAGGGGGCGGGCGACAGAGTAATCTTGGATAGCGTTTGATTGCAAGCTGTTGTTTCAACTAACACAAAAATAGTTTGTATAGCAACAATCCCCTAAAGTAAAATGTTTGCATTTTTCAAAGGCAACTACAGTAGACACATCTCATGCGATTGAAACTGCAGCAGAGATCTTATGTTCTTATTAATATTTTGGGATATCGTTTGGGACATGTCATGTGCATGCGACCACCAGGATGGTGGAAGGCGAACTGGATGGACCTTGGTTTTCTTTCATCCAACAATTCTTATGAAGCAGGCAGGTGACTTTATACTTAACGGGAATACTCCCACACACTTTTGCCAGATGGGCTCCGAGACACTACCCCATGTGCAGGGGGCTATAAAAAAAGCAAGTTATTGTGGATGTATTACTGTACACTGCAGAGCACACAGAATGGGTAAACTGTCCCAAATGATACCAGCACAGATACAGCTGTAAGGACCAGCATAAGAGAACCAAAACATTCAAAGGAATCTATGTAACATAGTTCAATTCAATAAGCGAATGGCAAGTTCGAACACTTAAAAAAATACAGAGGACTCGGAGTTGATCTTAAGTGGGTTCATAGTACTTGTCACTGAATTTCTTTCAGTGCAGTCTACGTTTTTATTTCTTTCTGAGCAAATCTGTTAGCGTCGCAGAAATATAGTCCGTGTTATGTCACTTTTACAGAATTGTGTATCCGGTGCGTGTGTGATGGATTTGAAATTATTTATTTTAACTTTAATGCTTTTCTGAGGTAGGTGTGGCTTAACAGAACATGCTTTCAATATCTGTGTTTTAGCCGAAACAAAATGAAACCAAAGTCAAATGATTCGGGGACAATAGTCAATCCCTACTTTGGGTATTGTATAATTTCCAGACAATCCTCTCTTGGGGCTAGCTGCTTTTTAACAGGTCCATTCTCACTCAAATTGAAACAAAAGATGAAATATGAATCCTTTCAGATCTATACTAATGTCTTTTTTGGTGGTCAGCCGAGTGTCGGACACATGGGGAAACCGATCACCAGGCTTAAGAGTATCCCAACCAAACTGAGAATTCGGTGCATCTCACCTACACATGGAAATTCCAAATTTCAGAGATAAATTTAATGTTGGAATGGAATACGCACCCTCTCCCTGGAGGGATGCATCCTCCTTACCTAATTTCGGAAAAAATTTGGCCCAGGTTGGCAAGATCCAAGGTTTGGGGACTCCAGTGTGGTTTGGGATAACTGCTGGAGTCTAACCAGCTAAAACTGCACAGCTTGCCATTGATGGCACTGTCTGGCAAGCTTTACCGCTGCTTGTCCAGCTGGGACCACCCTACCCATTAGGACTTGGTTTGCAGGGTGAACAGGATGACTCCCCGCCCTCAGTGACTGGAAGTGTGATATATCTATCTAAAACCTTCTGTGGCCGTATCATTTTTTTATCATTAATGCTGGTCAGTTTGCTGCATTATTCTGAAACTATTTGCTTTGATATGTGTGTGTGCGGAGGAGTCTTTGTGATTGATATATTTGATGTTTTTTTGGGAGCTTCAAGAGCCCCTGACCGTAAACGGAAATGAAATAAAGTCAAAACAATGAGCCATCAACCCAATATTTTCGTGACTTTTTTACTGCAACAAAACTCATGGCTGATAAGGAGTGTCTAATGTCCAGCCAAAGGCGGTTATGACTGGATCTGCGGTTACCAGCACTACATACAGTACCAGCAAAGAGTAACATTGCAATTCGCCCTTCTGCATATTTAACAAACAGAGCAAAAGTTTGACTGAAGAGTTAAAATGCCTCGCAGTTTCTAAATCAGCCTGAAACACAGCCCCAGGGCTGACAAGAGGAAAACTTAGTAATTTCATAAGCACTTGCCTTTTCCTGTTGTACAGGTTTCCAAAGCTCAATATTCATTCAAACAACTATTACTAGGATGCTGTGTAAAGTGTGCCACTCGACATCCCAGCTTGTTTTAACCCACAAGACCACTTTGTCTTAAGTTTTAAGATTGCGCAGAATTGTTGTGGAAAATCCTTAAATCAGTCTGAATTTGGAAACTGGTCTCTTTCTAAGAGCTGTGGAAAACCTGCTTAATTTAGGTTTTCCACAACTCTACGAGTGATCTCAACTTATAAGACAGAATCTTATAAGACAAGTTTAGACTAGGTTGAATGCCGAGCTCCTTGCGTCTGCTACTGCTCGCAAGTTATTACTTCAGCATTTGTCTCCCTCACTTCCCAGCCCAAATGGTCTATCTACTAGCCAAGAACCTGAATGATTCATACTTGACAGACACACAATCTAAAAGCACCTCTGAAGCCAATTTTCTCGATTCAAGCCTTTGTAGCACATGAAGCAATTGAATTCACACAAAAATATTTTTGCAGCTCTTTGGCGCTGCTCTGTGGCCACTTTCAAATATTGCAATTTTTTTCTTATTTTGAAACCCAAACTTGAAACCACTGAATCGAGCAATATAAACCTTGCATTTGATATAGCATCTTCAAGATGTCTCAAAGCGCTTCACAGAATATACTGTATATTATGTCGGGTAAACGTGGCAGCGAATTGCGCACAGCAGTGTCCAACAAACAATTGTGGATTGAGCGACCAAATGCAATACAATGACATTTACATATGGCCTTTAATGTCAGGACATTTGAAAGTGCTTAACACTATTGTCTGAGCACCCAAGCTGGGAGTGGGAGCTGATGGGCTTAGGGAGAGGAAACACGACCCGAAGAGAGGCAAGTCTCGAGACGTGCCGTGAATGAGTGAGGGATGGTGTTCCAGAGAGCGGGTGGCAAAATGCTGAGAGCCCAACAACTGATTGTGGTGGGCAGATAAGGCTGAGACATAATGAACCAGATCTCGTGTTATTACAATCCTGAATTCTCTCACATTATTGCATTTGATACAGTGCCTTTCATGTTGGGAGGACGTATCAGAGCGCTTTAATGTAGAGTGACTGACTATATTAGGTGAAAGTCATAAATTTTTCCTGGTCATAATAATACTACAAATTGCAGCAAAAATCTATTGTCTTTCTGTGTGTAATGGTTTTATTCAATGAAAATTGAGAATACAGGTTCAAGCAAACAAACTGGAACTGGATATTATGCATTCCTTGAAATCAGAGTGGGATGGCTGTGTATCACTGCTCAAGGCTGCAAAAAAATAAGGAGATTGGTTAAAGTGCTCCATTAAAATTAACTGCAAACATCTCAAACATTAAGATAATTCTAGTGTTTCCGCCCTGAACATAACACTGGCATTTCAATCATGCTTCAACACACCACAATATAACATAGTAAATTACTTTGGAGCATAGTGACTGTTATGTAAGCAAAAGTGGCTATTAATCTGTCTCAGCAATGTCCCAAAGGGAGCATTACAACAAAACACTTGAATTTATATAGCACATCTCATGCAGGGTAGTGTCCCAGAGCCCTCGACAGTGGCTGAGCACGACGCCGAGCCGGAGGGAGGTGCTCGTAAACACAGTTGAAGAGGAAGGTCTTCAGGCACAATCTGAAGATGGGAAGGAAGAGGCAAGGTGGAGGGATTGAGGGAAACTGTTCCAGAGTTTCATGGCGTAATGACTGAAAGCACGGCCATTAATCTGTTTATTGGAAACATTTGGGTGGGGGAGAGGAACACTGGTCAAGACACTGGGAGATCGACACCTTCTCTGAAATAGGTGTCTCCGTCTTCAATGTCCACTTGGAAAACCTCAACATGTGAGAATGCTTTCAAACTGGTCGGTGACAAGAATAAAACCAGATTGACTAGAATAAAACCTGAGTGACCAATTCAGTATGGCCTCCCAGTAAACAAAGGTCCCAAAGAATGGATTTTGAAGCTCAGTGCAACACAACTGTTTACAGGTAGTTTACATCACCTGCACAGTACTACACAGGCAACAACTAATTTGTTTGGTCCTACTCAGTTCTTTGTTTTAAAAAAAAGTTCAGAGACCTTATACAGAGAAGTAATAAGTGTGGAACTGACTCATAGAAATAAAATACTGCCAGTTTTTTTTATCTGAGAGATTGTCAGCCAGGATACCGGGAGAAACTCCCTCTCGTTTCGAAAAGGCCACGGGATCTTCAATATCCACCTGAACAGGCAAACAAGACCTCAATTTAATGTCTCATCTGAAGGATGAGACATTGAACCAAGGAAGGAAATCATAGATCTATAAATCAAAGAAGCAGCTATCTTCTATACTCATAGCCCCGGAAAACATATCAAAATATAGATCATAAAACTATGTAAACCACATGATACATATAAAGAAAGAGATTGTCTATAACATACGCTTGTTTCTTCAATCCATTTTCACTTTATAGATCTTACTCTTACCCCAACAAAGTTGCCAAAATAAATCAAGGAGACTGCTATTGCAAGTACGCCAACTCCTACTGCAATCACCACACCTAAAATACAACAACAAATTGCGTTTATATAGTACCTTTCACGTCGGGAGGACAACCCAAGGCACTGGTGGATTAGATTTGGGGGGGGGAGGGTGGAGAGATGACTGAAGGTGTGGTCAGAGAGGAAGGTTTTCAGATTGACCTTGAAGGAGGCAAGGAATGGGGCAAGGCAAAGGGTCTCAAGGATGGAGCTCCAGAGAGTGGAGGCACACAGCACATTTTAGCGATTAACACAGTATAGCACCTACAGATTTTCATGGGTAATAACGTAAGGGTCAGGTGGAGAAGCATATGTGGAAGGCTGTATTTATATTATGGTCTTGAATAACTTTAAACATCAGGAGAATAAGATATCCGGGGATGAGCAACAATTTGATTGAGAGGTTCAAAAACAACTGAATCATACCAATGTATAAGTGGGATTCTGCATCACCAACCTCGGCTTGATTAATCATGCATTCTGGACATTCTGCAGAAACCTACCCTTGTAATTAAACTGACCAGCAGCCTCTGGGAGCCTGGCTTTCGGTGTATATTCCACTCCTTTAGGCAAAAAAAAATTCAAATTAGCCAAAGTTAGTTTTATCCCCTACACAAACCTCATTAATTGTACATCTCTTTGGGTACTATATCTGTGCCAGGATTGGAATATAATGATAAAATAATATCGTTACATTTGGTAATAGCGCCTTTCACGTCGGGAAGATGTCTCAAAGGAATTTACTGGATATACTGTAAAGTGCAGTGACTGTGTTTTATGGGTGAAAAGCAGCAGACGATTTGTGCCCAGCAATATCCCAGAAACAGCCATGAAACAAATGACCAATTTGGGGGATTGCTGGCTAGGACATCAGGAGAAACTCCCTTCTCTTTTCGAATAATGCCATGGGATTATTAACGTACACCTGAACAGGCAGATGGGACCTCGGTTTAACATTTCCTCTGAATAATGGCACCTCTGACAATGCAACACATTCTCAGCACTGCATTGGATTATCAGTTTAGACTATATGAGTTATTGTCACAATGTAGACCTTGAACTCACAATCTTCTGTTGGAAGGAGATGGACCAAATGAAAAGAAATGCCTCCAACAAAAGCTAAGGGTACAGCACATCTGATGTTAACCTTCTATTGGGGTAACGAATAACTCCAAGCAGACAGTGCAAACTCACTTCATAAAGCAAATCATGGGACTGTCACATAGGGACACAGGAATTTCTTAAAGGGGGGGGGGGGGTGAGTGTCACTTTCTTTGTGATCACCGTGCTTAAGAGTATCCAAATCACATTGAGAATTTCATGCATCCCACCTACATTTTAAAATTCCAGAGATAAATTGTTGGAATGGAATGTGCACTCTCCCTGGAGGGTCACATTTTACTTCCCTAATTCTGTAAAGTATTAAGCTCAGATTGGCAAGAGCTTACGCTTAGAGACCTCTGAGTGTGCGTAGGGGTAACTGCTGGCATCTAACGAACTAAAACCGCATAGCTTGCCATTGATATCGCTCTCTGGCAAGCTTTCCACTTTGTCACTTTGAAATCCCCAAACGTCAGGACCTGGATGGAGCTTATCTTATAGAATATGGAGGAGGATTTCAAAATAATGAGGAATGCTCATAAATAATATGCAACCAGACGTGTTCTGAAGAACAGATGCATCTGTGTGGTGCCTGCAGTTCTTTTAGGTAATACGCTGGACCAATAGAAAATCACGACCGCAAAATCCAACATTCTCTGCGAAAACAATTCCTTACTGTGTAACCATGTACCTACATTCTCCCACTGGTTTAGCTTCGCCTGCGCCTTTACCTTGCAAAGACTTCGTTAGTGATTCTTGCTCTTCTACATTCGTCGATTGGGAAGCAAAACAAAAGACATTAAATAGTTAGGTCATGGAATAGCAGGACACAATCTGCTGACATCTGAAACCTAAAACGTATTTCATGCATTGCAATAACTTGCGTTTATATTGTACCCTTCATGTAGAGCCATGGTTCTGAGAGAATTAGAAACAGTGCCAGGCACAGAGTGGGAGGGAGAGGAGGTAGGAGAGGGATAACTGTAGGGGAGGTCAGTGGTGTTTGGTGGCTTTGATAACAGATAAAGGATAAGACAGGGGGGATTGAGGCAAGGAGTTCTAGAGTGCAGGACTGAAAGTGGCTGAAAGCTCAGCTGCCATTGGTGGGATGGAGGGTTGAGTAATGCACTGCAGGCCTCAGTTTGCCTAGTGGAGAGCATGAGCCGAAGAGTTAGTCTGGACAAGATCACAAAGATAGGGAGGCGGAAGGGATTTGTAGGTCAGAGTGAGAATCTTTACGTCAATCTACTGACAGGGAGCCAGGGAGCCAATTGAGCCTGGTGAGGATGGAAGTCATGAAGCTGCAATTTTTCATGCAGGTAAGGGTGAGGACAGCAGAGTTTGGATGAGCTGGAGTTGTGAATGGTGGAGCTGGGGAGGCGGTGAGGAGTGCATTTGAATAGTTGAGTGTAGAGATGATGAAAGTGTGAATGGGAGTTAGTGCAGCATTAGTGAAGCGGGCATATCGTGGTGAAGAAAGCCAGTCTTGGCCAGGGACTGGATGTGAGAGAGGAAAGAGAGCTGAAGGTCGGACTGAATATCAAGGTTGCTCACTGTTTCAGTGAGCTGGAGAGAGGGCTGAAAATTGGAGGATGTCAAAGCCAGAAGCAAGGAGTTGTCAGAAGGAATTGAGAAGGGATGCTTCTTGTCCACATTTAGCTGAAGAACGTATCCAGGACTTGATGTCTGACAGGCAGGTGGTCAGAAAACTAGCAGACTTGGAATTAAGGGTAGAAGTAGAGAGGTAGATTTGGGTGTCTTCTGCACAGAAAATAACCCAGTTTCTATATATTCTGTTGTATGCTCTGATTTTGGCATACGTTACTTAACCTGCACTGAGATTTTACTATCACTGAAGAGAGACAAGATCCACCAGCGTCCTTTGCTCACGTTCAGCAGAGGACCGAAGAACAGTGCGCAAAGCAAAAGGTGGAGTTTACTACAATCCCCACGCTCCAATAGAAATCAATTGAGGCGGTTGCTGCTTGTAATTATCAATTAATACCTCTCAAGCCACGCAAAGCCATAATGCCACACGGAGCATACTCAGCACCATGTCTCACCTTCAAGATGATGAGTCTATTGCATAAAATCCGCAGGTGACTCTGCCGACATATTACTTGCAAACAGATACACTTCAATTCTATCAGAGATGCCTAGAATAGGCACTCTAAATTCACTTCCTCTCAATGTCATCCATCTGAACAGGGTGGGTGACAGTAGATAACCTTACCGCACTCTTCTTTCCAGAGGTATAGGCCTTGTGTATCTCTCATCGACCCTGACATAGATCTTATAGCTGGAACACAGATCCTGGATAAAATCCAAGATTTAGCCATGACTTCTAAAAGCTTCCAGCTTCTTCATAAGAGCTTCTCAAGATTAATAGGGTCCTCTGGTTCTCAGTACCATATAGCTTCTGAGGAATACACACAGATTTCCACAAGCCAGGGCCTAGACCCCTTATAGTATTCTTATCCAGACAACTTTAGCCAACACATTCCAACTTCCATTGCAAGTAGGTTCTTGTCAGTAATCATTGGATGCATGCACTACTCATACTGAGGTTCATAAGCCCATTGGTAACTATCTTGTACCAATGAGGGGAAGACTTAATGTGTTTATGGGTATATACTTACCCAACAATATTTCTTCTGCTTTATCCACTTGTGTCAATTGTATCTCAAAGTCTAGAAGTTCCTTAAAGCGTTCTTGTAGCTCCTTATCGCCCTCATCATCAAACATGTAATCACACATGGCAACATTAGAGGGCAAAATTGAGGCAAACACTCTACGTGGAGCTTTGAGGCCTGCTGCATCACTTCCTAGGAAGGAATAGAGCACAAAATTTGTTTCTGACTAGAAATATTGGTATACCTTCACATGTAGACAATACTCGGGACAGTTGCTGCAAAACACATTCCCATAATTTAAGGCATGCATCAGCAACCCGAATTTGGCAAGCAATGATTAATTTTGCTTTTGAATTGCTCCAAACCAAAAATAATGTAATGATACTTGCATTTGATATAGTGCCTTATCACATTGGAATATCCCAAATTGCGTCCCAATGAGTTATTTTGAAATGTAGTGACTATTGTTACTTAGGCAAATGTAGCAGTTAATCTGGTGAATTTAAATGATGGAGGAATATTGTTCAAGGCACTGAGAGAACTCCCTGCTCTTCTTCGAAATATGATTTATAAAATCCTCCTGAACAACCTGAACAGGCAGACGGGACCTCGATTTAACATCTCATTGGAAGACCAAGGTATTGATGTCCAGGTGACAGTACACATAAGAGAGAGAAAGAAAGCATACACATGGGAATGAATGTGTATGAAGGGCTAAGCCATCAAACACAAGAGAGCCCATACACAAAGTAGTGCACAGTAATGCAAGACTGAACCTGCAGACAGCTTGCAGAAAGCAAGACATACAAGGAACAGAAAGTGTGAGTGACAGAGAAAGCGAGTATCAATAATGTGCAGGAGACATTTTGCATGTTCAAAGCAACAGAAAGTGAGTCCATGCAGCAAACAGTGTGTGAATACTCAAATACAAAAAGAGACAATGGAGGATGGATTGAAGGGAGACAGCTAAACTATTAAGGAGAATGATGCTCATACAAGAGACAGTGAATCCCCACTAAGCAGAGAATGTATAATGGGAAAAAGCATGCGTGGACGAGAGGGAGAGGATGCATGACGTAAGAGATACAGAGAAGCTATTTCCTCTGGTGGGGGAATCCAAAACAAGGGGGCATAGTCTTAAAATTAGAACCAGGCCATTTATGAGTGAAATCAGGAAGCATTTTTTCACTCAAAGGGTGGTAGAAATCTGGAATTCTCTCCCCCAAAAGGCCGTGGATGCTGGATCCTTTCACACCTTCAAAAGTGAGGTTGATAGATTTTTTGTAGGTCAGGGTATTCAGGAATATGGGGAGAAAGCGGGAAATTGGAATTGAAAGGATTAGTTGAGGTCCAGATCAGCCATGATCTAATTAAATGTCGGAACAGGCTCGAAGGGCTGAATGGCCTCCTCCTGTTCCATGTTCCGAATAGGAGTATACACTCAACAAAAAAAAATAAAAAATAAAGAGTGGGTTCAACATTGTACTTAACATTTAGGACAGAGAACATGCAAAGGGAGCACTCCTATATGAATATAGGACTAAATACAGGGAAGTGACAAAGTGTGAAAGTAAGAATGCACACATATTTAAGTGTGAAACCAGCCACACATTTCAGGAAAGTCACATGTGAATCACTTGTCTGTGGTGAGTTATTTGACGTCAGCTGGGGCAATAGTAGGGGTGCTGTTCAGTTAATGCATTCTTACCAGCTGAGCCTTCAACTTCAATAGATTTTATGGAATTCATTTAAACGCCAAACAAATATCTATAGAGAACAATATCACAAGTAGTCCTTCAGTGCTGCACCCACAGATGGCAATAGATAAACCAATTTGCCTATAGCAATATCCCACAAACAGCCAGAAAGTGAAAGAACAATGTTATTTGGGGGATTGTCGGCCAAGACACCGAGAACTCCCTTCTCTTTTCCAATAGTGCCCCGGGATCTTTAACACCCAACTGCACAGACAGACAGGATTTTGATTTAACATCTTTCCTAAAGGACAGCACTTCCAACAATGCATCACACTCCAAACTGTGTTATTCAGACTGCATTATATGAACCTCCTGACTCAAGAGTGATACCAACTGAGCCACGCTGTCACACACTTGGGGAAGAACTGAGAATTTTTAAGGACTCCTCTTGATTATTGAGAATTTCTCCTCTCTGATCGGCAACTAAGAGCAACAGGCCAGAATCTAACCTAAACATCCAACACCAAAAAAAATGGAAAAGCATACAGTGAAGTATGGCAGTGGCTTACCAGCACGTGCTCCCTTATTCATAATTTGATCCTCAAAGACCATTTGACAGCGCACTGACACAGTGTTCAGTGCATCTCTTTTTAATGCCTGGTAAGCAAAATCAAATAGGCGAGGTTAATTTTTTTTTAGAAGCTCTGAAATTGTTTTACAAACATTAGAAGGTTTACTGCTGTTCATTTAGGAATTACACTCAGGGCATTTGGAGCAATTCATCCAGAACTGAGACAAGTACATCTCAAATGGTGCCGCAGAGCACACCTACATCTGACATGTATTTGTCAATTAAAGGTATATATAACAATAATATTCCTTGCATTTGATGTAGCGCCTTATGTTGTTCAGGCATCAAAGCGCTTTACAGAATATACTGTAAAGTGAATTGACTATACATTTTGTGGGTGAAACATGGCAGCCAATTGCGCACAGCAGTGTCCCACAAACAGTTAAACAGATGTATGGAGTAAGGAAACTTGCCTAAGGTTTTGCCCTGCCTGAGAATCGAACCCAGATCCGCTCGCTTGTGAGGCGAGTGCTCTAACCAATACGTAACAGGTCTCCACATATAAACATGCTCAAAATACACAAGAGCTTAAAAGGATTTATATTTTAACAATTGACTTAATATTTGCCTTGACAAACGAATGAATTATGTTGACTGCAAATACTGTACCAGAATGGCATCTTTTACTTTTGTTTTACTACCATGCAAATAAGCCCTGCAGTGTATAACTCCCTTCACAGTGATTGAGCTTGCGCAAGTTTGGATCACAGCCGTAGTCTGACTCGCAGGGTTGAAGCCCTTTAAACAAAAACAGTTGTTTAGAACGTAAAGCACAGCATCACAGTTGTAAACTAATATTAATAATAATTCTTGCATTTGATATAGCGTCTTATCACATCGTCAAGATGTCTCAAAGTGCTTTACAAGATATACTGTAAAATGACTGTGCATTTTGTGGGCGAAATGCAGCAGCCAGGTGCATACAGCAATGTTCCACAAACAGACCAATTTTATTTTGGGGAATTGTTGACCAGGACACTGGGAGAAATTCTCTTCTGATTTCGAACAGGTCAAGGGATGTTTAACGTCCACCTGAACAAGCAGTTTAACGTCTCATTCGCAGGGCAGCACCTCCGACAATGCATCTCCCGCAGTTGCTAAGGACGTGATGGATAAGGAGACGCGATTGCCTTCCTGACAGATTGCAGTAGCGGCCGGCATTGTTTTGGCTCTCAGCGCTACGTCTTCCCAAACGCCAGCTCCTGCCGCTGCCATGGGAGAATGTTCACGAGGGAGGGAGGGAGGGAGTGGAAGTTGGAAATGGCCTTGGGTCAGATAAAATCACCTGTTGGGCCGGTTGCGGCCTGCGGGCCACCAGTTGGACTACGCTGGTGTAAATCGTTGCCTTTGAAAACTTAAAATAATTAAATATAGCTATAAATATATACAATGCGTTTATGTAAATAACTTCACATTTCATTCAAAATATCTAACTTTAAAGAAAGAAAGAACGAGACTTGTAGAAATTAGCAGTAAAATAGCTAACAGGAGGTAACAGGAACTGGACTTTCAATGATGTTTTCTTTTTCTGTGGAAATAACAGAAAAATAAACAAATTCAGTACAAATAAAAAGAGAATACATGGATTTGATAAGCATTGTAATACACAAATAATAATAATCCTTGCATTTGATATAGCGCTTTTCACGTCTTCTAGACGTCCCAAAGCGCTTCACAGAATATACTGTAAAGTGAATTGACTGTATATTTGTGTGAAAACGCAGCAGCCAATTGCGCACAGCAATGTCCCACAGTCGTGGATTGAAAATGACCAATTTATTATTGTTTTTTTTGGAGGGATTATTATTAGGCGTGTGGAGTAAGGAAACTTGCCCAAGGTTTCGCCCTCTGCCTGGAATTGAACTCAGGTCTCTCACTTGCAAAGCGAGTGCTCTAACCACTGAGCTATAGGACTCCACATGACTCCAAAAGAAATGACAAATGTATGGATTACAGAGTATTTGACATGCATTTTAATAAACTACTAAATAACATAGTACGTAAACTACAAATAACTTGTTGAAAGTTACTTCTTGAAAATTAGTGCAATGTTTCTACATTTCTGTACACTGCAATTGAGATTTATAGTGCCTTTCACATCGAGGACATCTCAAGGCATCTCACACTCCTGGCTGGGTATCCGATAACGGGGAGGGCAAAGATGACTGAAAACTCAGGCAAAGAGGTGAGTGTTGAGGTGGGCATTGAACGTGGGAAGGGAGGGAGTGAGTCACAGGGAGTCCAGGATGGAATTCCACAGAGCAGGGGTAAGATGGCTGAAAGCTCACTCACCAAAAGTGCGACAGAAAGAGTAGGGGACATGAAGCAACCAGTGAAGGCCACTGAATGAAGGGAGTGGCTGGATTTGTAAGGCTGCAGGAGGTCACAAAGGGATGGCGTGGAGGCAATTAAAGGAATTAATTCCCGCAAATTAAGTTAAAGAATGAGGATCTTTTATTCAATTCAAAACTCCCTTCTCTTTCCCTTGTACCATGGGATCTTTAATATTACCTGAACAGAAAGATGGGACAGACCTCGGTTTAGCACCTCGAACAATGCAGGTAAGTGGTAGAGGTGGGAAATGGTACAGAGACTTACTTCAGAGTGGTTCAGAATAATTACTCAATCCAAAGTTTATAAGTAACTTTTTTTTGTGAAGGGAACGAACCAAAGCTTCATACCTGTCCTTCAACTAGCTCAGTATCTTGATCTCTCAAGCGTCCATTTACTAGATAAGAGCTGTGAAGAATTTGTTGTGCCCAGGTAGACAGACCACTCTAGCGGAGGTTAACAAAATGAACATAGAATGTAAAATATTAATTATACAATTGCATTTAAACTATCCAGCCCATTTTGTTCAAGATCCTTTATTTTGTCTTTAGCTTTTAAAATGTCCCTTTTTTAATATGCACACACAGTATTCTCATCTCAATACAAACAAAACTCAATTATCTTAAAAAGAGGGTACTTTGTACTACATCTAAAGGAATACACCAAGTAAAAATGTTCAGACAGATAAAGATGCAGCAGGGATATGAACAAACACAACACAAGGTTCTATTCTGAAACATGCAACTACAATACACCACACTCTACAGGATTCAAGTGTTGCTCTAATCAGCAGGCCATCACACTTCAATTTGGCCCTGTGGGCTTTCAAGAGGGAATAAAACCTTCCTGGAAGACATCAGTGCTTTGCCACGTTGTAGCTATTGGTCCCAAATAGTTCCAGGACAGCTTTTTCCAAGATTATCAAATTAAGTTGCAAGCCTTTGGGTCTTTGCACCTGAGCTGTTCAGTACGGGAATGCTTTCAGAAGTGTGGCAGTCTTTTAAACAAAGATAAGAGATTACTTCCCAGGGGAGTAATCATTTCCTGTGTGTACATGCTTGAAATTAATAGAGAAAACATATATATGGGAAGATCACAATACAAGGTGAGAAAATAAAATTAAACTTTCATAAAAATGATTAAAGAAAAAAGCTTTTGATAGCCACCTAACAACAACAACAAGATTGGATTTATGGAGCGCCTTTCACGTCGGGAGGAAGTCCCAAGATGCTGGGACCTGAAGTTTTGGTCTCCTTATTTAAAGAAGGATGTACTTGCCTTGGAGGGGGTGCAGTGTAGATTTACTAGGTTAGTACCAGGGATAAAGGGGTTGAGTTACGAGGATAGGCTGACTAATTTGGGCCTATATTCTCTAGAATATAGAAGAATTAGAGGGGATCTTATAAACCTATAAGATCACCAAAGGGCTTGATAGAGTGGATAGTGGGAGATTGTTTCCCCTGGTTGGAGAAACTAAAACCAGGGGTCACAACCTTAAAATCAGAGGCCAGCCCTTTCGCACTGAGTTGAGGAAGAACTTCTTCACTCAAAGGGTGGTGAATGTATGGAACTCACTACCCCAAAAGGCTGTTGACACTCAGTCCTTGAACATATTCAAGACTGAGATAGATATGTTTCTAATTGCAACAGGGATTAAGGGATATGGGGATAAGGCAGGGTCAGGTTATCAGCTGGAGTTAGATTAGAAGATCAGCCATGATTGAATGGCGGGGCAGGATCGAAGGGCCGAATGGCCTCCTCCTGCTCCTACATGTTAAGTCGTGATCGCCACATTTCAATACACACTGATCTGGGGCCTGTAACCCAGAAGAACCTTTGATGTCCCTAGTAGATGTGAACAAAACACAACTTAGCCTGCTCATACCATTGTATCCTTGTCAAGGTGACTGACGTTGGTAGTTGGTAGAGGGATGCGAACATCTACGCTGAGGGAACCTTCCACTTGTGGCCAGGTAGATGTTAAGGGGCTCGGTTTCACCTCTAGAGTCTTAATAGCAGACTTAAAAATGCAAGGAAACAAAATCTAGTTTAGAAAAAGCATGCTTTAATTCTCTGACCACCTACCACATTTGACTTATTTACTGCAACAACAACTTGTATTTATATAGCAACCTTCACCGGGTTAGCACCACGGAGCGCTTAACAATTGTGTAGTTTGACACTAAGCCAGAAAGTTCCTATTTATTATTAATATATTATTTGTTATTCCAAGATCACAGGTTCAAGCACACTCATTGTTTTAAAATCTTATTATTATATTGTCTTTTTATTAAAGTCCCAATGCTAGAATACACAATGGAATCTTTGAACGTTACTTCATTATATAAAGAATTAAACAACGATCTGTCATATAAAAAAATCTTTTATACTTTGATGTTTTTACACTTAGTCAGTAGGTGTGGGTCCGCTAATAATAATCCTTGCATTTGATTATAGCGCCTTATCACTTCGTTGAGATGTCTCAAAGCGCATAACAGAATATACTGTAAAGAGAATTGACTGTACATTTTATGGGCAACCAATTGCGCATAGCAGTGTCCCACAAATAATCGTATTAATGTAGAGATTCACATTTCAAGTCTTGATCGTTCTACATCACACACCAGAGCCAAGGTACAAACCTGTTACAGAACAAAATTAAAACATCAGACAGTTCTAAGCAAAATTTATCTTAAGCCTTATTATATGTCTTCTCACCTCTGGGTTTTGAACATCATAGGTTCGTAATTTCAATCTGTAAATATTGAACTCAGGAAAAGTTCAGTCCTTTTTTGTTAAAGTAGAATAGACTTTACAAAATTATAATTTATTTATCTTCACTGGTTTCCTATTGATTTATCATTTGATAAAGGCAGACAATTAATCTATAATTCAGATTTTTTAATAGGTTGTTTCCTCCAAAGGAACAGCTTAGGCAATATTTTAATTCAGCTCTCACTGAGGAGAGAATTATCAGTCATCTCACTGATCAATTTGTCATCTCAGATCTAAAGTATGCCTGAATACTTTCTCTCTCCCATCAGCAGAAAATACCTGGAGAAGTAAAACAAACATAAAAGCATCCGATCCTTTCACATAGCATTTGTTCTATAGCTCTGAATTGAATATGCTCCTTTCTTTCAGAATGCCAGAGAGAACGTGAAATCTAATATCCTCTCTTGCCCCCTCCCCGAGTAAGGAATGCAAAGAACGACGGAAAAATAAATTCAAGGGTTTCTAACACTCAAAGGAGCAACAAAAATCATCAAACCATCTTATTGTGACAGCAATGTCAATCTATTATCCCGGATAAGCGATCCGCCAATCGACTAACAATCGGGTTCCTACTTACTGCTAGGTAAGTTACTTACTGCTAGTTAAACAGAGGGGTGTGGAGTAAAGAAACTTGTGCAACATTTTGCCATGCCGAAAATAGAACCCAGGTCCCTCGTTTGCGAGGCAAGTGCTCTAACCACTGAGCTACAGGACTCCACTTGTGTTATAAACGGCTTAATTTTGAAAGGAAAGCATACCATATGAGAGCGAATCCCTATTACCATTTCACGATACTCCTAACATTTCAGGCCGGCGGAGAATACTCCTCTCAATTTTGTACCAAGTATTGCTCCTCTCGATTAAAAGATACATTTTTGAATCAGCGTAGATTTGGAGAACTATTCGTTCCGTTGACTCTTCTGCCATTAAACTCCAAATTCTTTCCTTCACAATGGAATTCTCTACACCAGTTGCCAACTGCAGTGGAAAAGAAGCCATAACGTTAAAATAAACACTGCATCTTTTGACTATTCAAAGAAAAATATTAACCAACAAATTAGGCTATTAGTTCACAAGGTCAGCTGAGAGTCTGCAGGATATCAGTGAGTTTTTGGGTGAGTTCCACTATTTGGCAAGCTGATTAGGATTACATCATGCAATGTGGAACAAATTGTCTGTATCTGTTTATTCAATCCTAGAACCATTCTAAGCTACGCATACCCCTGGAGAGGTAGGTGTACAATGCAGGAGATTTTCTTTTGGTCAAGACACTGGAGTCTATTATGCTCCATTTATGCATGGTTTAGAAAGATGTATTTTAGCAGTAATTTTTTACACAAGAAAATCAGAAAGCAATGAAAATGCATGAAGGAAGCAAGGGACTTTCAGCTGAAACAAACTTTTAAATGGTATGAAAAGATTGCACAAGCTTCATGCCATTATATTTTGATTCTGTTCAAAAATAAAACTTTTGTATGGCACATTAAGCTTCCTAGGTAATTTCTATTGTGGATCTTGCATTTTATCTAACATTTCACTATACGTAACACAATATTGCTGTCTACTGAACACAAAGGGAACTCTCTAAGGTTTGTACTCACTTTCCGAAAAATGTCCTGAGCCTCTTCCTTTGTCATATTTGGTGGTCTGATGAGAAAGACTCCAATAATTACCACTCCACCTGGTAGCATCCTGGAAACCTGGAGAATGTAGGGAAACAATAAATTGCACTTATATAGTGCCTTTCACATAGGATATCGTCATCAAACACAGGGATAGAATGGAAACCAGAGGTAGAAGATAATGGGTGAGGAAAGAGATGACCAAAAGTGCAGTTCCAGTAGGTTTTCAGAAGGGATTTGAAAGAGGGGAAAGGTGCATACCAGAAGGATTTGGGGAGTTCCAAAGCAGGGCCACAGTTGCTGAAAGCGCGGTCGGCAGTGATGGGTGAACGAGCAGGTGACATGCAAGAGGCTAAAGGTAGTGAAGTATGGGGGAGTCTAATTGCAGGAGAACGCAGAGCTAGGGTGGTGTAAAGGCATGAGCAATTCGAAAGTCATAACAAGGATATTGAAGTTAATTTGCTAGTGAATAGGAAGCCAGTGGAGCCTGGCAAGCGCAGTTGTGATAAGCAAAGCCTGGTGTGGGGAACAATATTGCTGCAGAGTCCTGAATAAGCTCGGTTTATGGAGGGTCAAGCTGAGAAGGCCCCACGGAGATCATTAGGAAGTTCAAGTTTGGAAGTGACAAAGGCACAGCGATATGACTTGGTCAAGAACTGGATTAAGGAATGATGGTTGAATAAACGCCAAGGCTGTGTGTGCACTGACTCCATGAGCTGAAGTGAACAGCTGGAGAGATTGATAGTCACAATATGAGGTGTGGAAGAGCTGGAACAAGATTAGTTAGGGTTCCACTCCTGATCACTCGATGTGAGGAAGTGAGGTGAGGATAGGAACTGGTCTTCGTTCTGGTGCTCCTTACAGTCGAATAGTCTATCTATACTCTGAAACACTCACATTACATTTGACTACTTAAGTAAGGCACCTGGGGATAAATGGCGCCCATGGAACCATTCACCAACGTGCCTGAGCAATGTTAGGAGAGGTGGAAGAGATGGGGTGGGAGAAACTGGAGCGGAGGCCGGTTGAATCAGACACTGACAAGAGCTGGAATTGAGTTCTAACAGAAAGGCCTTAGATTTGACAAATCAAATCTAGCTGAACTGCCGCAAAGCAACTTTGTCCAAATCACACAAGACAGACAATGTGTAAATACGGTTGATAAATACTGAAATAACAAGCTTCAGGGACAAAGAAAAAAATTAAGTTAACTTGAATTTTTGAAGCAGTCTAAAGTGCTTGACGAGTAATTACTGTCAAGTTGCAATCATTTTTGTAGGCATAAATGGCAGCTATTTACACCCCACAAACAGTTATGTCCAATTAATTTGAAGTACTGTCAGCCAGCTCAATGGAAGAAACTCCTCTCTTTTCAAATAGAGTAATGGAATCTTTGAAGTCCATTTCAACAAGCAGACAAAACCCGGTTTCACACCTGATCTGAAACAAAATGCAGCAACTCCCTTTTACTGGCTGAGTTATAGCTTAGGTTCTGAGGTAGCGACCAACAGTAACTGAATAAATACAAGAAATTACGTTTGTATAGCGTCTTTCACTTCGGGAGGACGTCCCCAGGCACTGGACAGTCAAGTAATTGCACCCAAGATGAGGTTGGGATTAGGAGGGGTGGAGGGTAGGAAGAGTAGGAGGATGACTGAAGGCATGGTCGAAAAGAAAGGTCTTGAGACGGGCCTTGAAGAAGGCAAAGGAAGGGGCGAGGTGAAGGGACTGTGGGATGGCGTTCCAAAGGGTGGGGGGCAGAAAGGCTGATGGTGGGGCGGGCAGGTCGGGGGACATGGAGCAGGTCAGAGCCCGTTGAGCGGGTAATAAGTGGGAATGTTTAAACCCAAGATCTTATTAGTTCTTAACATTATATCGAGGTAGCAACATAATTCAAATAATAATAAATAATTCAAACTCTGCAACAAAGACTATATTCAGAAGACAGAAGATGATCAAATAGTTACAGATTAATTACTACTGTGAATGAATACAGGAACAGAATGACTATGGAGACTAGATGCTGACAAAAATCATATTGTATGCTTTTGAAGCTGCCCAGACATACTACATATGCACTTCCAGTCCTGTATATTCCTCAAACAAAGGAACATATTCAGGAATGTTGAATCTGACAATACAATTTAAGGAATGAGATTCTGGGAAAAGGACAAACTTTGAAATTGAATATGTCCAATCTTTCGAACAATCATCATAAATCTCTTAGAAATGCTAGATCTTTGCAAACCAGTTTTATTTTTAAACACACGTAAGAAAGCAAAGTGCAGGCTCTTATTGTAAGCCAGGAGTTTACTGTATAATGCACAATGAATCCCTTGAATAAAAGAGAGTAGTAAGACACAATCGTAATAGCAACAACAAGTTGGATTTATATAGTGACTTTCACGCAGGATAGTGTCTCAGAGTGCATAATTCACAGCAAGATGTCTTTCCCACCATTGTTTAATAGCATTTAATTTCATGCAAACACTGACCTGTCGAGCATGCTCACAAACCCAATCAACGTCAGTCGCTTCCAATTCATTCGTACTGGGCGAATCACCTGCACTCGCCTGTGGTTCTTTAGGTGGGGTTCGAGCAGCAAAAATAATATAGGTTTTTGTTGAAGTAATCTGCAAAAATAGTAGACACACTTCAGGTAGATATTTTAGATTCGCTGCATTTTCACTTTTTCTTTGTTATCTCTTAGATGACTGAACTTGGGATTCTCCCAGTTGATGATAATATTAAACTGAAGAGATAACACTGTGCAAGTCTCTCCCAGAGACAAACCATTAACAGGTTGCCTAGATATCTGTAAGCATGGAGTCTCAGGAACATCCAAAGGGAGAGGTCACTGTAAATGGTAGCACTTTGATCTGGTAGTTCCATATACTAAATTAAAGGTATGTCACTTAATTCAACTGCAGCTGTTGTCTGCCTAGATGGCCTAAGGAAGAATGATCCATCAGATTTCTCTTTCATAATGAACAATCAGAGATTCAATTTCAGTACTGCAATGCAGCAGCACTGAGATTCACATTTTCTCATTTGCACGGTACTTGAATAATGTGAAAGAAATGTACAAAGTCCTCACACAAAGAACAATGAAATTCGATCTGATCATCAGGATTTTTAAACCCACGAGTTTCCCATAAATTCATAAAGGGGTACAATTCTTTCAGCTGTTTGGGGAAGTGAGGACCTATAGTATTAGTTAAAAAAACCAACACATTACAGTACATCTCATATAAATCACATCAATTGGGACCATACATTTAATATGACTTTTGAAAAGTATGAGTTATGTCAAACTTGCATCAAATATAAACTCTTGAACAGAATTTGGTCAGATGTACATCTTTGGCAATCATACGATTTATACAAATTAGACTTCTGCAAGTTTTATTGTATGCACTGACGCAACTTTTGTATGATTAAATACAGTAGTTAAAGGGCTGGGGAGGGGAAAGATGACCGAAAGCTGGCAAGAATTTTTGCCAGTAAAATATCACAGCATTTTGCTTACCTGTCCTAGTAAAATACCAGTTGTCCCATACTTCTCTTCTGCCTTCAGCTTCTTAAGATATCTCTCGCTGTACTCCCCAAGAACATAACTTCTTCCCATACTGAGATGTCCCTAGTGATCTGGTCCAGATCATGCACAAAGAAAGAAGTCTTCACTCTTCCTTTTTAAAAGAAACATCATATTTATAGCATTATTAAAAAAAATTCTCCCCGAGTCTACAACAACTAAATTAAAGGTATGTCTTTTACTTCACCCGCAGCTATCTTAATTAATCACAATATTCTCCACACAAGGACATTGCACTATGCCACGTTTAATACAATGCAACATGTATTTTTTGATTACTTATAGAAACGGAGCAGAATACTGCTGAGATCGAAAATTCAGTGAGAGGAGAAGTTTAGGAATGAACCCAATGCACCTAGCTCAGTTCATCATTTCACCAACGTGGAAAAGTACCAGAGAAAAGGCATTTCTCTATGGGAAGATAAGTTTGCATAACAAAAATACCAAAACAATATAATTGCTTATTCAAATATCTTTTACTTTGTATAAAGCATAATGTAGCCAAACTTACTTTGCAGCTATCCTAGATAATCTCTAATGCTATCATATAGGGCTATAAAACAAATCGTGGAAATTCCTAGGAATTATAGCTTATAAATGACATAAGGCACCCAGAAAACAACCAAACACTTTGTTGATCTTGCCCTGTGGACATGTTGAAACTTTTAAAAATAATAAGTAGCATTTCCAGCACCAAGCAAATTCATAATCCAGCTGCACCAGGTGTCTGACACTTTGCTGCTCCACAGAATGTTATGCCAATTAAAGTAAGCAGACAAAACTGAGGAATCTAGAAGTACGAATATTTACAAGCAAAATATGCTTTCTGAATCGTGGCTCCTGCCATCCTCTCAGCTGGAGGTATGCCCACCATGAATGCACCAGGAGAGGAGAGTAATCAGAGGGAGATAATATATTATAATCTCTGCATTTGATATTGTGCTTTATCATGTTGATGCAACATCTCAAAGTGCTTCACAGGACTTTTACTGTAAAGGGTAGTTACTGTATTCAAAAATAATAATTTGGTCACTCATTCCATGAATGTTTGTGGGACATTGCTGTGCGCAATTGGCTGTCATGTTCGCCCATAACATATACAATCAATTCACGTTACAGTATATTCTGTGAAGCACTTTGTGAGATCTCAAAGACGTGATAAGACCTATATCAAATGCAAGTGTTATTTATTATTAACACTGATCAAAGCTCCAATTCTATATTGTTTCACAAATAATGCAACTATATTAAATAAGAATCTAACCCAACTACAGAAAGAATTGAACACGTTGCACATTATAGAACAGATACGTCTGTAAGAGAAAAGTGCCTTGCCCCATACTTGCAGTAACACAAAGGAGTCTCTTTGGCCTGGAAATTGAAGTATCTTATGGGTGAAAGGGTGGAGGAGGAGGAGTCAGCATTGGCACCTTCACTAATTTAGCAGCACTTATTACGAATGGAAGGTGTAATCCATCGTAGTGAATTGTGAATCAAACAAGGACTGTTGCGAACTGCTTCGCTATGTTCCAACTGTTTTCGGTTTATTGCTATGGCGAAAACTTCCAGGTAAATTTATGTAATGTTTGATTAGCTGGTGGTTTGTGATGTCACCTGAACCCACTCAACTCACAGACACCCTGTGGTTGGTCATGAGTAGTTTTTAAGATTTTCCATTTTGGGTAGGGATTGAATTAATGTTAAATAGTTTGGTTTTGTTGTTGGCAGCACTAATCAACAAATCAGAAATATTGGGACCCTCGACGTAGTTTGCTCCTTTTGGTTTAAAGAGGAAGCTGCATCTACTCAAATGCCCCTTATAATTCTGAATGCGACAATTCTGTACACTTACCACTGACTCAAGTCACCCTTTGAGACCCACCGTTATCCTTCAAACCTGCTCACCACAGGCAGGTGGAAGGAGACATTTTACATTGTTATCGCACTGTGACATTATAAAGCTCAGCTCAGGTGACATCATGAATGGGAAGCACTGCGTAGGCTCCACTCATGATGTCACATGTAATTGGGGACATTTCTGCTCCCTGACCGATTGACTGAATGTAGCCGTAGGTAAAATAATCCTTGCGTTTGATATCAATGCTGAAACATCTTAAAAGGCTTCACAGGTAATTACTGTCCAACGTAGGGCGGCGTTGAACGACATTATATTTATGTAGCACTTTTCTGATCCAAAGTGCTGAACCCCCTCCCCCACTTTTCCTGGCTCTCAACACCAAATGCAAGAGAAAAATCTAATTATGGCACACGCTCCTCCCAATGACACAGGATGTTTCATTTCACATATAAATGGGCCGAATGTCCTTCTTCTATACTGCAAAAACAATTCTACACCCCCCGTGGAGCGTTTTTGAGATGTTTCAACAGCATGACAAGACGCGATATTAAATGAGGATTGTTATAGGGATTATTAAATATTTTAATGTACAAAGCACTCGAGAGAGGTTTACTTTACATGAAAGGCAGTAAGGTATTATTATGAAATGACCAACTGACCAACTTTGTGATCTCACTTGTGATATCCATTCCTATGCTGTGCCATCAGAAGGCGGACGCTATTCACAAACTGGGACCTTAAATATTGGCAATAAACTTGTGAAAAAGGATGGACAATCAAATGATAGCACATGCCCTCTTACCCAATGGCACAGGATTGTGGGGCTCGTGGTTCCCTTAAGTGACCATTTCACTTCGGGTGAATCATGGAATCAAACCTAATCACCGACCAAAACAGTCACAATCAATCACAGACAGACACAGACAATCAGACAGACACAAACAACACAGACACACACAATCACAGACACAGACAATCAGACAGACACAAACAACACAGACACACACAATCACAGACACACACAACACAGACACAAACAACACAGACACACACAATCAGACACACACAATCACAGACACACACAATCACAGACACACACAACACAGACACACACAATCACAGACACACACAATCACAGACACACACAACACAGACACACACAATCACAGACACACAACACAGACACACACAACACAGACACACACAATCACAGACACACACAATCACAGACACAAACAACACAGACACAAACAACACAGACACAAATAACACAGACACACACAATCACAGACACACACAATCACAGACACACACAATCACAGACACACACAATCACAGACACAAACAACACAGACACACACAATCACAGACACAAACAATCACAGACACAAACAACACAGACACACACAATCACAGACACACACAATCACAGACACAAACAACACAGACACACACAATCACAGACACACACAATCACAGACACACACAACACAGACACACACAATCACAGACACACAATCACAGACACACACAACACAGACACACACAATCACAGACACAAACAACACAGACACAAACAACACAGACACAAATAACACAGACACACACAACACAGACACAAACAACACAGACACACACAATCACAGACACACACAATCACAGACACACAATCACAGACACACACAACACAGACACAAACAATCACAGACAGAACACTATCAGACACCGACACACTCACAACCACAGCCACAACCAACCAGACAATCATAGACAGACATAAACAAACGCACGTGCACCGGGAGGCCTATCGGGGCCTGAACTGGTGCCAATCCCTCCACTGCATCCACCAACTCTAATCCGCCTCTTCTCCCCGCGGTCCCTGTCGCTGCTCTGTACTGTACAGCGGGTCTGTCTGTCTGTCTGTCTGCCCTCCCCCAGGGCTGTGGTGTCGGTGTGAGGCTCTTACCTCTCTGTCCGCTCGCAGCCCCTCTCTCCCCCACTCCCACTCTCTTCGCCTCCCGTCCCTCAGCCAATCAGCGCCGCACGGGCAGCGCGGATGACGTGTCGCTCAACTGCCTACTGCGTGCGCAGCCGAGACCCCACTCTCAACTGCCAAGGTCTCGAGCGCGGGTTTAAATTCAAACAGTGGCTCAACAGCCCCAGTAATACCCCAATACCCCCCCAGTAATACCCCAATACCCCCCCAGTAATAACCCCCCAGTAATACCCCAATACCCCCCCAGTAATACCCCAATACCCCCCCAGTAATACCCCAATACCCCCCCTGTAATACCCCAATACCCCCCCAGTAATACCCCAATACCCCCCCATGTAATACCCCAATACCCCCCCAGTAATACCCCAATACCCCCCCAGTAATACCCCAATACCCCCCCAGTAATACCCCCCCCGTAATACCCCAATATCCTCCAGTAATACCCCCCCAGTAATACCCCAATACCTCCCCAGTAATACCCCCCCAGTAATACCCCAATACCCCCCAGTAATACCCCAATACCCCCAGTAATACCCCAATACCCTCCAGTAATACCCCCCAGTAATACCCCAATACCTCCCCAGTAATACCCCCAGTAATACCCCAATACCCCCCCAGTAATACCCCACAGTAATACCCCAATACCACCCCAGTAATACCTCAATACCCCCCAGTAATACCCCTCACGGTAATACCCCCCCCCCCCCAGTAATACCCCAATACCCCCCACAGTAATATCCCCCAGTAATACCCCCCAGTAATACCCCAATACCCCCCCCAGTAATACCCCAATACCCCCCAGTAATACCCCCCCAGTAATACCCCAATACCCCCACAGTAATACCCCCCCAGTAATACCCCAATACCTCCCCAGTAATACCCCCCAGTAATACCCCAATACCCCCACAGTAATACCCCCCCAGTAATACCCCAATACCCCCCAGTAATACCTCAATACTCCCCCAGTAATACCCCTCGCGGTAATACCCCCCCCAGTAATACCCCAATACCACCCACAGTAATATGCCCCAGTAATACCCCCCCAGTAATACCCCAATACCCCCCAGTAATACCCCCCACAGTAATACACCCCCAGTAATACCCCAATACCCCCCAGTACTACCCCCCAGTAATACCCCAATACCCCCCACAGTAATACCCCCCCAGTAATACCCCAATACCCCACAGTAATACCCCAATACCCCCCACAGAAATACCCCAATACACCCCACAGTAATACCCCAATACCCCCACAGTAATACCCCAATACCCCCCACAGTAATACCCCAATACCCCCCACAGTAATACCCCAATATCCCTCACAGTAATACCCCAATACCCCACAATAATACCCCAATACCCCCCACAATAATAGCCCCCTCCCCCACAGTAATACCCCAATACCCCCCACAGTAATACCCCAATACCCCCCACAGTAATACCCCAATACCCCCTACAGTAATACCCCACAATAATACCCCAATACCCCCCACAGTAATACCCCAATACCTCCCACAATAATACCCCAATAGCCCCCACAGTAATACCCCAATACCTCTCCACAGCAAAACTCCAATAACCCCCGCAAAACACTTACAGAAATGATTGGTTTTAATATCTTTGATTTTTGATGCATCTACTTTTTGACGAAATGTTAAATGAAGTTCACGGAATACATCAATAATGAAAATTGGATTGAACGTTGTGATTTCTGGAGTTCTCGCTCGCTGTTATAACAGCAAATCCAATCTTTTTAAGATGGTAGTGGTAGATCGCCAGGTTAATTCCTGACGGAAATATGATTGTTTTAACCTATGACTCCAGACATTTTCTTTGGGTGTTCAGATCTTTTAGACGTGAGATGATTTTTTCCCCCTCAAGTTTCACAATGTTGACTTTGTCACAGCAGGATATCTCCAAACGACATAATGCATTTAGTACCCCTGCGAAGATTGCTCCCTCGTGCAGCCCACACAAACACTCCAGTGGAAGATTCTGTTCCAGAGCAGGACACAAAGGGGATCATTTTACATAAGACCTTGAAATGGTTATTTATTTTATAATTGATCTGCTATATCGCCAAACATTTTCACTTCGTCACAAAGCCAAAAGTTAAAATTTCCTCCGTGGCCGATTAAAGTATAACTCAGGTTTTGGATTTTTAATTTTGAATTAATACCGTTAAAACACGCTCCATACAAAAAAATGAAATCAGTATTTATCCACTAACTACAATCAATTCAGTTTACAATATATCCTATGAAGCGCTTTGAGACATCTCAACGACATGATCAGGCGCTATATCAAATGCAAGAATCAATATTCTTACTATTAATAATAAACACCGAAAGAACATCAGAAATGGTTATTCAACTCCAAGGTGAGGTTTTCTCTTGCTCCAGGCAAGCAGCGTCCTACTCTCCGCCTTTCCTCCGTGTGCACAGGCGTGTCTGGTGAAGCGTGTTTGTGAGAGGAGGGAGGACTGCATGCGTGCGTGCAGCTCTCCCACCATGTGTGCAGGCGAGAATTCCTAAATATAACTCTGTTCTTTACATTAGGTACTATCCGACCTTCACTCTCTCCCTTCCCCTACAATTTAAGTATGGAGCCCCATGAATTTTTGCTGTTGTATTTGAGAAAAAAGTCTGGTTTCTGTTGTTAGTTTCCTCACGATATCACCTCTGTTGCCACTTTGGCCTTTATTCATTTAAATATTTAAATTATTGAAAAAAAATCAGATCATTCCTTAGCAGATAAGGTCTGGTTTGGATCCTCGGTAAATGAGTTCAATTGTTGCTAATGAAATAACTTGCATTTAAGAATTGTGAGATTCTGGTACAGAACTAATCTCTCTCTACCTTAATCTAACGATGTGTAGCCATGTTTTTAACAGGTTAGCCCAAATTGGAGTACAGTAGTTGATGGTGTTGCAGGTAAACCACAAGTGTAGTGTAACAGCACAAGTGAACACAGCGTGTTTATTTGAAGTTTTCATATTTACATTAAGCATGTTCATAAAATGCAAAAGAAATTTACAGTGCATTTAATAATATAGAACCAGCATCAAAGCTAATAAAGTTCACAGTTACTTATCACAGAAACATATTAACAATCTGAAACACAGAAGAGACCAGGAATAACAAGATGCCAACAAACAGGAAAATTCAAGTGGTTTAGAGATAGGATGTGTTGCTATATCTTGTGAATTTATTTGAGTGAATGAATGAATTAAATTTACTTGAATACTGTGTTCATCACAGTAAGCAAATTGAAAGATAGACAATATAAAATGCTCAGATATTAAGCATTTCATGAAGTTAACAAAAATCCAATCCCATAATTTAGTTAGCAGATTAAATAGCTATTGTATTAGTGTCCACCTTTATAAGACCAGTGTTTAGGTCCACCTTTGTAAAATTAGTGCTTTTACACCAATACCCTCCATTGAAATTCCTAATAGTCAACCAGTTGTCCAATAGGAAAAAAGACCACATACATTAAAATAAAATCCAGTTCATATTATTTACTGAAGTCAAGACATCGTTCTGCTGCATAAATATAGTATACAAAATCAAATAACCTGAACCTGAAACTAGTTAACATGGCATGCAATAATGACAAGGATCCCACAACAGATCAAATTATATACAAGGAGTGTTATAAAAGTGATAATAAATATTCCTTGTTGCGTTTATCTGCCTCCGAATGCATAGAAATAAGGATCATCTGGGCGGTAGCCGTAAGCTGTAGCTGGGCGTCCAGGGATGCCAACTGGCTGGCCATACCCTTCAGCAGTCAGACTGAAACAGGAAAGAGAGTTAAACATGAATATCTAAAGGATAGAGTGTGAATGTCACAATCAGAGCTGTAGTTACAGCCAATACTACGTTTTACAAATTAACCTTTACAGGTGAACAATTTTCATTGAATTTATCTGAGAAAACAATTCCAATTTGATAGTTATGCTTCAGAGTGACTGAATTTGAAGCCCATTTTTATACACCCACGTTGAACAAAAATAAATAAGTACGGTGACTCCGGAGTGGTAGTGACCACATTACGGGTTGTAAAAAATGGGTTATTAATCAGGTATAATAAAGCCTTTTCCCAAATGTTTACCATGAGCCATTACAGCCCCGGGATTCATTACTGTGAAGCGCTCTGAGACGCCGTCTGGCATGGAGGGCGCTATATAAATCCAAGTTGTTGTTGTTACAGTGCGGGGACTTAGTAATAACCACTCATCAAAGCCACTACAGCACCATTACATTGTGCTTGCTCTGTGCATATTTTGATAATTGCAGGCTACTTCTCTCAGTTTACAAGAACACTCTCAATGGCTTAAACTGAATTCTGAAACCTGGGCTTCAGTCCAAACACTGATAGCTCGTAAAAAGGGTCAGAAACGCAAGAAATTAGGAAATCACTGTCCAGCTTTAATACATCTTAAGGATACGATAGCTGCCAAAGGAAATGTAAATGCCAGATTGGTACAAGAGGAGGCACTCTGTGGAGTTAGGGGACATGGGTGAGAAAAAACATTCTGCACTTAATCTAACTCAAGAGATCCCTTTGCTTCCCTGACCATATTTCACACTTATGTAAAAGTGGGAAAGTGTTGGGAGTAATTTCCTTTGCATTCAATATTTCCTTTGGTATCTATCGATGAAGAATGAGTTAGAGAGTATACTCTAAAGGGAACCAAAATACCAAATCAATATTTTATCGTGCATGCCATAAAAAGTAGACAGGCATTTAAAAGGAACTTAATACAAGGCAATTTCTGCATTTTTTTTCATTGGTTATTTACAAAATTAAAAGCGTCTGAATTTGATTAGTGCATTAGTCTAAACTGCATTTTGGTCACTATCTCATGCACAGCGTTCAATCCTTTACTCGAAAACAGAGTCTAAGTACAAGTGCTCTGGGTCTGTGGTGTTGATGGTGATATTACCTGCAGGAAAAGATGCCAGTAATTAAAGTTCCAAGCAAGATCCACTGAGGGAAAAATTCTTCCCTTGAATTTATTAGTGGGACATGCAATCTAGACAAAATAGCCCACCTGATATTGTGGTTACTAGGAAGCACTGTTACAGGAAGGAGGAAAAATAGCATGGTAAGGAACAAAGAAGTCACCGTTATTTAATGGATTTCACTACAGGACAGCAGCGCATCCTATATAGTGAAGAGCACTTGGTCGGAGATTGTTCTTGCATACAACCAACCAAATGTTGTGTTTCTTGGCAAACAGAATCATAGAATCCTACAACACAGAAGGAGGCCATTCGGCCCATCGTGCCTGTGCCTGTGAAAGAGCTACCCATCTTGAAGAATCCTGTAGCTCAGTGGTTAGAGCACTCGCCTCGCAAGCGAGAGACCTGGGTTCGATTCGTGGCAAGGCGAAACCTTAGACAAGTTTCCTTACTTCAAAGGCCTGATAATCCCTCAAGAAAAGAAAATAATAATAAAATTGATAACTTCAATCCATGACTGTTTGTGGGATACTGCTGTTCGCAACTGACTGCCGCATTTCGCCCACAAATATAGTCAATTCACTTTACAGTATATTTTGTGAAGCGCTTTGAGACGTCTAGAAGACGTGAAAAGCGCTATATTAAATGCAAGAATTATTATTTATTATTAAATCATTCCCACTTCCCCGCTTATTCCCCATAGCTTTGCAATTTTTTTTCTTTTCAAGTATATATTCAATTTCTTTTGAAAGTTATTATTGAATCTACTTTCACCACCCTTTCAGGTATTGCATTCCAGATAAAAACTAATAATCCTTGCATTTGATATAGTGCCTTATCATGTTTTTTAGACTTCTCAAAGAGCTTCACAGTATATACTGTAAAATGAATTGACTACATATTTTGTGGGTGAAACTTAACAACTCACCGTGTAAAAAAAATTCTCATCTCCCCGTTGTTTTTTTTGCCAATCACCTTAAATCTGTGCGCTCTGGTTACCAACCCACCCACCAGTAACAATGTAGATAATAGCCTACTTGTCTAATCTATCTGAAACTGTCACAAATGCAGATGATTTCTGGAACTTGAATATCATTTCAATTACAGGAAAGAAAAACAGCTTGTGTTTATGGTGTCTTAACATGTGGAAATGGTTCAAAGTAATTCTCAGGTAATTGTTGTTGAATGCAATGACTTTTAGCAATCACACTACCTAAATTTATTGCAAAAGGTATGGATTCAGAATCACATTGACAGCAGTCCTCTTTGAGCTACAAAAATAGTGTTGAAAATTGGCAGAAATGTGACCAGCGAAAAGTCACAAAAAGTTTAGTGACGTTCACACAGTCACTAAGCATTTAGAAAAGTAATAATATTCTTCTGTCACTGTTACTGTCCCATCACTGAAACCTCTGTATTACCTTTCCGTAAAGTACATTGAGTCGCAACTATCTAAATCACAGCCATGGAACTAATTGCAGGAATTATTCCTGCAAACAAAATAGGGCTCACACATTGACATCTGCACACCAACATCTCACTGAACATATATCCATCCTTTGTGAGGGACCACAATATAATCTAGCTCTCTGACTGCACCTTCCAACTCTTACTTGGAATAGTGCTCCCAATTAAGCCAAACTGACACTGCCACATTGAAAGCTGAAGCAAATGATTAAGTTTCCATTCTCATAGCTTTTAAAATAACAATCTTTGAATAAGCTAGTAATTTTAAATTGAACGTCGAAGGATTTCATTTGGAAGCGTATGTGTATACCCTACTGCAGTTCAATTCTTGCCCACTTGATGGTGCTTGTTGCACATTGGTGGTTTGAGAGGATCTGCAGGTTTCAGAATGCAAACGAGCACACGTAGGATTGCTTTATTACGCTGAACTGTATATGTGAACAGAACATTCTAAAGTCATGAAAGCATGGGATACGCCAAAATAAAAATCTCCTTGATTCTTTTTTCCCCCCGACAAATGCGAAATTTAACTTCTGCGTAACAACTTGGCAATTTAATAGTATCACAAAACACAAAGAGTTCCAACAACGCGGAAAAGTATCAACTAAGGGTAAAGCACCTAGCTATTAGTTGAAAAATGCCCAAAATACATTGGGGGCGGCGGCAAAGAAATGCATGGCTTAATATTTCAACAGTTGTGGTCCACAGCAGTGGGCTACAAGACTATCCTTTCAACCCTAGGGCCTCGATTTGAATACAGCAGACTATTGGGATGAAATTGTACACTCTCCATTAGCAGTAAGGTCCTCAGTGAAATAATGTTCTTGTATCTTAAACTGAGTTTATGAAACAAATTTTGAAGGGTCCATCAAGGCTCCACAGATTAAGCACAGTTTCCCCAGCTGTGGACCTTACCAAACCCGTTCAATCTCCCGAGGGACGTAACTTACCACAGCTGAAATTTGAAGCTAAAAATGTATTTGGTTCTCTCTTTCTCCTCCCTTCTCTGCTGGATATTCAAGTGTAATGCCGAGCACAGTCATCTGAGTGGGTGCATTCCTCAGGTGACTTATCACATTTGCCCACAAAATATACAGTCAATTTACTTTACAGTATATTCCGCAAAACACTTTGAGACGTCACAACAACGTGATAAGGCGCTATATCAAATGCAAGGAGTATTATTATATTATTATAGTTGAACTGTATCCAAGTCTCTACCATCCTTTTTGGTTACCTGGATATCTGCCAAAGCTACCCTGTGGCTATCGGGAAACACGTGCAAATGATTTTCATAGGCTCAGCCTCCAATGCCTCCTTCATGCTGGTCAAGGGAGCAGAAATACATGAGTTTGAAGTTAATACACTATTGACCTGACAAAATGTGGTTATTATCATTGTTACTGGGAATGATAATTTATCCTATTTAACAATAATAAAGATCTTTTTACTGGAACCGAACAAGGACATTTCAACAAATGCATTAATCCAGGCAAAACCCAAGTGACAGATAAAGAATAAAGATAGATTTCTGCTCAGTTTTGTTTAGTAAAGGTCTGTTTTTCTATTAAGAAGTTTCCATCATTCAAAAAGTAATGACGAATAACAAATGAAGACAGAAAGCCATGATGATTCATCACTTGTGAAGTTTCAAAACTAAGAATATTATTTCCAAGAATGAAGGAACAGTATGCTAACCGCTGTTCTTGCTTGGGAATAAGGGGAAGGTGATGAGCTGGAGGAGGTAGTGTGTGTTCTAAACTGGGTCTATTATAACCTGAGGCATTATTAATAGTTGCCAGCCTGTCTGGCTCATCAATGAGACTTGGAAACTCAAAGCCTTAACAGGAAGGGTGGTCCCAACTGGTCAATCACTGTGAAACTCACCAGTGCATTGTTACTGTATGTTATGTAGTTACAGGCAAAAAACACTGGCCATTTGTACAGATGAGCTGTGTAAATCTTTTTTTACTCCTTCCCATCCACTTTAGTGTAGCAATCTTAATTGAATGTAGTCTGTTGTGGGCAAAGAGTTAAATCTTATTCAAGCACACCCAACCTGAAGTCCAATCGTGACTTCAAACTATATTCTCAACGAGCAACGATTCAGGATATGAAGTGTTTTACCACTAGGCAGTCATTCAACTGATTAATTAAATCATTTCCAGTCGTCATTTATAACTGCTGCTTTTTTTTTTGAGCGCACAGAATTATAATTTTTCCGAGTGCCTTGCCAATCCTGTCAGATGGAATTCCATTCCACAGAAATGAAAGCCCTTTGGGCTATGCAAGTGGCTTGGGTGCTTGATCCCTATCCCATCAAAGCTGACAGCTTTTTCTTAAAATTGGCTTGCAATCCTTGCAAATCGCTCAGCAAATGTCAGATTTCAGATCAGATCCTTTGTTAAAAATTGCAAGAATTAATTTGTTTTTTTAGACTTTGTCCAAGTCTCTGTATCATCTGTCAAGGTTCAGATCCTGAAATACTATATAGCCATTTTCTTGAAATTTTACAAACTCTATCCGAGACTCCTTTTAAAACAGGCCACAGCTCTCTTGATGGTTTTTTACAGTTCTAGGTTAAAACTATTAACTATTTTTTCTGCACTGGACAGAGAGGGAAAAAATCAATTGAAATTAATTTTAGATGTTTGAAACTGAGTGGCTGAAGCTGGCTATGAACGCTATTTACTCAGATAAGCGGGAGTTTATCTGTAACGTTCACACTTTCCTAACTCATGAGTCAGCTCCTGGCTCAGGCACATCAAAGAGACACTTGATTCTCAATGAGAGGACGTCTGCTAATTTCAGGATTGTGTACAGCTCAAGTCTACCAGCCACAGAGCAGAGGCAAACAATCCAGACAAGTAAATAGCTCAATCAAGTTTACAGCAGTAACTTTAATGAACTTTTTCAGCCAGTGTTAACATTTAGGGCTTTTCTCTTCTACCGCCTGCTCAAATTTTGCGAGATTACAATTTTTGTCAGCGATGTACCATAAATCTATTTTTAGGCAGCCCTCTCTCTAGATTCCTCCCACTCAACATATAAACACTGCATATTGTATGTAAGTAATCATACTATCAAGTCTGAGTTACTGTGGCTCCAGGCAGGACAAAATATTGTTCACTTCCACCGTATTGCTTTCTATTGTACTTCTGATGATCACAAAAGCAATGAATTCTGCAATGACAGATACCATAATATTTAAAAGAAATACTAAATCATAATGAATTAGGTTCCTAAGATGCACCGATATTTTGAGGCATCTCTGTACTGCTGATAGCAATGTGTACGCACTCTGTTCTTGCTAATTGAGTTAGAGCTTGCATGAATGGTCAATCTATTTCTTAAACTCTTCAAATGTAGAAATACAAAGGAACACTGTGTGACCACTTTCGGTCTGTCCTAAACCACAAGCAAAAATAATGACAGCATATAAACCTAGACTTTAAACAAAACTAGGTTTTTACCATAGTAAGCCGAGTTTTCCTTCCAGGAAGTTTCTGGGGTTTTACTCATTCACTAAACCACGTCTTTGATCTGCCTTGCCTGTCACTTCTCAGGTTACAGTCCTTTCAAAATGCAGTAAATATCAAGTGGTTAGCTGGTAATTCCATTTGATTTTTAAAAAAAATTCCTTTCAAATGATCACATGCTGTTCAGGGCACCACTGCCAGCTGTAGATTTCCTTTTCAAAAGCGGCTACGATTCTTGTAGCAACATATTTCCTCCCCTCCCCACCCCCTTCGCCCCCGTACTCTTGAATCTGCTTCAAATCTCATCTGGGAGAAATACAAGCTAAAACTGCGAATTACCCAAAGAGGGAAGAACACCTTCCAGTTAATCGGTCTGCCCTGTTGAGTGTTCTGTGCCTATTGCAGTAAACACACTGTTTTGCAGTATTAAGATGATTAAATTCCCCCTTCCCCCCGTTAAAGGCCCTTGATGGGTAAGAAATCAAAAGAGTAATGTGCGACTGAGTTGCATTTATTCCTTTCCGCTGGTGACTCGCGAAGGCGTCTGTGCTATTTTGATAGTCCTTCAAAAAAAATGTCACAGTAAATATATGACCCAGACCAACATAGCATTACTAACTGAAAATTATCAGCTATGTTAAAAATTTCAAATTTCTCTGCTGCTACTTTAACAAAATGCACTGACCCTCTGGAACGTCCTACCTCAATATCTCTTCTTAGCTCCTTCAGGTTTCATTATTAAAGTTTCAAGTTTAGCCTGGAAAAAATTCTGCTGTAAAAAGTATCACATCTCCAGTACGCTTCTGTTAAGAACATCTCCATTCTCAATCCCTGGTTAGATGCTTTTCACAGATGAGAATTCCTTGGTCTTAGCAGCACAGGAGATAGATACCATTGAAATTAAGTTCTCATTTTAAAAAAAGGTGAGAGAAACTGAGAGTGCGAATTGAGAAAATAAGTGATAGGTAATATATGTAAAATATTATTATTGATTGTTTTGTCCTTGGGATTTTAATGGATTATACTACTACTAATAATAATCCTTACATTTGGTATCACATCGTTGACATGTCTCAAAGTGCTTCACAGTGCCCAGTCAGTTACTATAAAGTGAATTGACTGTGTATTTTGTAGGGGTTAAGAGGGACAGTAATAAACCATCCTGATGGTTAAGTTCACTGAAATAATGTTTTCTTCAATGTCATGCTGCACGTGCTGAAATGTACACAACAGGTCAGCCCATAGAGACCAGAGTTCTGTAGACCTGCCAGCAGCCTAGGGGTGATTCACATTTATGCATGACACCCGATTTAGATTCCAAGTAACAATCTTTTTAAAATCAAATAATTTCTGCTTTGAAGCAATATCTAAAAGATTTTTTTTTGGCGTGGGGGTGGGTGGGGGGGAAAGGAGAAAGAAAGAGAATTAAGAGAATGGGAAATTGCATAGCGTCAATATTAATACTCTGACAATGTCTCAACAGCACTGAATACAACGAGTTCAATTTTACTTGTCACCTACGTGTTACCTACGAATATGCAGTACACGGCCCTGCAAAAATTAATCATCAGCAGCTTAATACCTCTGCTAAGCCAGGAAAATCTTGGCAACATATGCCTTTTCCTAAAATATCAAACTAGCTCATATCCTTACCTCCCTCCAGAGCACTTAATAGTCACATTCAATTTATATGCAACTGTTGAACAAAGGAGAAATGCCAAATGTTTTAAGAGCTTGTATTCTTTTTGGGTGCCTTCCTCGGCTATAAATCGAACAATTAAAAAACGACAGTGCATGATATACTTTTTTTTAAATTGTTCATGTTCAAAATAAATCTTCTGCCACTTGGACAAAAATTGCTTGCAATATAGCGGATTAATTTTACATACTCAGAAAGCAAGATTGAGGTCAATTTCTGTGGCATGAATGAAATGCTCTTGTTTAAAAATGTTAGGAATAATCAACTTTTGCCAGTGCATTACTCATATTAAACACTAAAACTGTACTTTTGTTTCTGAGTAACAAACATTAAGCACAGTTCCTCTGATATAAAGTACATGAACCATCCAGGTCACCTTTTCAAATGCCGGCATTCTATTCCTTCTCACAAGTTTACTTCAACAAAGTGAGTGTAAAAAAGTGACATTAAAAACTATGGCCCATTAAAGTCTATTAGTTGCAGTACCAACATTAACATTTAATTTATAGGATAGTGCTATAATTTATAGGTTTTGTTTGAAAGGATTATTGTTATTGTTAATTCACCCACAATATACAGCCAATTCACTTTACGATATATCCTGTGAAGTGCTTTGAGAAGTCTCGAAGACATGATAAAGCGCTTCCCGAGCAGGGTGAAAAGTGGGGAAAGTTTCCGTACTCTGTTCACCTAGAGGTAAGTAGAAACCCAATTGTTAGTCAATTGGCGGATCAGTTTTCTGGGGGAAATAATCCCTTCAAAACAAAAAATACAAATATATATACTGTATAATAATAATTTGGTCACTCAATCCACGACTGTTTGTGGGACACTGCTGTACGCAATTGGCTGCCATGTTTCACCTACAAAATATACAGTCAATTCACTTTACAGTATATTCTGTGAAGCACTTTGAGACGTCTAGAAGATGTGATAAGGCGCTTTATCAAATGCAAGGATTATTATTATTTTATTAACTCCAAGGTTTTTTTAATTAAAATAAAGTTTAATATGAAAGGCTGTACTGCAGATTTCTTTATCTAGATAGGTTTCACTCAACCTCCTTATATTTGGTCCTGAGTGGTTACATTCTTGAGAGAAAATTAAGTATTGGTTATACGACCTAACAAAAATGAAACATATTTAATATTGTCGGCACACATGGGGCAAAATGCCTTACACCTTTACTGCTCATTCTTCCAGCGGTAAACAAATGAAAGCATTCTCAAAGCTAACTTCACTCGTCTAATAATAAGAAGTAGCAGTACATTAATGAGGACTGTTGATGCGAGTTGTCACTGAACTCAGCAAGACTTGCATTCAGTGCCATGAGCTCAAAACAAACAGTTTTACTGTAGCACTCCAGCATAATGTTTGCTGTCTTACCTACAGCAATTTTGATTCTGCCAATGTTCTCTCTCCCACACTCCTGAAGACACAGACTCATGCTGATGTCTGTGTCTTCAGGACACAGAAGACTCATGCTGATGTACCGTTCCATTAGCACAATCCAGTCTGTTGCCCAAGGGACCATTTGCCTCAAACGAATCTGGACATTAAGTGTCAGCCAAGCTGATTGACTTTAGAGGGTATCAAAGCCAAATCTAATCTTGTTTTTACCCACTCTCCATACAAATACACTTCCCTACAACAATAATAGACTACCGCTGATTCGGTTGAGATCAGCTGAGGACATGATAGGAATCAAACTTGTAACCTTTCTGGTCTTTATTGGTTTAGTGAACACCAGTGGTACCAATTTGCTAGTCAGTAAACAAAACTGGAAACCATATTAAGTTAGTGCACCTAAAGTTCCAAAAAGCCCTGTGACGTACCAAATGAGATTGATCCAAATAAATGCTTGTGAATTTCAATGTTGAGACACGGATGCGGATGACTTCAATACAAATCAAAGCTAAGGCACATCATGCTGTCACATGATGCCCCAGAATAAGCTTCTAAATAATAGTTCCTGTCAATATACATCAAATGCGGGGGCAGAAAAAATGAGCTAGTGGATTTACACTTCAAAGCAGTAGAATTCTTGATCTAAAAAGAACAAGCTCTGCATAAGGTGAAATGCGATGGTTTGGGAATTGAGTTCTAATATATTAAATACACAAACACTTATGTTTGAAAAGGCATTTGGATCATTTCTTCAGTCTGTACAGTACTTGGTGATGCTCAGTCCTGGAACACTGAACGCATGAACATGATCTAGCAATGCAACCCAGCCCGAAGGCACTGACACTGATACTGTAGAGTACACCACCAGGAAGTGATGACTCACTCAAAAGGTTAAACATCTGATGAACCTAGTGCATCATTTTGTAATGTGAATATTTTGATTAATATCACCACAACTTTTTTAAAAAAGTTATAATTAATGATCCACCAGAGACTCCCAACAAACTAATATGTATTTGTTTCTTTTTTCGCTGCATCAACCTCAGCTGAAGTTCGGCAGCGAGGGAAAGGGAAAAGAAACCAGCCAACAAGTTGTTCCATTTGAAGCAAATATCCAGTTAACTCATCTTACAAAAAACTCTCGTACCTAATTCTAACCCTATCTTGGCCCAAATAAACATTTGGTATGTTTGCACTGTCCTGACCTACCCCAGCACAGATAACTATTCCTGTTAAAATTCACCTTTCCATATTTACTCCTACGCTTCAGATACTGATCCCCTGCTTCACTGAGCTGGTCAGGAACCTAGACATCTTGTTTGACCCTCAGCTGTCCTTTACCTGCCCTTGCCCCAAATCCCTTAATACCCTGACCTAACAAATATTTATCTACCTCCATCTTTCTGCTGCGTATCTTGAGTTAGGGAGAAGTGGTGTTTTTTTTTTACATGTATTTTTCTTCTCCAAATTTATCCCTTGTCCTGAATGTGTTTGTCTCCTTTTTCCTTTTTAGAGGGGTGTGATTCCATGGATGCAGATTCTCAGCATGAGCTCGCTCAAGTGACCATTGATGGGTACTGAAGGATTTAAAGGCTCAATCTTCAAATGAGGTATGAGATGCCCATTTCACACTAAGGTTTGAAGCCATCAAAGCTTCAGATGATTGTTATGGTGGCGATGGAGTCCTGTAGCTCAGTGGTTAAAGCACTCGCTTTGCAAGTGAGAGACCTGAGTTCAATTCCAGGCAGAGGGCGAAACCTTGGGCAAGTTTCCTTACTCCACACAGAGCCTAATAATAATCCCTCCAAAAAAACAAAACAATAATAAATTGGTCATTTTCAATCCATGACTGTTTGTGGGACATTGCTGTGCGCAATTGGCTGCCGCGTTCGCCTACAAATATAGAGTCAATTCACTTTACAGTATATTCTGTGAAACGCTTTGAGACGTCGAGAAGACGTGAAAAGCGCTATATCAAATGCAAGGATTATTATTATTATTATGGTTGCACAAAAGGGGTGACTGTGCTCCATGGACTTTGAAGTGGCAGAGCCCACATTTCTCCCTATACACAAGAGTGGCTTAGGCTAGTGGGTGTTATCAGCTTAGTGAAGCTACTTGACAGCAGGGACAGTAATGGACATGTCTTATGGTGAGAAGGTGGCAAGGCATTTTATTCCAGCATTAGGTTTATCAAGCAAGGCACTGGTCCAGGACAGTATTGTCCAAATTTTTCGCTACTTAATAATAATAGCAACAGTTCCCTTCAGTTAAGTATATGGGTAAAAGCTAGGTTTCCTCCAACTAATCTCCTGCACCTCTCCACAAATGGTGCTAACCATATAACTACCTAGTACAAGTGGCAAAGCCAGTGACTCACATCTTATCACAATAACCGAGTCCATTTGTCTAAATTCCTATTCGAGCACTCCAAGAAGCTAACCTGAGTGAAGGGTGCTATATAAATGAAAGTTATTGTTGGAATAATTTTAGCAGCAGTCAACACAAAGTTTATTTGTGGGGAAATGATCCTTCATTGTTTGGATGTGACTTCACCAAATGAAGGAGAGCACAGCTACAGAGACATACCAAGCCCACCATCTGTAACTGTAATGGGAACAAAACTCTGCTTATGCAACTTTTCAGCAAGTGATTGTAAGATGTCTAACCAGAACGAGTCAATTATCTCGATGTAGTAACCCGGTTGATGTAAAATCATCAACAAGACTTAAATCAATATTATGTGCAGATTAAAGTGTGCGAAAGCTTGACGATTTTTGTTCTTGGTGTCGTGTTTAATAACCTAAAAACAGCAGCAGAAGCAGACACTTCTCCCACAGGGTTAGCTGTACAAACAGAACAAATTGAAGTGAGAAGCTATTAGATTTCTCTTGTAAAGGAAGCTAAATTAGAAAATTGTGAGCTGCATGCAGCTTATTTCTGTTGCAATAATTTGCCAAGTTTTAAAAATTCTGTCTGAAAATACTTTACCCAAACTCACATTTAGCATGAGGAAACTCAGCCTAATAACCATGCCTATGGTTTCACACGTTCGTGTTAGGGGACATCTAGCATTTGCAGATGTTAATGCTTCAAATGCACTAAACACGTCAGGAAACATTTGCAGATCTGGGTTCAAAAGAATCATTCCTGATGGCAATTTAACAACAATTATGCTTCAAAACGCAGGACTGACAGCTTTATTTCTGGCATTTTCACACCTAGTCCATTCTTGCTCAAGACATTTCTACAGAACGTTCCTGGCAATGGTTACTTTTATTGCACTCGTCGTTTAACTGGTTCTCAACTTGACTGTGCACATGGTAATCTATTCAAGCAACTCCGAAATGTGGGGGGCATCTGGGGGGTGCTTGGCCTGTTTATGCATTAGAGGGTCAGTGGATTAACCACTGTATATCCCATTCTCACATTGCTGGTGCCAACAGCTGGGAGGTGTGGAAGTGCAGTCCAGGAAGATGAGTCTTTAAATTTCTCTTCCCTCTCTGCGGACAAGCACCACTCATTGTTGGCCTTTATGTCAAGGCTAAAGGCAGGGAGTCAGATTAAGGCTAACATTTTCAATTGGATCTTGAAAGCCAATAGTATTATAGATAATGTCACAAGGAAATTCGGACCACAGAAAAATAAACCAAGAGACTAACAGTGGAGGTGAGTGGAGCTATGGGCCATGAGAAATACTGCTAAAAGGTAAGAGTATCTTTAGATCTGTGCTAGCAGATACAGGATAACCTCTGCCCCATTACAAACTCCAACAATTAATTCCATAAAAGTGAACTTCACAGTTTCTTTCAGCCAAATGATTTTCCACATATGGAAAGCCATAACCATTTCAAACTTTATGTCATCAAGTCCAACCAAAGCTTCAATTGCTACCCTTTTAGCACTTACTGTCAGTACTATAGTCACTGAGTAATCTCAGGTCCTAAGCAATAACAGCAGATTGGAAACAAAGAGATTGTACTTGAAGTATCAAACCTTTCAACAATTACACCTGGAGAATAAACTGCCAGCAATCTAAACAAGCACAACTTTTAGTCATTGCCTTTCGAAGCCGTCACTGATCATAATTGGACGCTTTCCAGCAACAGCACATGCATTGTTTAAACCTCTCTGGGTTGAAAAAATTGAAAGAAAANTAGCATTTTGAAGGAGTTATAGCCGTTACTTTTGACATAATGCTTCAGTGCTGCGTTAAAAGTTGACTAAAATCATATTCAACAGCAAAAGTATAGGATAATTGGAAAATTAATTTACATCAATATGACTTCTATTAAGCCGTAGTATAAATCACAGTGAGTAATCATACCTGCTAAAGGGATGCTGTCCAACAAGGTCACCGTTTTGCAAATGGAAGTCATTAAAGAAATCTGGACTAACTGCTCCATCAGGGGGTAACAGCCCATCTATGTATAAACAAACACACAACAAAAGCTCAACACTGATCAGATCTGACTTTTTTTTAAGAAAAAACAGCCTTTTAAAACTGGCTTATATGTTGTTGGTTATACATTGCATCTGAAATAACATACAGTACATTCATCCATTACACTGGTTGCCATGGACACTTATAATTGAACAGATTGCACAATTTGAGCAACAAAATAGCCTCTTGGGAGTGACGTCTGATGTCAAACAAGAATTTTGGGGGTGTCTCCAACACTGTTTTGGGTGGGTATCAGTAGGTGAATTTCTTTAAGGGGCCTAAGAAGGATTGTCTGTCTCCCCAACTTTCCATCCTGCAAATAACTTGCTGGCAAATCGACAGATACTTTATTTTCAGAGTGACAATAGCCCTTTAAATACCCCCAGCCCAGTGCCTATCTGACACTGTTAAGCACTAAGACACATCCTCTCGATGTGAAAAGCACTGCATAAATGTAAACTGTATTGTAAAACTCAAATGAAAATTATAAACCAAGATTTTTTTTTCTAATTTCAGGTTATTGGTTCTTTCAGTAAAACTGAGCTCTTGCAGAATTGAGGGTCTGTAGAAAGAAATACAGGATAACCCCATTATAATGCACCTCACGTAAAAATCAAGTGGATTGTGGCCGCCAGCATTTCCTTACCTGAAAATAAAAATGTGCACCACGGCTGATGTTTGGGATGTCAAGTTGCTGCCTATGTGATTTTCTAAATAATGGCAACGCGCAGGAAGTCTCACCAACATGGCAGGAAGTGATGACAGTGGATCCCAGATGATCTGGCAGTCGGCCACTTTATGGCACCCCTTTATAAACTTGGGGTCTGGGATATAAAGGAGGTTACCCTGTTTCTTTATTCAATGGCCCAACAGCCTGATCATCAAATCAAAATTGTGGTTGCAGCTTCTGAATCTGCATCCAATATTATTAAAATTTTTGAGCTATTTCACCTCATAATTCTTTTAAATAAGGTGCCCTTTAGTTTTTAACTGAGGCCCACATATCATGCAGTAAGGCTAATGCTACGACGAGGAAGCCCACAGCGGATGCAAACACTCTCAATTATGGGCTGCGCCTATTTTCTTTGGCCACAAGAAACATGGCAAGTAAAGGATAAGAGAAAACAGCAAAGAATCCAGTATCAGTTGTCTTTATATTGATTAAAGTTTCTCACGCCACAAAGTGTTGCTACATTGATACGGTAAGTTTTTAAATATGAAAATCAATCAGCAAAAGGAGTAGGATTTGAACCATGATCAAGGATGGGGTTTAGATTACTCCAGGCGCCTTCCCTTCCCAACAGTCTAACATCCATGTTAACTTGGATGTCTTTTGCCTGATTCATCAAATCCTAATGACTCAGCTTCCTGTTTTATGATGCTTTATCCTTGTGAGACCATGTCTCAAATGGACTGACTGTTTGAATAACTGGAGACTCTTTTTCTTTGAACTTGGCCAAAAGAGACAGATGCAGTTGTGGTCCAGTAAAAAGGATTTCTTGCTTATGGGAGCAACGTAACTGCAATGTATTCCAATAGTAGGAAGAAAAAAACACTGAAAACGTGGAGGCAAAACACAGAGCTATGAGCTCTGAAAAGGGATTATCTCCAGTGATTTCCCTCATCGATCTGCCAACTTTACTAACCAGCAGCATGATGAAGATCTACCCCACCATCCCCATAGCTGAGGAAGAAAATTCAAAGGATCCCATTGATTTGAAAAAGGATCTCACCAGCAGCAAAACTTTCAACCACAAAACAATTAAATCTTTTTAATATGCCCTACTTTGTTTAAACAGTGTGTACTGATGATAATTGGGGGAAATTAGCTGGGATGAGTTACTCATATTGCCAAGCAATTTGAGGAAGCTAACCAGTGAAATTACAGGTTTGGTCAAAGATCCTCAGTTAGGTGATCATATCTCGGCTGGTTCTAATTCAGCTCAGGGCTTAGCAATTATTCTGCCAAGAAACTTCTCTCAGTAAGTTTTTTTTTTACTCATTTTAACATATACAATTTATGATCTTCTCTTTAAATCCAATTCATAAGATTAGAAAATAAGTATTGCTGGACGAAAGAAGACCAAGGTCCATCCAGTTCGCTTTCCTGGCAGTTGCATGCATGTCATATCCCAACCTATATATTGCATATGTCCCAAACTATATACTGTTTATGCCTCAGTAATTTTGAGTAAATTTATATGATTCAGAATTACAAGCTATAACCATATGGTTGCTGGTCAACAACAATTGACATTTATAAAAGCGTCTTTCGTGTCAAAGCTAACCAGGAGCTCGAGTTGCGGCGGTGGGGGGGGGAGGAATGTGACTAAAAGTGCGAAAAGAACGTGAGCACAGATTTTGGGGGGACATGAATTGCTGAGTGGAGTGAGCAGCTAGTTTCCAGGAGGTCGCAGAGGTAGGGTGGGGTGAGGCCATGGTGGGATTGAACCCTGGGCAAGGATCATCCAAGCTAATCATGCTTAGCACAGGGTGCAGTGAAGAGAAATTATAGGCAAAGTTTCCTCACCTGCATTATAAAACAGGTCGGGCCGTTCAAGAATGTCTCCTTCATGGATGAATGTCTCGATCCCATCATCACCGTATATATAGGGCTCGCTTTCATCCATCTGGCGGTTCTCAACCATTTCCAGCCACTGAGAGTTGTGCCAACGAAACTTCTCGCTTTGAATTTTTTTGGCCCATTCTTCATCATATTCCTGTCAAAGTTGCAAGCATGTTAGACGGTCTGACGAATGAGGTGGGAATCCTCAGACAGTGGACTGACATACCACATCCTGCAGGGAAAACTTCCTCCCAGCAGACTGTCTACGTAAACACAAACACTTAACCTCTTGAACCTTCCAGGAATGTAATGAGCTTGGGTATCTCATGATCTGCACTGCAACTTTATTAAGAACGAATCAGGTTTCATACAGTTTCATTTGGCAGAATTGTTCACCATTTGTTCTCCTAAAAAAGACTCCCAGTCCTATTTGGCTTCATTTTTAAAATATAAATCAAACGAACAGGGTCTGAAGGCCAATACTTTAGAGAACTCACTAATCATTACTTTGCCTCTTTTCTACCCCAAGTGCAAATTATCTTTCTTCCAATATTCCCTGCCCTCAGTTCAACTCTACTAGACATGCCACTATGCTACAAAGTACTGCACAGCCTGACAATAGTAAAATATGTGAAACAAAAGGCAAAATATTGCAGATGCTAGAAATCGTAAATAAAAACAGAAGTTGCTGGGAACACTCAGCAGGTCAGGCAGCATCAATGGAGAGAACAAAGTGAGTTAACGTTTCAGGTCAATGAACTTTCGTCAGAACTCCATAACAATAGTAAAATATGCGAATTTCAGCAACTTTTCATCAATTAGCAAAACCAACTCTTGTGAACCGTCATACTTAATATAAATCAAACGAACAGGGTCTGAAAGCCAATACTTTAGAGAACTCACTAATCATTACTTTGCCTCTTTTCTATATGAACTGCTTTCAGGGAAAAAAAATCTTTACTAAAAAGAAAAAGGATTTAACCGAGCTCACTGCGTGTTGTATTAACCTATCTTAAGGTTTTTTTTCTTGATTTATAGGAGTCAATACTGGGCGCATTGTGCATACTGTCAAAACCCAAATGGAGATGTGAATTAAGCAAATATATCTGGAGTCTAAATAGGTAACTCACTAACAAAGACACAATTTTGCACTATACTTAACAGAAGTCACAAGATCACAGCACTGGCTTCAATAAGGAAGGTCCTTGGTCCATTTGATCTCATCCTTCCAGAACACCTGGCGCTGTCTTCCTACCACAGCAGGCAGTTGTTTTTCATTTCAAATATGCCTTTATGGGCATTTGTGACATCAATACTGTAACTTTATTGCTCATTCGCACCACCTTTGCACACCATGGGACAAGGCAGCTATACCCCTCAGTCTGCAGGATGCTCTGGGAGTCTAAATGGTCCAACCAACATGGGACCATTTTCACAATACCCTACCATGCACACAACAATTAAAGATCAATAAAAAAAAAGTTCAGTTTAGCGGGATTTGGGAAAAAACCTGCAACTACTCCTCGATCAAGAACGCCAAACCCATTTTAACCAGCTAGTCAAGTCTCTGATGGCATTCAGTAAGATAAGAAAAAAATGCAGAGCTGTGACGGGTTCAGAAGTGCTTTGAATAGGAATGAAAAATGGTATGAAATTAATGCAACTATTTAAAAAACAAAAGTGGCTTCAAAATTTCAAATTCTCCCTGAAATACAAATGACTAGAGATTTGTAATGTGCAGATTACTCAATTTAAGGTGTAGTGGGAGAATGAATAAAGGTATACCCTTACATGTGGGTGAGTTAACCAACCAACTGGGAGAACCAAATGACTGGAATTGCAATCCACTGCAACTCTTTTTAGCTGGAATCAAGTGCCCATTGCTTCCTGCACAATATAAGGGCAACCCCAGACAGTTATACATCTCTAGATATTCTAACAAGTAGCCAACAGCATAAGATTCACCAATTCGACTGTTAAAACCTCAGTGTCCCAGGATAGCTCAATACTCTACTTGCTGTGTTTACTCACAGAAACTTGTGTAAATTTCTGTAAGTCTGAAATTCTGAAAAATGCAGTACTTAAAAAAAAAATACTCCAGAGAATCAGGAGCATAAAGACCTCGACAGATCTAGCAGGTAAAAACCATAAATTTGTATATAATGGTTTTGAGCACAGCACTGGAAAAAACAACATAAGTTTAAAAAGCAAAAGGCACTGGAACAATATACTAGTTAGACTGGACATTCTCTTTTGGAATAAACTGACATATCTTTGTACAAGTTTTGGCAATTAAGCATTATGGACACAGCAATAAATGCCAGAGTGCTCTTGCAAAGAAGCAGCCTTTCCCTACATGAGGTGCACTTATGTTGTGTCCAGCTAAATGATGAGCTGATTGCTTCAAAGCTAAAAGCACGCCACACTAAACGTGAAATGCTGCATCACCATTGAGGCTATGAGTTTGTACAGCTACTGCCATTGTTTAGAGATGGCATGATCTTTGGATATGGATTTCTGGCATATCTCACAAGAAACAAGTTTTTCAAAAAGTTTCTCCCAAAATATTATCCTTTGAGGTTGGAACTGAGGAGGGTGAGGTATGGGAATACCTATTCTGCAAATCAACTCTCCTTCTCCTGGTCAGTTTGAAGGATTTCTTCCTGAGTACTCATATTAACCTGGATGATCAAACAAAGTCTCTGTTAAAATTTTTGCCGGAACTTGTATAAGACAAGGGCATTTTTAATTAGTGAGGCACTTAAGATAATGGACATGGCTGTTATTGGCAGTTAGTCAAGTTTCCTGTCTTATAAATAAATTGATGCTCACTCAGCATGTGGTTGTTCAGCAGTCAAAATACAACGCAAAAATCATTAAATCAGACAAAAGACCAAGCATACACATAATGGCGTTACTGGGGAATAGGTTGGTCGGTTAGAGGCATGATAGCCAGAATAATAGGATGCAAAGTGAGTGCTTTGGGACGACTGTTTATTGTGTGGGAAAGCAAAGTCTTGCCACTTATGAGACTCCAAAAATAGTCTCAGAAAGGGAAGGTGATTTTTCCAAGAATGTCTGCTTGCTCCTGACGTGAAAGGTGCTATATAAATGCAATTTGTGTTGTTGTTTAGCACAGAAAAACATAATTAATCAAGCAAAATTCACCTTTATCTGCAGTAATAAGTTTTGTTCTGTATTCCAAACCCTGAAAGCAAGACATGAAATTTGTCTCAAAGAGCCCACAAGACCTTCTTGTACAAGTCTTCCTCAGGTAGTCAACATTATTTCTCACCAGCATGTGGCTCGGCTTGGTTCTAGGTCATCTTAGTACATATAAAAGTAGCTTATATAAATTATATGAATAGTCTTTGCTCTTGAAATGCAACAGCGTCAAAACAGGTGGAGATTTGCATAGGGATTCACACTAGCAACCCTAACAAGGAATTGGTACTACATCATGGCCTACTTCCGGGTACCCACCACCTGAAACTTCAGAGGTGAAATGTGACTTACTAAACTTAGCAAAAAGATTCTTCACTCGTTATTAGTAAATCCTATGGTGAACTGCCTCTATTTTAACTCCAGCAATTGTACTTTTGGTAGCAATAATCCACTTTTGTGCGTATATATAATGTACATATGGAAGAAAAAAATAATGCTTATATTTGGTATAGTGCCTTTTACATCTGGAGAACAACTCAAAGCTCTTCACAAGATATACTGTTTTTTGGGGCCAATTTGCCATTACTAATTTGTATAACTACTATTCCATAGTGCAGCACATGGGGAAATATTCTTAAAAGACACAGTAGGAAGGACTGTGTGGTTTCCAGACAAAGAGTCTTGAAGGAGCTGATATTGAGGAGTTTTATTAGGTTGTATGCCTTAGCTTTTCTTTAAATGTCGTATTCTAAGGTACATAAAAATACAGATTCTCTTGTTTTATGGAAGAAAACAATTCTATTTGTTAATTAAACCTATTCAGAAGTGAATATCAAGTAAAGGGAGGAAGAGAATATAATATTTTCAGCAGCAGAAACAACTTTCTGAACACCAGCCTCTATGTGTGGTTACAATTTTCTTTCTTGTTGGATTTCATTCAATATAAATTTATATTTACACAGTGCTTTTCACGTCAGAAAGGCTTCCCATATCACTCGATACTGCTGGCTGGGCACTGAGCTGGGGGTCGGAGTCAAGGGAGGTAGGAAATTGTTTTGGATCCAATTTAAAACCTCATAAAGCTATTGGTTATAGACCTAAAACAAACACTTTAAAGCCCTGAGATACAAGAGAGTCCTCATCAACCACAACAAATGATATGTATATAGTGCCTTTGACGTTGGGAGGACGTCCCAAGGCGCTGAGAGTCTAAAGAGTCTATCTAGAATTGAGAGCTAGCTTGACTTGGATGAGCAGATGTTAATTACAGATAGCCAGCTCGCAAGCGGCTGCAACCCATCACTGGAGGAAGGAAGCTACAAACATGCCTGCTTCAAAAATGTCAACTCTTGACAGTGAAGTAGCAGGCACGAAAAGATAAAATTCAGCAATGATTTGTGCTTTTCAGATAAAGCAGTGAGGATCTTTTTCGGAGGGAAATAGTTCTGCATATTTTCACTCGCATATAAAGGAGGAAAAATTATCCAGTTAGTTACTGAATCAAAATAAGGGGAATTAATAATAATCCTTATAATAATAAATAATAATCCTTTCATTTGATATAGCGGCTTATCACGTCGTCGAGACGTCCAAAAGCCCTTCACAGGATATATTGTAAATTTAATTGACTGTGTATTTTGTGGGTGAAAACACACATGAGCAAATTAATACTCGAACAAATCCACAGCTTCGTAGAGAAGTCAGGACAGGGAATGGGTTTGCAGTTCCAAAGGAATCATCACTCACCAGCACAATTAGGGTAGGCCAAACGGCAACACGAGTCAGGCACTAATACTCTGCCACATCTGTTATGATAATCGTAAACTTTCTGTATTGTTTTTGTCTGTTTCCTCTCTCCAACACCTCTGTCTTCACGTCACTGGTTTGAATCATACCTATCTGATTAACATGTTGTAATACAGACAAAATGCCCCCCCTCTGCTTCTCCTCTATATCAACTGATGAGAAACAGGTCTTTCTTTTGCTTTCTTACATCTGGAGTTCAGTACACTTGAGGTAAGGGGAATTGTATTCCCACATCAACAAAACACTTGAGTACATACAGCTAACCCAATTCAATCTATTTCAGCAAATGATAAAAATGATAATCATAATTCAAACATCTAACCTCATTAATGGTTGGCAGTGCTTCCACAACAAAATGACAAATGTTTTGTGCAAACATTCTGTGACCACGAGGGTCATTGTATGAATCAAAAGGAGAAATTAACAAACTCTAGCCGCTGAGTCTGAGAGCTGGCTGAGAACTGGATACTGGTCAACCACACCACTCTATGGCTCAGAAGGCTCGTTACACCAAGCCATCTATATTTTAGCATCAAAAATTATTATAATAAACCTTGCATTTGCGTTGCACCATATATTGTTGAAATGTCTCAAAGCGCTTCAGAGTTTTTCCGTAAAATGTGAACTTGTGGGTGAAGGCTGCAGCTAATTTGCACACAGCAATTTCACACAAGCAGCCAGAACAATTATTTTTATCTGAGGGGTTGCTCGAATAGTACCATGGGATGTTTAAAAAGCATCTGAACAGGCAGACGAGACCTCGGTTTAACATCTCATCAGAAGGATGACACCTCTGACAATGCAGTGCTCGCTTCTCCAAGACTGCATTGAGGTGTCAGCATAGACTATGAGCTCAATGCATCTTGCGTTAAAATTAAAAGTAATGTTTCTGGAAATGTGAAGGATTTAGGGCATTATTTGATATTCCTGGAAATTAAATGGATGCAGGGCCATTAGATGTTGACATAGCCACATGGAAAGAATATTTTGGAATGCTGGATGGCTAGGCAAGATAGATCAATGCTGTACTTCTGCCTGAAACCAATACCCTATTATTAAAGTTGCCTTTAACCACAAATGACTGCTTTGTGTGACAAATGTACAACTGGGTTGAATGTCTAAACATTTTAGTTTTGGTTCACTATGCAATAGAATTATTCACTGTTGGGGGCAGGGTTAGCTGAGGGTGGATCTAAAGGTAAGTCTGAGCAGGCACATAATTGGCGAGAGGCAAGAATTCTGCCTCTAACAAAAACAGACCAGAGGACTTAAGGGGGGAATTCCTGCTGTTCCTTAATAATCTAAAGCTTTCGCTCCTCTTGATAAAAAGAACATGTTGGTATTTAGTTTGATCTCTCTAAGTTGAACGGGTTGCTCGCAACTCCGCACAGCAACAATGCGGCCTTGTCAGCTCATTTTCACCATGTGAGATCGAACGGTTTGAAACGGAAAAGCGGCACATTGCTTCAGTGACAAAGAGCAATCAAGTGGTTGAAATTGAAGCTGGAATTTTCAGCTGGCTGCCCAACTTGATGAATGCTGCCAACTAACGTTTACATTTCTTCGAAGGGAGGGAATAGATATCCTGGAATCAGATGCGTCACATACATAGTGTTGATTCAAGCGAACCAGATTTGACATTCGAGGAAAATAAAATGAAACCAAAGTTAATGACTGGTCACGGACATGTTAAAACAGAAAAGGAGAAAAGACTATGTCTTTTGTTCAGTTTGTTCCTAAGTTAGTAATTCCCAATCTAGGAATGTCTGATTCCCTGATTGACAATCAAAACCCCTGATTGTCCAGGGCCCTGGGATGTCTTTCCGACGTGAAGGGTGCTACACAAGTATAATTTTTTGTTGTTGTTTTCTGGCTGAATCCAATATTTCTACACTTCACAATCTATTAAATAACTACTGTAGTTCCTCAACTCATAGGACATAGTTGTATTGCTCAGCGACCCAGTCAGTAAATACAGCACCAATGATTTCTAAACTATTTCTGCATTGAAAATATATAACATATCAAACATGTATGCACATTTAAACATGTAGCATTTTAAAATCAATATTTCGAATGAACATTTCATTGTGGTTTGACTTTTGTGACTATCTAACTACTGTACTTCATGCATTGCTGAAATCAAGTCCAGGGACATTAATTTTTAGTCACTCCAAAACAGTATGATAGTGTATTTAGTATTATTTGATAAGGGAAAGTAAATTCATCAAAAAGAAAGCACCCTGTTATCAGAGCAGTATTTTTCCAAAGTTTGATTTTTGATACTGTTTCGTTAGTAATCTTGGTTTGCTCTCAAGTATACTGCTCAAGCAAATCAAAACACAGAAATACCAATAACATTGCAGAATGTTTCTGTAACTAAATTATCTGCTGGAAAGAAGCCAGTCTCAATTAACATACAGGCGTTTGCATTCAGTAAAAACCATCCTAGAGATTGGCAAATTATCCAGGATTTGGAATGAAACAGCAAATTTTCTATCGGATGTTAATTGAGAAAAAAAATGGAAAAATTAACATGCAACAAACTACATTTACTGTAGGAATGGGGGAGGAGGCAAGAGATCTGAACCAGCCTATCAAGGGCAATATTAAATATATAATGCAGCATAATTAGCAAGAATTTAGTTAGAAATTGACACTTATACTAAATGTCAGTGATACAGACTACTGATTTACTGAAATAAACACAAAAGTCGCTGGGAACACTCAGTAGCTTAGGCAGCATCTATGGAGAGAGGAAACTGAGTTAATGTTTCAGGTGGATGACCTTTTGTCAGAACTGGGGACTGTTGGAAGTGGGGGATCTGCACCTGAAGTATTTTGCCTTTTGTTGATTGCTTTATTTACAAGATGTGATCGTTCCACCTAGAGTTTAGCCTGTTTCTTCATTCTGCTGGCTTCATTCAATCTTGGAATTCTTCCCATACATTTTTTAAGGAGGTTATGTACAATTTGCAGCAATCCTCAAAATTTGCCTTTGTTAATCTCACAAATTAAGGTCAGCTATGAAGCACCCTCAGAAATGAATACTCCACCAAACACCACTTTTGCGAGAGGGGTAATAAGGGAAGGAAAACAAACTGCTAACAGAAATGGAGTTCTTTGATCCACAAACCACAGTTTGTGAATCTCAAAAAATATTCTATTTTTGCCCAGATTAAATAGGTCCTTCTTTCACAGCAGGTCTGGTCCTAGTTTACAAATCCATGCAACTATTTCATTTATTCTAAACACACAACAAAATGTGAAATGAGTAAAGCCTTACTGCAATGATGTCCAATGTATTGTCACAGACTTTCCGTATCTCTGCATTCTTGTCATGCATCAGGTCAATCAAGTAGGCTGGAGCCTCTGTAAGCAGTATGTTAAGGGAGAGCAATGTGCTGTCAGTGCATTTCCCCTTCATTAAACAAAGGACTATTGGGAGTAAAACCCTGAGTTTTATTACCAGGTGCATGCTGCAGTAACTGTCCCATAATACAGAATAAAATGTAATACAAGAAAAGTTGACAGACAAAGCTCCAGTAGTCTTACAACTTCAAGAGTGCTATAATGGAGAACCTTGTAAGTGAGTGAGTACTGGGAATATCAGACTTTCCTTCGCTACTTCATTTTCTTCCTGGACACATTGGAGCTGAAGTACAAGATTTTATGGTCAATCTTTTCTCATAGTTTGCCCCCTTTATCTCATTTCTGGAAAAAATAACTACTTATGACAAAGAAGTTGTTTAAAATTGAAATGAAACACATAAGGTAACCCTCTAGGTACAGCATTAGCCTCACATACTGATTCACACCAATGATTCCCATCAATTCCTGATCTTATCAATCTTTTCCTATACAATAGCCAGGCATTTCTCCATAGGTAAAAGGAAATATTATGTAGCCTTCCACAGAACAGACTTTATATCACAATGAACTTCATCTATGTTCTGCAGACCAGATGTTTGAAGGCCACATGTACAACTACTAAAGCACCCTGCCTATATGTATTACATGCATATAGAAACCAATTTTTAAAACTGCCAAGGTAAAACAATAAGAATTTGTATGTATGTATATATTATGTTATGTTATGATAACGTGGCATAGCATTTTTACAATGGTGAAGTTGGACGCCAAGCAAAGAAGGGGCAGGCGAGGTGACTGGATGAGCAATTAAAGAGGCAAATTTTAAGTTTTTTGGGGGGTCGGATGGGTGTCTGACACATGCAGAAACCCATCACCAAGCTTAAGAGTATCTAAACCAAACTGAGAATTCCATGCATCCAACTTCTACATGGAAATTGCTGAGATATTTGTTGGAATGGAATGTGCACTCTCTCCCTGGAGGGATACATCCTGCTGACCTGATTCCAGAAAATATTCAGCGCAGGTTAGCAAGAGCCAAAGTTTGGTGATGTTGAGGTACTGCTGGAGTCTAACCAGCAAAAACCTCATAGCTTGCCATTGCGAGTACTGTTTGGCAAGATATCCCGCTCTTTGTCCAGCGAGATTTTAAAGTGGGATTCAAAGTTAGAGATGAGGCAAGGCAGAGGGATACAGGCATGGAGTTCCAGAGGTTGGGGTCTAATTATTAAAAGCTCAGCCACCGATGCTGGTGTGGAGGGTGTGGGGGATACACAGCAGGACAAGTACAATGCAGAAATAGTATAAGGAACCCGAGTGAGTTTTAAATGGAAAATAATCTGAGTGAAATAGGGATTTGAATCAATTTTGACCTTTTCTTCCACTTCAGATTAGGTCTTTTATAAAGAACTTACCAGTAGATTCCCCAAACACTACTTAGGAAATGGTATGATCACTAAAGTATATGAGTGAACTCCCCCTCCTCACTCCAAACATCTGGAATATCTGAAATAATGTATCCACTACACTTAAAATTCACTCACAAGGATGGTCCCAACGTCCACAGATAGTGGAAAGTTAAACTAAACTTTAGAGAAAACCCAACCTCTGAAAGAGGGATAAGGAATGAATTCTTCAGGCTCTCTAATTAGACAGTCTTCAGGTTTTGGTCTAACAGGTGGGACAAGATAGCGAATGAAGGTAATCTATAAGTGATTTGTATTTAAAGCTTCCAATGGAACAAAAATCAAGGAAAATCAGCTGCTGGAAATATCCTTGAGATGTGAGTCAATTTCCCACTTCCATGGTTGCGGTAAGCATACTCAGGTAGGTAGTGTTAATTTGTCCTTACAGATGGGTATGATCAAGCATTTCTGTCAAGAAGATAAATGCTTCAGAAATCAGAAGCTAGTGCGTGTACGTAGACAGACAGACAGACAGACAGACAGACAGACAGACAGACAGACAGACAGACAGACAGACAGACAGACAGACAGACAGAGCGAGTGCACGGACATCAGTGCAGAATGGGCATCTTGGAAACTCATATAAGAATACATAACCTACAGTTTTTGACAGTAAATAAACAGCTGAAAGCACAACAGGAGACAGCAGACAGAGCTTCTAAATTTATATTTCTCTTTTGGTGAAATACCTATTGGCAGGGGATTACATGGAATTCTGTTAATACAATTTGAAGTAACTGAGAGGCCACACTTTTGCACAGGCGAAAATCTAACATTGCCATTAAAAAACAGAAATTCCTGAAATTCTTATGCAAAAAAAGGTTAAGATTGTGTCTAAATAAATCCCTTTTTTTTAAAAAACAAGATCATGGGCCACACATCTACCCCCACCCCACCCCCCACCCATCTCCTTGGTTTTATTAATGGGCTAAGTTGATATTTAATATAATCTAACTATAATGAACAATTTCAAAATAATCATGTTCAGTCACTGTTTAATTGAAGCATTTGCCTGGTGTATTAACTAAATACATATGTATTCCTTTCATCATTATTGTATATTCATCTGTAAGAAATTAACTTGAAAATATGTTATTAACTTCTACAGTGTTTCTTTCTCTCTGTGAATATTAACAGGACATTTAAATAAATTGAAGCATTTTTTAAAATGAAAAAAAACTACAAAATGCTCGAAATCTGAAATAATTAAATAGAAAAACGTGGAGCTGTGCAGCAGACCTCATCAGGATTAGAAAGATCAATGCTCTTAAGTTTGAGCCTTCATCAGAATTAGAACTGGGCCGGAAAACCTTTTATATTGTTTATAGGATTAGAAGCACAAGTAAAAAGAATTAGCATCTAATGGTGGCTTATCACAGTGCCGAATGTACTCAGATAATTGCTGTCAAGTGTAGTGACTGCTATTTGTAGGCAACCATTTGCCGTTTGGTGAACCATAGACATTTACAGGACAGAAGGCCAGCCAAGAAGTGAATGATTCTAAAATGTTGAATGCTATGTATGGTAAGACATCCACTGGTCCATTGTGTCTCTGCTGGCTCTTTTAAAGAGCAACCTTGCAGTATTGGTGAATGCCTAAGTCATCAGGAATGTCCCCTCTCTGAAAAGTGGAGTTTGTAATCTCCATCTTAACAGGCAGACAGAATGTCCAAAAGTTGGGGCAAGTCAAGAAAACGAACAATAGGAAGAAGCCAAAACATTCAAATCCATTGATATACCACCTTACGTTGCCATCGGAAGAGGCAGCTGATGGCTCATTCACATACTTTAGAACTAACAGGGTTTAAACAAAAATATAACGACAATTTTTACATTTGATATAGCACCTTTCATGTTGGGTGGACACCTCAAAGTGCTTCACAGAATATAGTGCAAAGTGGAATGACTTTGTGGCTTTTAGAGTTGTTGAAAGCACCAGCCAATTTGTACACAACAATGTCCCACAAACAGCCGGGAAGTGCAAAATTGTTATATATAAGACGTCCATTGGTCTTAAATGCCAGCTTCAGTAAAAACCTGTTGTAATAGGGTGATCTAGGGGTCCATGAAATCCCAAGCGACTTTATAATGGGGCTAAATTGCCTGCCATCGCTTGGTGACGTAACTGATCATGCGACATGCAAGGTTACCGTGCAGAGCCAAGAAGCTCCACTTTGAAGCACGACATCATGCTTGAAGCACTATGCCCGATGGAGCCAAGCGGTTTTCTGCACTTATCTTGTGATTGTTTTTGAGAACTGCTGTGAATTTCTACATCCCAATTTATCTAAGGTTTCAATTTAACGGTTGTACATACTCCTTTCTCTGGCAAATCAATGTAGGCTTGTACATGTAAATGTACATGTACATGTAAACAGAATGGGGAGAGGGAATCCCAGTCAGTCAATGTCATGAAAAGGATACGGGTTTCCTTTATAATCACATCTCTGGTAGCTTGGTGGAAAACCATCTGGTAGAAGACGTACACAATCTGGCAAACAAACTCGTCATCCTCTTGTTTAGCTGTGGAGAAGAGGGGGAGAGATAAAACTAACCAAAAAGGATTAAGATTTGTAAAACGATATTCAACATCATAAGCATAATAATAATCCTTGCATTCGATATAGCGCCTTATTATGTTGTTTAGACATCTCATAGCTCTTCACAAAATAAAGTGGATTCACTGTGTATTTTGTGGACAAAAAGCAGCAGTCAATAGCAACATCCATAACATGGTTTCTGGGAGTACTGTATGTGAAAACAGAGACTGTGTTATAATGAGGGAACTTTATAATACATTTTGTCTAGCAGTTTACACTGTTCTGTGTAGTTAGTCTTTGGTTAGGATCCTGAGACCATTATGTTTAAATGTCCTGTCAACAAAATACTCAACAGTCTAAATGTGCAGAAACCTCAAAAAGATCTAGCAATTTTGTTTTGAAAGTAGTCCATTCGAACAGAGTTGAGAATATAAAAGAGGGGAAAGAATTATGGTGAACACCTTAATGCCTGGTTAGGATCTGATCTCACAATGAAATAACAGATGTTACACATCTGCCCTCCAATTTTATTCTCAATAGTGTTTTCAACTCAATTGTTAAAGGTGAGGAGAGACAGTCACTGAATGAGACAGCTGAAGTATGAGCGGTCTAGCATTCTTCATGCAACTTTCTATTTTAACCTGCCTGACGATCACTGTCCACTCGGAATCATAAGTTAGATGCATAGGATAATTCTACAATGATACAATAAAAGCACCTTTTACTCTCAGTTGTGAAGAAATCAAGTTGCAGAATAGTTCTTAAAACAATTTAACACAAGAAACTGTGCTGCAAATAATTTACTTTAAAATCATAAAATATTAATTCTTCCAGCGATCATCAAATAGTTAATTCCGAAGTATTATTGATGTGGAATAAAGAGATGGTATGCATGAGAGGGGAAGGGTAGAAATTCCATGAACCTTATAATTATTCAGTGCTCTTTGTAGTTTCCAAAAGACATGGCTATTCTAAGTTGCAACCGCTGGAAAAATAATAACCTTCGTGTATATTTTGTTTTGAATCACAGAAAAGTTGAGAATCAAGCTACATTAAAACATGTTTATTTCTGAAACGCTGAACACAACAGAGTGAAAGCCTATGTAAATGGCAAAGGCTGGCAGTTCAGTGCGATGCTATGAAAAGAGCAACAAAAACAGTCATTTTGTGCACAGCAAAGTCCCACAAAGAAACATGAGGTGAATGACTAATTTATCCAGAGGATTGTTGGCCAGCAAACCGTGAGAAACTCCCTTCTCCATTTGCTCCCACCCAAGCTTGGACTCCCAGTCAGTTGTGAGAAGTGCTTTGACATTTCCTCCCAGTGAGAAAGTCGCTATATAAATGTAAATAGTTTTTTNCTCCAAATAATGCCAGGGGATCGTTAGCATCAATCTAAACATGCAGATAATAGTCACAAATTGGTTAAGTGATGCCAACGTTAGATTTTCAAAGCCTGTAGTTTGCAGGAGGAAAGGAAAACAGAGGGCCGTATAGAATTCCAGGTCATGTGGTCCTGAGAAAAAAATGAATGAGAAGACTGTGTGAGGAGTTTTGATAGTTACAGTGGGGATTTAAGAGTGTGCAATACAATGTATTTCAAGGATAGGACAAGAAGAAAAATTCAGAATAGCAATGAGCGTAGTGGTATCACCAAACAAAGACTAGAAGAGGAACAGAGAACAGATGCCTATTCTTGTATCCTGTAAGAGCCAAAAAGATCCTCCACAAACATGGATCTATTTCCAGATCTTAAAATTGTGGAAAATGGTTTAATTCAATTTTAATTTGGAAACCAGATTCTACAGTTCTCGAAACAGAACACTTTCTAAATTAAGACTGAATTTAAGAATCTTCTGCAATTTCTCTTCATTTCTCAAATTTTAATGGTTTTACAGACTAAGACTAGGTGGAATTTCAGGTCTAGAGAAAGGAGAGAAGAGAAGGGACAAAAGGTTGGCAATAAGTAGTGCTATATTTTGTCCACAAAATACAGTCATTGCACTTTACAATATGTCCTGTGAAGCGCTTTGAGATGTCTCGATGTGTGATAAGGCACTATATCAAATGCAAGTATTATTATAATTAATAAAAATCCTTGCATTGATTTAGTATCTCACTTCATCGTCAACACGTCTCAAAGCACAACATGGGACTTAGTGTGAAGTGTACTGACTGCGTATCTACAGGAAATACAGCAGCCAACATGTGCACAATAATAATGCAGTTAAGCAGCCATGAAGTGAACAACTAATACTATCTAGGGGATTGTTGCCTGGACACTGGGAAAAACTCCCTTTCTTTTCGAATAGTGTCATGTGATCTTAAATGTTCATGTGAACAGGCAGATATGACCTCAGCTTAGCATCGCATCCAAAAGACAGATATAATTACAGTATAACATTTGAAGGAAGAAACTTTAGGTTAGCACTGCAGCCAATTTGTATTTTGTGTGAAGACCCGTAATCTGCTTTCCATATTCACAACGCGCCCTGTTCCAATTAGTGCAGATAATGGGCTCTTTGCATTATTAAGTTTCAATTTATTGAAATGACCTTCATCCAATTGTAACTACATTCAACTTTCCAAATATATTAATGGTACAAGTCCTCTCACTGTCTACTGAAAGGACTTCTAAACCACCAGAGGGAGTAGTTCAATCTAATGGAAAGATTAATTCAGCATTGCTTTTTAGCACTCCACACTCTGTACGTTTCATCACCCTCTGACTACTTTCAGATTTATACATTTCCTTGAAGGATTGCAACCTATTAGGGACTTGAAAATACTCCAAATAATCCCCAGTTATTTTCACAAGTTCTGCTTCTTCATGTGTTCAATGCATTTGTGATCAGACATCTGTGAGGAATTACATATTTCACACTTTGCTTCCTTAGATCACATCACACGACATGTGGTGTGGTTCTGAGCCATGTAGATCAGAAAGTGCCCATGATTGATCCTTGGCAAATGTTGAGAGATAGGTGATCTCAGTCTGGATGGTGTGGAGTATTACCACTGGCACCAGCATCCCTGGGCTGGGGAAGGGTGGGGGTGGCGGAGGCTAGAAGAGGAGAAATCAGCTGATTCTTGCCCCTGATCCCTCACTTCAGTGACGCCCGCTAGAATGTGTGCACGTGGACATGATCAGGTGAATTTAAGAAACAGCTTGGTGCTACAAAGAGAAGACAGTAAGAGCTGGTATTCTGAGTAATACAAAGAATGAGAATAAGAACTACCAGTGATAGATATTGAATCCGAAAATGATTTATTCGGTTGCTATAACGTAGATCAGGGTGGTCTAACTGGCGACCCGCTGGCGGATTTCATCCGCCCGCGCGCCCCACCCCTCCTTCATTTCATCTGACCACCCATTCCCTCCATAATTCGTAAATGTTATGTTATGTTTCTGGAAGGGAAACACAAAAATATCACTCATGCGGCCCACGGACATTTGTTAAATTGGGCATCCAGCCCTCAGCAGCCAAAAGGTTGGATCACCCTGACATAGGTAATGGACAGACCATTGCTCTGTTGCAGATTGGTAAATCAAGACAAAGGCTTTCCAAAAGGAAGTCAGACTTGTCCCTAAAACAATCTGAAGAGCAAAACTCCATACCTGCCCTGGCTAAAATAAAATCCACCTCAATGATAGGATCCACCAAAGCACCTTTTACCCAAGTATTTGCTATTCTTTACCTTGTCTGTTGCTTGTCTGCTTTGCTGATCGACCAGTTTACCTTTCCCTGTCCAACTGTATGCTTAACAGATTTTTCCTTCAATAAGTGGAGCCACTGAACCATGTAAGTCCTGTCTGCCTATTGAGTGGGCGAAAAAGATCCCAGGGCACTATTTGAAAAGAGAAGAGAGTTTCTCCTGCTGTCGTGGCCAACAATCCCCCAAATAAAGAAAAAATGATCATTCACTCCATGGCTGATTGATTGTTCGACATTTTTGTGTGCAATTGGCTGCGCATTTCGCCCACAAAAGACAGTAAATCCTGTGAAATGCTTTGAGAGGTCTTGATGACGTGATAAGGCCTACATCAAATGCAAGGATTATTATTATTATAAACTGTGTTGCTGCACTTACATCAGTGCTAACTTTCTCAACACAAAGACAATGAGCATACCAAGCCACGCTATTCATCTCGTACTCATTTAGGGCTACTCACAAAACACCACCGCAGGCACTACAGCTGTACTCTATAAAAACATGCTTTAATAGTGAGACACTTCCTGTTTGTAAGTATTGTGACAATGATCATTTTGCATTAGCTGACAAGTTGCACTGATCTTAGCTCGCTTTTAAGACAAAACAAAAAGCACAAAATGGCACTTCACTTATCACTGCAGCCTGCAATTAAACTGCAAGTTCAAAGCATGTGAAAAAAACGCTAAAACTTTTGCGCTTCAAAGGATCATTGCCAAATGTGTGAGGCAGATACTAAATGTACCAACAAAAAGGATGGTGGAAGGTAAGCCCTGACTTGAATCAACACCCGGGCATTTTGCCAAGCTACAGAAGTATCTATCTACACACACTCACAGCAACATTTTGTTCATGTTTAGCTAAGGAATGTGGCCACAGAATACTGGCAACTCTTGCACAACACCACAGAAAAATACCTAAAAGGTCACTCACAAATGGTGCGCAATATAACAGTGGTGAGAAAAGTCAAGACATAGTGTTTGTGCCATTCAATACCATGTTGCTTTATTATAGGAAAGAAAGCAACACAAATCTTGTCAAATTCCCTCAATCGTCATGCAAAAGGCTTGTAATGAATGTAATGATACTGTATGACTATATCCATTTAAGGAGTTCTCATACCCCAAGAAGTGATTGCTTGTGTGCCTGAACTTAGCCACATTTTTGACAAAGTATCACATTGCTACTTACCTTGAAACATAGTTCAGCCCATTTCTACTGCAGGAAAACTTCCTTTCTACTCTTTTGAAGTTTTTCCCTCCTCCTTTTAAGTTGCATTTATACCTTCCTGAAAACCCGATAAGATTTATATCCAGAACTCCAATAACTGACAGCTTCAAACTTTACACCAGGGCTTCGCTTTGACTTTTTATTCCTTTGTACTCTAATCACAAAATGCTGATACCTGTGATTTTGTAACGATCAAACTGATTTCACTGCAAATCATGACAAGTACTTAAAAATAAGTGAGTAAATTAGGACGTGGCATAAGTGTATATGTGTGTGCATGTTGGGGGGTGGTGGGGGGGAGTTAGTAAAGAGGGTAGCTAGAGAGCATTTATTCTGAATGCAGATCTAACTTAATCCTTTGGTGCTGTAGCGATTGTTGTATAATTGCCTCCAGAAACTTATATGAGTAAGTACAGTGCAGCTAACTTTATACCAGATGTTTTTGATGGAGAGTTAATAGTTTGTTTGGCTGGAAAGTGTCTTGACCAATATGTGATGCAATACAGATATGAAAGATTATCTGATTACATTTCATCTTAGTTTGACATTTATAGCTTGGAGAGTACATTTCTGGACACTTGTGCCCAATTAAACCCATAATCATACACACTAACCACAAATGGTGGTAGACATCCTTACCATTTAGAAGTTCAATGAGAGCCGGGATAATTCCTGATTTGGCTAACATTGCAGCACATGAATCGTCCATTGACACGGTGCCAATCATTATCACCACTTCCAGGACTAGGTCATCTTCTGTCACACCTGATTGATCAGGTATAAAAGCTGTTACAATACACAACAAACCACATGCGTTAATACATTTTATATTGATATTTTGTATTTCAGTTGTTCTGTCAAAAAAAAACTTACGCTTGGCTTCATAAAATGTAATTTGATGTTTTTTTACTTGTGCCTCACACCCTCTGCTCCACCATTGGAGTTCGCGTTTTCAGCACTACGCTCCGAAACTGTGGAACACGCGCCCTCAATCTTTGCCCTCTCTTCCTCCTTTTTCTTGTTCCGCCTGAAAACCTTTTCAACTGTGCTTACAGTCACCTCTACCCCCCACCACCCCACCCCCCTCTCTCAGCTCAGAACCAGGCTCTGCCACTGCAGGGTAGTTCTGAGACGCTACCCCACGAGGTGGGTGCTGTATACGTGTAAGTTGTTGTTGTTTTGGGGTAGAAAATCGCATTGATGATAATCTACATTATGTGTATCCTGAAAACATAAACAAAAATCACATAATTGTGATGTGTATCTCTTCCGTCCTCCTGAACACTGCACCTCACCAAAACCCACAGCAAAAGGGAGATTTCTCACCATGGGAGAAAGAGGGATGGGAAGAAATCAGTTAGCCATTTTGGGAGGGAAAAGATTGGAAGAGCTGCACTTCACAATTGTTTGATTTTATTTATAGTTTCAGAATACAAATAATGTGGATTATGTCTTTAACATGATTTTTTACCTAACATCTCCCCAGTTAATATTTGTTGGTGTTTGGGGATAGAGAAACCGTAAATAATACACTGATAGATTCAGGGGGAAATAAATGCACTCAGCAAAAAAATATAAATCAAGCAAGTCATCCGTAATAATAAAAGTCAACACATCTAATTTAAGTGATCAAAACATATAAAAACACCATTAAACATTTTAAAAACAATATTTAGGGTATCATAAAAATCGAGCCATGAACAATGAATGAGAAAGACGAATGCCAAATATATTCAAAGTTTAAAAATACTTAATAACCATTTTAATCGCTAAAAATAACACACTGAATAGCCAAACATGTTGAAACCAGATACAAATAAGTGTTTTGAAAGATTACTTCTCCTGGAGCTCTGTACTGAAATGGACATCCAGCATACATACAGATCTGACACCAAGATACAACAAGGTAATTGAATCAAGAGGTTCGGATAATGTCAAGTCACAAGAGTGGAGCGCTCAGGGATTTAAAATCAAAATCCATAACTTTTTACTGCCTTGAAACTCACTGCCAGACGTTTCTATTATTTTTTGCAAGTGTTGCAATGCAGATAGTGCTCATTGTCCATGCAAACCTACCCACTTTAAAGGATAACAAGTTAGCAATCAGAGCGCAGCATTGCCAAATAGTAAGGTCACAGCCTGATTTTCCCCCAAAACGCGAATCAGTTCTCATTCTGAGCTGTATGGGGCAAAGGTTGTCATCTCTCCACAGAGAAGGAAAGGCAGAATGAAAGATTTTCTGCCTGAGTGGAAAACTGCATCTCCTGGAGGGCAAGCAAGACAACATACCCACTTGCCTTCTCACTAGCAGATGTGCAAATCCAGCCAGAGCCGAAGTTAAAAAGAGATTGGATGAGTTACCAGCCTTTTAAGATTGAAGCTTGTTCACTGCCTGGAGAGTTGTATACTCAGCCTCTTGTCTTTGATACAAACACAAGAGGCTGAGTACAATTCGAAGCAAAAGGCTTAGATTTTTCCCAAACTTATAGTAAAGGGCAATAGAATAAGAGGACTTAAAAACAATGTAATGTCATGTAACGTCTGAAAAAGCGCTGCGCAGCATTCTATTTTTCAGGATATTGAATAAGAATAACACGTTACTTGGACTGATTCTGTATGCTCAACTGAACTTGTGATAAAAATGTTTTATTTTCTTTCCAGGGTAGTCTCTCCTTTCAATTTCTTTTCTTTTATTAGATTATGACTCAACAAACCTGGTTTTAACTTGTCTTTGAAGTAGGGAACCAAATTATACTCCTTCAGTACAAGCTCCCAATCCAGATCTGTGATTGTAAGATTAGCAAGTGTTCCAAGACACTCAATAACAAACTCTTCATTTTCATCTTTAGTGATCTGCGCTGCCAGGTCCCCAACATAGTCCTGAAAGAAAAAAAAGATCATTTATGATAAGTATTTGAAAATGCAGTGACAATAAAAAAGAAATTAACCAGAAGAACCCTTAATTCTTTTGAGTAACAAAGTGCTCCATTGATCACATTTATGAAACGAGATGTCAATTTAGACAACCACATCTTATAATTCCTAACATTTTATAAATTTATTTTATGAAATGTGGTGTCGGAATGCAAATCTACTTACTGGACACAAGTTCAAGTCAAAACTGAAGTTTGTGAACCTATGAGTTTTAAACAGCGCTCTGAGACATTATCCTACATGAAGGGTGCTATACAATTATAATAATAATAAATAATAGTAATACTTGCATTTGGTACAGCACCTTTCACATCAAAAGGATGTCTCAAAACCCTTCACAGGATATACTGTAAGGTGTAGTGACTGTTTTGTGGGTAAACACAGCAGCCAATATGCACACAGCCACACAAATAAACATGAAACAAAATATAAACGTAAGTTATGTTGCAACTTCAGGTAAATGGAATTTTAAAAACAAAGCCATAACCACCATCAGCAAATTTCAGAACTTTGTAGAATCAGATTGTCTAAGCACAATATCAAGATTTCATAATGTGCAGGTCTGGGCACCCAGTGTGGCCCGAAACTCGCATGTATCCAGATAATATGGTCTACTCATGATCACAGCCAAACAGAATAGAGCTACCCATCTTTATATTCTTTTAACAAAAACACAGACAACTTAATTATATCACAGGAACCTCTCAGATTTTTAATAACTGCATCTTTCTTTTACATCAGCTTGTGTAACATTCCCTTTTATAGTTTGTGATTAAATGCCAGTTACTTTCCTTGTTGATTGCTGGACGAGTGTGTGGACCACATTGTTTCAGGTGGTAATCTGAAGCACTGAGTTACACTGAAGGTTTTACTGCTTAGCTCTTCATAACTCAGGTCATGTTTCTACAATTTATGACTGCAAGATTAACAGATAACTTTCCAATCTTGCTTTATGAGTACAGATTCTTACAGCAATGAGTTTTTGGCTTAAAGGCAAATGCACAAATTGGTGGGCGGCGGAGGGAGAAAGGTGAAAAACAGGGACAGGGAAGCAAATGTGTTTATACTACACTGTCTTTGAAACAATTGGTCTACTTAGACTAAGTACTTCTGAAAAACTAAGACAAGACACCACAGTGTCTTAAGCACTTTATGCTGTAACAATGGCAGGTCCATAATAAAGTTCAAAAAACTTTTAAGTTAAGAGTTCTACAGAAGTATCTATTGTTCTGACCATATTAAACTCTGGTTTATTCAGACTGGAGGTTTACGTTAAAGATCTCCTGGTGGGGAAAACTCGTGGGAACTTATTTTGGGATCGGAAAATACATCTTTTCTTTTTTCCACCAATTCAAATGATAATCTCCTGCTCCCAACAGATAGTCAACAGAGATTACTGATCCTAGGTTCTCTGCTTTAAATATTTGAGCAGTTGTCTGGATGACGCAGTGTTTACACATGGAAAGAACACTTGGCAGAGAAGTGGCAAATGGCTTTAATGCTATATAAAGCACTTTGGGACGTCCTCCCGACGTGAAAAGCGCTATATCAAATGCAAGGATTATTATTATTATTATTATATGCTAAATTCAACTGTGACTGTCTCCCTAATATCACATCAGTTTGAGCCAATGTCAGGTAACATGAGGTACAGAGACAAGTAAGTGACTCGGGATGTCCTCCTGATGTGATAGGCCCTATATAAATGTAACTTTGTATTGCACTGTTGGTGAAGATGATCCTGAGGATCCAGATCTGATCCAGACCAATTTCTGATTAGCCAATTTTCACTCGCTCATCCTCATTGCTGGGAAAATAGGAGAAATAATAATAATAAACGATCAATGAGTGGCCGTGAAGCGAGAAGTAAGCAGCAGAGGGCCTCTCTCTCTCTCTGGGACAATTTGGGTTACAACCACTGCATTTCACAAGCGACCAAAAGAGCTTGATGCAATGCATCCATCTGGGAAGAGTTGCCTGGTGCCCCTGATATAAACCAGACATTTGATAGCCCTCCATCAGATACTGAGTTTGTAAACTTGTCACTTACGACATCAATAGTAAATTGCTGAACTGCTGATCTGGTTTCCTGATTAAACTTATTTGAAGGGTGGTCGCAATGCTAAGAATGAATGCAAAATAAAACAGCGTCCAGTATTAGTGTCCTGGAGCCCAATAAGTTCCTGATATTCATCAGTGACTTCCCAGACAAGCCAAAGCATGAAACAGATCAAATCACCAGAGTTTACCAACAAATCTAGTTACAAGACAAACAAGCTGTTGATAACTCCCTTCACTGTGACCCATTGACGGATGTTGAGTGGGCTACACGCGTCTGGTTAAGACCACAGTAATATTAGCTGGCCTGGAAATGATACCAAGATAAATTGTCAGACCCCAATATTCTTGAGGAAATACAAGTATTTAAACTGGTGAGAGGAATTGATTAAAACTGGAAATCTAATTTCAATAGAAATGGAAACATAGAAAAAATAATTTGAAAAATAAACGTCAAAAGTAAATTGAACATAATTTCTTCCTTAAGGGGATGTTTAATGGAATATACTGATGTGTGGTGATGTAATTATCATTGGACTAATTTTTAAAACATTGGATACATTTTTGTTGCTGGAGGGCGTTGCACAAGGTAAGGATCTGCACATTCGAAATGGAGGTTTGTAAAGAAATTAACATAGATGGCAGGCAACAATAAAACTAAATAAGAAAACTTTTGTTAATAACAAGTGGATTCAGTAATCTCAAATATAAAGGACTGAGCTAGATTGGAATCGCAAAATGTTTACCAGAGACCTGGATATATTTCCCCTTTGTTAATAAATAACACAGGAAAAACATGCTGCATTGCAGGCAAATGATATCCACTCGATCACAGGACATTGAAATTAAAATAATATTTGAAGACTTTGCTATGTGTAAATTGGCTGCACGTACACCTACAAATCGTCACTACACTTAACAGTACTTACTAGTGAATCACTTTTAGACGCTAAACGTTACAGGTGCTACATCAAATACAAGGATTATTACTAATATTACGTACAGTACATCAGCAATATTGACGCACCTTTTGCATTTATCTACAGATAAATGCTTAAGAATTCTAGCATTCTTAACATTAACAAATCATGTTCTTTGAATCCTTTGAGCCTGATTAAATGTGGCTTAAACATAAAGAAGCACAAACCTGGGGACTTAGATACTATTAATGAGGCACATTTTGCTGTTGCAGGATCTCAATTCTTTCCAAAATTAGAATCTTATTGTGAACCTGTGCTCTACTGAATACCTTATTTGATCATTTCAGTTGAAGAACTCTTGGAATGTTCCATATATAAGTTTATCATGATCTAAAAGGAGCAGGGCACAGACACTAACAATTCATACCATAGGAGATTGCGACTGCCAGTCTCCTAAATTGTGCAGACCGTGAAAGACTAATTGTACTGGTTTAAAAAGCAATCCATTTGCATGCTGATCATCTTGAGGGTGGGGGAAGGGAAGGAAGAGATGTTGCAACAACCACTCGTTATCAAGTTAGTTTTAGTTAACCACATATGCGTGCACACGGAATAAAAACACAGCCCTACACGAGCTCCTGATTACTTGCAAGTAAATACGTTCCCCCATACTTACAATGAATAAATTTTTGGTTTGACCTTCGTGCTGAGAAATGTTCCTGATCATTTTCATCAGTAGTGAATCTTTGAATTTGAAGGCTCTTTTCATTAGCATTCTCAGCCCATTTCCTAAAATGTATAATGTTCAAAGTTAGCCATCTTGAGTCAATTTTCTCAGCAAAATAATATGATTAGGCATGTACCGATTTCAGCAGTTTCCTGATTAAGCATGTTCCACGTCAATTATTTGCTATTGTAAGTAAACAGGAATAACTACATTTTAAATCAAGGGATTACAAACGTTCATTTGGTCAATTTAAAAAAAAATTGGAAAAATACACACTTAAGGAAAGTTAACATGGAAACTATTTAAAAATATGAAGTTACCTTGGAATGAGATATCACATTTGTTTACAAAACGAAACTGCACATTGCTTCAGTACAATAGTAAAAATTCAACAAAGATTATAAGCATGAAAAGTATGTATATTCAGAGAATATAAAGGACTTAAAAAATATAAACCCGAAAAATCGAAAGTTACTCCATAGATTATTGTTGAAAAGTAGTCTAGTATTGGTGCGTTTAAACTCAGTTAGGGCTGTGACACCAGTGTTTGAGAACTCCACATGTTCCTCCAAAAGCAGACACCAGGTAACATGGTAACTCCTTGTGTCCCAAATCATGTGAACCGCAAAGAAATATCAGCAAGGATTAGCAAAAAAGAACCTCCATACTGGAAATTTAAAGGCAAAAGGTGTTTGGTGGAACATTATAAAATTACTGGTGCGATAAGTTAATAATATAGGTTATAGGTGAACTACCAAGAAAATGTGAGTGTTAAATCCACAAATGTGTTTAATAAGCTCACCCATCTATTATATTACAGCAGCAGCTGCCACAGTGATATGGGTGGTTTGTTTTAGGGGGGACGTGGGGGAGATATTCTAACAACCTTAGGTTTCTTGAAAAAATTACACTGGGTTCACAGCAGTTTTCAATAACCGATAACGCTAGTTGGCATTTGCAACCTGCAGTTTTCAGGAACTTCCATTGAAAGCAATACTGAATGCCCCTCTGCACAACGCAGAAAATCACACTCAACTAGTGTGGTTGCCTGAAGACCTGGTTAGTCGTGGATGCACGCACCTGGCATAGAGTTTGCACCTGAAGAATACAAGTGGGATTTTGCCACAAGCAAGCACATAAAGTAAGAATGTTTCTGGTTTGTAATTAATTTCATTAAATTATTATTAATACAAATTGTAATTAATTTTGTCAATATAATTTAATAACGGGAGGCCGGTTCAAATGTTAAATACAAATGGGCATATTTAACATTTGATAAAAATTAAGTTACATCAGTCCAGCTGGTTTAGTGTTAACATCCAGTTAGTTCACTTTCTCAATCAGATCCTATCCTTGAGGAGACCACAACTTTCCACTGCATGACCAAAGGAGCGAATAGCATCTCCAATCATTAGCAAGGCAATCGAATGGTCAATTGAGCCGTCTGGGAAAAAGATACTAATCTAAGCTAGTCACCTAATCTAATCTGTTCCTGTTAATCTGTGTTTGTGTTCAATAGTGTTGAAGTTAAATTGAATGAGCCCATGCTTCAAATTTACTAGATTATAAATAGCATTATAAACACGATCACCATAAATACTAGATTCCTCTAGTCAACCTCACCACTTCAAACGGTTGCTGTCATACAAATCAGAAAGACACAAACATTGTTACCACATTAAAAGGAAAATATACTAGAGGGAGGACATTTTGTTCCAAGTCCTCTTCGAAGGAAACCTCTTATGTTTCAATTAATTCCCCAAATCAAGGAATTCTGCCTTTAATAAATTATCTGGCACTGCTTCCTCCTACATTAAAAGCTGTCTGTTGTGGGGAGGGGGGAGGGGAGAATTGTGGAAGAAAGCCATCTAAAGCTCCATTAACTTTTGCGAGGATTAAAGCTTTGAAACAGCCAAGAGCTAATTCGAGGTAACTCCACTTCGGGAATGTTCGATGGTGGAGTGAATTCAACTTATACCCAGGTAGTAATCTACTTTCCTGGGTTTAAACAGCTCTAAGGAACAGACATTTTAAAAGGTTTAGATTGCACTACTTCAGACATCCAGAAGCAGGTTGGCCATTTGCCAATTTTCAGGTGAAACAGTGGGTGTGTTGGGGGGTATCTACTTTATTGATCACTCCCCAACAGGAATGTTTTACTTGGTGTCAACTTTAAAATCTTCACTTATAAGCAAGCACCTGTTAACTTTTGGTGACAACATAGTAACCCTCTTTTGACTTCAAATAAAAATCCTTTATAAATCAGGCAGAACAAACATTGGTAAATTTAAAATAGTCACACCTGAAATAAAGGGTCTTTGTAGTTTTCTGGCAAAACCAGATATTACTTGCGACAACCAAGACAGACATCCAAAGGTCTGGGTGATATACAAACAGGAGGTTAATCAACGTTAAGTGCTCCTCTGGACTTCAAACATTCAGTGAAGTACAGTAGATTGAAAAGACTCTGCAAGTTGCTTGCAAGTGTTCAAATCTGTTATTCTTCCTTTTATCAGCTCAAGTGAACAGACACGTCTTTCTCAAATTATTCTCAAATACGTGGCAGCTGAAACGCAATTGCAGCATTTTTCACGCCTGCGTGTGACCATTACAATTTTACTGCAAGTTCCAACATGGGATTGAGAACTTCAGAACAAATGTGTGTGCGTGTATATATTATATATATATATATATATATATATATAAACACACACCACTTTTTAATATTGTGAGTTGCCCTGGAAGCCTGCTTCCACCTGCAATGAAAAGCAGCCACATTTCTGTGGGCTGCACTTGCCAGAAGCCTTTTTGGAGTTAGATCAGTTGCTTCCTCTATAAATTTGCTTTTATTTCAGTAAAACAAATTGCTACCACAGCAACAGGATATGTGAGGAATTGTATGGTGTCATCACGCAATGGCAGCGATTTTGGCTCGAAACATCAATGCTTATTTTTGCAACTGCCACAGGGCAAAAAAAAAGTCTTGTGATATTCAGGTGCATCTCTCAGCCTTCACCCGTAGTACAGTTTGTGTTATTGCACAGCTTAGGCAATCATGTCATGTGTTCAGTGAATCACCGTGCCACGTGCATCCCATGGAAGTATGGAGGCAAAGAAAAGGCAGCATTGAACAGTCAGCACATCTACCTCAGTCCTAATGTCCATGCCACAGGATGCATAACACTATATAAAAGTATTACTCCTTATATTTTTAAAAAGACATTTAAGAATAGTGAAGTATTTCACAAATACAAATCTCTTCCACTTGGATTACAAATGTGATAATCTGCCGCTATGTGACCAGATTGTTCTGAGGGTGTCAGACAGATGGGTTTCTTACCTTTGCAGATCAGTTGTGCGTTTCTCTTGTTGGAAGCCAAGTTGATACTGAAGGATATTAATTCCATATCGATGTGCTCTTCTGAACATTCAAACAACATCTTCATTAGCTGTCAAAAGAGCAGCACTCAGACGTCAAGCTCTGCAATTGCTTTCAAATGTTACTGCATCTCTCCTAGGTTACTGTGTTACACTAGGAAGCCATTCACAGGAACTAACCAGCTGTACAAGCCTGATGGATCTTTCAGGATGTTCTACATGTACAATCATACTCGAAAATTCAGAGAACAAACAAGCAGTTTTGACAAAAGTATAAATCTTTTGTTGATATTGTACAAATCTTCATATGCTAGCTTAGTTTGATTGTGAACAAACTATTCATCCTGGGACCTGGGTGCTGGGGGCCATTTGAACTGAGCCTGATAGGTTCAAACTATGGAAAAATATATAGAGTTCTAACTAAACCCATTAGATGGCACTGTCAAGCTTGGGGATCTTGGCCGTTATCTCTTCTACTTGGACTAGTGGGCACAAAGCCATGTGGAAGTAACAAACGAAATTCCCTTCCAGGGTTGGGAATGTGGAGGAGGGATTTCCTGGGATGACAGAAATAGATCCCTGATCGGCTTTGTTACCCATTCTTTACATCCTACTAGCTAACCGCTGAGTGACACGCTGGGCTCTCAGGGAATTATCTGTGGCTCAGTTGGATTCTCCGGAGAAGCACATGCGACTGCAAACAGCCTAGGAAAACTGGCAGGGGCAAAAACATAAACCACCTTCAATGTTTTGAATTAAGAGAATACAACTGTTTTGCGTGCCAGCAGATGAAAGATGGGACGAATAGTCTCCTTCAATTGCTGTGAACATTCTACGATTCTACGAAGAAAGCAGCAGACAGGATTTGTTTGAAAAAAATAGAGAGAGCAGCATCAGGCAATAAAGCAAACATTCAACCTGAATTGTGATTACAGATTAACAGTTAAACAAGAGGAGTGATTTATGCAGTTTTTGTTCTCAGATTCTCCAAATAAATTTTCTTTTTACCGGAGAAATTGTTCTGTTCTGACGTGAATCTCCTCTGTTGGCCAGAATTCAACTCTGACAAGCGTTTGGGTGTTTGCACTTCAAACCAACTCTGGAGTAAGATTCTGCATTCTTTATATTTCTACAAATCAGCTGCAAATTAATGCAAAGACAAGGCCACAACTTACCTGCAAACACTACTAAAACTCTGCTGATTATTCCTATTATTATCAGGGAGAGACTAAGCACGACACTAGCAGTAAATTATACCAAAAAGAAAGCGCTCCCAGTCTAAAATGTGGTTATTGTCGTCAGTCACTGATTTAGCAGGAAGGTACTTAGATGTTGAATCTGGAGTGAAGAAGCAGTGGTATTCCTTCAGACAATTCCCATATTGAGTATCAGATACCACAGTCCCAGGCTGAAATCACTCCGTCTAGACTCTCTGGCACCTGACTTCACTTATTTACCAGCAACCAGAGGCCAACCCTGCACTCCCCACATCCACACACCTTCCCCTCCAACATCTTTGAATGATTACGCCAGAAAACTTGCTTTCCTCCAAAATCTCTACACTGACCAATGACTCCCGGGCCTACCGTTTGATCTGATCGACTGGTTTATGAAGTTCGGCAGATAATGACTTCAAAGAGCAAAGGGTGCTGTAAGAGAGGACTTTCAGCAGCATTCCATTAGCGAGAGAGAAAGGAAAGATCAAAAGGAAGCGTTGAAACAATAGTTCTATAAAACCTAGATATCCAGCAGAGGAGTAGATACTCTATTATAATGCATCTGGCTTTAAATAACACCATTACATCACTGTATGGGTATTACTTTTGATCAGTGCTGATAAATAAATACCCTTTGGGTAAAGTTCCAAGACCACAAACGTTTTGCATTCCCCACTTGCACTTTGTAACATCGTCTGTTATATTTGACAGAAAAACTTAGAAACATACAACTTTTTTTCCCCACTAAGCCTGAAATAACCGAGGGAGCTTAAAAAAAACTCCTGGCAGGAATTTCTTCCGCAAAGCTGCTCTCCTTTCAAACATTCTGGATCAAGATGTATTTTTGATGCATTATTCTCCAACCACTGCGAGCCACGCAACAGCCAAAGTGTCTGATTGAATCACTCATGCAGATAGATTCTGTACCTGTGGGATGCAGTCAGTGTATGCAAACATGGATTTGAAGCGGTCATCCATGGTGATGTGATACAGAATACACATGATTATCTGCCTGTGGTTTTCAATTCCTGAAATAGAAGAGATAAGATTAAATATCTCCCACATTAAAGGTCCTGCCTTCCCTACACCCATAGACATCAACAAATTAAGCATTTATATTTGAAAAAGGTCTTCTTTGCTGAAGCTATCTATCCAACTCAACACAAGAGTTCCTACATCTATAATAATAATCCTTGCATTTGATATAGTGCCTTATCACTAAGGCACTATATCAAAGTGTCTCAAAGCGCTTCACAGAATATTCTATAAAGTGAATTGACTGTATATTTTTGTGGGCGAAACGGGGCAGCCAATTGCGAACAGAAGTGTCCCTCTGCCCACTAATCGTTTTGGAATAATTTATAGTTCTAAATTAAGTGATCAAATTATTTTTTTTATCCCTCCCAGCAAAACTTGTATCCAAATAGTTACTTACAAATACAAATTTTATTATGGTCCTGTCTAGTTTGACTCTCCAGTTCCATTCTTTATCAGATTCAATGCCAAACTTAACACTCCACCAAAAACTTGTGAGGGCGGTGGAACATGATGGGAATCAGTCCTTCCACCTTTTGTTTTATATAAAAATAACTACTTCTGCTACATTAAACCCTGATCTGCTACATTTGGTTTCATTTAACCCTTAGGAGAAGCAAGCTTTTTCAAACATTCTGCAAAACTAATCAGGCCCATAAAACACTCTCCTAAAAAGAGTACATCACTAACCTTCATGTGAAAAGTGCAGAATGCACCCAGAATATATTTATACTGTATTAAGTCATTGTAATGGACCATTGCAGTTCTCCCCAGTGCCTGCTAAAGTCCTGTTAAAGTTTATAGAGGAGAGCCAGTTCTCAAAGAAATACGGCCCTGCTAAGATCTGCAGGCATCCATTCAGCTGCTGTAAAGGACAAATACCAATATAATGTTGTCACTACAATATCCTTATGAACTTTCCATACTGATTTCACACTGGTATCCAAAGCGCACCAATCCAACTATCTCTCTAAGAACAAAGCAAACTGGATTATGTTTTATTCACAAAGCAATGTGATGCATGTGAAATTCAGGCTCCTGAATGACCTCAGTGCTCCCACCTTTAGTTTCATAGGATTCTCAAGTAAGAAAATGAAGAGACAAATCCCCCACCACCCCCAGCCCCCGACAGTGCTTATTCTATGAGCTTTGATATCAAGATTGGATGCAATGTACAGTTGGCAAAAAAGTCCAAAGAATATAGTTAGCTATATATTAGCTATACTGCAGCTATCTCAGACTCCAAATAATAAGTCCTTGCATTTGATATAGCACCTTTTCACGTCTTCGAGACATCAAATCACTTCACAGAATATACTGTGAAGTGAATTGACTGCACGTTTTGTGGACGAAATACTGCATAAAAGAGGAGAAAAAAAGGAAACGAGATTGAAATGAGAGAAAAGTGAATAATAATTGGAAACCGAACAAAGAGAAAATGTTGAATACTGGCTACAATGAAAAGGTCAGAATGAATATTACATACGATTTATTATAGTCAAACCTCATTACAAATATCCTGTTAGAAACGTTTCCTTTGTCCCAGCTAAATGTGCTTGTACACCTTAGAAAAGCTGCAGTTGCTGGAAATCCAAACCAAAATGCACAGCAGGTAAAAGAAAAAGTCAAGTTAGCATTTCGAAGGCCATTCTTCATCAAAACCCAGTGTTGCACACCAAACTTTAACCTAGTTTCTCCCTCAGATACTGATCGACTTGCAGTGCACTTGAAGCATTTTCTGGGTTTTGTTTCAAGGGATGAGGTCTTGGTATAGAAGAAAACAGCGTTGTTCAATCCCCAGGGATTAGCAATGGACATTTGACTCAATGTTAACACATGGCAAAGAAACAGAAATACAGTGTTAATCAGTTGACACTTGTCCTTCATGCCATGTCTGCTCAAGTGTTCACTGCAGCTGGAATAATCTTGCATTCCAATTAACGTGTAGTGTGTACTCCTGAATGAATCATTGCTCCCATCTCTACATGGATTCCTACATCTTAGTGAATACCCTGTTTAGGAGTCCTGTAGCTCAGTGGTTAAGAGCACTCGCCTTGCAAGCGAGACACCTGGGTTCAATTCCAGGGCAAGTTTCCTTACTCCACACGCCTAATAATAATCCCTCCAAAAAATAAAAACAATAATAAATTGTTCATTTTCAATCCACGACTGTTTGTGGGACACTGCTGTGCGCAATTGGCTGCCACATTTTGCCCACAAATATAGTCAATTCACTTTACAGCATATTCGGTGAAGAGCTTGGAGACGTCTAGAAGAACTGAAAAGCACTATATCAAATGCAAGGATTATTATTATTATTACCCGTGTGGAACAGATAATATTAATAATAATAATAATCCTTGCATTTGATATAGCGCTTTTCACGTCAGGAGGACGTCCCAAAGCGCTTCACAGAATATACTGTAAAGTGAATTGACTGTATATTTGTGGGCGAACGCCCACAAATATTAACATTTGCATTTGATATAGCACCACATCATGTTATTGATACATCTCAAACCGCTTCACAGGATATACTGTAATGTGGATTGACTGTGTATTCTGTGGGCGAAACGCGGCAATCAGTTGCGCAAATAGAGCCAAAGAATTGGCAACAACATCCAATCTACAGACTCGCCAGTGACCGCAGAAACCAGGCGAATGGCCAGGAAAGTATACAACTTGTAATGTCATTTACATGATTTAGAACCATGCAATAAAGAGCGTGCTAATTACATCTAAATAAGCCACACTTATCCAATTCACATATTACAAACATTCCTTATGTGCACTCAATAAGCATAAAACTGAATTACAGTCACTACACTTCACAGTAAAATCCTGTGAAGCACTTGGAAACATCTTGATGGCATGATCAGGCAATATATCAAATGTGATTAGTATTAATTATGTCACAACTTCATCTGGACTTCAAAAAAATCTGAACTTTCCTTCACCCCAATAGAGATGTGCAAACAGACACATTTAAAAGGCATCCCATTGACCTACAAAATACACAATAACTACACTTTACAATATTCCTGTGAAGCACTTTGAGATGTCCTCCCAACATGCGTTATGTTAAATGCAACTATTTTTATTATCATATAATTTAGTGAAAATGCATTTTTCATTGCAAGAAATCACATGAAGTGCAATTTTTAAAATTTTTTACTGAAATTTACAATACAACTTATAATAGGGCCTTTGTAAACCACATCTATTTGTACACCACTGTAAAACCAAAGATTAAAATACAGTATGTACCTTCAACACTCAACAGTGGATCAGACAGAAATACAGAACTCTCCCCATCAGAAAAACTCATTGTGTTTGCTATCTCCTGAACTGAGGTAGTAAAAGATAGCGATCTCAGTGCAATACAATACTGGACGAGCAGTATAAGGCAATCTCTGCTTCCACTCACTCACTGAAATCACGAAGAATCATTCTATAGGAAGGGTGGGGAGGAAGACAAATTGCCTTTGTCCTGTTTTCAAACTCAATTCATCATTTTTGTTTAGAACCCCCTGCAAAACGTTAAGGTTTTGCATTCAATTTCAGCACCGTGTGTTGAAACACCAGGTTATTTCACAGCATCAAAAATGCAGGCTGCAAAGATTCAACAAATCAAAAGCATACAATCAAGTTTTATTTGGGTCATCAATGGACGGAGACGGGCATGACCAAAAAAGGCTTCACCTCAGGAATCACAGATGGCAAGCTGATTGAGATGAAGTGTTTATGTGCTGAAGGGTCACCTTTCAAAACAGAATTGTCTGTCTCCTCAATCAGCTCTTATTCACCCTCCCACAAGAAAGTTTCTTCATTTCAATTAAGGCAGGTTTCAGTCAATCCACAAATAAAGTGTAATAGTTGAAATATTTAAATCTAGGTTCTCTGTTTCCAATTAAAAATACAGATGCGCAGCTTTAAAACTCTCGTGCCATCAACTCTTCTCCACAAGAATAATCGTGTTAAACCTAACCAGCTCATAACACAGGGTGCTGTGTTCATGCTTTCAAGGGTCGGTACTAAAACATGATGTTTCAGTGATCAGACTGGACTCCCCAATTCCTCCAGTGCTCCACTGAAAGCAGTGCTTAGATTTTCTAATTTACATGCTTATAGCCAAAGGAGTTACACTTAGCGAGAAGAGCGTGTTTCTTGCCTGCCAAGTTGAATACTTTAAGAATTGCCAAAGAACAGCCTCATGTTCATTGACAATTCTTAATGAACTGCCATTCATTAAGTAGTCTTTGGCTTGATTTATTAACAGACGAATATTCATTGTTTTCAATTTTATCTTTTTCAGTTTTATCGCTCTCTTACTCTCGATGAACCAAGCTTGGTTGAACCAGATGTTGATCTTTCAACAACAACAGCAACTTGCATTTATAAAACACCCTTTATGTGAGATAGCATCTTGGACCACTTTACACAGCTCATAACCCAGGTTGCTGTTTTCAAGCTTTGATGGAACAATTGGGCTTAAAAAACACACTGACCTAGCACACCATAACCAGCAGTTAACAGTGGCCAGCCGAACACACAAGCATGAGGAATCATAGAATAATAGGAATTTACAGTGCGAGAGGTCAGAATCAGTAATTATGCAGATGATTGCTGTTGATTAAGGTTATTTGCCAATTTATTTTGAATTATTGGTCTGCAAGTAAAAGGCCTTCCATCTCAGTGCTGTATTTATCCCATCCATTCTAGCATACATTAGGAACAGAATACAAACAGCAAAATTGGTGTGCAGAGTATTCTGTGGTGTTTTAAGTTTGTGTGCATGAAGACAACCATTAGGTTAAAAGGAGCTGGGCAGATGGCCTCTAGCATAGCACACCTCTCCCATCTCCCTTATTCGGCCTCCAACCTGGTCTGTGTAAAGTGCCCTAAGATTCTATGCTACATAAAGAGTGTTATATAAATGCAGTTGCTGTTGTTGTTGAAAGATCAGTGTCTAGGTCAACCTAGCTTGGTTCATCGAAAGTAAGAGTGATAAAACTAAAAGGTATAACATTTAAAACAATGAATTTTCATGTATAAGCAAATCAAAACAAAGCCATTTGCTTACTTGTCGGAGTTGTTTCTGATCTATTCCACTAAAAACCTAAAAAAAACCATGTGCAATATGTGCTTACTGGCATTCTTGTTATACTTTTACACTTGAGCTTTACATATGTATCCAAAAGATATTGTTGCTCAATGAGAAATCAGTAGGACAGTCACATTATCAACACTGACGTTTACATTTTATTTTTGTATTTATATTGATATGTTATTTTTATATTCATACTGATAATTCATTTTTGCTCACAAAATATACAATCAACTCATTTTACAGTATATTCTGTGAAGTACTTTGAGATGGCAACAACATGATAAGGCACTATTGCAAATGCAAGATTATTATTATTATTTCTAACATGTACTACAATAGATACCCACCCCTCTACTGGGGAGAAATCAGCAACTGGGCAATAACTGGGCAATAAGATAGCTTCACTTTCTCTCCTCCTAGAACTATTTTCACTTTTTTTTAAAGTTTAGCACAATGTGCTTTGGGTGTAAATAAAGCAAGATGGGATTTTATTACGTGAAAGACTATTTAAAAAGCACTATTTTAAATTAATTCTCACTCTCAAGTCATTTATTTGATTGCAGTTTCCAATTCAACTGAGGTTCACTGAACATAGTTAGCAAGTCCATACTGAATTGGATGAGTTAAGTCATTGGAAAGGGATACTCTGGTTTAAATGCTGGTTTCATACACACTTCATATTAACAGCCTATTAGTAAAACGTATGCTTTTTAAGTAATCTGTGACTGTGGAGAGAGAAAGAGAGAGACTCAGGCAATATTTGCACACAATCTATTGAAACCATCTGTGCCCAGCCCAACACCAGGAGAAAAAAAATGCATCTCCATTTAATTGAGAAAACAGGAGGAAGCATAAATTTTACTGCCATCAATAACTTCAAGCAATCCCGAAACAACTTTACTGCACCCCCACCGGCTGTGGCAGATGGTTTTAGTTAGGGTTTTTGCCACATCTGACCCCTGCTATTACCTCACTTCATTTGCAGGAAAAATGTATGATTGTTTATAAGCCGAATAGTAAAAGATTGGACCCTAAAAATAACAAGCAATGGTCTATTAAAACTAAAGAAGAACTACAGTAGCAATAAGGGTCTCTTTTATAGTAATCTGCAAGATTAATTATCCCCATACGTCTGGTGAGGCACTTAAACCCATTTTGGCAATACTTACATGAACTAAATTAGATAGACTAGTAGTATCCTAGATAAACAGATATTGATCCTTAGGAATTGACAGATTTTAACACCACATCCAGTAATGGACTAGATTAGAGTTATAACATTTGATGCTTTTTTAAAATAAAAGTCTGATTTCCCCCCCTCCCCCCCATAGCACAGCCTTTCTGCAGCCTTCTTCAGTCACAAGGTTAGGATGGTTGTGTCACAGATTTCGCCGAGCATTAATGCCAACTGACAATAGATGCCCTATACTGAACCATTTACAACTGAGACCAGCAAACAGTATGGATTAAAATCAGCAAGCTCCCAGTCTGTAAACTTCAACTCTATCCACTACACCATCGGGGCTGCCCCCCGGTCAATCCTCCTAAATTCCTCCTTGTTTCCTCCCCATCGCCTTTTTATGAAGCCCTTGAGACATTTACCCTATATGGAAGGCACTATATTAGTGCAAGTTGCTGTACTGTAACATACCCACTCTATGAAAAAGAAAATAATATTGAGGTGCAGAAGACACAGATATGCAATAACACACTTGAGAAACAAATGCTCGTGGCCTTTATAAAATGTGCTCACAGTGGGAAGACCAATGCCTAATATCACATGCAACCATCAATTCAGTTTAGACATGATGGTCAACTGCTGCATTAAACACTGCAGGTTTGATATAGGAGGTGAAGACTTTGGTAACCTGCTGAGTGTTATAGAAAACAGTTGGTAGGCAGGCAATAGCAATGAGTCAGGAAGCAAATAGGTGAAATTATTAGATATTAATAGATTAAAAGACTATTAAAAACTAGCCACTCAGCCAGAAACAAATCATATCATAAACAGGCAGAACCGAAAAGCTACCTAGTTGCATTTTATAAAATACCACTTGTTAACTCTCTCTCCTCCCACTCTCCCTATCCCATACCCATCTAATTCACTCTTAAAATCATCAACAGTACTCATTTCTACTGGCTTCCTTGAACTAATCTCCAGACTCATCATCCTGTGCATAGGCTGTTAAACTTAAACTGTCTGTTCACCTTCCCTCTCCTGAGCTTGAGACCATGACCCCTTGATGTGGACTTGACTTTGTCAACCAGATTATATGAGTTTAGCTCATCTAGTATCTAAAAACCGACAATAAAATGGGTCTTTAATCTAATTGTCAAATTCACTGTAATTTAGAGAAAAATGCAGATAAAACTTGAGCTCTAATTAGGTCATAAAATGGGCTGGAACTGTGTAGAAAATTGTGTCCTGGTTATACAGCAGCACACTGTAGGATTAGAGGCCTGAAATTCCACTTACTTTGAGCGTGTAACCATTCTGTGTTAGAATTTAAGACAGCACAGAACTGAGCTCAATTCTCAAATTGTGTCTCATCCCAGAAGCCCTTTTTTCTTAAAGCTCAGAGAAAAGCCAGATACCAAATTAAGACTGAATTTAAGATTTGTTCACAATGTTGGGCAATCTTAAATTTTTAAGACAAAATGGTCTGGAAGGTTCAGACTAGGTAGAATTTTTAGGCTTCTTGAGGGCAATGGGATGAGGCTGCAAATGTTATATTGCTCGTTAGGTGTTAGGAAAAGCAGAATAATAATGATAACCCTTGCATTTAATATAGCACCTTATCACATTAATGAGACGTCTCGAAGCGCTTCACAGGATATACTATATAGTGGAGTGACTGTTTAAGAACACAACCAAAGGCATGAACCCTGCGTCAATTGACTGTCATGTTTCTAAAGTCACAGAAAAGCTAATGATGGGAAATTTCCAACACTGGAAATTTATACAGTACTTTTTCACTTCTTCAGCATGCCACCCAAAGGTGAGGACTTTGGTCGTAACTGTTCAGTATATTAGGGCATCATTGCTCATTGGCAAGGCTGTGGTCATTCTTAGGCTGATTTGGTTACTGAGGGGAGCCAAAGGATCTGGGTGGACTGTAGTGCCCAAGTAGTTTGGAAAAGAGGTAGACTTTGGGGAATTGGTTGATCATTAGTCCTTTGCAATTACATGGAACACTGGTGGAGGATGCTGAAGTGCAGGATTGAGAGAGTGAGCACATAGAAAGGAGGCCCATATCTCCTGCTGCTGTCTTACAACAGGCACAACAGCCTATGTACCATCTGATCTGCCTGGAAGATGTTTGGCCCACGTTCCTGGTAAGATGAAGAGACTGGGTGCTGAACTTTAGCTCATCAAACAACAACAGCTTGTATTTATATAGCACCCAGAGCTCTTCCATGGGATTCAGCTTCTCTCTACTAAGAATGTGTCCTGCCTGAACACACAAATGGCAAGGGATCATTGCCCAGTTGGCAGTAGCTGAATGTGAATGGGGTTGGATCCAGAGGGTCGAAAGGAAGAGCAAGACCAATTATGGTATCCTTGGCTTTTATGATCTTTGCCTAGAGCTATGTGAAGTATGCCCTGCTGGCTGCACTTACACCAGTATCGATCGGCTTGGGCGAGGTACATGTAGTGGAGAACTGAGATGTCCCTCTTTCATTTTGGTGCATGTGGAGATTGCAGGGGATTGGCTCAGAGACGTTTAACTTTCCATTCTTTATGTGGGAGGCCAGACAAGGATTGTTATCCACCTAGGTGACTGTGAAGCAACAGAACTGAGCCCAATCCAATTCTCCACAGAGGTCTGCACACTTTCCAGAAGTACTGCACTGCTGCCAAGTTAATGTAGGGATCACAGAATCATATAGCGCAGAACGAGGGCATTCGGCCCATTGTGTATGCGCCGGTTCCTTGAAAAGAGCTATCCAAATCAATTCCCTGCTCTCTCCCCATAGCCTTGCAAGCTTGTCCTCCCCAATTAATTATCTACTTCTCTCTTAAAATTTGTTATCAAATAGGCTTCCACCATCATTTCAGGTAATGTATTCCAGATCCGAACAACTCAATGCGTGAAAAAATTTCTCCTCCCCTCCCCTCTATTTCTTTCACAACTATTTTAAATCAGTGTTCTCGGGTTACTGACCCACCAGCCAGTGGAAATAGTTTCTCCTTGTTCATCCTATCGAATCCCCTCATAATTTTGAAAACTTTTATTAAGTCTCCTCTTAACCTTCTCTGCTCCAAGGATAATAATCCCAGCTTCTCTAGTCTCTCCTGATAACTGAAGTCATTCATTCCTGGTACCATCCTGGTAAATCTCCTTCGCACCTTCCCCAATGCCTTGACATCCTTCCTAAAGTGTGGTTTCCAGTACTGAACCCAGTACTCTGGCTGAGGCCTAACCAGTGTTTTAAAAGGTTTGTCATAACTTCCTGACTTTTGTATTTTATGCCCCTACTTATAAAGCCTAGTATCCTGTATGCTTTTTTAAACAGCTTTATCTACCTGTCCTGTCACCTTCAAAGATTTACTTATATGAACCCCCAGGTCTCTGCTCCTTCACCCCCTTTAAGATTGCACCATCAGCTTATATTGCCTCTCCTCATTCTTCCTCCCAAATGCATCACTTCACATTTCTCCACATTAAACTTCATCTGCCACATATCTGCCCATTTTACCAGTCTGTCTATGTCCTCTCATAGTCTGCTACTATCCTCCTCACTGTTTACTACTTTTCCTAGCTTAGTATCTGCAATCTGCAAACTTGGAAATTGTACTCTCTATAGCCAAGTGCAGGTCATTTACATAGATCAAAAACAGCAGTGGTTCCAATACCGACCCCTGGGGGACACCACTGCATAGTTCCCTCCAGTCAGAAAAACAACCTTTCACCACCACTCTCTGCTTTCTGTCTCCGAGCCAGTTCTGTATCCATGGTGCCACTGTCCCTTTAATACTGTGGGCTTCTATTTTGCTTACAAGTCTCTTATGTGGCACTTTATCAAACTCCTTTGGAAAATCCATATAAACTACATCAACTGTACTACCTTCATCCACCTTCTCCATTACTTTATCAAAAAGTGATTAATATTTGAAGTCCTGGCTCAGGGATAGAGAAGCAAAAGTATAGCTGCTCTTACGTCCTAGCTGGGATCAGCATAAACCATGGCTGGACACTGGTACTATTTAGATCTGTACAGCTGTTTCACACTAGACAATGGGTTTCTACCTACTTAAGTCCGTGGAGTGGACAGCAGTTACCAGCAGCTATTTCACTGAGCCATGAGCTCAATTCAATGCATCGTGGAGACCAGTGGGTCAAAGCAATGAATCTCAAAAAATATCCCTTTGACCTTGTAAAGCGGGAGTTAAAGTTGCTAAAGTATTTCCAACAGTATCCGAATGCATCAAAATCCTATTCCCAAACCGGCTGCCATCATACAGCAGCACTCACATTGCAGCCATTTAAACCTGCCCCATTAGTCATGGCCTTGATCACTCCAATTAGAGGCTTTAGTTACTGAGCCTAAAACGCTCTTTTGCCTTGAAATGAGCTAAAGACGGGTTAGTGGCTCGTGTAGTATGAACTGCAACAAATGAGTCCTTGTTTACTGACTCGAGTTCCAATTAGTCAAGCTTATGAATCTTCCTTTTAAAGCCAATGTCAAGTCAGCAAATTGGCACCCTTGTGACAAAAATAAAGCTTGAACCTATAGTGAACTAAAAGTATTTGTCACAGCTTCCAATTAGCTACCCCTAGGTCTGGAAATGTTCACAACGCCATCGCCAGGAAGGTTATAATTTTAGTTTCATTTCACGTGCCAAAAACTATACTGGTTTTAATAGTCAGGCTTGTGGTTATGATGCACTCAACAGTCCAGCAATTAACATATTACGCAATCTGTGACAGCTGGTCTTTAGCGAGTGAAGTAATACCCACAGGAATGAAGCAGTGGTATGCGTGGTTTGCCACGAGAGGGCACTGTTCAATCCCATTGGGAAATTGGTCAATTTCAGCTAGTACTTGCGTCAACAAGCAGGCTACAGCAAGAACTTGCCAGCATATCTTACTGAAGGAGAGAGACAGAGTTTAAAAATCAACACTTCAATCTTGTCAAACAAACACTGCAAGATTTGCCCTGAACTTCGCATTCACAAAGTTATTTTTCACTTCCACACAATATTATTGAAAACTGCAACAAAAGATTTGCTCATTTTCTATATTCCACAATTTTCAATGGGTTAAAATAACAAAATGTCCCAAAAACATTAGCTTTATCGGTTGGCACTATTCTCCAGCAGTATCACCCTGCTTTCAGATTATTGCAAAGAGGAATAAATGTTTGACGAAAACAGAGAGAGCTGGGAAAACTCAGCAGATCAGTCAGCATCTATGGAGAAAGGAAGATGAATCAACGTTTTGGGTCCACAACCCTTCGTCAGAACTGGGGCATGTTGGGAGGGAGTGGTTTTTAAGGACAAGTTGAGAGGGGGAGTTAGGACAAGGAAGACAAAGACGACAAAAAAGACAAAGGAGAGAATGTGTTAGTTGATGGGTTAAAGATGTGATAGTGGCGTACAACAAAAGGGGGGGCGGGTTGAAACAAAACAAAACCCACTCTACATTCTTCCCATCAAGCTACTTTGAGTCCAATGCCCTGGCCTCAACTATACTTCTTGGCAGCCCTAATTAGCCTCTGAGAAAAGAAAAATACCCTGGTGTCTGAACTGAAATTGCCTTTTACAACTCTAAACTTCTGCTGTCTAATACATTGTTCTGGATTTACTTTTTCAATCCCATTTGAAATTTTATGTAGCTGTATAAGGTCCTCCTTCGAAGACTCAGCAGAATGGCCAGAACCTCTGTAATCAAGCTAGAATGTCCCATCATTATTTTGCTTATGTTGTCAAATACTGCATTTCAAAAATAGTCCCTTTAAAGGAAAATCCATTCTACTTTAAGAGTGCAGATCAAATTTAACACAATTTTAAAGTTCAGATGTAAAGTTAAAAAGATAGTCTGTCACTTATCACTTTTAAAACAAAACAGTACCTAATAAAGCTGTCAGTTTGGGCAGCAGCCCCACTTGTACCATCTTGTTCCTAAGGCCGGTGTCAAATGACAGGTTCAGCAGTAAGCGAAGGGCAATGTTCAAAAGGTCTTCATGTTCGCAAGGCACCAACTTGGCCAACTTGTCAATGATGTTCAGCTCCACCTGTGGGTAAACAGGACCAAGATAATGAACATAGTTTTCTTATGGATAAGATTCTCTAGGGGAAAAAAAGTACAATATTAATAAGACTGGAAATCTTTTCTGCGCATTGAGTGGCGTGGCTCAGCAATGGCGCACATTCCCTCAACAACCGAGGAGGAGGGTTCACCAAGTAGTGGGGTTCACCACTATTTACTTTTAAATAAAGACCCATTATCAGAGTTCTGCGCACATTAGTTTGACAGCTACCAATTAATGAGATGAAGAGTGGCAAGTATAAGCCAGGCTTCCCACTTCACATTTGTTCTCCTGCTAGGAGTGATAGAATTTTGATCTTGCAAAGCCAAGAAAATGGTGGTGTAATACAATCCTCAAAGTACTCAAGAGTTTCATTGCAGAGTTCAAGAAATAAATACTTTGTCATACATCTGTGTAAATGACTGAGAATTCTGAACAGTCATTGTGCAGACTAAAGGAAAACACCTGGCACCTTGCATTTCTTTACTCACTGCGATTGTAGGTTTATTTTCCTACAGCCTTCAAAGGGTTAAAAAGCGCCACATCATCTAATTCAGTGCCACACAAACAGTTGAGGATTCAGACACCTGAAAAGCAAATGTTCTGTGGCGAGGGTTAAGGTGGCTAAAAATATAGTTTTCACAACAGGAGTTTGATCAAGTCTTTGCAGGAGAAAGATCAAACGCTTTTTTATGATTGTGAAAAAAATACACTGTATATTGTACAATATACTTGTTAAATGATGCCAGGATTTGGTAACAATAAATGAGCAGCTAAAGTACATCTGAATTTGCTTTTCCTCAAAAGCAAAAGTGTAGAGCAAGCATACGTTAGGGGAAAAATCTTTTCCCCTAAAAATCCTCCCAGAGCACACACCTTCCCTGAGGGTTATCTTAAATCATAGTCAAAATTCACAAACAAGAACTAATACATTTGTTATCAAAATTGTTTATAACCAGGATATTTCAATGGATTGCAAAATAATAGTTTATTAAGAGGCAGCATTTTTAATTGCATAAAATAAAAACAGACAAGTATAATCAATAGTGGACTTCCTCGATGACTCAATTGGTCCAGCCATCGCTTAAGAGTGGAGACATACAGTCTACGAAGGTCCCAGGTTCAAATCCTGTTCACTGCTAGAACTCTTAAGTGGCTTATTCTAGCTTTGTAGCTGGGGAACTTTAATGGGCTTCAGATGAACACTAGGAAAAACGGCTTGTGTGCATGGGCAGGGTTGAGATTGGTTGTATTGTTAGCCAACACTGCCGACAGTCCCAGCCCTCGTCATTTGGTCGAGGTATAAGAGAAATACTGAAAGAAATTAAAAAGTCAAGAACTGATAGAGGGCGACATGCACTTCAGAAGAACTGAGAAAGTAACGCACGAGTCCTGTAGCTCAGTGGTTAGAGCACTCGCTTTGCAAGTGAGAGACCTGAGTTCAATTCCAGGCAGAGGGCGAAACCTTGGGCAAGTTTCCTTACTCCATACGTCTAATAATAATAATCCCTCCAAAATAACAAAAACAATAATAAATTGGTCATTCTCAATCTACGACTGTTTGTGGGACATTGCTGTGCGCAATTGGCTGCCGCGTTCGCCCACAAATATACAGTCAATTCACTTTACAGTATATTCTGTGAAGTGCTTTGGGATGTCTAGAAGACGTGAAAAGTGCTATATCACATGCAAGGTTTATTATTATTAAATAGCACTCAGTTTTTAAGAACTAAATGAACTGCATGACAACAGGAATTCGCACTGGGTATTCCACAAACATCAATGCAAGACCACACTCCAGCCGTACTTTACTTATCCTTTATCATCTTCTATTTATTCAATATTTTCAAAAATACTCAGAAGCAAAATGTTTTTTTTATACCAAATAAAATCCAAACATAACTTTTCCGAAAGGCCTAATGCGTAGAACAAAGCAAATAAAAATAATTCTCCAGCTTGTTCAAAGGGCAAATACATGGTGCTGACTAGTTAGTGGGAAATGGACAGTGCAATTTACATCAAGCACTAATTTCAAAGTGTATGCTAGCAGCTCTCTTCCTGCTCAAGGGTTGTATCTCTTGCAAGAATGCCACAAGTAGTGATAATCCTTGTACCTTCCGCTGAATTAATTAAAATGTGAAACACTCAAATGCCAACTCTAAAAAATATACTTCTGAACTGTCCCGCCAAGGTTCTGATTTATACTTTGCTGGACAGGTAAAGAAACCAAACCTGCAAGTTCATTCATCATTACATTGCCATCATTCTTTCAGTAACATGAATTAGCTCTTTTCATTGTCATCTTAAATGTGCACGACAAAAGCAGCTTCTTTTATAGCTGAATAGCTCTGACCTGGAGAAAAACACTACTGTCACATACTCTGTTCAATAGCCAGAACCAAATTCGCACCAGATGTAATTTTTAATTTACTGCATTGTTATACACTATGTGCAAATCTAACTCAGGACCAGATAGAAAAAGATTGCAAGGCAGCTGTTCTGAGTCAGAACAACCTGCGGAATCTTCTCCAACAAATACACACTGCAGAGAAACAGACTGGCTTTGTAATTCTGCTCCATTCTTAAAGGAATGCTGTACATACATTCACCACATTAAAAACTACTCTATTAAAACCAACTTTTGACTAAGATGGGTTAAAATTGAACATACTGTAACTTTCATTTTCGTGTGCTGTATTAAACCCGTGGGTCTAGAGTAATGCACTTATTTACCTGCAGAACAATATTTGCTGATGCATATATAAAAAAATTGGGAATTTACCTAGTTAAACTTATGGACCAATAAGAGTTTAAAGGAAAGCAGTTGTTTTTAAATCGGTAAGCCTGAGGCTGAATGCAGTAAATTGCCAGTACTCAGCTATTCACCATTCCCCACTTTAATTCAATTACAAGTTTTTACTTTGTTCAATCTCAATCTACAGCAGTGAATTCTGCATCACGAGTTCACAGGTGCATTGAAAAGCAAATTCAGAACTTGCAAGGATGCCCCACATGCTAGGGTCCATGTACAGATCATCTGGGTCTAACCTGAAACATCTGCGTGTCCAAATCACTTCTCCTACAACTCAATTTCAGCGCTAAACAGTGTTTAATGCCTTTACAGGTTTTTCTTGGTGCAAAATCATTAGGCTAATGACAAGACCCATTGAGGAAAAGCTGGATTTAATTACATTTGAGTTAAGATTCAGCACATCATTGCAAAACATTTAGGGTGTTCAAAATAGTCCTGTGTAATCCAAATGTGTAATAAAATGTTTTACATTTTAATGCCCCCCAGGAACAAAAAATTAGAAAGCATGTGACAATTACTCTTAATGTACTTTTAATGCTCAAGGTTATTAATGTTTAATAAGTAAACTGCATTTAAAACTTTGGTTAACATAAAACATATGGGAAGCATAATAGAAACTCCCATTTGTTTTACAATCCTCAGTGGCCTGAAATTAAACTCCGGCACAGTGAAAAACTTAAATCTCTCGTCTCTCATCTCCTAGTTATGCCCAGTATATATGCTCCATTTGGCAAGCACTGCACATGAGGCTCCACTATTGTTAATTATAAAATATGAAGCTGATTAATCAGCTTTCAGTCAAAGTACAGCCAGCTCGGTTGCCAACGTGCCAACGAACAAAACGAATAAAGACTTCCCTTGACACCAACATGCAGTTAAATGCATGAAACCTAAAATGAGCAACTTCATTAAAAACTATTTGTACAGAATTAACATTTTCCCCAAGGTTTTATTTTCAACTCATGCTTTCAAGCAAAAATGCCTTATCGATATCCGCAGCCATTAATCATTTTTGACCAAATTTCGGTCCAAAATACAAGCAAACAGCATGGCTCCTTTGGAGGGTCATGGTGAAATGCACAAATCATGGCTTGTAAACAGTTAAGAAGTTCGCCATAATTCAACACTAAACAAACCTGCATTGAGTGAAGTGGCAAGATTTGAAACAACTGTTCACGGTTCAGCTTTGATGAATGTTTGAGGTACACACGTAGGGATTACTTCCAGGTGTGACTTTTCAAAAACTTCCAAAGCTGATTAGAAAAAAGTTTGAAATGGCTGGAAAATTTATGAGTTACATTAACATGATATGTCCTCCCCCCTGCGCACTAAAAACTATAACATTTCACTTGCATTTAAATAATGTCCAAGAAATGAAGGTGACATTATTCTCCATGTACACAGGAAAAATGTTACAGTCCTGTACAAAAGCTCTTAATCCTGAAAACTAGTATGTCTGCTTGAGACAGGAAAAGGTCCAGTGGGCCCCAGTTGTCTAGAAGCTGATCTGGAGCTGTAACTCTCCCCTTCACAACCTCTGCCCGCACACTCCATACATGTAGCACTAAATAATGTATTGAATAATGTAGAATAAAATATTCTACGCAGAATGCCCTAAAGCCCAGTGAATAAATACACTATGTAATGTAGTCCTGAACCATTGTATTGGGCAAACCAGGTAGATCCCATATTTGATTATCTGTTTGGGAATACAGCACTGGAATATGCACCCACACAATGACATACGCTCAGTCAATAGGCCTACCCCTCCCAACACTCAATGCCCAATTATATGTGATACTCATGAAGTCAACACTTGGGTGAGGTTTGGGAGGTTTTGAGAAACCATCAAACCACATTTGTCTTTATAAGAGATGTAAAAGGGAGAGCATTAAAGGAAAAAATCAGCGAATTTTTTTTTAAATAAAGTTTTCCTAACTATGATCTGTACAATGGCCCATTAAATTTTGTTTGTTAAATCTTCCCACTTCATCATACCATCCTTCGAGCAGCCAAGAGAAGGCCACAAATTGATACACAATTTCGCTAATATAAGGTGAAGTGCATTCATTTACCCAAAAGAATTATCATAACCTCGTAATTCTGTTTTAAAACTACTGAAAATCATAACCAAGCTCACAGCAAACTGAAGACCATACGAGATTCGCTTCTTTAGGAGCCTAGAAGTGTAAATAACATATTTGATATTCATGTTAGCTTAACTTCACGAACGCATTACAAATTCAGTGTAATCCTACATAAAATGCTTGGTTTTAATGTTAGGAATTGCTATAGGAGAGCTTCCGAGGAGAGTTAGCCTACCATGTCATTTTTATTTTCCACAAAGACACTGAGTTTCTTCAGGAATGACACCACCAAGATCAGCAGCTCAGAGTTCTCTCGGTCCAAGGACTTCACGAGCATGTGGACAATGTTCTTGTTCCTCATTTTCAGTTCAGTCCTTGTGTCTTCAGCCAGATTCAATAGCAGATAGAACGCCACTGATGGAGAGTACGCACAAGTTAAAAAAAGAGGAAACACAAGGTTTCTTTAATAAACTAACATGCTGGTACTAATGCTGGATCATAAATAAACATGCTTATTGCTATAATTAATATAACAGAACTGCATACATCCATGCTTAAGTGGCAAATGAGGCTTGATTCAGTTTTTTAAAAAAGATAGCTCCCATAGAAATGTACAAGTCAGCAACATTAGTCAGTCAGTCAGATTCATTCTAAATTCTTAACTTCACAAATTTCAAAGCTGCTTTTCTGCAGAAAAAGACTGGTTTCTAAATTAAAACTGAATTTAAGACTTATCCTTAATTCTGCACAATCTTACATTTTAAGAGAAAATTGTCTTTATATGCATGTTAAGACTAGGTGGAATTCTGAGCCTCATAAGTAGACAACATTGGAGGAAAGGGAAACAGATGCAATGCACTCACGTTTTGCAGAACATCTAAACATACCGGCAATGCTTACCTCTCAACAGTTGCTCCTGTTTGATGACTAAACCTTGGTATTTCTTGCACGTCTTCTCATACTCTTTCTTCAGCATTTGGTTTTCAGCCTCATCGTCAGGTGAACAACTAAAAGTCAAGGAATCTAGAGGTTCTGAAAGCAATTGGATTCAACCACTGCCATTAAGTACATTTTTCCATCTTAAATGTGGAAAATATTACTTACAAATAAAACAATTTCCATTAATTAAAGCATTTGAATTACATTCAGATTTGTGTACATTTGAGAAAAAAACACTAATGTATATCAACTGCTCATAGCACTTTACATCCATTAATTCTTGTTGTATCATCTGTAGATAGCTGTCCACAGGAGTGTGAGAAAACATGCACAGGATATTAGTTTATTAGTTATGCCAAGGCCGAACTGTGTTTACCGAAATAACTACGAATTCTACCAAAAAATAGCAAAGCCAAGTTCTCAAAACGTAACTACATGAGAAAGTGCTTTCAAAGTGTGGCACCTGCTGACCTACAACAACAACAACAACAAGATTCCATTTATAAAGCGCCTTTCACGTCAGGAGGACGTCCCAAGGCGCTGCACAGTTGGGTCATGACCCGAGCAGGGGGGAAATGGTCAGGGTGAGGGGAGGGAAGGGAGGGAGCGAGGAGGGGGAAGAGAGTCGAGAGGGGAGCTGAAGGCACGGTCAAAGAGAAAGGTTTTGAGACCGGCCTTGAAGGAGGAAAGGGAGGAGGCGGCGAAGGCACTGGGGGATGGAGTTCCAGAGCCTGGGGGCTGAGAGGCTGAAGGCCCGACCACCGATGGTAGGGCGGTTGGGGCGGGGGACGTGGAGCAGACCGGAGCCAGAGGAACGGAGGGTACGGGCAGGTAGGTAGGGGGATAGTAGGTTGGAGAGATAGGAGGGAGCAAGGCCGTGAATGGCCTTGTAGGTGAGGATGAGGATCTTGAAATCAATCCTCTGGGGGATGGGGAGCCAGTGGAGGCGAGCGAGGGTGGGAGTGATGTGGTCCCGAAGCCTGGTGCGGGACAGTACACGAGCTGCAGAGTTCTGAATGACCTGCAGCTTGTGGAGGGAGGTGGCGGGAAGGCCGGCGAGGAGAGAGTTCCCATTGTCCAGCCTTGAGGTGACAAAGGCGTGGACCAGGGTTTCAGCAGCGTGAGGGGTGAGGTAATGGCGTAGTCTAGTCTGACCTAATTTAATTTGCAACTTTGAATATTTTATACAAGACAGAAACACAACAGCTCGTAGTTCACAAGAGCCCACAAGGATGAAAATATTGGTGACTTTTAGCAGAATTTATAATATAATCCTTACATTTGTATAGCGCCTTATCAAGTCGGAAGAATGTCTTGAAGCGCTTCGCAGGATTTACTGTGAAACTGGATTGACTGTGTATTTTTTGGGTGAAACGCGGCAGCCCAATTACACAGAGCAACATCCCACAAAACAGCCATGAAATGAATGACCAATTTTATTTGGGGGATTGTTGGCCAGGACACCGGGAGAAACTCCCTTCTCTGTTTGAATAGTGCTGTGCGATCTTTAACATCCACCTGAACAGGCAGACGGGAACTCAGTTTAACGTCTCATCCGAAGGACGGGAAACTAGCTGAAACTGTAGCTTGTTGAATTGATTGTACTTTCTTCCACATGACAAAGGATATCGGCTTTCTTCTTCTTCTGCAGTTCATCTTGCCATAGTTCATGTCTCTTCAGCTCATGGTCAATAATGTTCATACACAGCGCACCAATTTTGTAGTGAGTAATTAATCCATGAAACTGAGTAAAACTGCAAGAAACAAGATAGGAAGAGATATACAAATTGCAGGTACTGATGGGCCGCTTCAGAGCTTCATTCTGGAGTACTCCTCTAACAAACATACTAAGTTTCATGTCACCAATATTGTAATACTGGAACAATTCTTGACATTCATCAACTTTATATGATTTGGAATTAGAAAGAAAGAATATGCAGTTTTACAGGATTTATTAGGTCAAACTGTCTTGAAAGATCTTCACAAGTAATTACTAACAAGACTATTATGGAAGCAAACACCGAAGCCAATTACACTATCAAAGTCCCACAAACAAGAAAGCAAGAGGATTGCTGGCCAGGACACTGAGAGAAACTACCTTTCTTTTTAAATAGTGTCAAGTAATCCTTGACATCTTGAACAGATGGACATCATTCCCCCAGCACTGCACTGTTGGGGCAACCTAGACAATGAGCTCAAATATCAACTTGGGGCTTAAACACAATCTTCTGATGCAATTCAACTAAAATTGACATTCATCAAAAAATAAGTATGATGTATTTCCTGCAATAATAATCCTTGTATTAATCACTTTGAAGAGTTTTTCTGTAACGCTTCATGATTGTACCGTATTTGTTGGCAAACACAGCAGCCAATTAAGTTAATCCCACAAACATCCCATGAAGTTAATGACCTATTCTGTATTGGAGGGATTGTTGGCCTGGACACTGGGAGAAATTCACTTCTCTTTTTGAACAACAACAAATTGCATTTATATTGCGCTTTTCACGTCATAAGATGCTGGATCCACCTAAACAAGCAGACGGAACATCAGATCAGAAGAACATTGGACTGTCAGCCTGGACTATAAACTCAACAATTTGGGCTTGAACCGACAACCTTCTAAATCAGATGTGAGAATGCTACTACCTGAGCACTGAGCCAGGCTAATGCTCTAATCCAAAAGATATGAAGTAGCAAAAGGGCTCTCTGGTGGTACACAGCAAAGCAGGTCATACTTTCAAAGTTCATCTCACCTTGAGAAGCAGAAAAATATGTATATAATGTTTGTAGCAAGCTCCGCACTTTGTTTCCAATCTTCCCTCAACACTCTGGCCAAAGCTCCCAGTGCAGTCTCTGTAAAAATACATTTTAATTTGTATTAATCACAGTGGGAAAACTCAATCCTCCAGCACGCATTAAACACTTGGATTAATTTTGTTTATCAGATGGGCACTATTATTAGTATTCAAAACATTATTTGCATCTGGAAAATGTTAGAAACTTTTATTCGACTTAAACTACAGTCCAGCTGCCCCGAGCATGTTGAGAAGCAAATCAAATCAAAACCAATGAAGGTAAAGCAACAATCAACTTGTGCAAAAGCTCTGGGAATTGTTAGAAAAACAGTCAAAATATCACATAAGTATATAGATACAAAAAATTTCACTGTAAAAATAAATGCCAAACACAGCTGGAGAATGCTCGCATTTTCCTGTGTTCTGGAGGAGACAGAATGCTTATGGACTGACGTACAATGTACTGACAGCTCCTTGCAGGTCTCTTGTTTGAATGGATTTGAGAAGAAGTCACTGGTTGAGTGAAAATTCAAAAAAATTCCAAGTGGTACAGGGCTTGATTGAACCCATTAACATGCAAGGGGTTAAGGTCTGATGTGATCAACTGAAATCCTTTTGCTTTAACAACGATTTGCATTTCTACATCTCCCTTCAACGGGGCAGTGCCTCAGAGCACTTAAATGTTTCTGGGAGAAATATTGTGGAAAAAGCAAAGTAATCGTATTTCATTTACAAAAGGTGGAACATTGCAGATAGATAAAGCATGAAGAGAGGAGACAAAGGATGACATGACAATGAGAAGCAATTTAGCTCCTTGCAGAGAAGGAGGAAGGTTGAGAGTAAAGGCAACACAAGTTGGCAATGGGGATGAAATTTTAAGAGGGTCGGGGAATTTTTAATCTTACCATTTTGTAACAATTCTTCCAAATTGTCAGGATTGCGTGCCAGCTGCAGAATGAGTGCTGAACCTCGCACTTTGTCAGGAATATCCTCATACAACAGTTCTATGTAGTCATCGATATCATTGATATTTGCTATCTCATCAATCTGTGGAAAGGAGCACAAGAATCATGCAGGACAACCCAGTTAACACTTCAGGAAATGTAACTCAAGCCATGTTCAATGATCGTTGAGTCATTGAGTTATTTGATAAGTTTGTGACTAGCTTGTAATTCAGAAATACACTCGTGACTAATTTCAGCATAATTTCATATACAGCACAAGAAGCTTCTCAAAAACTCCAGTGAGTAGATACACAATCTAATATGAACAGCATTGCACTGAGCCATGCAGGCCAACGGTTCAATTCCCACACTATGCCAAGTTACCCAATTTCAACAAGGGAGGTGGGACGGTACAATTAGCTTGAGGACTATTGAGCTGGAGGGGTGGGGGTGAGGGTAATCATTGAATTAAAATCAACCAGGGTTTCGGCTCTTAATCGGAATGACCTCACCTGAAAATACACATGTAATCAATGGTTCAGTACAGCACTGCTCTTGACTGTGCTGCCTTCCATGTCAGAATAGTCTCATACACTCATCACACACAACGGTTCACACACAAAGAATGGCCACTTGAACAAGCGGATGGTGGGCAGCAGACATGCATGGAGCCACATATCAGCGAGAGTCGGTGCCACCCCGGGAAGAGATGTGGGGAGAAAATTAGAGAAAAAAATATTGTATGATACGAAAATGGCCCATATTACAGCCAAAGTTTGGACTTTGTTACCAGTCCAGCAAACTTTTGTCACCAATCCAGTGTTTGAATTCGGAGAGTTGCTAATGTGCTTGTGCTAGCCAAAAGTGGCTCAGTTTGCTAATTGAAGAAAGTAAGTACTGGCACTGGTCTGAGAGGAGAAGCCATAGCAGAGTTTCAGATCAAAGAACATATTAGCAGCCACTGGTGTTCATTAGTGTTATGCAGGAAATTAGTTGTGGTGGTTTATAATCTGGTTTAAAATTAAACCTCAATTTGGAACTGATTTGCAATCATTAATATCTCATCTGTTTTGCACTGTATTCCTTACACTGCGTTCTGCATGCATTTGATTCCAGCACTGTTTTTACGAAGATGTCAATTTAAAAGCTTTCTCTTCGCATCCGACCAAAGTGTTAAGTTATTTAACATGATTAGTCAGTTGTATTTAACAATACATTATAATTTTTACAGCAATGCCTAAATAGGATACAACCCTCTCACACATGCTTTGCAAAGTTTTACCAGCATAGGTATTGCCAATTGGTAACAGACCACAAAGACGCTGATGCCAGGTATAAAATGCAGTCAATTTTGATTCACTCCAAACTAATAGCTATTAATTAAATTAATACATCCAGCAGCATGGCTGATTTTCCTCATTAGGCTCTCTGAGTGTTCGGCAATTATTTTTTCTGGCTTTATGTGCCAAAAACTCATCAAAGATTGACCCAGTCGTATCTGTCTGGCTAAAAAAGTCCATTGTTTTACCAAACAGACATTCAAAGGGAACGCTGCTCTTACTTCCAAAGTTGGGGTAGGTGAGGTATCTGGACTCTCTGGAGTTGAACAGAGTCCAACATGACACACATGGTGAATTGAGAAAGGATCTCCAAGAAAATATTCCATAGTATTGGTTCTTCAGTGGGATCTTGAGCGATAGGCATGTCACTAAGGATTGGGATTCGTCCCACTGAAATTCTGATAACCCTGCAAGTCAATAGCTTAACAAGCACAGAGATTCTAGATGAATAAACAGTGGGAAAATCACCAGTGCCTCAAATTATCGTTTTATCTGGTTAAATTCCTATAGTTCCTGCAGTGCCTGTAATGTGTTAGTTTTTTATATTCTAAAACTGTGTTCTCCAGGTACAGATAACAGGACATAAGATGTTTCTGCTAGTTTTGGTAGAAACTAATACTCTTAATACGCATGATAAGGAGTTCCAGAGTAACAAATAAAACTCATTTCAGCTGAGTTTCCAAATATAAAAGAGTTCTAGCTCGACAAACAATTGCATAGCACACAGCCATCGTGGATTCAGTGACCAAATTGTTATTTTATTGACTTACTTCCATTCCTTCAAATGGAGGTGGGTCCTTGGGTTTGCTTGACTTCTTTTCTTTCTTTTCTGAAATTGAAAAACAAAATTCAGTGCTTCTTGGGGTGAAAGAAATGGATATCTGAAATGAATTCCCACCCTGCCCCCCAACTGACTGACCCTCTTCCTTACAAGCATATATAACCCAACGGCTCAAACTATGAGTAACTGCTATCCTTTTTGTAGACATGGTCCCTGGTAAACAAGCACGTTGTGCTTAATGCAGCAAAAGTGCCCAATCTTGCATAGTGCACAACATAGTAAGCTGGGAATCCAATTACTGCAGCAATATAAGAGCATTATAATGAGGGTGAGGAGTGTCAATCACTTGATAAATTAATTTGGACCTATGCGTTATAAATTACATTCAAGTACTTCAAGCTAAACATATTAATTGATTACGACCAGCAAGCAACGTTTCTGACAACACACATTTCCATGTGCAGTTTGAAGTCATGTGAACTCGTATTCACTGCAATGGCCATCGGTTTTTACTCGTTTGCCTTAAGGTACGGTGGAAATACTAAAGTGAATTACAATCATTACCTGCGCCATCATTACACATTGAGAAATACCAGGCCACTTTCCACAGTGTTTCATGCTGAATGTGCCACCTTGTCTTAGTAAGTCAGCCAGTTACTTCAAACAAACAGCAGCTCATGTAAAAGCACAATTATGTAAATCGATCAGGCAGCTGCCATGCGTGCAAAACTAAATAGCGTCTAGTCAGTCTGCTTCAGCTGCAGTTTGGAAATATTAAAGAGAGGAGCTAAAGCACAGGCTTAAAAACTAAACTACTTTTGAAAGGAATTATACAAACCTCCAAGTTCCTTCTTAATGTTCCATTCAGTCCTTCTCCCCACTTAAAACAAAATACATAGTTTCAAAGCTAAAAGATTCCTTCTTGTAAACATCTTAAAATAAGGAAAAACGCTTAACTACATCACATCGCCTCACAATCCTTTTCCAACAGTCAGTATTTTGTTTTTCAAATTATTCTGGTTGCAAGTAGTAATTGGGGCCTCAGTTTGCAACGCTTTATAACAGGGTGGTTCAACCTTTTGGCTATTGAGGACTGGATGACAGATTTGAGAAACGTCCATGGACCACATAAACTTCCAGAAACATAGTCAGTAAGAATCATGCAGCAATCCTAGTTTTTAAATTGTGTGACTATTACTTAATTTCACTATATTTTAGTTACAATGATAACAGACAGCTCGGACAACAGGGGTTGGGGAACACAGGTAACGGAGCTGCGGGTACTAGGTGCAGAAATGGTTCATGGGCCGGATGCAATCATCTCCCTGGCTGGATGCAAGCCGCGGTCTGCCAGTTGGACCACCCTGCCTTAAAACCAGTACACACAGTTTTCAATTTGCTTTATAGCTGAGCTTCTCAGAGAGTGGCTCATGGGTGTCTTGGAACATTAACGCATCTTGGTGAAGTTAGCCATCTAATGACATCCTATATCAGTTTACAATTTCAGTTCAGTAGTCAGTGTTGAGCAGAAGCAATAAGCCTCTCTATTAGGAGGTACAGTAGGATACCATATGCCATCAACAAACACTCATACCTACTAGCAAGTTTGAAAAAAAAGTCTTAAAGTAGGCTACTTGTTCATCCATTCAGCCAGCCAAAGAATTAGGAGAGAAAAGGGAGAAGTGAAAGAAAGACAATGTGGAAATGGGCACGTACAGACAGACTTAAAAATCTAAGCACTAAGAGATTAGGTCCTTAGAATAAATAAATGTATATGAGTGAGCTAAACGCCAGTTAAGCTTAGTGATTTCTTCAAGATTAGTTACTGTTCCGAGCCAGTTTCCACGAGCACTCACATTTCACACAAACAGAAGCTGATATGAACAAAGATGATGTTAAGATCTATCAATCTTTAAGAACAGCATTGTGGCTTCCACATATTGATATAACAAGCTAGATTTTAAATCTCTTCTATTGAATAAAAAGCAGAAGTTGCAATATTTTGCAAATCACTGTCTAATAATACAGTAGTATTGTGTTTCTTATGTTAATGTCAGTGCAGAATGTGAGCCGGTTAATTACCTGAACCACTGATCTGATAATAAATCAACAGTCGTGCAGACTGGTTCTTACCTCTTCCTGGAGGACTCTCCCTGCGATTCTGAAGATAATAAAGAAGCTGCTCCACCTCGGCAAGTTTACTCGGATGGATGAGTTTGCATTCCTCAACCACCTTCCGTGCCAGAGACCCAATGTCTGTGTTAGAATTCAGGCTCTTCAGGCGAATACTGAAACAGTGCATCACATTTTACTCAGCTTTTTTTGATCAGGAAAAAGGGGCAATATATTGAACATTGGTAAGGTTCACCAAGTTGACAGTAGAACCTGCAGGCAGCTTGTGAGTTGTGCTTTCTCTTAACATACTTAGAGAACTACAACATTTGGGGGAGGGGGGTTTGCTATTGCCATAGTTTGGTTCTCAGTAGTGAATAATTCTAGTTTCATTAAGGATCATTACCGACAAGATATTTATGTACAATAGCAATCCACCTTCCCTGAAGTAAAAAGATATTTTGAAAGAGTGAAAATAAAAGAATGTCAAGGAATACACTTTAAACAACACCAATAGACTGATTCCACTTACACCAATGTTACAGATTCCCTTCAATCCCCACATCAATTCCCTTAATATCATTCATTGTCTTGAATTCAATGGAAAGGCAGTAGAGCTCGTATTCTGGAATGATGAGATCAAATGGACCAAAGCATGTTTTTTGTCTATACTTCTCTCGTGACCTTGTGAAAGTGTTGAGTATTAGTTTAAAAATTAGTCATTTTTGAAATGATCTCCATTGTGCTGTGTTCTCCTGTACCGATTGGCATATCAGTGATTAGCAAATCAAAACGTCTTGTATTTTAAGTTGATTATCTATAAGAGTAATCCCTGAAAATTACTATATCGCAGTTATGACCTCTTGTAAGTGCATGTCTAGATGCATCTTTGATACTTCATGTTGGAGGAAGAATAATGGTGAAAATAATTTGGTCTTCAAGATATAGTTATCAAACTAAAGTCTTCAGAGAACATCACAAGAATGAAGCACTGAAATTGAATGGAAAATGTTTGCTTATCCAACGGAAAGAATTCTTTTCTATTACACAACCAGGATGCACTTAAACATGTTTTTCTAACTTTCAGGATATTCAACTCAGCTTGCCATTTACGTCAAAGCATAATTTTATACCACCTGTTAAAATACACCAAACATCCCTGCATCTTAATTGAGGTTTTCAAAAATTACAAATAAAAAAAATTGTACCTTTGAAGTCAAATAGCATCCCAACAACTAGCTACTGTACTCTGAGTGGGTAAATGCGAGACTGAAGGCCTTGATGATTGCCAACATATGAAGGTGGTCAGGACCTCAAACCTAGGGTTACCATCCCATCATATGGCCACTTACTACATCTTACGGTAGATGGCATGAGCTCATTGTGTAATGTGGATTATGTAGTTGTGCAGAGGACATTCTACTCAAAGCATATGCTCTTTGCTAGCCTGTTTTTATCCAAATTGCATTCTGCACTGTACTGTTCATCCACGTCCATACATCAGCTCAGGATTCCATTTCAATCTCTCACTCAGTTTCTTCCCCATAGACAATCTCGTGAATTCATTCAACCCTATTTGAATTCTATTCTGCATTCAGCAACTGGCTTAAGTTCACATGTCCTCAGTGAACAATCTTCACAAGCACAAAATGCACAAACAATCCACTTTACAATATATTCTGTGAAACACTTTGAGATGTTTCAACGACGTGATAAGGTGCTATATCAAATGCAAGGATTATTATTAATCATTAAAAGATTTGCAAACACCAGTGACCGCCTCTCACCTTCAAAGTGTCAAATTTGAAGTGACTACTCAGAAAAAATGAACTTAGTACCTATTTCAGGATGATCAATAACAAAGTAAACCAGTTCCCAATGAGGGGATTTTATTAGGTCCATGCTGCTGTGGAATGAAATTAGAAAATAATCCATTGTTTCAGATTTGAAACTGCTATCAAATGTTCGACTTTTCCTCAAATATCAGAACTGACAAGGAACAAGATATTCTGCACAATATTAGATTTCTCTTCCACCTGCAAATAACTCCTATATATGTTGCAGACAAAGTCTAAAGTAAACTTAAAAACATGAGAAGGTTTACAGCACTTTATTAGTGTTATTTATTGAAACTGTAGAATGGTTCTACATTTTACATTTTGTATACAAACATTTCCCACTGTGTAAACCACAAAATGGTCAAGGTCAAGAGGTTTCAGTTTATAGGACTGCTTATAGGTGGAGGGTACCTGGTCTATTTGATTAGGTGCTGAGAGATGATGAGAGATTAATGGTATTAGATTAGCCCCATAAGACTTCTTTCTCTTATGATTAATCACCCTGATGTGGACAGAATGTTTCAGCAAAATAAGTTACACAGATTTACAAATACAGTATCAACCAACTGTGAAAGAACTCCCTGTGTTCATCTGTCAACAGCGAGTTAAGCTTTTACTTAAAGGCCCCTTGTGGTTGGTCAACAGTTCATTTCCTTCTGAACCCCTGAAGGATTCTAAAAGATTCTTTGAAAGATTTTCCTGCACTAAGAGGTGTGTGAGTATGTGTGTGTGTGTGCGTGCGTATGTGTTTGTGTATGTGTGTGAGATGCAATGCCGTTCCATTCCCACCCAGACTCACGCTCTTGTGAAGTGCTGGGTTTTGGTGCTGGGTCATCTGGGTACACTGCCTTTGCTGTTATGCATGGGTGTCCTTGTCCAGATATCTTAGCATGTGATTTTTGGGAAAAAAAGTCACAATCCCCACAAAAAATGCTCTACTTCCACCTTCCCACTCCTGCCCCCCCAACCCCCCTACTCCCACATTTACTAAAAATTTACTACAATTATTTTATACTATTTCCTCACGCCAAGCACAATTCCCAGAGCTGGAGTTGCAAATCTCACAACAACGCTGTCTCATTCCTTGCTGTAAGGCAGTGTTGCATGACAGCGGGTTGAGTTTGCTCAACCTCCAACTTTTTATTCCTTTCACTGGCGAAGCACGTCAATTCTGTTCTCTACCTTCCCAATATAGTCCATCTGAGATCATAATCTCAGTCAAGAAATAATAATAATCCTTGCATTTGATATAGCACCTTGTCATTTTGTCAAGTCTCAAAATGTTTCACAGAATGTACTGTAAAGTGAAATAACTGTATATTGTGTGGGTGAAACACAGCAGCTAATTCCACACAACAGTGTCTCACAAACAGTCGTGAATTGAGTGACCAAATTATTATTATTTCCCAAGTGTTTGAATGAGGATTTCGGCAGTATTTGTGCGAGATAGATGGGGGAAAAGGAAACCTGCCTAAGGTTCCAACCCACCCAGGAATTGAACCCGGTTCCTCTTGCTTGTGAGGCAAGTGCTTTAAGCAATACGCTACAGGAGACCACATAAATCAAAAACAACAACAGCTTGCACTTATCTGGTGCCCTCCACCCAGGGTAGCATCTCAAGAGTGCTTAACGTCTCAGTGTTAAATCATTGTAATACTGAATCATGTTTCATCCATTTTCCCTCTCATACTCTCCCTCCCTCCAGGAAAAACCTGGGGTGAGTGATGTGCTGGAAAGGAGAACAAAACCACAACTGTAAAGTTGTTAAGCCTATTTAACAACCACCCATGTCAGATAGTAATGAACAAGGGAAATCATACCATCTCGGCTGACACTCCAATGCAGTGCTGGGGGTGCGCTGATAAGATAAGACTTAACTGAGGCCCCATCTACCTGCTCAGGTAAATGTTAAAGATTCCACGGCACTACTAATAAGAGGAGTTACTCCTGTGTTCTGACAAACAGTCCCCCAAATGTTCATTCACTTCTTGGCTTTTTGTGGGACATTGCTGCGTGCAAATTAGCTGCTGTGTTTGCCTATAACTACACTATACTTTGCAGAAATCCTGTGAAGCAATTTGAGATGAGATGTCCTTCTGACGTGCTAGCAAATCTGGGGATTATTGTTTATTATCAAATATTCCACAATGGTAATTAAAGGCAGCGCATCATTGTTTTTAAAAAAACAGTGTAGGAACCAGAACATTTCATGAAATAGCCAATTGCCAAAAATAATCTAAATTCTCAACGCTGAATATCTTTCGAGTAGAAGAAGATAGTAGGGACAGGTCCTGTACAATTTAGCAAAAGGAAACAGGCTTAAACTTGGTGACATGGTAATTTCAACTCTTCATTACATCCCTTCCCAATTTACACAGCATAATAGAGCAACGTTAAAGCTAGCCCATTATAACATATGTTAACTGTTCGAAATACATCCCCTCTCAAAGTTCAATGAGTTGTGAAAACTTGGTATAATCATACTGATTTGAATTGAACTCTATTGACAGACCTACCACAAGACATAGGGAAATTTCAGAACAACATTTAGTTAGCACTCTGGGATGTTAAACACTTAGGTTAAACAAATAAGAATGTTTTAATTTAAATGTCAAAAGTGGCATTATATTATTGTAATACATTACTGTATCCATAAATACAATCAATGGCTTTACAAAAAACTGTGAATCGCACTGAGACATCGATACAAGCTGCTACCCCAAAACTAGGACTATTTATTAATATTAAACCTATAGCACAAAATAGCTTGCATTTCAAAGATTTCCCTTCTGCTTGTCCTACCTTCCTTACCCTGACTCATTCCTATTTAAATATTTCTAAAATACTCTAATCTATATTAATTTGTAAAAAAAATCCTCTTTCCTAAAAGTTTTTTTATTTACATCATTTTTTCTTTCTCTTAGGCACACAAGTCTCAACTTTTAAGACCAATTGGCCTCAGATGATTTCAAAGCATGCTCCATTGGCTTATTTTCAGCTGGTCTAGGCCAGGAACAGACTTACAACCAACCACTTGTCAAATTATCTTGCTGGACACCAGGCAACGAGAATGTAATAATAATAATCCATTGAGATGTCTCAAAGGGCTTCACAGAATATAGTGTAAAGTAAATCTACTGTATATTTTGTGGGCGAATTGCAGCAGTCAATTGCTCACAGCAGTGTCCCAGAAACAGTCGTGGACTGAGTGACCAAATTTATAATTTTTTGTTGTTGTTGGAGGGATTATTACCCCCGGAAAGCCTAGGTAACACCTTCTAAACATTCACAAAATTTCATAAATTTGAACATGAATACTTATATAATATATAATATTATATATTAATACTTGTCCAAAAAGATAACATTGCCCCAGGATGTAGGGTGGCACACAATTACTACACTGAAATGGACTTCAACCCCATTGTATCACACTGATCAGAGGCAGCTTTCATTTAATAAAAAATTGCTTGGTCTGGAATGTGGATTTGAAAAGCTAACCAGCCCCCAATGGCTGCCAGTCAAGCCCGCAGCCACTAGGTTAATTGGACAACCTAATATTAAAGAGAAGCCCTTTACTTTAACACAATTAGCTGAGGCAAAAAGGTACAAAAACAAAGAAGAACTCTGACTTCCAGAAATCAGATTCATTATTATGTTCAAAATCAACTCGGTTAAGAACATATGTACTGTTAAAATTAAAATCGGGTTCGTCCTGGTCACTGTGGCTCAAACTCCTTAAGGAAGTCCTTGATCTTTCAGACCTAATAAATCTGATGGCAGGGGAAGACAATGTCTCCTTTGTGATACCACTTCAACTCAATTAGCATTAATAAAGAAATGTCTGTACGCGCTGCGTTTGTTAGCCCGGAGGGTTATTCTGTATTAGAACATTAACGGAGCCAGCCAACTTCCTTCACTCTTACCAAATGTTACCAGAAACCTATGTCAGAAGCCAGGCATGCCAGTAGCAAGAAGTAAAGCAGAATATCTGGAAAGCGGTCTTTCAGCAATGAACAAAGCTTTTGTATATATTCTTTTAAAAATATATATATTAATACTGTATATAATAGATTGTGGTATCCAGCTGGCAACAGCAACAACAAAGTAATAATTACATTAGATCTATAATAATAATCCTTGCATTTATTTTATTTATTTATTTATTTAAGACATTTCAAAGCCTTCCAAAAATATATTTCTCAAAGCACCTCACAGAATATATTTCACAGTAAAGTGGAGAGACTGTATTTATGGGCAAAACACGGCAGCCAATTTATGGGCAAAACACGGCAGCACAAAACAAATTACTAGATATTAAAAATCTAGCACCTTTCACATTATTGAGACGTTTCAAAGTACTTCATAGTATTTACTAATAGTGCAGTGACTGTGCATTTTGTAGGCAGATGCCTATATTTAATGCTTCCACCAAAAAAGGTCCCTTAAAAAAGAACATACAATTCCAATAGAGTACAAGAGTTACAATGAACATGGGCCCTGCTTGCAATTTAAGCATATTTCCCTGAAACTGCTACGGGTCAGGGACCAGATATGATGCAGCCCACAAGAGTAGATGCTGTGACCACAATGTTTAAGTTTGATTTGGGGCTCTGGCCACATCAAACACAAGAGCCACATCTGCTGTCGGTCATACATGCATTAACACTCAACTTTGTGAGTTTTCAAAGAGTATTTATATTGAGGTTTTTTCTAAAAAAAACTTCACTGAATATAAACAGCTCATCAAAGCACTGTACAGAGTCAACACAATCACTTAGTATCAAAACAGTGAGCGACAGTACAAAAATAATTTCACTTTATCAAATGGTTAAAGCAAAAATCGAGTAATCAACGGGTTTCCGAGATCCATAAACTCAAAGTTACAATTAACACAACAAATCTGAGACCTGAAATTCGTGATGATCTTAGCCTCAAGACCACTATCTTAATATTTACATCTGTGCAGCATTTTGGAAAAATCTTATGTGCATTTTTAAATTGTGGTTAACTGCAGTTCTTTTTAATAAAACTGCCAAAAACTTGTTTCAAAATTATGACTAAATTTTTATTTTTTTCCCAAATTTTGCTTAGTCTTAGATTTAAGATCATGGTCTCAAAATGTAAGACAAAAAAGATCATCAAGCCTCTGATTTGCAAATATCAGCAACTGGATCCCATTATTGGCAAAAAAAAGTCCTCCTTCAGAAAGAAAAGCAAAATAGCAAACAAAGCCATTACTCCATCAAGCCTGCTCCTTCCAGAGATCAGGCACGATCTGCCCTACATGCTTAATTTCTCCCCAACTAGCAAAAGGTTATGCTAAAATAGACATCAATTCTTCATCTCGCGCTTTTCAAAAATGAAGTTTCCATGATCCCAGAGGACAATGTTAATTGTCATGTTCTGATGGCATTTTCTGATCATTTTATCAAAAGGGAATTGGATATATACTATCGGAAAAGAGTGGGACTAATTGGATAGCTCTTTCAAAGAGGCAGCACAAGCACAATGGGCCAAATGGCCTCCTTGTGAGCTGTAGGATTCTATGATTTCCATCTACACTAAGAATCAGTACTAACAACATCCCATGAACACAAGGCATGCATTTCTGGAGAGGAAAACAGGAAAAAAAAGTACTGTTCTGTGTTAAGCACGGATAATGAATTTCATCCTAGAATCCAGGAGAATTTTCATTGGAAAGAAGATTATCTTTCTTTACTTATGGACTTTAAATTGACAGGATATGGAGAAACCACCATTCACTTTGCACTTCATTTGACATTTTCCTCTTTTTTGAGGGACTTGTTCGATATAGTAAAAAAACAGCATTCCTGTTTGTCCCTCAGTTAATAAAATAAATGGTGAAGAAATACTGTAGGTACTAGAGCAAACAGACAACCATCATGGCCTTTACTCACATTTTCTGACACTCCTTTCGCTCTCCCAGCATGGCATCACCCATCTCACCCAAAATTGTAGCTTCCACCTCATAGTGTACCACCAGAGCCTTCTCTGTTGGATGGACATCGATGTTCCCTCCTTTCACTTTTCTAAGAAGAAATTTAAAAAGTGGCATTATAAAAAGATCCCTTAAAAAANTGTGTTTACTCAATTCACAACTGTTTGTGGGACACTGCCTATGCACAATTGGCTGCCGCTTTTCGCCTACAAAATACACAGTCAATTCACTTTGCAATATATTCTGTGAAGCGCTTTGAGATGTCTCAATGACGTGATAAGGCACCATATCAAATGCAAGGATTATTATTAGCAATTTAAATCATAGAGAACTAAATCAAATATTTGGTGTACAAAAAGCTCAATATTGCCCAACATTGTAAGGACATAATTAGCTTGCTGTTCGTTACCAGGAAATAATATTGCTAATAAACTCCCAACAATTTACATTTATAAAGCACACTTCACGTTGCGAAGACCTCCCAAGGCTCTGAAATGAAAGATAAACGGGAGCGATTACAAAGTACTGTGGTAATCTTATTGAGTTTATTGGACATCAAATCACATCAAACTTCCATCAATGATTGTTTCAGTTGGTTTCTTGCCTGGAATAAATCAAAGAGTAAAAATGTAGCCATTTTTTTACTGTAGCTTGATGGCTTCCTCCTTTATTGCAATTTCTACAATTCTGATCAAATGGAAAAGGCTAGAAAATGCACAGTAAGTTGATTAATACCTGGCTGGTTATAGTTTTAAGTGATAACCTTCACCATACCTACAATGAAAGGTAGTTTCCCAAACTAATGCTTCCTGTTCGGTATAACAGATCATGGTTTAAGTGATAACCTTCACCATACCTACAATGAAAGGTAGTTTCCCAAACTAATGCTTCCTGTTCGGTATAACAGATCATGGTTTATGGTGTCCAGCGCCTTGACACATCCTCCTGATGTGAAAGGTGTTGTACAAATGTAATTTGTTATTGTTGTTGTCACAGTGCATTCACAATGCTGGATGGTCCACCTGAACAGGAACCTTGGTTTACCATCTCATCCAAAGGATGAGGCGTCTAAAAATGTAGCACAGCCCCAACACTGCATTGAACTATATCAGTCTAGATTATATGAGTTCCAAGTCCTGATTTAGGACTTGAACCCACAACCTTCTGACCCTTGGTTACCAATTGAGCTAGGCTGATACGCTTAGGACACTGAATAGGATACTTGTCAGCGACACGATTACACACACCCTCAAGATTTAAAAACAACAAGCTTCTAAAATTTTTATTCTGTTATAGTTTCGACTTCACCTCAAGTAATGGACAGCAAACAGTCAAAAACATAGGAATCACAACACATTGTTGACAAAGTGCTTCCTCCAGCCCTATAAATGCTTCAGCTAGTCAGCTATTAATTCAGTGTACAGGAGCCATTTTACTGCCTTATGCATGCTGGGATTTCACAGTCATTACTTAAAAGAAGTCTCAATCATCACAGCTTTAGTTTTAAAAAAAATAAAAATTAGTTTCCCTGCCATTCTTGAAGGATCTTTAGAACCAGCAGCTGGATACTATAAATGGGGAAGGTTGCCGACTTACCAGCTGGAAAAGGTAAAAGGCAGTTAAGATGTCAAATAAGAAGGGGGAAGTGGACGAAGAAGGCAGGGCATTAATGGGGTCTATCGGGATTATAAGACCTTACACAAATCGGGTGTGGTCTACCAGAATGAGAACGATACCTCCTAAAACCATACCTCTCCAAATGTGTCTTTGGTCAACGACCTTAAATCTTCTATTTGCTGCTCCATGACCACCACTATATTTGGCAAGCACTTTGCAATCCTACTTTACATGATATATGCGGGTTTTATTGTTGAAAATAAAAGCTTTTTCCATGCTATTTAGAATGTCTGTACATTTGGGATGTACGGATGGATGGATCAAAGGTGCCATGGACCAATTGATAGTGTAGCTGGGAAAACTCCAGCTACCGTCCGGTATCTGATTCCGTTTTGTAGTACAATGGATGAGGTAGCAGACCCTTGGTTTAGAAAGCAGACCAGGAAGGCACTGATAAGGTGGAATTCCACGACAATTTAGTACCTCTTTATCCCACTCCCCCCGCACCCCCCCCCCCCCCCCAACATACACACATGCACGCACACACACACACACACACACACTCCGCCCTCAGCTCCAGTGCCCAGACGGAATTGTCAGGCTCATTGGGACGTTCTCCCGACAAGAGAGGCGCTAAGTCTAGATCAGGTAGATTTTAAGAGTCGATGCTCAGCACATACTCTAAGGAATGTAGAGTTTCTCATTCACAAGCGACATACAACAAATTACATTTGTATAGCGCCTTTCACATTAGGATTTCCTAAGGTGCTGGACAGTCAAGATTTGTACCCGAGCTGGGGATTGTGATTTAGAAAGGGTGGAAGGCAGGGAGGGTGGGGGTAGGAGGATGACCGAAGGCATGGTTGAAGAGGAAGGTCTTGAAACAGGCCTCGAAGGAGGAAGCGAGGCAAAGGGACTAATTTCCACAGAAATGTCCCAATGAATTTTATTTGGCTGCAATCTTAGTTTAAAAGGCCTTAGCTCTGGTGCCTTGAATTAATTATCCCTTATTGTGGGCAAATGTTTCTTCAATAAAAACAGAAACAAAATAATTCAGTGATGAGAAGCCCATCCGTTACAAAGAATGAACTACAACTGCAAATGGTTGCAAGGTTAGCCTGACAAAGCCTTTTTTCCCCTGGTATGAGCCTTGGATTACAGAGAGTTAAAGCTATAAAGAAAAATGACCTTGTCATTGAGGAACAAAGGGCCTGTGGATGAGGGTGGCAGCAAACATCAAATGTTACTGGCACATTTTACAGTGACATGGAAATTCATCGAGTAGTAATATATCAAGGACTCCTTATATGACTGAGAATCCAGTTTTTTTTAGTCTGATGCTTTACAGATAACAGTTTTTACAAAAAAATCACCTTTGCTACCCTTCCTGATATTGCAGAAATGTGCTTGCGCACCCCAGTGAGACATTTTTGACAGTAAATGATCCGCCACAAAACATACCTCAACCTGTATTCCATTTCAGACCTGCGGCCGGATTCTTAGCCCACAATCAACATCCTGCGTGAACAAGCTCTCAGCTGAATGCTCAGTGATAGCTGCAGCATCATCTTTGCTGCAAGTTCCTTATTGGACTGGAGCTCCAAACAGGCTGTACCCTGCAGTCCCCAGTGAATTGGCCTACTAATGCAATATACTGAAGACATTTACTACTGTACTGAAGAGATTTTAATCAGGAAAACACAGCATGAAGAGTAACTTCCAAATCAACCATGAATGGCTCAAACCCTTTTTAAAAATCTTTGATATACTAACATTTCCAAAACACCTGCAATATATATGCAATACATATGCCTCTCCACATATAGCCATAACCAATTTGTTCAGTTTGATTATTGTAGCACCATCCAAGTCAACGCTAATGTATTATTTTGTTCTGTCTTATTTTAAAAACTATGCTCAGAAAATGATTACCAAGATGCCAAGAATAATCTCAGTATTTTGGGGAGTCACACAAAGGAAATACAGTTTAGTATTCTTCCTAAAAACAAACGCAAAAAGTGATGAGGGAGGGTGAGGGGCAATATTAGTTACTGGAATAGTTGCCTCCTACAGTGAAAGGAAACATTATCTGAAATGTACAAGGAATTTTAAACAAAGCTAAATGCTCCTTAGACAATGCTATAGGGTTTCAAGAAAGATTTTCTATTTGAAACAACAACTTGCATTTATATAACACCCTTCAAGCAGGATAGTATCCCAGAGTACTTGTCAGTGGCGGAGCACAACACCAAGCCGGCGGGAGGTGACCAGGGTCGAAGAGAAAGGTCTTCCTCCATTAAAACCATTAGCTAATAGCTAGTGATCTGACAGTTCAACCTGGATTTGGGCATTTCTTGCTCATCCAGAGTCGCTCCTCCCTGCTCAATGTCTACCATACACATGGTAATATTCTCTCATTAATAGTATGCTGTAGAAACCTAGCTTCATTAAATCAATTGCTTATTCTGGTTTCAATTCCTTTTAAACTTTTTTCTGCACAGATGAATAACATTTGCAGTACAAAAACAAGAGAAATGTTTTTTCAAAACATAACAAGTAAGTAGGGGGTTACAATTAAGGCCTCATGATACGCATGATTAGTGATATCCTAGAACTAAGTATCATTTGAGTACAGCATAGTGTAACCATTTGAAAATGAACTATAGCACTTCATAATCAATGCTGAAAGTTCTCAATAGGCTCACACGCCCTGCTGATCGTAGAAATCTTTGCAACACAAAAGAAATGGACCCACCGTACAGGAACAACAGATGATTGAAGTTAGAATCACAATAATCCTTGCATTTGATATAGCTCCTTATCACGTCATTGTCCTCCCACCTCAACCTTCAAGGCCCTGTCCTTGAGTGGTTTAGGTCCTACCTCTCCCACCGTCTTCATTTTGTTTCCACAAATGGCTTTTCCTCCACCCCCCGCACTGTCTCGTGCGGTGTCCCTCAGGGCTCTGTCCTCGGTCCCCTCCTCTTCACCCTCTATGTGCTCCCCCTTGGTAACATCATCCGCAGACATGGGGTTAACTTCCACATGTATGCGGATGACAGCCAACTCTACCTTTCCTCCTCTACCCTCAACTCCACGACCACCGATGTCCTGACAGCCTACCTGTCTGACATTGAGTCCTGGACGAGATATAACTTTCTCCAGCTCAACGTGCGCAAAACTGAGGCCCTCCTGATTGGCTCACGTCAGCGCCTCCGCACCTCTGGCGCTGACAGCATCAGCATCCAAGGCTGCACTCTCCACCTCTCAAAGCCGGTCAGGAACCTCGGTGTTCTGTTCGACCCTGAGCTGTCCTTTCTTCCTCATATCCGCGCCACAACTGGCACCGCCTTCCATCACCTCCGAAATATCGCCAGACTACGGCACTACCTCACCCCTCACGCTGCTGAAACTCTGGTCCACACCTTTATCACCTCAAGGCTGGACTATGGGAACTCTCTCCTCGCCGGCCTTCCCGCCACCTCCCTCCACACTGCAGGTCATTCAGAACTCTGCAGCTCGTGTACTGTCCCGCACCAGTCACCGCGACCACATCACTCCCACCCTCGCTCGCCTCCACTGGCTCCCCATCCCCCAGAGGATCGAATTCAAGATCCTCATCCTCACCTACAAGGCCATTCACGTCCTTGCTCCCTCCTACCTCTCCGACCTACTATCCCCCTACCTACCTGCCCGTACCCTCCGTTCCTCTGGCTCCGGTCTGCTCCACATCCCCCGCCCCAACCGCCCTACCATCGGTGGCCGGGCCTTCAGCCAATCAGCCTCTAAGCTCTGGAACTCTATCCCCCAGTGCCTTTGCCGCTTCCTCCCTTTCCTCCTTCAAGGCCGGTCTCAAGACCTTTCTCTTTAACCGTGCCTTCAGCTCCCCTCTCGACTCTCTACCCCTCCTCGCTCCCTCCCTTCACCCTGACCATTTCCCCCCTGCTCGGGTCCTGACCCAACGGTACAGCGCCTTGGGACGTCCTCCTGACGTGAAAGGCGCTCTATAAATGGAATCTTGTTGTTGTTGTTGAAACGTCTTAAAAGTGCTTCACAGAATGTAAAGTGAATTGACTGCATATTTTGTGGAGGAAACACAGCAGCCAATTACAACAAGCAGTGTGCCCAAATAGTCATGGATTGAGTGACCAATTATTATTTTATTTTTGAAGGGTTTATTATCCCTGGGAAGCGATCTGCCAATCGACTAGCAACCAGGTTCCTACTTGTTGCTAGGTAAACAGAGGCATGTGAAGTAAGGAAACTTGCCTAAGGTTTTGCCCTGCCCAGGAATCAAGCACGAGTCCTCTCGCTTGCACTCAAGGTGAGTTCTCCAACCAACACCCTACAGGACTCCACATCTACCTCTTAGCAGGTTTTCCTTTTTCAAGGACCTAAAGTTCAGATTTGTTATGAGCATTTCTATGCGCAATGCAGATTTTTTTTCAATCAGAAGAAAGTGTTTCATTTTTTGTTAGGGTAATACTAAGAAAATCCAGGGGAGAGTGACTTTATCCAGGTTTCAAAATAGTGCTCTACAAGCGGATAAGAAGCAGTATGTTGTAACCGAGCGTGCAGGATAACAGAGAGCTCAAGTGCTCAGGATTTATTTTGGGACCTTTCGCAAATTGGAACTCTTCTCTCAAGTCCTAAAAGTGTACTGAACTGCAAGATCTCCTGGAATGCAGTCAAAGCAAATTAAACAAAATTGGACTATATTCACATAGTGCAATTAATTGGGATTTCTGGGATAATTTAACTGTTTGCGATATTCATTCCATTAATGAATATTTTCCCCAGGTGATACGTCGAGAGGAAGGAATTATTTTTGAATTTGTATCAAAAGTTGTGGTTGTATGAAATGAATTTGTTTTGACAAGAGATCAAAGGAGAAATCACAAAAGCAGGTCACAACCTGAAGCTTTAGACTATCTTTCTCCTTCAGATACCGATAGATCTGCTGAACATTTCTTCTGGCTTTATGTTAAATGTATCACTTGGAACAGTGCTAAGCTGAGTTGAGATCAAACTACAAATGAAATAATTTGACTGGTAGAAAACAAATATTTTCTTTTCAAAGGAATCAAATATCTATAGCTTGAAGAAATGTTTGAGAGTATTATACTAAATATTATCAACACTCATCTGAAGAGCTTAGAGGCGGTTAAGAAGTACCAAATTTAGAAGCAATAGATCAACCTCTCACAAATCTGCAGAATGTTTTGAGGACCTAAGCAACTAAATGAGGATGTAATTGGATCCAGTGGATATAATTTACTTGGATTGAAAGCATAAGACAAAATTCCATAAGTCGTCTAAAGGTAGTAGTGGTAATTGTGCTGGGTAGATTGAAAACTGGCTTAAGCTTCAGCCAAGCAAATGGAAAAACACAATCGGACAAGTTAATGTATAGTTAATAACACTCTCAAACCACACTCTTCAACCTTGCTTTCGGTCACCTCTCTCTCACCACCTTTCTGGCTTGACTTCAAGCCCACGCTGCTGTTAAGTGCTCCAAGAAGCTACCCGTGTAAAGTTGCAATATAATGCAAGTTGTTGTTGTTATTTATTGCCTGAACAGAATGAACTTAATGGATAAAATGTCCTCTCATTTGTGTTCTTACGATACAAGGCAATTTCTTCCCAACTCTGTGCATATCTTTCCCCTCTCCCGTTCTGCCTAGAGGGAAAAGACAGTTGGGTAGTTGTTTAGACAGAACTCAACACACACAAACCGCATAAAGTTAAGAAAACATTCCATTCTCTTACAATTTCTCGTAGGGACAAGCTTGATGGTTGGTCTTGTAAGCCTACTACTTTTCAGTGATCTTTCCAATCTCCACAAATCCGTGGTAAAAGATAATTGCTTGTAAAACACTGAGCTATCATTCAAAATAATGCATTTCATTTTCCACTGCCCAATATGCTCTCCTGTATGAAGGGCACTAAACAAATAATAATAATAATAATCCTTGCATTTGATATAGCGCTTTTCACGTCGGGAGGACGTCCCAAAGCGCTTCACAGAACACACTGTAAAGTGAATTGACTGTATATTTGTGGGCGAACGCGGCAGCCAATTGCGCACAGCAATGTCCCACAAACAGTCGTAGATTGAAAATGACCAATTTATTATTGTTTTGGGTTTTTGGAGGGATTATTATTAGGCGTGTGGAGTAAGGAAACTTGCCCAAGTTTTCGCCCTGCCGGGAATTGAACTCAGGTCTCTCGCTTGCAAAGCGAGTGCTCTAACCACTGAGCTACAGGACTCCAACTGCAAGTTATTGCAGTTGTTAGAAAAAATATAACAAAACACATTCCTGAACAAATCATGCAAAACCTGCCCTGATTACATAGAATATGTGACCAGAGTTAAAGATCAGTGGAATTCATTTGCCACCATTCTGGAATCATATTAGTTCTAGATCAAAGTAGAACTCCATCCCAGTTACTCCCCCTCGCCTCATCCCTTGCCTCCTTCAGCACCCATCTCAAGACCCTCATCTTCCACCATGCCTTCAGTCACCCTCCTAACCCTAACCTCCCTCCACCCCTCCTGATCTCAACCACCAGCTCAGGCCCAGACCCCCGACTGTCCAGCGCCTTGAGACGTCCTCCTGACGTAAAAGGCACTCTACAAATATAATTTGTTGTTGTAGTAGTATTTTGGTGCAGTTAATGCATTGGAAGGCAACATTAAAAGTATTACCTAGATTGAGTTTCTTAAAAGGGAATGGACAGATTCTGAACAGAAATAACTGGTTTATTTCTTAATTCCATTATCCAACATCAGTACTACTTTCCAAATGCATTGATTCCAGTACAACAACAACAACAAGATTCCATTTATAGAGCGCCTTTCACGTCGGAAGGACATCCCAAGGCGCTGTACAGTTGGGTCAGGACCCGAGCAAGGGGGAAATGGTCAGGGTGAGTGGAGGGAAGGGAGGGAGCGAGGAGGGGGTAGAGAGTCGAGAGGGGAGCTGAAGGCACGGTCAAAGAGAAAGGTCTTGAGACGGGCCTTGAAGGAGGAAAGGGAGGAGGCAAGACGAAGGCGCTGGGGGATAGAGTTCCAGAGCCTCGGGGCTGAGAGGCTGAAGGCCCGGCCACCGATGGTAGGGCGGTTGGGGCAGGGGATGTGGAGCAGACCGGAGCCAGAGGAACGGAGGGTACGGGCAGGTAGGTAGGGGGACAGTAGGTCGGAGAGGTAGGAGGGAGCAAGGCCGTGAATGGCCTTGTAGGTGAGGATGAGGATCTTGAATTCGAAGGTGAGGATGAGGAAGGTGAGGATACCTGGAGTATATATTCTTGCCACATATAAAACATTCGATAGCTGGGAGCACATCAAAAAACAGTAATAGAATTGCTCAGATGTTACCCACCTGGAGAGGAAAGCATAAGTCTGTTTAATATTTTGAACCACGAAATGTATTAGCTCCTTTACACATATGAAGTACTTTTATTAATTGAAAAAAAGTTGTAGAAGTAGCTGAGTATTAACTTTTCATATGTCCTCTTTTAGACAGATGAGAAACACATTGAAGAGTGCACAAATTGCCCCAAATGTCAAAAATATGGCACCAAACTGCAGCAATATGAATTTCTCAGTTCTTGGACAGAGATTAAGCTATATATCTGGTATACATTATTAAGCCAATTAAGGCCGTGTTTCATCCATTACTGTAGTCAAAGCAAATCTGTGTTCAAGGTCTTCATGAAGCTGAACTCATGTCTATTACTTGCCCATCATTACTCTCACTGCATTTTTGTTCGTGTTTGGAACTTGATCATCCTGGAAATAAGCCAATGTAACTCAAATACTTAAAGCAGAATATTGCCAATAAATCATAATTCCACTCCCAAATCTGGCAAGGTAATTCTCAAGCACTGTTTTCATTAGGAATCACTTTGCCCACACACATTAAAATGGAAGGTTTTTTTATGAAAGTGTGTTTCAGATCCAGATTATTTTGTAATTTCCTCCCCTTCCCCCTCTTTTCCTGTTCATTTATTTCCCTCTCTACCTGGACAGGTATTGGAGATGACATGGTGAGTGAACTTGAGCCAGGAAAAGATCTTAGGAGACGAGGAGAAGGGACACAGATGCTGTAGTAATTGGAAACAGCAGGGGGAAAGAATCTAGTGACCAGAAACGATTAAAAAGGCATCTGGGAAAATGTTGCCAAAAATAACAATGGAAGAAACAGAACAAAAGGAAGAAAGGCTACAGGTGAAAATAAGGGCATAAATTTAAGATCATTACTAAAAAAACAAGAGCAGAGCTTGAAAATTTTTTATTTAAACAGAGGGATATTATGACATGGAATGCCCTATTAAAAATGGCATTAAAAAAGCAGGCAACAGCTTTAAAAGGAAATCAGACAAATATTTGAAAAGGAAAAATATAAAAGGTTACAGGGAACAAGAAAGGGAGTGGTTCGTTCTTTCTGAGAACTAGCACAAGATCTTAGGAGACGAGGATGGGGGGAGTAATAATAATAAATTTTGCATTTGATATAGCATCTTATCACATCGTTGAAACTCTCAAAGTGCTTCACAGGATATACTGTAAAATGAATAGATTGTATGTTTTGTGGGCAAAATGCAGCAGCTAATTGCACACAGCAGTGTCCCAGAGTGGACTGAGTGTCAAAAATATTTTTTTCCTGAAGGGATTGTTATCCCCAGAAAGGAATGGCCTCCTTCTGCACTGTAAAATTGTATAATTATATAAGCCCAGGCAGGAACCAAGGTATCAGAGCAATCAACAAGGCACAACAGCAATGATTGGAACAAATGGAAGCTGTTGTTGTTTCTTTTTTGGAGAGCAGGCAGACAGGAACACATTATCATTGGTTTCTTCACTAGTAACAATTACTATAAAAGACGTGGCATAAGGTACAACATTTGCTCCTTGGTTACAAATGCACCAGAAATGAAAGGTTACCATAACTCAAAAAAGGAAAAGCTTTGAGCTTTGGTGAGGGGATGGGAGTGGAAGGAGGGAAAAGAAGAGAGGGCAAAGTAAACCCATTTTTAAAAGGGAAGTGGATATACTGGAATGCTGAGTTCACTTGAGCACTTGACCACTTGGTTCGGGCATGCCCTGCTGGAGAGCCAGACTTGCTCGGGTGGTTGTGAAGACGGGTTTCAGGTCTGCATCGTCTTTTGACAATTTGGGGCCTAGAAGAGTTGGAGCGTATTGAGGCTTGTCCGAGCAGACAGCCCTCTTTCCCTAAGTGGAACGCATTCGTTCTAATTCAGTTAATGGGTGTGAGCAGGCCTAATCTCGCTGACCAATTAAAAAAACATTTTCAAACGAAAAGCAAACAGGAAAATTGTGCTAATAAGATTAAGTTGACTGCAGGTTGATTTGGAGTCTCTCCTTGCATTGGCTGTAACATTATGTAATAATAATAATAATCCTTGCATTTGCTATTGCGCTTTATCAAGTTGTACGTCTCAAAGTACTTCACAGAATATATTGTAAAATAAATTGACTGTATATTTTGTGGGGAAAAGATGCCAGCCAATTGCGCACAGCAGCGTCCCACAAACAGTCATGCATTGAATGACCAAATTTTTTTTTTGGAGAGATTATTATGCTCGGATAATAATCAACTAACAACCGGGTTCCTACTTACTGCAAGATAAATAGAGGTGTGTGGAGTATGGAAATTTGTCTAGGGTTTCACGCTGTCCAGAAATTGAACCCGGACCTCTTGCTTGGGAGCCAAGCGTGCTGATCACTATGCTAAGGAACTCCACATTAATATGATGATTAAATAGATGGGTAAGAGATATTTAACAAGAAATTCAGCTGAGGGAATTGTCATCCTTACCCAGCTTTTCCTTCTTTTTCACCAGTAAATGGAAAATATTGCCACTTTCTGCAACAACTATAAAATATAAGGCACGGACGGGATCACTGCAGTGTAAGATGATCCATGTCTGTGTTACTAGGTTTGAACGTCTACATCAGCATCTGCATCTCTTTGGTACATTCAACCCATTTCTTGTGATGCTCAAAAGAGTCTCAAAGATGTGAAACTATAATCGCAATATCCATGAACAACACCATCAATAAAATAAGTGCTGAGAAACAGTCAACAATCCTGGCCTTTAAATACTGCATGGGTACAGTACCTGGTTTCACAGACAAAATTATACATTATAATAGTAAACCTCTAAATTTTACAACATAGTCTAGTGAGAAACAAGATCACAGGCACCATTTCTATACCATGGGCTCACTTGAATGTACTGAGGCTGTGCTGAGATAGCTGATATTACCAAGAGCAGGATCAGTACCACAGCTTTGGAGGCAGGAAGAGGCAGAAACTGCAGATCAGAGTTGTCACTGCAGATCACTACGCGATCATCAGATAGGATGCCTTCCAGCTGTTGAATATTTACAGATACTGACACTCAGTTTGGGCTCACACATTAAGATTGGCCATTGGGTTGCGATTTCTACAGAATCTTCAATGTCAAACTGTAACAAAGCACTTTAAAAAGTAATTGCTGTTCTATTTATTCACTCATGTGCAGGCAAATGGAGCAGCCATTTGAGCAAAGCAAGATCCCACAGCCATGGTGTGAATGACCGACTACAGAGGCCAAGACAGAGGGAGAAATCATTTGATTTTCACACAAGGTTATGTGATGCTAATAATGTCCACATAGGGTGGGCAGCCAGACAATTTGAAGTCTCTTTTGAAGGACAGTAAATCTGATAAAGCAACACTTTCCACCGGAGTGTTGGAGTGAAGTACCAGAGGGAATGTGGTGCTTGCAGGAACTGTATCCAGCATGAGTCTTCAGGAGGAGTGAATTGACAGGTGGAGAGGGAAGGGATGGAGGGAAAGGCGTGTGTCTGGAAGGGAAAGAGAGGTGAAAGTGCATCTTAGTGCAAACCTCCAGGCTTGGTGCAAGGAACTGAACAAGTAACAGCAAAACCATGTGGGTGCGGGATGGGTGGAGAGGAGGATCAATGAAAAGAAGAATGAGGAGAAATAGAGATGAGGTGGAGGGAGAGGTTGAGGGAGAAAGGGGAGAGATAGAGAGATGAAGTGATGGGGGTGGGGAGTGATGGGTGGGGAGAGATGGAGTGATGGAGTAGGGGCAGAGATGGAGTGATGGGAGAGGGAGGAGAGATAGAGAGATGGCTAGAGAGGAGAGGTGGAGTGATGGAGAGTGGGGAAGATAGAGAGGGGGATAGAGAGGGAGGAGGAGTGATGGAACAACAACTGCAACAAAAAGGGAGGTGGAGTGATGGAGAGTGGGGAGGATAGAGAGGGGGATAGAGAGGGAGGAGGAGTGATGGAACAACAACTGCAACAAAAAGGGAGGAAGAGGGAGAGCGAGGAGGAAAGATGGGAGTGATGGAAGGAAGGAGGAGAGATAGTGATGGTGAGAGAGGAGAGATGGAGAGGGGATGAAAGGCAGAAAGCAAGAGCCTATTAGCTATCAGCAGCCAAAGGGACTCGCAGACAGACAGCAACGAGTCCTGGTGGGGGTTCCCGTTGACATGACAACAACACCCTCTCTCCCCCCACCCCCCCTCCCCACAACAACCCCTCACCCCCAAACCCACAGGAGTCACTCAGCGCCGCGACACCGACCTCTTCAAATAGCGGGCGTCCTCGGTCTGCATGTCTGCGGGGTCGGTGCTGGGGTGGGGGGGGGGCCGGGGCTGAGCACAGGGCAGGGCCGGGGGCCGGGGGCCGGGCACTGGCTTTGTTGTGTCGGCGCCGCCCGTTACTACGGGCAAGTGTACACGTCCCACAATACTGCGCGGCGCCGACCGAGACGCGAGACCCGAGAGGAGCGGCGCTGCTCCACCCACAGCGCCCCCTGCCCGGCTCCCGGCCGCCACTGCTCTCTGCTCACCGCCACCGCCGCCACCACCACCTTCTCGCCTCCACCGACAGAACGACGTTTGCGTTAGAGCGCCTTTCGCGTCGGGAGGACGGCTCAGAGGCAGTCAGTGTTTCGGACCCGAGCTGTGGGGGTGGGAGGGGGGTGGGGATCGGGTTCAGGGAGGTTGGAGTGGGGTGGGTGGGTGGGGTGGGGTGGTGGTGGGGGGAAGGAGGGTGACCGAAGGCACTGTGGAAGAGGAGGGTCTTGAGATGGGTCTTGAAGGTGGTGAGGGAGGGGACGAGGCGGAGGGACTGCCACAGGGTGGGGGCAGAGTGGCAGAAGTCCCGCCCGCCCGCCCGCAAAGGGTGGGGCGGGCAAGGCGGGGAACGTGAAGCAGGCCCGGAGCCCGCCGAGCGGAGGGAGCGGGCAGGGCGGTGCGGGGGGGGGGGGGGGTTAGGAAGTCGCAAGGGTAAAGGGAAGCTAAGGCCATGGGGGGCTTTGAAGGTGAGGACCAGGATCTTGAATTTGAAATTGAAAAGGATCTCCTTTGTGTGGAGGTCGGACGAGAATGGGGGTGATTGGGTGATCGGGTTTCACGCCCAGTTGGGCTTTTTTGTTGTTGTTGTTGTTTCTGTGCGTGGAAAACGGCTTTGGATGGGTGCCTGATTTTTCTTATTGAAACGTGCCAAACATTTTTTTTTCTTGAAGACCTTTCCTTACACAATAATTTGGTCATTCAGTCGACGACTGTTTGTGCGCAATTTGGTTGCTATGTTTTGCCCCCAATGTATACAGTCAACTCACATTACAATATATGATGTGAAGCGCTTTGAGACTTCTCAATGACACGATAAGGCACTATATCAAATGCAAGGATTATTATTATGAGTTTCAGAAGCACTAACGTAAATTGACCACTCTGCTACCCATAGGAGGCAAGACATAATATTTGGCTACTTTTGTGCCTAGTATTTGATTGTTTTTGGGCTACAAACAATATTTTAATTTCTGGTAATCCCATCCTCCACCCAGCTCCAGATCACCCCACCCACCCCCCACCCATCCTTTGGCAGGTGCAACAACACCTTGCACTTGTACAGCTCCCCTTCATGCAGGCGAAGTTCCGTCTTGGCGCGCTGCACATAATAATAATAATCCTTGCATTTGATTTAGCAATCCTATCCTCTTTCCCCAATCCCTTTAATATTTTTTCTCAAATATTCATCAAATTGTTTTTTATATTATATTAGGTACTTTACTGTACTACCATTTGTGCTGAAGTATTCTACATTCTAGCAATGTTTTATAATAATAATAATAATAATCCTTGCATTTGATATAGCGCTTTTCACGTCAGGAGGACGTCCCAAAGTGCTTCACAGAACACACTGTAAATTGAATTGACTATACTTGTGGGCGAACGTGGCAGCCAATTGCGCACAGCAATGTCCCACAAACAGTCATAGATTGAAAATGACCAATTTATTATTGTTTTTGGTTTTGGAGGGATTATTATTAGGCATGTGGAGTAAGGAAACTTGCCCAAGGTTTCGTCCTGGCTGGAATTGAACTCAGGTCTCTCGCTTGAAAGCGAGTGCTCTAACTACTGAGCTACAGGACTCCAACCTACCCATAACCTTTATGCATGATAATGTCTTCCCTTTTATTTGGGTCATATAGTTTTCAGGGGAAGATCAGGCAGAGAGCAAGATCTCTCCACTGAAGAAGTGGAGAGACTTTCAGATCAAAGGTTGACCAAGCATACTGGCCAAATATGTGATCTGGACTCACAAAGAGTCACAAAACCCTAACGGGTAGGTTGGGTCCAGTAGGACAAACAACAGGAAGCTTACCAGACAGTGTTCACAATGGAAAGCTATGCAATTTTAGTGGGTTAAACTCCAGTAGTACCCCAATACGCAATCTGGGGACCCCAAGCCTTGGCTCTTGCCAACCTACGTCCAAAACTCTCCAAACTATGTCAACAGGAATCAACCCTCCAGAGAGAGAGAGAGTGGGCTTTCCACTCTCGACAAATGGGAAATTTCGACGTGTGGTTGACATACATGGAACTCCCAGTCTGAAATGGTGTCAATGATGGTTTTTCGCTGGTTGCAATTATCTAGATCACAAGCCCTATCAGCGCCTTGGGACGTCCTCCTGATGTGAAAGGCGCTAATACACATGTAATTTTGTATTGTATTGTAGAAAGAGGTCTAGGATGACATTACGGATGTACTGACTCATAGAGAAAAGGACTGATCCATTCTATTCACTCTAAAATGTAACAGCATATGGAGAACTACACTGAAATATCTTTTCTCCCTCGCTCTGCCTTTTCTTGCCACTTCTTGCCCATCACTTTGTCAAACACTTCATTTTCATTCTCAGAATACCTTATCAGTTGAGATTTCCAAATGCCTCTGTGCACTCCAGATGTCGGATATCTACTGTATTTCTCCTCTATTAAAAAAAAAGGAGTCACTCAATCATATTATTTCATGTTATTTCAATCATCCCTGAAACAAATACTGTACGTGAAGCAATGCTTCATCTGTAGAAATCTGTTTTTAATGCTCCTGGACGTAGGATAGTCGCCACGAGCGACAATTCCTTTAATCCTGCCCTGCACTTGGGATCAAATGCAACGCAGAACCACACAAGTGCCATTCATTGCATTGCATGAAGCGTAAAAAAAAGCCCGGGCTAAAAAAANTGCGATTCGGGAGTGGATAAATCGCGAGGCGAGAGGCAGGAGAGGTTTCAGCACCTGCGTGGGGGGGAGAACAGGCTGGTGGTCAACATCGGCGCTCCGCACTGCAGCGGCAGAGCAGAGAGGCGCTGTGCTGTGCTGTGCTGAGCTGGGCTGGGCTGAGCTGTGCTGGGCTGTGCTGGCTGGGCTGGGCTGGGCTGGGCTGTGCTGGGCTGGGCTGTGCTGGGCTGAGCTGTGCTGAGCTTGTGCTGAGCTGAGCTGGGCTGAGCTGTGCTGGGCTGAGCTGTGCTGAGCTGTGCTGGGCTAAGCTGTGCTGGGCTGTACTGGGCTGTGCTGAGCTGGGTTGTGCTGAGCTGTGCTGGGCTGAGCTGTGCTGGGCTGAGCTGTGCTGAGCTGTACTGGGCTGAGCTGTACTGGGCTGTGCTGAGCTGGGCTGTGCTGGGCTGTACTGGGCTGAGCTGTACTGGGCTGTGCTGAGCTGGGCTGAGCTGTGCTGGGCTGTACTGGGCTGAGCTGTACTGGGCTGAGCTGGGCTGAGCTGTGCTGGGCTGTACTGGGCTGAGCTGTACTGTGCTGGGCTGAGCTGGGCTGTGTGATTGCCTGGACAAGGTGCTGGGAACCCGGGTGCACAGACAGAGACAGACAGACACACACACACACAGAGAGAGAGAGAGTGCATCTGCGATCTGGGAAAGTCAGGCACAACATGGGGGAAACCACAGAGGAGTGGAAAGGAGCCCATTACGCTTTCAAGTCGCGATGGGGTGCGACATACGACGAGTTGTGCCGCTACAGCATGTCTTTCGATCTCCACAAAACCATCAGGAGTGACTTCTTTGAGAGCTACCTCTTTTTGCTGGAGAACCTGCCTTTGGGTGAGTTCCCGACTGGGGACCTTCGGGGTCTGGTTACATCCATGGGGGTGAGCTGATTAGGGAATGCAGAGTTTCCGTTTTATTGTAAGCTTATCCAGAAATAATAATAATATTCACAATAAGGTCAAATGTGTTTCTGATAACAGAATTCTCTTTTTTTACAAAATGGAACAAATACTGCAGGGAAAATTATTTTGAAATGATAATGGAAGTGCAGGGGAATTGATTGGGAGAGCAAGCACAGGCATATATGGCTATGGGGGGGAAATTCCACTTGATAATAATAATAATCCTTGCATTTGATGCAGCACCTTTCATGTCATTGAGACGTCTCAAAGCGCTTCACACGCTAGATTGTAAAGTGGATTGACTGTGTATTTTGCGCGCCCAATGAGGCAGCCAATTGCGCACAGCAGTGTCCTACAAACTTCCGTGGAGTGAGTGATCTATTTTATTTGGGGGATTGTTGACCAGCACACAGGGTGAAACGCCCTTCTCTTTTCAAATAATGCCATGTGATCTTTAACGTCCACTTGAATGTGCAGACTGGACCTCGGTTTAACGTTTCATCTGAAGGACGTCACCTCTGACGATTCAGCACATCCCCAGCACCGCAATGGAGTGTCATCTTAGACTATGTGTTTCCAAGTCCCAATGTGGGGCTTGAATCCACAACCTTCTGATTCAGAGATGAGAGTGCTACCACTGCACCAGGCTGACAAAATTTGGAAAATAATAATCCTTGCATGTGATATAGCGCTTTATCACGTCTTCGAGACGTCTCAAAGCGCTTCACAGAATATACTGTAAAGTGACTATGAATTCAGTCTGTCAGCCTGGCTCATTTGATAGCACTGTCGCCTCTGAATCAGAAAATTGTGAGTAAAAATGCCACACTTTAGGACTTTGAACTCACAGTTTAAGCCAACAATCCAGTGCAGTGATGGAAAGCACTACATTGTTGGAGGTGCCGTGCTTTGGTTGAGATGTTAAATAGAAGCCCCGTCTGCCTGTTCGGATGGGTGCTAAAGATCCCATAGTACTATTTGAAAAGAGAAGGAAGTTTCTTCCAAAATCCCCCAAATAAAATTGGTCAATTCACTTCATGACTGTTTGTGAGTCATTGCTGTGTGTGCAAATTGGTTGTTGTGTTTGCCTGCAAAATGCACAATCCCTACATTTGCAGTGGATTCTGTGAAACACTTTTAGATGTTCTCCCGATGTGAAAGATACTATATCAAAGGCAAGGATTAGGTAAGATATAGGATAAGACTTATTACATTTACTCTTAGTTTTGAAGATATTTTTCTGCAAGTCTTAAAAGAAGATTCAGAAAAGCGATTTCAAAATTAAGTCTGTATTTAAAGATTTGACAAATTCTAGATGCTCTGAAAAGCTAAGAATTTAAATCTAGACCTGGGTGGAATTTTTATCCCTTATGGGCCAAATGGCTTATTTCTGCACTGTAAATTTCTGTGAGACTTTTTGCCATATTGGTAGTGCTAGATCACAAATGGATATACATGTTTTTGAAATGAACATTGCCTGAATCTCTCAAGGCACCAATATTTCAGCATCATAGATCACTAGGCAGATAAAATAGAGGGTGTACAAATAGATAGCAGCACTGAGCTTTAAGATCCACAAAAAGCAGACACTATAACTGTATCATATCCCAAACTGCTCTATTGACTATGTCTCTTAGCACAGAGTTATTGTAGTATGTTGTATCACAGCCATGTACCCACTCACTTCTTTGGATGTTACGTGAAGCAAACTGGGAACAGAGATTTTTCCCACTTGGCTCCAGTTAACCCTGAAAGCCAAAGCCCTAAGGAGCAGGATATTTTTAGCTAGGCAAGCAACGGGAAGGCTGCCAGACACTGCTTTTAATGATAATATTCAGTTCAACTGGTTGAATTCCAGCATTTGCCCAATACCACAGTGTGGGGTTCCCCAAGCCTTGGCTCTCGCCAACCTGAGCCCAATTCTCTCCAGAATCAAGTAAGCAAAGTAGGTTCCGCTGGGGAGAGCGGGCACATTCCGTTCTACACGCAAGGAAACTTCCATGTGTTGGTGCTACGCATATGTGGACTTCTTAATCTGGTTTGGATTCTCTTAAACATGGTGATGGATTTCTCCATGTGTCAGATACCCGGCCGACCAAAAATAAAACCCAGAGGGACGGTAATTGACATAACGAATACCGTTTTCTTTGCTGGTTCATCGCAATCAGGTGTTAAACCCTTCCACTCCACCATTGCTGGCCACTGTTTCACCCACTACACCCCCGATGCTTTGGAACTCTCTCCCTCAATCCCTCCGCCTTGCCCTCTCATTCCCCCTCTTAGATCACGACCAAAGACTTTCCTCTCTGAATGTGCTTACGTTCAGCTTCTCCCTCTCCCCATTCGGCATCAGGCTCCGCTACTGCTAAGTGCTCTGTGATTCTGCTCCACCTGAAGAGTGCTATATCAGTGCAGTTGTTATTGTTAGCATACTTTCCAAACATTAGTTCTGCAACACCTCTTATTTAAAATATTAAACTAGCAGGTATCTGCAGAAGAGTCCGTTCCTCTGGGGAGAGCGGGCACATTCCTTTCCAGACACAAGGAAATTTCCATGTGTTGGTGGTACACATATGTGGAATTCTTAATCTGGTTCGGATACTCTTAAGCATGGTAATGGATTTCTGCATGTGTCAGGCACCCGGCTGACCAAATTAAATCCCAGAAGAAGAGTATTGCATTTGACATAATGTATATCTTTTTCTTTGCTGATACATCACAATCAGGTGTTAAATCCTTCTGTGAATGTCATCACAACTGTTTTTCAGCTGTCGTACATTAATGTTCTTGCTTCACTCACGGTAACTCGTACAATGCTGCTATTACCATTGAGTTAGTGATGCTATTTTTCCATGATTTTTGACAAGACAAGAGCAAAATATTTATTGTTGGCAATCGTAGGTACTCACAAGCAAAATCTGGGAGCCATTATGAGCTGCGTATATGCCCAGTGACTGAAATGTGAATGCATCCCACACACTTGGCTGGCTGACAATCCAAGGCAATGCCTTGAGCACATGTTTCGGTCATTGAGTGCACTCTGTATAGCACAGTGAAAGATGCAGTGAAGATGCTTCAATGCCATCATCATATCTCAAGGTTAAGGAGATACACATCCGCTCTCCCTGGTTGATCAGCCCCTTGGCTTCACCATCGGCAGCCACTCTTTCAGCCACTATGCCACAATGCTTTGAATTATCTCCCTCAATCCCTCCACCTTGCCCACTCTTTCCCCTCTTTTAGATCACAACCGATGACTTTCCTCTTTGACCGTTCTTACAAGTGTAAGTTGTTGTTGTTAGAATAGTTTCCAAACATTAATTCTGCAACACCTCTTATTTAAAATATTAAACTAGCAGGAATCTGCAGAAGAGACAGAGTAATTCCACAGTTAAAGATAGTAACTGGGATTCTTAAAGCTCCTGCATTTTTCTTATCTATCCCTGACACCTAACTTCAGTGCTTTGGGATGTCCTCCCGACATGAAAGGCACTCTATAAATGTAATTTTTTTGTTGTTGTTATCTAACCTGTGAGGATAATAGACTTATAGTCTCAAAAAACTCAGCATTAAATACAGCTCCTGCTCAAGGCAATTCACTCACACATGTATAATCTGGGATTGTGGAAAAAATGAACAAGATAGTCAGCTTCGAAAACTGGTTACGAAGAAGGTGTGCAGAAGGGAATCAAGTTTGTGGATTACTGGGAAACACAACCCTTTCCCAACCCCTCTGCACCACTATCGGTGGCCGATCCTTCAGTCATAATGTCCTTCACCTCTGGAATTCCCTACTTCTATCCTCCTCCTTGCCACCTCTCCATTTGTCTTTAAAAAGGTGGTCAACTTTTTTTAGATGGCCAACAAAATCATCACAGAAATGTTTTTGTCAGCTTGGCTCAGTTGGTAAAGACTCATTTCTTGGTCTAAAGATTGTGGGTTTAAGGGCTACATAGGACATGAATTAATTGTTAAGGTTGTGCATTACTCGGTGAATAATGCTTTGTCAGAGGTACAGTACTGTCCTTTGAATAAGATGTTAAACTGAGGTCTGCCTCTTTTTCAGGTGGCTCTTAAAAATACTTGTGACATTATTTAAGAAATCAGTTTTTCCCAGTGTCCTAATGCTCCAAAATAATGTATCACTCACCCGATTGCTGTTTGTGGGACTTTGGTGATCCAAATGCATAAGTAAGCTCACTAACCTAAGGTCTTGATTGCTTGGAAATCGAGCTTGGATCCTGTTACTTGTGAACCGAGTACTCTAACCACTACGCTACGGGAATCCACTCCACTGACAGTGATGCCATTATTGTGGTTGCACACACCATCTACGTTCATGCCCATGACCATAGCCTTCAGATGTTACATGGGCTGCCCTGGGGTATAGGAACTAGCAAATCCTGTGGGTTTAAGTCCCAAATCAGGACTTTGAACTCGTAGTCTAGGATGACACTTCAGTTCAGTGCTGGGGAGTGTTATGGACGGTACTGTTCTTTAGATGAAATGTTAAAGTGAGGTCCTGTCCCCCAGGTGGATGTTAAAGATCCCACAGCACGATTCAAAAAGAGAAGGAAGTTTCTCTTGGTGTCCTGACCAGCAATTCCTTGGTCGTTCACTTCATGGCTGTTTGTGGGGCATTGATATGTGCAATTGACTGTTGTGTTTGCCTACAAATACATAATCACTACTCTTTACAATAAATCCTTTGAAGCGCTTTGAGACATTTTGATGACTTTAGAAGGCTCTATATCAAACAAAAGAATTATTAGTTTACTTGGTAAACACTTAAGCACCAACACCCTGTCCCATCAGCTAGCTACGTTAAGGTTCTTTTGAGCTATTGCCCTGTGGAACAACTCACTTACACTGAATTGACTGTGATGTTCTGCAATAAGAGGCACAACGGAAAATAATGCAGTAAAGAAGTGTGTTCAATAAAGATCCAAAAACTGAAACATTACACAAGAAGATCTACTTTGCAGGCCAGCACCACTGGGCAGCCTCATGTGGTTTTGCTGTGTGGATTGATGGAGCACTTCCATTTCGATGGCAGATTCTGTCTGCTCACATGGGGAGAGTAAAGCAAAGGGTTCAAAAATGAGTTTATAAAACACTTTCCTTGGAAAAACAACCATGCAGAGCTGGAGAACCCGAGCGATGAATCAATGCCAACCAACTTGCCAAGCACTCAACTTTCCCATCTCCTTTTTAAAGGTCAGGTTCATTTTTATTTCAGTGAAAAGTCCAGTAATCATTGGATTGCTTACCAGCACCCAGTATACTGAGGAAAATAATAATCTGTGCACTTGATGTAGCGCCTATAACAATGTCAAAATGTGTCATGAGTAATTGCTGTCAAGTGTAACGACTATATATTTTTTAGGCAAATATAGCAGGTAATTTACATACCACAAGGTCCCAAACAGTCGGGATGTAAACACAACAACAAAATTACATTTGTATAGCGCCTTTCACGTTGGGAGGACATCCCAAGGTGCTGGACAGTCAGTGTTTCGAACCCGAGCTGGGGGTCGGGATTGGGGATGGTGGAGAGCAAGGGGGGAAGCAGGGTGATCGAAGAGGAGGATCTTGAGATTGGTCTTGAGGGAGGCCAGGAAGAGGTGAGGCAGAGGGACTGCAGGATGCAGTTCCAAAGGGTGGGGCAGAGTGGCAGAAGGCCAGCCAGCCAATGGTGGGGCGGGCAAGGCGGGGGACGTGAAGGAGGCCAGAGCCCACTGAGCGGAGAGAGTGGGCAGGATGGTAGGGGGTTAGGGGGTCACAGAGGTAGTGGGGAGCAAGGCCGTGGAGGGCCTTGAAGGTGAGGACCAGGTGAGAAATAATCAATTTATCTGAAAGATTGTTGGCCAGCACAAAGGGTGAAACTCTCTTCTCTTTTCCAATAGTGTCACGGGATCTTTAACATCCACCTGAACAATCTGATCCTCAGTTTACCATCTCATCTGAAGGAAGCAAATTCTGCAGAGCTCCACTGTCGTGCTGCACTGCAGTGTCAGTCTAGATTGTGAGCTCAAAGTCCTGATGTGGGGCTTCATTTTCTAAGCATTTTCAAAGGAAAACATAATTATAGAGAATTTGTTATAGAGATTTAGAGAGACCAGAACACAGGCTTGTGATAGTCCATCTGACTCCTTCCCTCACCTCATTCAAGAAAAGAGACAACAAGGAGACTGAAAGGGAGAGAATGAGAAAGGAAAAGTGAAAGATAGAGAGGGTGGGAAAGATAGCAAGACAGCAAGGAACAAAGAATGAAAATGTTAAGTGACTAACTTGGTAAATAGGTTAGACTGTATTTTTATTTGTATTTTTTTTCCTAATTCCTTTTTCCAGTGAAACTGTTCACTTTGACCAGTGAAGTGATTCGGGGTGAAATGCAGTTTTACGCCAAAGCGAAACGTTTCTATGAAGAGGTACCAGCGACAGAGGAGGGGATGATGGGAGACTTTGTGGAACTGAACAGCTTAGACGTGGAGGCCTCCAGGGCATTCCTGAAGAAGTTTGTAGGAGTAAGTCCAATGCAATGGTTTACAGCCAGGTAGCCAACATTCATTGTATTGGCGCTAAATGTCTGGACCCTACGTTAAAATCAATACTGCTCTTAACGTAGAAGAAAGTGTCACTTAGCTCTAGGTCTCATTGCGGGAGCTAGTGCATTTCATTTACTTTTCAAATGATTCTGAATTTTGTGCACAAGTTAGGCAATGCCAATGTTGACGAATGGAAGACTTTTCCACTATTGAGCTCCCAATGTTGTCATCAGCCTCTTCCAGGTCAGTGTAATATGGGCTAGATATGGATTACACTTTCAAGAATTGCAGAAAAACATTTTTCTGCTCACCCAAGAAGATCTGATAACTTCGTGCAAGACAATGCTTTACAGACGAGAAGTCATTAGGAAGGTATTTCTGCAACCTCCACTACCCAAATGACAGTAGCGGAGTCCAGGAGCTGCAGATATTGACACTGTATAAAGTGACCACTCACTCGATAATGACAGGAAATTGTGTCAGAGTCATGCTGAGTTGGTTGGGATGTACAGTGCAGACTCGCCTGTTAACTCAGCGTTTGTCATTGACCAGGACTTGCAGCACATTTGGCTTTCTGATGGTTATTCGACATTTAGAAAATTATCCTTGTGGTTACGCTGGGGCAAATTCAATGTGGTTCAACCATGTGCACATTCATGTCAGTTGTTCCCATAATGGGTCCTTTCAGGTGTCGTGTCCAAAATAGTTTATTGACATTCAGTAAGTGCAGTGCTCTGTCAATATAAGTAGCTATGTGGTGTGTGTCAGTACAGGCAAAGTGTTGTACATTAGTGCTGTTGGTGCAGCTAAGGTGTTGCACATTAGTAGTCCATGCTCTGCGATCAGTAAATAACAACAAGATTGGATTTATATAGTGCTTTTCATAGCGGGGGACGTCACGAAGCACTGGGTCGTTGAGAGTTTGTACCCACGCTGGAGGTTGGAATTTGAAAGACAGGGCCGGGGGGGAAGATAACCAAAGACACAGTCAAAGAGGAAGGTCTTGAGATGGACCTCAAAGGAGGCGAGGGAGGGGGCAAAGCAAAGTCAGTCTGCGAATGGAGTTCCAGAAAGTGTGTTGGGGGTGGGAGGAGGGAAGGAGCTGAAAGTCCAACCACTATATTTATATAGTGTTGGGAAGAGTTGGAAGATGCAGTACAGGTAAGGTGCTGCACATCAGTGATGATTGTGCAGTGATATCCGCAATGGCCATCATTGTGTCTTCAATTCTGTCAGGGCCCAGGAAAGGCTGACACAGAATTCGCCCTGGACTGTGGCTGCGGGATCGGAAGAGTCTCCCGACAGGTCCTCCTGCCCGTCTTCTCCTCGGTGGACATGGTGGACATGATTGACAACTTCTTGTTTGCAGCTCCTTCTTACCTGGGAATGGGGGCGAGCCAGGTGAAGAACTACCACTGTTCTACCTTACAGGAATTCACTCCCGCCACTGGGATGTACGATGTTATCTGGATCCAGTGGGTAACCGGTGAGTCCCAGTCGGATTGCCCAGCAGTCAAGTCAACGCAATTATAATAATTATAATAATCCTTGCATTTGCATATAGTGCCTTTTCACGTCATAGTAACTTCTCAAAGTACTTCAAAGAATGTACTGTAAAGTGAATTACTTGTAAATTTTGTGGGCAAAAGAGGCAGCAGTGTCCCACAGATTCAACACTACCCATTTATAGGGCAGGTTTTATGTTTTATTCGGCCTGGTAAATATCAATAAAATCATTCAATAAATGTTCTTGTTGAAAGCAGCACAAGCGACTAATGGCGGCTTACAAACTAAGACATTTTGAGATCACGTTTCTCTACGCTGATTGGCGTCACTTCTTATTTATGTTGACAGTGTAAATTGGCCTCAGCATCTTGTAGGTGAAGAGAGGAGACAATCAGCTTAGGTTACCGCACGTGATTGTTCTCCTCACTCCTCGTCCTTACCTCCAAAAGCCTCTTACGTGGTGGTTTAAAGTCATGTAATTTTGCAATTCAAGCAATCAATCTGGCCACAAAACCCAACACTGAGGATCCATACTACTTTGAAAGCTTCAAAACCTGACATCTCCCAATCATACAACATCAAAATACTCTGCCGTGGTCAGGAATATCTTTGTGTATTTGTAGGTGTCGTGACAAGTGGAGGAGCTCAAATGACATCACACTGCTTCGAACCTGCTCTTGGATTCCACAGTACAGCAATAACAACTTGCATTTATATAGCTCCCTTCACGTGGGGTAGCGTCCTGGAGTGTTTGACAGTGGCCGAATCTGACCCCAAACCAGGGGGAGAGGGAGGGGGCAGGTGACTGTGAGCACGATCAAAAGGAAGGTTTAAAGGAGGGATTTGAAAGAAGGGAGACGGGGGCAAGGCGTAGGGATTGAGGGAGGGAGTTCCAGAGCTTCAGGGCATAGTGGCTGAAAGTACGGCCTCTAGTGGTGGAGCGGAGTGAGCAAGGGACAAACAAGTGGCCAGAGCCGGCCGAGCGGAGGCAGTGGGGGGTAAGCAAATCGGATAGATAGGGAGGTGCAAGAGCATGCAGTGCACAGTACACAGGTTTAAAGGTTTGTTACTGCTTTTTTGGTTAGCCTTGCCCAGCCAGAGCTGGGATTCACTTCTGCTGCCATGTGGGATAAAGCAAGGGAATGTTATCCAGGTTTTTGATGTTGGACGTTATTTTTTCCATGAGACCACTGAAAAGAGAAGGGAGTTTCTCCTGGTGTCCGGGCCAACAATCCTCCAACTTAATTGGTCACACATCTCATGGCTGTTTGGAGCTCTTTGTTGATGCATGTGGCTGTCACATTTCCTATTAATAATAATCCTTACATTTGATATAGTGCTTTCATATAAGGAGGACATCTCACCGTACTTCACAGGAGATACTTTAAAGTGTAGTGCTGTGTATCTGACAGGTGAATTTACCTACAAAAAAGTCACTACACTTTACAAAGAGTACTGTAAAGGTTTGCTAATAAAGTTCAAATTCTATCTTCATTGCAGGACACCTGACTGACAGAGACCTGATGGAGTTCTTAGCAAAATGCAAGAACAGTCTGAAGGACAATGGGGTTGTGATCATTAAAGATAATGTTGCTAGAAAGGGCTGCATCCTCGACCAAATGGACAGCAGCATGATCCGGGAGATCGAGATTTTAAGGAAGATCATTGCAAAGACTGGACTGGAGATCGTTTGTGTGGAGAAACAGCTGGATATCCCCGAACAGTTCATACCCTTGTGGATGATAGCCCTGAAGTAGGGATTCCCGTTGAACTCATTTTTCTAAATGTTATTGCATTACAAATGGTTTCTTTTTTCACCAGTTCCCATCCAATAGCTGCAGATAAACAAGAACACCAGGGCTCTAAACCGAACCCCTCTCGCAATCATTGACATGCGCTCATAATAATAATAATCCTTGCAATTCATATAGCGCTTTACCATATCATTGAAAGGTCTCAAAGTGCTTCACAGAATATATTGCAAACTGGATTGACTGAATTTTGTGGGTGAATCGCGGCAGCTAATTGCATAGAGTAATGTCGCACAAACAGCAGTGGAAGGAGTGACCACATTTAAAAAAAAAAAGATTTTGAGGGATTATAACCTCCAATTGACTAACAACCAGGTTCCTAATTACTGCTAGAGGTGTGTGTGTGGAGTAAGGAAACTTGTGTAAGGTTTTAACCTGGTCAGGAATCAAACCCAGGTCTTCTCGCTTGCGAGGCAAGTGCTCTAACCAATACTCTACACGACTTCTTCAAATCCCATTACCCAGGGTTTCTCTTCCTGCCTTTAAAAATGATCCCTTTGGCCGTGCCTGTGGTCAACACCCTTACGTTCCCTCTCCCTTTCTCCCTGCTCGGTGAATCCCCACTGTCATAGTTAACAAAAAAAATCTTAAAAAAAAACTGAAGGCTGATGTTAAGAATTTGTAAAAATGCAGACCAATCTGAAATGTAATGAAAATAGAGTAAATCTAGAGCCAGGTAGATTTTCTTTTTACCGTTCTTTCATTGAACTCAGCCCATTGTAACTAATAAACAGTAATGTACTAAGACAATAGAACTGGAGGACACAGGTTTGGAGCTGTAAAGGGCAATCTCAGGACTGATACCAGGAAGATTTTCTTTACTCAGAGGGTAATTAATGACTGAAAAGGGTTACAACGAAGGCCTGTAGAGGTCAGGACCCTGGAACACATTTCAAAAATCAACTCAAAATTGTGATCCTGCCCAACAATGCTACAGATAATACTGATGATTCATCTTATTTGTGGGACTTTGCTGTCCGCAAACTGTTTGCCACATTCACCACAGTCATCACGCTTTACAGTAAATTTTGTGAAGCACTTTGAGATGTCCTCCCGAGGTGAGAGGCATTCATGGCTTATTATTTATTAACAAATTCAAGTGATCAGTCACCTTGCTGGAATCAATGTTTAGAATTATTATGTTTCCAATACGAATTAAAAGCAAGGCTCCATCAGTATAGCATGTTGACAGTTAGCTAACCCGGCTGACTTAAATAGCTTCTTCAAGGCAAGACTAATCATTAGTACTCAATTAAACACTTCTGCTGCCAACCTTTGGGCCTCGGAGGATACAAAGTCAATCAGGAAGGAATTGCAAATCTGTTGCTTTTCGATAACCTTAACCAGTGAGTAGGAGTGAGGGGCGGAATTTGCTTGTTTTTTTTGTTTTTCAAGTCAGCACTGTACACCCAAGTGGAATTAGAGACACACACCCTATCTGCAATGCCATGATTCAATCATCAATCATAAGCCATACATGAATGCTACAACAGGCCTTAACTATTTAAGTGAAAGAAGATCTCATCTGCTCAAATGCAGAGCCTCCAAAATAGAATGACATTAATCACTGTCCATTTTCTCTGTCTAGCCCCCCCTCCCCAACGCAGGCCTTTGGAAAAACTCTTCTAAACCGTTGAAGCACTCTAACCATAAACTGCATTGGATTTTATGAAAAGGGGAAAAGGAGCTCCAACTGAGAGACACTTAACTTAATTTGGCGTGTGGTTTCCAAGCGGCTTCTTAAATTTCAACAGCTGCACAACTGCTGAATCTCAGGCTCTCCTGTGTGTCAGCTAAAGTGGACAATTATACTTCAGATGAGATCAGCAATCTCCCAGCGCCCCAAATAACATTGCCACAGAGCCTGCAGAGTAAACTCCAACCTCCTGCGCCACTAAGTGACAACACTCTTAGATGGTCAGGTGGGGTGTGAAAACTTTCCCTTTAACCAACCTTCCCCCCACCTCCTCTCGCCCCATCTCCTTCAAGAAAATCTAAATGATAATAAAGATCCTTGCTTTTGATATGGCACCAATTGCTTCAAAATGAATTATTGTCAAGTGTAGTGACTGTGTTTTCAGGCACACCAATTTGCAGCAGAACAATGTCATGTCCCGCAGTCAATATAATGCAGTTTACATTTATACAGCACATTTCACAGTTGGGAGGTGGCCTCAAAGGAAAGATGACTGAAAGTGCAGTCAAAGGGATAGATCTTGAGATGGGCTTTAAAAGTGGGGAGGGAGTGGTCGAGACAGAGAAACTCCAGAAGGGAGTTCCAGAGAGCAGGGGGCAAAGTAGCTGAAAGCTCATCCATCAAAGTTGTGGTGGAACAGGCGAGGCACATGAAGCAGGCCAGTGTTTGCCGCAACCAGTTTATCTGGAGGATTATTGGCCAGGACGGTTGGAGAAACTCCCTTCAAGTTTCAAATGGGATCTGAACAGGCAGCCAGTTTAAATTCAAAGTCTCATCCAAAGAATAACACCTAAAACCTTCCATCCAGACTGTCAGCCTGGATGGAGCTCTCTACGATGCGCTGATGTCCAGATGCAGGGCGTTATTATCATTTATTATTATTATTGACACCACAACCGTCTGACCCAGAGGCAAGAATGTTACCAATCAAGCCAGGCTGACACCCCATTGTCAAGCTGGTAGGCTTAACATGTTCAAGAAGGGGAAAAAAACCTTAACTTGACAGTAAAAAAAANTCATCACATTGTCCCCAAGAATCCCTGTAGTTGCTGGATTGCTGTGAGGATATGGCTTTCATTTGCAGAAAGTCTTGCAAAGTATCTGCCACCTCCGACGCATTTTAAGCAATTGACTTAACCAGGACCTGAACCCAAAGCTCAATGCAAAAACCACACTTGAACAATTTTTAGAGCACATGTGTGGTCACTTCTGCTATGCACATGATGAGTTTGTGGCCAACAGCCCCAGGAAACGATTCCCATCCTGCCCTCCCCACCCACCTCTCTCCCTCCCTCCCTCCCCTGCCAAGACACACATATGGTTGGCTGCTCAAATTTTTGCGCTGTGAAACTTATTTCTGCTTCGTGGTTTACCTTGTTCAGTGATGGTCCAATGAGTTTTAACTCAAGGCCTCCTTTGGTGATCGCTTAGTCTCGCCGAGCCATAAACTCAGCCTTGCTCTCGTTCACGAGTCATTCAATGGAACGTTCTATGTAAGTGTAAAAGCATGCTTTTACAGAGACTTTTTAAAAAATATAAGAACAGGCGCTACAAAATTGTTGGAGAATATCACTTTCTTCAATTTGAGAGATGTTCTGCAGGTCAGGAACCAAAAGGCCACAGTGCAGGACAGGGACCAAGGATGAACCCTGTCAAGCCCGCAATTCACTTTACTGCATATTCTATGAAGTGCTTTGAGATGTCTCAATGATGTGATAAGGTGCTGTATCAAATGCAAGGATGATGATGATTATTATTATGAAAAGGTCCCCAGTCTTGGATTGAGTGACCAAATTATTTTGTTTTTTTTCTTGAGGAATTATTATCAGGCATGCGGAGTAAGGAAATTTGCCCAAGGTTTCGCTTGCGAGGCGAATGTTCTAACCACTGAGCTACAGGACTCCTCAGATTAACTGAAGTCTGTTGAGATCAACTGAAGTGGAATGGACTTGGAGAGAGTGGTGACAGTTGGGTCTGTGAGAATTAGGACTGCGGAGATGTTAGGACACCACAGACCAAACTTTCAATGACTTCAAGAGGGAGCAGCCGAGTCTGTCAGTATGGCTCAGTTGTAGCACTCTCGCCTCTGAGTCAGAAGATTGTGAGTTCAGACCTCATGTCAAAACTCTGAATTCACAGTAGAGACTGACACCTAGGAGCGATTGAAAAGGGAGGCTTTCAGATGGGATTTAAAGATAGATAAAAAGGGAGCGAGGTGGAATGATAGTGACAGGGATGTTCGGAGATTGTGGTTTATGTCTCGGCCACTGATAGTGGCAAGGAAGGGGCGAGGGAACCACAGCAGGCATGTGTTTGCTGAGCGGAGGTGGCGGGCATTGACCTGAAGGATTACCATCACCTTCCTTGAGCTCCCAACTCTTCTTGATCAAATCTAGTAAGTCATTGGTCTGGCCAAGGGCTCCCCATTGTTCACACTACTGATGGATGAATTGTAGAACAACCCTCTACTGTGTGGGCAGGTGAGCATGGAGGATAAATAGGAAAAAAAGAAGGTTACAACTAACAGGATCAAACATTGAACGGCATATCACAGAGTATCAGAATCCTGCGCTGCTGAGAGCAAGAGGTCCAAAGAATTAGTAAAGAAGCATAAATCAGAATTTTGCGCATCCAAACCTACAGTATCACACTAAAATCATCCACATGTGACGTCAGATTCCCCAGCCCATCCAGATGTGCAAACCTCCCCTCCCGCATTTTGTTTATTCCCCAAAAATTCCTCGTCATTAGTCACAATTACACACATTTTCATCCCATGCCACGTAAGATCGCCTTTGATTAATTGTGACGCAATGGACAGAACGCCATTCTGTGGGAGATGTCAATAGGAAATCAACAGGCACATCTGATGTGTACATTGCTGACCTTGATCACCAAATCACACCCACTCAAGAGCTTCGCAAAGAGAATGTTACCTACAGCAAACAGCTTGTACAATATACTATTAAACCAGGGAACCAATAAACAGGAGAACCACTTAAGTCAAGTGGGCGACATTGGTTTCATGTCAAAAAGACTGACTTTTGCCAGCAACGTAGAGAGGAAACTATTAAACTACACAATTTACATGAAGTCAGTGAAGCTGATGAGTGTCACATTAAGCTGAGTGAGTGAGAGGGGCTGAAGGGGGAGGTAGAGAAAGCATGCAGGATTCAGCCTCGCTTCTATTGTCAGTATTAAAAATCTTTCATTTGATATAGTGCCTTATCACATCATTGAGATCTCTCAAAGCACTTTACCGATATACTGTAAAGCGGATTGACTTTGTATTTTGTGGACGAAATGTGTTAGCCAGTTGCCCAGAGCAATGTCCTACAAACAGCTATGGAGTGAGTCACCAGTTTTTTTTATTTAGGGGATAGTGGAAGAAACTTCCTTCTCTTTTCGAATAGTGCCATGTGATCTTTAACATTCACCTGAACAGGCAGACGGGAGCTCGGTTTAAATTCTCAACCGAAGAACGTTACCTCCGACAATGCAAAACACCCACAGCACTGCATTGGAGTGTCAGCTTAGACAATGCAATTCCAAGTCCCGAGGTGGGGCTTGAACCCACAACCTCTGACTCAGAGGCGAGCATGCTACCACTGTCATACAAAATATGCTGTGAAGAGTCTGTGTTTTGAACATCTCCCACGCTAGTCATCGAGATGACTCAAGAATGGAGTCAATTGTCTCTGATGAGGAGGGAAGAAACTTCGCCAATCGAGGTAACCGGGTTCATGGCAGAGGCCAATCTGGAACTGAAACTTCACGAACCTCTGGCTGGGAGTCAAAACCTGAACTGCAAAAGCAGCCACACCAAACATCTGTAGCTGTCTGAGCTGCACAGCTGCCTTTCTGGAACGTCAATGAGAAATAGAACAAAGTTCAAGCATTTGAGCCGGTTCTTTGAGTTCACGTTTCTTGGCTTTCACTATATTGTACTAATCATAATATCGGGTATCACGGTGCTACAGAATAATCTGTCATCATGAACAATAGGATCTGTATTTTGTGAGTTGCAAGAGAAGGCGTTAGGGTTCAGAGGTCCCTCATTGCCAGATAAGCAAAGGTTTGGGATCAATTTGTTTCCATTGAAAACTTAAGAAAAATTAAACGCTGCCACTTCTTTTGCTAAGTTGTCAGCCTGACTCAGTCGAAGGCGCTTTCACCTCTGAGAGCCTCGCCTCAGAAGGTTGTGGGTTCAAGACTTTGCACTCACATTCTAAACTGATGCTCCAGTGCAGTGCAAGGAAGCAGTACTGCAATGTCAGAGGTGTCATGCATCACATGAGGCGTTAAACTTGAGATCCCACGTGCCTGTCCAGGTGGACGTTAAATATTCCACGATGGAACTCAAAAACGGAAAGGAGTTTCTCCTGACGTCCTGGCCAACAATCCCCCAGTTAAATTGGTCATTGACTTCATAGCTGTTTGTGAGTCATTGCAGTTCTACGTTTCCTTATAAAATACACAGTCTCTCCACTTTACAGTACATTCGGTGAAGTGCTTTGAGATGTTTCGAAGACATGATAAGGCTCTGTATCAAATACAAGAATTAAGATATTCTTTACAAAGTGGCTAAACTTATTTCATGCAAGAGACAGCATTGAAAAGCACAAAAAAGGCTAAGAGCATGAGAAATTTTCCATCCAAGATGAATAAGCTTGACATGAAAATCCTGAGAGGTGGAAAGGTCTCTCTCTTAGGACACTGGTATAACAATAATAATAATCCTTGAATTTGATATAGCGCCTTTTACGTCAAGTGGACATCTCAATGGCCTTCACAGAATTTTACTGTAAATGTATTTTCTTGGCAAACAAGGCAATCAATTTGCACGCAGTGATGTTCCACAAACAGCCTTGAAGTCAATGAGCAATTTTATCTGATTGTTGGACTGGACACCCGGAGAAACTCCCTACTCTTTTCGAATAGCGCGTTGGATCTTTAACATCCACCTGAACAGGCAGACGGGACCTCGGTTTAAAGTCTCATCCGAAAGACTTGTTCTAAAAGAAAATATTATATTTTTCAGACATCAAATTGGTTCATTCGGCAGATTAACAGCAATAGATTCACAACACGAATCCACTCCTGCTGCTTTGCGAGCTGAAGAATGCCTCTCCTTTTAAGCCCATTGTTTAATCATTTCAATTGTGGTGAGGAATCTATGACTTGTCAGAATTTAAAACGCTTGGCAATTTCGGCTGGAGATTTACTCTAAAGGTCTGTAATCTTGAACATGTGCGCACCATCAATTTTATTGTCAAATTGATGTTGTTCCTCTTATTCTCCGTAGACTGTTCTACCGCTGATGGCAATGGGTTGATTCTCTGCCAGGATCTGTGAACTGTGCACTTAGTCCAGATACATTTTCCCAAGTGACTCTCCTGCCTGCTTCACTTGTGGAATACCACGTAGGGAAGTGGGTTACATTACAGAGTATACTTTATAAAGCTGGAGTCAAAGCTACAGAGTCTACACACTGGAAAAGGGTTCTGTTCCCAAGCGCTGACCAGCTAAAATTGATCATTCAACACTTTGAGATGCATAATAGTAATAATAATATTAACAACAATAATCCTTGCATCCTTGCAATAATCCTTGAAGGTTTGCTATACAAATGCAAGTTGTTGTTGGCATAATTCACTTCATGGCTGTTTAGGAGACATTACTGTTTGTAAAATTGTTGCGTTCGCCCACAAAATTCAGTCTCTACACTTTACATTAAATCCTGTGAAGTGTTTTGTGCCATCTGAATGACATAACAAGATGCTATATCACATTCAAAGATTGTATAACTCTCATCCTGACCAGCGCAGAATTTCTGAGTAATAACCATCTGATCTGAACTTCACTGAAAGTAGGAAAGATTCACAGAAAATTGATAATTGATATACTTGAAACGTCCTCCCAATTTCAAGGCGCAGTGTCAAATTATTATTTTGGATCGACGTTGATTAGTGGCTAGGTCAGTGCCGGCCAAACTACAGCCCATCAAAAGCAAGCCCCCCTAACATTTACACTAGTCTAGGTAAGTCCGTGTTCCATCGGTGGTGTGTTTCTAGGTTTTTCTTTATTGAATATTTCTTGATTGACTCAGGCTCCATGATGGAAGCTCCACTCTTGTTCTCAGTATACTGTACATAAATTATCGTTTGAGTGGTGTATGGCGTTACCATGTATTCAGAATTGGTTTAAACAAAGGAAACAGATGGTCTTTGTTAGGGGATCTGGAGCAAAATGAAGAGAGGTATAAAGCGGTGTGCCTCAGAGATCTCTACTGGGACTCCATCCATTCCTCTGGATTCGCAGACCCAGCCAGGGCACGATGGTTAAATCTGCAGATGGTTACATTTGCAGATGACACCAAGTTGGGGGTACTGTGGAATCGGAGGCACCTACTACAAAGAGAACATGGACTGATCACTGGCAAATGAAGTTTACTACAAATAAATGCAAAGTGCTACATAGAGGATGCACAAATAGGAAACGCAAGTACTCCATGGATGGGATAGAATTTGGCAAGGGGAATGCTGAAAGAGATATAAAGGTGTTAGTTAACTTGTGTCAAACACTGTGTCAAAACAATGTGAGCAGCAATAAACAAGATATGCCTGGTTATATTGCTGAATCAGTTGAGTTTAGATCCCCAGACATCATACTCAGGTTGTACAATGCTCTCTGGTCAGACTACACTTTACATACCGCATACAGTTCCTGTCACACTACATAAGGGGCTGCCCAGCCCCAGAGGTGCTGCAGAGGAGAGCAACTAGGGTGGTCCACAGGAATGAGCTTTGTGCAACAATTAGACAAGCTAGGGCTCTTTAGTCTTGGGAGAAGATGACTCAGAGGGGACCTCATAAAGGTGTACAAATTTTAAATGGGTTTGAAAAATGAAGACCAGATGAATACAACAACTTGCATTCATATAGCGTCCTTCACACGATAAACAAAACAACAGTAGAAGAGGAATTAAGGGTCGAGTTGTAAAGGGCAATTTCAGAACAGACACCAGAAATGTTTGCTTTCCTCAGAGGTTAATCAAAGAATGGAACAGGTTGCCAGGAAGGTTGGTTGAGGCCAGGACATTGGACTAATTGAAAAGCAGTTTGATGCGTTCATGGGAAGATGGTAGTAGGATGGATGTTCTGGAAGGATGGGATCAGATGGGCTGAAAGGCCTTCTTCATCCAAACCAACCTTGTGATCTTGTGATCACATTGCTATGTGTGTACTTTCCTTAAGTGAAGTGGAGCGCTGCCCAGACACACTTCAGCTGAACCTTTTTATAACTTAGTGAGTACTTTGAGGAGGGGAGGGCGAGGATGGGGTCGGGGGGGGGGGGGGGGGGGGCACAGCTGCCTCTCAGTATTAAATATCAAACTTATAATATTAAATGCCTAAAGACTGTGCAGCAGCCCACTTGAGCTAAGCTGAAGTTGTTAAACTCTGTTAAGAGTTTTAAAAAGTTATACCATAGGTGGTTTGTGGTTGACCAAGTGAGAGATGCTCTCCCACCCCAACCATCGGTTCAGAGCAGGTTGCAGTTACCTTGCAGACCCTGAGTCCATTCAGTATGAACCCGTGGTATGCTTGTCCTATCGCTATAAGATTATCATAATAATAATGATCCTTGCATTTAATATAGAGCCTTATCACGTCGTCCAGACGTCTCAAAGCACTTCACAGAATATATTGTAAAGTGAATTGACTGTACACTTTGTTGGAAGCAATACACGGCAGCCAATTGCTCACAGCAGTGTCCCACAAACAGCCATGGATTGAGTGACCAAATTATTATATTTTTTTCAAAAAGGGATTATTACACCCGGAAAGCTATCTGCCAATCCACTAACAACCGGTTCCTATTTATTGCTATGTAAACAGAGGCGTGTGCAGTTATATAAATACAGGAAACTCCTGATAACTCATCACTCCAAGGGCAATGGGCTCAGTGATGAGTCATCAGGAGTGGCGATTTAGGCATATGTATAAATACATAAATAAATGCAGCCGGGATATTGACAGCATGATGATTTTCACAGTAGTGACAAGTTAAGCCAGAGTGGAGGTACTGTAAATAATCCTTGCATTTGATATAGCGCTTTTACTATCCAACAAACTTTGTCTTTTCAAATGGTTTCTCTTTGACCGTACCTACGGTTACCTCCCCCTCCTCCCAGTTTAGCGTAATTTTCCTCCACTGTCAAGCGCTCTGAGACGCTACCCTGAATGAGAGGTGCATAAAGTTGCTGTTGTTTTTCAGCTCGAGAGGACATCTCAAAGCGCTTCAGAGGAAAATCCGTAAAGTGTAGTGACTATGTATTTTGTGGGGCCGAATGGGATAAAAGCAATTCTCTTTCTGCTGCTGAACCCAAAGGCTATCGTCGATCATTCTAACTTTCTCTCCTTCAGGTCAAACCTGCAGCTGAAAACACCCCTTCAATTAATACAATACAATTAACAGACAGGCAACCAAATAGCGAGCCTGGCCAGAAATGAGTGAAGAATTCCTTGTTACGGTAATTGTTTCACAATCTGTCTTTTTTGGGGGGGAAAAAATGCAACTGTTACGATCTCTGTAAAATACGCATCCGTGACTAAACTTCCTGATCCGAGATACACATTTGATTTCCTGTCAGGTGAAGTGCACCATGTGCAGATAATTTAAGGTTGGCTGGAAGCACCCTCTTTAGTAAAGAGTTGTGGAGGTGAATGTTTCCCCACCACACATTTACTACTTCACACGCCCTGGACAATGGAAACCGGTTCAAATTCAAGGTTCAACTTCGAGGTTCCCAGGCTGGGTCGAACCGCAGTCAAGTTTCCTTATTCCACAAGCTTCTGTTTACTCAGCATTAAGTAGGAACCAGGTTATTAGTCGATTGTTGGATCGCTTTCCGGGAATAACAATGAAAGGCGCTATGCAAATGTAATTTGTTGTTGTCGTTGTTAACTACCCTCTGTGTAAAAAGTTATTTTCTTGTGTCTGTTATGAAATTGCCCTTGACAACCTGTGCCCTCTTATCATGTTGCCATGAAAGTATTGTTCTACTTTTATTTCCAAAATTCCATGTAACATCTTGCAGGGCTTTATAAGGTATCATTTTGGTTCTCTCTTTTCAAGGCTGGAGACCCTGTGGGTGGATGAGATCAAAAGGACCGAAGGGCCTTCTTCATCTGAACCTCATTCCCTCTAACAATTAGGATCATCCTTGTTGCTTTCCTCTCTATTTGCTTCTATAGCCTGGGCCACACTCTTAGGTCACTGAATAGAGTTAGTTCACATACAATACGGTTTACATTTTTACAGCTCCTTTCATGTCGGGAGGACATCTCAAAGTACTTCATAGTGCTGGATGGGCACTTGAACTGGGGGAGGGAAAGATGATCAAAAGCACAGTTAGAGAGGTATGTTTTGAAATATACTTTGAATGAGGGGAAGGAGGAGGTGAGTCAGATGGACTCTGCGACGGATGGAGTTGTAGAGAACGAAGGCAGAACAACGGTATGCGAGTGCTGTCGCTTTAAGGGCAGTGAGCAGAGTAGGAGAAAAGCCTGCAATGTGCACTTAAGACTTTGTGTTTGTGAAACTATTTCTTTCAGAGGTAGTCCACTGAGACTAGAGAGCCTCAGGCATTTCCTGCCAGTTAGAGCCAAGTCATTAGTAGGGTCCATGGCTACGCCTGCCAGGGTCAGAGTTTTGCCATCAGTGTGATTTTCTCTGGATGCAAAGCATTGAGATCGATTGCAAAACTTGGAACGAATAGAGTTGTGCACATTCTTCCTGCAGAGATAAAGAGAGTACTGTATCCAAGAAATAAGGGACGCTGGGCAGATCTGGTGTTTACTCCTCCTGCTCCCTCTCCCTCTACATTACATCTACATTTCTGGCAAAATTGTATGGGAACAAATTCTCATGTTGGCCTGACCATTGCCAGTGCTTAACCTTAGATTTGTTTCATTACTGACCTTTCGTTAATCCACTCAAATACCAAGGCCATTTACAGTGCACTAGCCATCCCAAGCTCTGCTAGGGGCTGAAATTCTAGGTGGTGCTATGATTATAATGAAGAAATTCCATTAGCAGCTGACATCGCCAATACTACTATGGGCAACGCCAGCTGGAATTCGAACCATAGAAAGTTACAGCACAGAATGAAGCCATTCAGCCCCCATCTCAATGACGAAATAAGGCACTATATCAAATGCAAAGATTATTGTTATGATTATCGTGCCTGTGTTGGATCTCTGACAGAGACATCCGCTAAGTCCCATTCTCCTGTTCTTTCCCCTTTATATTTTTTCTGTAGTGTATTGGTTAGAGCACTCACCTCGCAAGTGAGAGGACCCGAGTTCGATTACTGTGCGGGGCAAAACCCGTTTTCCAGGGGTAATAATCCCTTAAAAAACAATAATAATAATTTGGTCACTCATTCTTCAACTGTTTGTGGGACATTGCTGTGCGCAATTGGCTGCTGCATTTCACCCACAAAAAAGGTCAATTCACTTTAAAGTATATCTTGTGAAACACTTTGAGACATCTTAGCAACTATTATCTACCTAATTCCTTCTTTAAAGCTAATACAGATCCTGCCTCAACCAAGAGTCAGTCTAGGTAGTGCATTCCAGGTCCTCACAACACAATGTAAGAAATATACTCCAAACTTTTCCTTACCCTTTACTTGGCAATTGCCTGAATTCTATGGGACTGACTCACCAACAGATTTTAATTCCAGAATAGTTCACAACAATAGGAATGGCAATATCAAACCTGTCAAAATAGTTTCAACTGTGGAATTTTGTTCTTGATCTTTCAGACACAATGTGTAAAATGGCAAATAAGAAAAGGAGCAACTGGATTCAGCATGTCAAATGGACTTTACTATTAAGTTTATTAAGTTTACCTCTTTAAACAACAATAACAACAATAACAACAATACCATATAACGCCCTTCACGTGGGTAATATCTTGGAGCACTTAAACGCATTTCCCTGACACTAAAATACAAAGACATTTATGTGACACAAGATCATCCACGAAAGGAGAAAAAGTCTCAGTCGTTAAATCTGCTGCATGTCTGACACATGCAGAACCCTATCACTTAAGAGTATGTAAACCAGACAGAAATATCCCTATGTTGGAATGGAAATGCGCACTCTCTCATCTTGCTTACCTAATTCCAGAGAGCATTATGGGCAGGTTGTGGAGAGCCAAGTCTTGGGGACCACAGAGTATGCTTTAGGGTTACAGTTTCACCAACCAAAACCATGTAGCTCACCACTGATACTCCCTCTCCCCAGAAAAAAAGTCACTTTGTTGGTCATTAAAAGTATCATTCAGTTCATTGATGCAGTTTACAACAGACCGTGTGTACTACGAAACCTCAAGGACTATTTCTAATTCAATCTCTTAAACGAGGATCAAAGATGAAACATGACAAGTAAGAAAACAGGAAGATCTCCAAATTTGATCCCTTTAACCATTCAAATAGCCAAGCTTGATCACTGTGCCTTGTGCCCTGCTGTTAATGCATAGTTTCCACCTGTTTGAAGCTTGCATCTGCTGAATTATCAGAACTTTTCAGATACCGCAATGTGTGGAGTCCTGTAGTGAATTGGTTGGAGCCCTCGCCTCACAAGCAAGAGGATCTGGGTTTGATTCCTGGGTGGGGCAAAATCTTAGGCAAGTTTCCTTACTCCACACGCTTCTGTTTACCTAACACTAACTAGGAACCTAGTTGTTAGTCGATTGGTGGATTGCTTTCTGGTGATAATAGTCCTCACAAAAAATAATAATAATTTGGTCACTCAATCCACGACTGTTTGTGGAACACTCTGTACACAATTGGCTGCCATGTTTGGCCGACAAAAATCCACTTTACAATATATCTTGTGAAGCGCTTTAAGATGTCGCCACAAAGTGATAAAGCACTCTATCAAAATGCAAAGATTATTATTATTAAAATGCAAGGATTACAACGCATTAACAATCACACTTTTAACCCAAGATCTCAAGGTGGGATCAAACGTAACTTTCTCTCTCTTTCTCATTGAATTCTTTAAGATACACACTTTAAAAAGTCCTTTTTGTTTAAGAAATGTTGATTTTGTTGTGGGTGAATTGAAATGGAATAAAATCTTTTCTAGGGGAACCCTGGCTTAAAGAAATAAAAATACTGAGTAATAATAACCTCCCCAACACACACACACACACATACGAAAAAACATATAGCTTCTCACTCTGTTATTACCAGTTTTCCAGATGAGTCACAGAGCCTTGGCTGCCATGGATAAATTATAAAATGGAAGTTTCCAGCACCGTGGGTGCGAATTAAATATACTGGGAAAAAGTAATCAACAGAACAACCAAACCAAAAGAACAACTTCGACGCCAGGTATTTCCTGCCTTTTGATCTCCGTGTTTAAAAAAAATTCTTTGCAGGAAAGAATATATAACACAAGAGCTTTGCAGCAAAAGCCAGTTGTTTATTTCCTATTTTGCTTGCCAACCCCACCATAGAGAGAGAGGGAGAAAGTGAAGCAGCAAAACTAGAAGTTTTTGAGATTCAGGTCAATAGGTGCTGTGCTCCTGGAGGGTATTAATAATAATCAACTTTGCATTTGATTCAGCACCTTATCAAGCCATTGAGACATCCCAAAGCTCTTCACAGGATTTTACTGTGATGTGTGGTGACTGTGTATTTGTGCATTTGTAAGCAAAACTGTCAGCCAATTTGCGCACAGCAATATCCCACTAATAGCCTGTAAATGAATGATTAATTTTATCTGGGGATTGTTGGCTAGGACACTGGGAGAAACTCTCTTCCCTTTTCAAGTAGTATCATGGGATCTTTAAAGTCCACCTGAACAGGTAGACAGGACCTCAGTTTGACATCTCAAAGGACGGCACCTCCGTCTATGCAGCTCTCCCCCAGTATTGAACCGGAGAGTCAGCTCAGACTCGGCTTGAACCCACAATCTTTTGACCCAGAAGTGAGAGAGGTGACAAGCTCTTCCTCTTCGAGACTTTTCCAGCTCAAGAATCTATCTGCCTCTTCCCCATCACAAAACAGACTGGAGCACTTCAGCTATTCTGTGGCTTCCCTTAATTAGACAAAAACATGCAGCCACTCAACGCTATAATCATTTGATTCTCTCAGTGAATGCATGGATAGCTCTTCTAGAGGAATAGAAGGTTCACAAACATTGCTGGACTAACAGTACATAACTTGTTTATAAACAATATTCTGCCCTTTGAATCAGACTGTAAACTGTGGTCCCATCTGTTTGTTCAGATGGATGTTAAAGATCCCATGCATTACTAGAACACGTAGATGGTGGTGAGAATGTGGAACTCACTGTTAGAAGCTGTGATTGAAGCAAAAAGCATCAACGTATTGAAAAGAAAACTTGGTGCGTACATGAGGGAGAAGGCAATAGAGAGGGATAAGAGAGGTAGAGACTCATGTTAAGCAAGAACTTATCTGACAAGAATCAGATAAGTTGGGTCAAATGGTCTGTTTCAGTGCTATTTCACTCTAACTATGTAACTATGTGACCCTAGGGCTGGCCACTAAGTGATGTGGAAAAGCAGAGAGAAAAAAAAATGGCCAGTTTGGGAATAAGAGATAAACTTGTTAGTGCAATTCAAGGATACAGTTGCCAGTTTTGTAGCTTCATGACTTTGTTGAGTATAATGGCTAATCTTCAATATACACACTACGCAGAGCAACAATGGAGACCACAGCATCTTTTGCTCCCATCTCTTCAGAGCAACAAAACTCACTGTAATAATAATAATAATTTGGGGGATTGTTGGCCAGGACACTGGGAAAGAGAAACTCCCTTCTCTAAAATAGTAGCCAACTGAGTCCATCCACAGGTGATTAATAAGCCTGGGCGGTGAATGCAGCGACAGGAAATTAGCAATCGATTATGCAGAGAAGTAATCTTTCTCTTTGTAGTCCTTTTGGTGATGTGGCAAAACACTACACATGGCAGCCTGGGGAGAAGCTCAGTGCTTCCCCCTGATGGATGGATGCTGAAGGTATCGCAATATGTGAAGAGCAGGAGTGGAGGGAAGATGCTGTGCCTCATACACTCCAGTTTTGGAGAGCAACTACAAGTAGGATAAGTCATGCAAGCATTAACCCTCCCCCTACCACCCCTCCATTCAAACACCCATCCTCTGGATCTGAGCCAAGGAACTGAAGGTCTACTCCCATGGAAAGCTATTAAACTTAAACAGGAAGATCAGAGCCAAGAAGCTAGTTTTGATCCGTGCCCAAAATACAATAAAAAAATTGCCTTCAAAATCAGTAGAATATGATCCATGCATTCAAACCACAGTCAACCTCTCGATCATCCCGATCCTCAAGAGCAATTCAATAGCTGGTTATAGTTAAAGCTTGTGTAAGGTGGACTATACAATGAGGGTCTTTTCTCTCCCTGAAACCAGATGTGTAGTGGATGAGCCAGGCCATTGAAATACAATTGAGTTGGTAACTAGAGGCATTATATTTAAGACCATTCATTTTTATTTTTGATGTCGGTATCTGGCTCAAGAAGAAACCCATCACCATGCTTCAGAATATCAAAAATAGACAGAATTACATGCATCCCACATGGAAGTTGGAATGTATTGGAATGGAATATGCACTCAAAAAGCAAAAATACAAAGGAAGAAATTAGAAGGAATTATTTGAAAGTGGACGGATATTGTGGAATGCAAAACCGATGGTTGAAGCAGAATCCATCATATATTTGACTAATATTTGAAAGGTTTTTAGAAAGGATACAGGGAAAGGGACAAAATGGCTAGTCTGATAGTCAGCCTAGCTAAGTTGAGTGTATCTCACCTCTGGGTCAGAAGATGGTGGGTTCAAGCCCCCTTGCTGAGTGTTGAGACTTTGAGTTCACAGTCTGGTCTGACACTCCAATGCAATGCTGGGAGAAAGATGCATTGTCAAAGGTTCCATCCTTCGAATCAGATGTTAAACCGAGTTCTCAGCTGCCTGTTCAGATGGATGTTGAAGATCACATGGTATTATTCAAAAAGAGAAGGGAGTTCCTCCCAGTGTCCTGGCCAACAGTACCCCAAGAAATTTGTACTTTATAGCTGTTTGTGGGACATTACTGCAAACAAATTGGCTATTATGTTTGCATAACATATACTTTGCTAAAATTTTCCCAAAGTTATAGGTGTTATAGCTGATGTAAGATCCCAAGGTTTTCTCCGAAGTGTTCTCCTTGTCTTCAAGCACTCACATTTACAATCCCCCAAATCCTTCCAATTGTATGTTATTTTTTCAGAAATGAGTTCATCACCAAAGCAATAAAAAAATAAATGTTTAAATTCTCTTTGTCAAGTTCACTTTGTCTCGCTGTTAAATGGAGATTGTTCCTCTGTGATTTGGATCCTCCAACCTCATACACCAGAATCAGATGGACTGGGTCAGAGGGCAGTTCTAAGTGCAAGTGAATGTTGCCAGGAATGTAGGAGATGGCTCAGTTTGTTTTCTAGAAATGGAAAAAAGATCTCATGATGTGAAAATGCACTTCTGAGTCAACACGTTCAGTATGCTGGCATCTGGAGAAGTGTTGGATCAACTGGATAAAAGGTACTACATTAAACTTATTGCGTTATAGTTACAACTTTTTCCTCTTTACAAATTTCCATTGGAGAAACTGCAGAAAGCACTGTCTATTTCTCTCAAATTCCTTCCTTCTCCCGTTAACCTACGTTTATGCTCAATCACGTTCTTAGCAACGCATTGTTTTTTTTGTATTAATGATGGCATCTGCCGTAAAAGAAAGAATTTGCATTTTTATAGTCCCTTGTTATGTCAAAACATCTCAAAGAACTTCACAGGCAATTACTGCCAAGTTGCAGGGATTGTTTTTGTAGGTAATTGGGGCAGCAATTTGCATCAGCAATACCCATCAGCCTTGAAGCGAATGGACAATTTATCTGGGGGATTGCTAGCCAGGATATCAGGCGAAATTTCCTTCCCTATTTAAACTTTTTTATGATTACTCGTTCTTCGGATGAGACTTTAAATCTGAGGTCTCGTCTGCCTGATGAGGGGGATGTTAAAGATAATAATAATAATAATAATCCTTGCATTTGATATAGCGCTTTTCACGTTTTCTAGACGTCCCAAAGCGCTTCACAGAATATACTGTAAAGTGAATTGACTGTATATTTGTGGGCGAACGCGGCAGCCAATTGCACACAGCAATGTCCCACAAACAGTCGTGGATTGAAAATGACCAATTGATTATTGTTTTTGTTTTTTGGAGGGATTATTATTAGGTGTGTGGAGTAAGGAAACTTGCCCAAGGTTTCGCCCTGCCTGGAATTGAACTCAGGTCTCTCACTTGCAAAGCGAGTGCTCTAACCACTGAGCTACAGGACTCCTCAAGATCCTACGACACTATTCAAAAAGAAAGCGAATTTCTCACAGTGTTCTCACCAACAATCTCCTGGATAAAATTGATCAATAGCTTTATGGCTGTTTGTCAGGTATTGCTGTGCACAAATTGGCTGCCGTATAAACCTACCAAGCACACTGTCACTTTCAGTAAACACTGTGAAGCGCTTTGAGACTGCATTCTGATGTGAAAGGTCCTGTATCAAATGCAAGAATAATAGTATTATTATTTATTATTTTACCTACCAGAAGAAACAAACAAGATCTTGATTTAATGTTTCAATAGAAAGACGGCACCTTCAACAATGCGATGTTCCTCCAATAGTACAATAAGGGTCAGCTTGGACTGCAAGTTCAAGTCCAAATGTGGGACAAGGATTGTGTTACACATGGACCTTAGTCTCAGTGGCACCCAGTATAACATAGTGTCTGTGGACATTTGGCATTACCCATGCTCCCAACATTCAGCTTTGATTAAACATGACTAAAAGCAGCTTCTTAACATTGCTTCAAATCACTTTGATCCACTTTAGTCATTAAGAAAAACTATACCTCAGTAAACAGAAATTGGCCTGAATAAGGGAGATCTTTCATTATGACTGTATTCCTATGAGGGGGCAGGACATTGGGAGGATATTCTCCACATTGGGAGCACGTCTCAAAATCTTTCACAAGATTTTACTGAAAAGTGTATTTTTGTATATAAACCTGGCAGCCAATTAGCACACATCAATACCCCACAAACAGCCACAAAGTGAATGACCAATTTTATTTGGGGGATTATTAGCCACAGGACACTGGGGGAAACTCCCTTTTCTTTTCCAATAATGCCACCTAAATAGGCAGATGGAACCTTGGTTTAGTGTCTCTCCTGAAGGACGGCACCTCCCTCAATGCAGCACTCCTCCAAAACTGCAGTTTAGTGTCAGCCTAGATTGAGAGTTGAAAGTCCTCACATGGGACTTGGACTGCCAATCTTCTGATTCAGAGGTAAAAGTGTTACAAACTGAGCCAGGCTGATGCCGAATAAGTGAGAGAATTCAGTACGTCAAGTTTGATAACTGCAAGTTTTTTTTATATTGCTGAGGACGTTTTACTTAAGTCTTAAAGTGTGTTTCATGAACCTACCGAGTCTTTATTTTAATAATGTGTAAAGATATCTAGAAGAATCTCACAGCAAGTGGCAACATCTGCAGAGTATCACACATGAAGGAAAAGCATTGGCATTTCCGAGTTATTTGATCTCCACTTGTGAAGTTAACACATGCAGATTCACTGGCTCCCATGACATCCTATACCCCCAGCCTTTAGACAATAGTCAAACCATCATGCTCTATTATTGTACAATTTTAAAAAAAATCTAAACTCTAGACAAGTTATATAGAGTATTCTGCATCAGTGATTGGGTTGTGATATTACTTTGTGATATAGCACTTGATTTGCACAGCGTTTGATTGAATCCTATGTTATTGACTAAAAAGATTCACCTTGTCATTATTCTGTATCAATTGCTTATTCAATAAGCCACTTGGAGGTGATAAACAACATGCTGCACGAAGGGTCAAGCGACCTGTTGACTTGGATGGTCGGCCATTTTACAGTGGGCGGAAAGCCAAAATGGATGACCTCCATAATGTCGTCAAGTCAACGCTAACGTCATTTCCTGCTGCCTTCCTAATCCTAACCCTGCTGCAGAGGAAGTGATGTCAGCAGCGACCCAATCACCTGGAAGTTGGCCTCTCTTAGCTGGTCAGCGATTTGAAATGATTCAACTGGACTTTCTGCTAGCATTTGGAATTTTTTTGTCAGAATTTATACCCCTAAGTGTGTTACACCAGGGTTCCACTGTATCAACTGGAAAATGGTTAGTAGTAGTAAAGTTAGAGTGGTCACCTTACAAACAAATAATCTTTGGATTTGATATAGAGCTTATGAAGTCAAAGTATTGCAGGGGAGAGAGGGACAGTAAAGAGGATCGGAAGGTGACATGGATGGGGCAGGGAACTCTCTCTCTGTCTTCCCACACCCCCCCACCCCACCTCCCCAATATTGGAGTTTTGCTCCAATATTTCCCTCATCCAAATTTGTCCCAAAGAATCTCATTAATTGTTTCCATCATCTCATTCTATGCAAGAATTTGCTGGACATAAATTAACTAGTTCATAAATTTCCCGATTCTTTGAAAAGATTTTTTTTCAAGCTATCTATTCTCCAGCAGGGGTTGTTCCCACTCAGCTCTCATTAACCTGGTTACCCAAAGCTTGACGGGTAGGATAGTCCTAGTTGGACAAGCAGCGGGAAGCTTGCCAGACAGTGCTCCCAAAGCAAGCCGCACAGTTTTGCTGGTTAAACTCTAGCAATTATCCCCAAACACACACTGGGTTCCCCAAGCCTTGGCTCTTGCCAACCTGCACAAAATACTGTACTCTTTGGAATTAGGTAAGCAGAGTATATATGGAACTCTTAGTCTGGTTCGGGGACTCTTGAGAGTGGTGATGGTTTTCTGCGTGTGTCAGACACCCAGATGACAAAAAACAAACCTATCTCCACTGTTGTGTTTCTTTCTGGAGCTCTCTTTCCAGTGGGTACTTCTCATGCAGCTGTCCTCTTTCAGATGCTGTTGCAAGTTACATATATCCTGGTTTTATTTTTTTCTCAAGGCTTGTGTTGATTTGGGTCCTCTCCAACCAGTGGCTCAATCCTCACGACGGCATGTCAGCGTCAAAATAGCTCAGCCGGGGAGAAGCTTCCAGATGGATCCCTGGACCTCGACCCAACCCTCTCACCAAGAGCTTAATGCTTATTAGGGCACCGCAGAATCCTGGATCTGGAGTTCCTTTTTTGGGGGGGGTGGAGGCAATCTGCTCCGACTCTGCTCCCTCCTCTCACTCTCCAGGTTTTCCTCTTGTTGCAACACCAATCCCTTGCAGTTTGAGACACCTTGTGAGTCAACGGCTGGGTTCCCAGAGAACTGATGTCAGTCATTCTGGGGCCCGGTTCAGTACTGTACACAGTGCTGAGTTTGCTCACTGGGGCTGTTAACCATTTCCCTGCCACTGCATTGCCCCTTTTCCTCATCAGAAGGAATAAGCCAGTTTATACAAGAACAACTTGCATTTATAAAGTGCCATTTACGCCGGATAGCATCTCGGGGTGCTTAAGGCGGTGGCATGGGGCAAAGCCGGGTAATTGAAGTTGAGGTACAGATCAGCAATGATTTAATAGAATATCGCAACAGGCTCGCAGGGCTGAATGGCCTAGTCCCGTTCCTATGTTAACAGTGGTGGAGTATGACACTGAACCGAGAGAGGGAGGAAGTAACTGTAAGCACCTCCTCCCTCCCTCTATTAAACACATGTAAGAACATTTTCCGAGTCCCAAGTGTTTGCAGTCTGTGAAAACGTGAAGTGGTTTCAAAGTGTCAATTTGTTTTTAACTGGATATTTATTCAACAACATGCAAGATCTACTATTTCGTCTAGTTGTATCCTGTGACACCGGTTTGCCTCAAAATTTAAGTTAGGGCAGAGTTGTGGAAATTGTTTTTTTTTAAATGTCACCCAAATTATAAAATGACAAATAGCCATGGAGTCAGTGGCCAATTTTACCTGGGGTATTGTTGAGCAGGATAACAGGAGAAACTCCCTTCTCTTTTCAAATAGTGCCATGGAATGATTAACTTCCACCTGAACAGACGGAAGGGAACTCAGTTTATTGCTTCACCTGAAGGACGGGACCTCCAACAATGCAGCACAACCCCCGGTACTGCACTGGAGCGTCACCACAAATATGACACAAAACAGTTAATCAGGATTCTGACTCTTTCTCACTCCATACGAACTCGTCCGCTCCCTCCAATCAGCGGGCTCCAGCCTTATCCATGTCCCCCGGCCTACCCGCCCTTCCATCAGTGGTCAGACCTTCAAACTTTTTAGCCCCACCCTTTGGAACTGCATATCTTCAGCTTGTCACCTCCTTGCCTCGTTCAAGGCCCGTCTCAAGATGCTCTTCTTCAACCGTGCCTTCGGTCACCCCCCTACCCTCGCTGCCCTCCACCACCCCAATACCAACCTCCAGCTATGGTCCAAATCCTAACTCTCCAGCACCTTGGGACATCCTCCCGAGGTGATAGGCGCTACACAAATGTAATTTGTTGTTATCGTTTTGTTGCTGAGTGAATTGACCTCACTGCTGACTCAGTCATGCTTTTTCCCCTTTTTTTAAATTATTTTAGCAGAGCTCTCATGCAAACCAGCAGAAAACAGATCATCGCAGAAGTTCAGGGAATGATTCACTCCGGGAAAATGTTCAGTTCAAGCAAATCTTTGCAATTCCAGTCACTGAGGATGATAGGGATCAACAGAGCCAGACTTGTCTCTCAATGAGCCAAGCCGAAACAGAGCAAAAGGAACTCACCCGCTATGCCAACAAATGTCAAGAAAAAGCCGTGGTTTTCAAAATTTGGCCTCAAGCCTCGGGAACACCATCAGTGACATCAGAAATGTATGATGGCCATTCATTAGAGCTTGTCCATCAGTAGTTAATGATCGGCAAACTCTCTTCCCCCTCATCCTGTAAGTGCTGTACAAACCCAAATGGGAATGTCAGACATGCAAGACCATTTGCCCTAAAATTTAAGTTTGTGCAGCATTTCAGTAAGTTTTCATCAACTCAGTTTTAACTCGGAAGCTGTTTTTTCCACAGTTACGCACTTTGAGCTCACAGTCTAGACACTGGGAAAAACTCCCTTCTCTTTTCGAACAGTGCCACAAGATCTTTAACATCCACCTGAACAGGCAGACATGGCCTCAGTTTAAGGTTTCATTTGAAGGATGACACCTCCGATGACGCAACAAATCTCCAGTGCTGCATTGGAGTGTTAGCATGGACTGTACGAGTTAACTACCTTTCACGTGCATGTATGAAAATACCATTCCATAGCATCGAAGATCACACAGGTATGTCATGCATTCACGCTTGGCTTGTTGTATTTAAGGTTTTTATTACACATCCTGAGATCAAGCACTATATTGTGCAGCAACATAAGATGGAATGTAAAATAGCTTCTAAATTAAAGCAGAATTTAAGATTTCCCCTCCCCCAATTCTGCACCATCCTAAATGCCACCTGTCTTACCGTGTAAAGCTATTTTGTTGTAAAATTTGAGATGGCTCAGAATCGTGAAGAATTCTTAAATCCAGTCTCAATTTGTGTGTCAATCTGTATCAGTTGGTAACGCACTTGCCTCAGAGTCAAAAGGTTGTGGATTCAAGTCTCACTTCATATAGTCTAGGCTGACGCTCCAATGCAGTGATGGAGGTGTTCTGCATTGTTAGAAGTGTCAACCTTTTGATGAGACATTAAACTGAGGTCCCGTCTGTCTGTTCAGGTGGACATTAAAGATCCCATGGCACTAATTGAAATCAGAGGGAGTTTCTCCCAACAATTCCCCCCGGATGAAATTGACTGTCTGTGAGACATTGCTGGGCGCAAATTGGCTGCTGTTTTCACCTGCAAGATGCACAGTCACTACATTTTACAATAAACCCTGTGAAGCACATTGAAACACCCCTTTCCCTATCTTGTTCTCCCTCAAACTGAAAGGCGATATATCAACTGCAAGGATGATTATTAATTTCAGAGTCAGTTTTCCATGGCTCTTAAAAATAACCTGCTTCAGGTTAAGATTGAACTCAAGAATGGTCCACAATTCTGTCCCATCGTAAATTTTGAAGCAAAATGGTGCTAAGGGCTAAGACTTGGGGGAACTAATGGCTTCAGAATACCTCTAAATTACCTCAGTCCCAACATCAAGAAGAACACCCTCACACTTCCCCTCCCCCTCACCACACGCGGACCATGTGCTAAACAAGGGGGAATAGCAAATGAAATGTTTTGTGTTAGCAATAACAGGACCGAGACGGAGATGATTTAAGGGAAGCTGGAATGAAGCTGGCAGAATCTAGCTGCGTTGTGCTTTCATGCTGAGAGAAGCAACCAGCGATTAAGGGTTAAAAGTGTTTTTCAAAGTCACGTGATGTCAAAGTGCTGGTTCATGGTGCAGACACGAGCCCTCCTCCCCTCCCCCTCTCCCCCTCCCTCCCCGTCCGCTCCCCTGTCCCCATAGCAAAGCAGGAACATCTTGCTCGCAGATGTGACGAGACCGCAACTACTTCAAAGTGCCTTGTTCAGACCAGGAGAGAACTCTGGTGCCTGCCAACAGTAAATGTTCTGAACATGCCGAGTGGAAAATGTTAAGCATTCAAAAATGCATGGTGGGTGTCGCCACACACTGAAGACATTTTATGGACGCGTTTTCGCTTAGAAAATGCGATTCTGCAAAGCACTGGAGCGAGCGAGTTATCGTGAAGAAACTGCTTTTCCAGTGCTGCCTGCCACAACACACCCTGCAGAGTACATTCATTAACAGGGAATTCACAAATTAAGAGATTGGACAACTCAAGTCTTTGGCAAAGGGATCCAAAACAATGGGGTGTAATCTGAAACTAAGAGCTAAACCAACCATAACTTGCATTCATGTAGCACCCTCATGTAGGAAGATGTCTCAGAGTGCTTTTGTGGAGTCCAACAGAGTAGTGGTTAGCGCGCTCGCCTCACAAACGAGAGAACCTGGGTCCGATTCCCAGGCAGGGCAAAACCTTAGACAAGTTTCCTTATTCCACGCGCCTCGGTTTAGCTATCAGCAGGAAACCAGTTGTTAGTTGATTGGCGGATCACTTTCCGGGGGTAATAATCCATCTAAAAAAAAATCCATGATTGTTTGTGGGACGTTGCTATGTGCAACTGGCTACCACCCACAAAATACAGTCAATTTACTTTACAGTATATTCTGTAAAGCACTTGGAGATGTCTCAATGAGATGATAAAGTGCTATATCAAATGCAAAGATTATAATTATTCATAGTGATGGAAACTGAGCAGGGGAGAAGTGGGAAGCTGGAGGTGACCTCGCATGTAGATGTGGTCGAAGAGGTAGGTTTTAAGGTGAGATCTGAAGACTGATAGAGAGTCAGCGAGACAGAAAGGTAGAGGGAGGGGGTTCCAGTGGTCGGGCGTAGAATCAGTAAGCTCGGCCACTTTTCTGTAGGGCAGGGTACATGCAGTAAGTCTGAATTAGCTGAACAGAGGGGGTGTGAAGTGGAGTGGGGTAAAAAGAGATCAGAGGTGTTAAGGGATGAAGAGAATTATAGGTGAGGGTGAAGACCTTGAAATCAATGGTGTTTTGAGACTCAGATGTTTTATTATCATAATAATAATATTCCTTGCACCTTATCATGTTGTTGAGACAAAATAATGCACTATATGAAATGCAAGGATTAAGCATATCAAATCCAAGTCTCAGAGCACTTCAAAGAATATATTGTGAACTGAATTAACTGTGTGTTTGGTGGACGAAACTTGATGATGGGTTCCATCAAATGGAAGAGATTATCATTATATTACATGGTGTAGCTAAGGTTAGAAACATCATCAAATTATACCTGATTTAAAGCAAGAACGACCCATTTATTTTATTCTTTCCCTTTTAAACTGTAATGCCTAATAGCATGTCAGCAAAGGCAACCCTCTCTCTCTCTCTGTTTGGATAAACCTACTTGTTACTTCAAAGAGAGTTCTAAAACAAATAAGAGCCCGTGGCTGTTTAAATGCTGGCCTTAATTGGAAAGTGATGAAAGCAAAATGGGCCTTTATTACTTACGAAGAAGACAAAAATAATGTGGTTTAAAAAATTGTAGGAGCTAACGTCATGTACCGTTGGTACTTTACTAGTAGATTCACTGCAGTCGCAAAAGGTACACTCTGGAGTCCCCAAACCTTGGCTCTTGCCAACCTGCGCCTAATACTTTCCGGAATTAGGTAAGCAGGATGCTTCCCACTAGGGAGAGAGTACGCATTCCATTCCAACAATATATCTCTGGAATTTCCATGTGTAGGTGGGATACATGGAATTAAGAACATAAGAATATAAGAAATGCAAATGCCAAACAAAAGACCAAGCTGCATCTAATTCGTCTTCCACCTTCCTGGCGGTCACATGCACATATGTCCCGAACTATCTATGTATCATAGCCCATAATGTTGTTTCCTAAAAGAAAAATCTTATCTGTGTTTGAAGGAATCAACACTTCCTGCTTCAACCGTTTCCCTAGGGCGCCTGTTCCACAGGTTTACTATTCGACAATGGGATCATGGAGGGTAGAGGGCAGAGAGGGTAGGAGGGTGGCCAAGTGCGCGGTCAAAGAGGAGGGTCTTGAGATGTGCCTTGAAGGAGGCAGGGGGGGAGTGAGGCAAAGGGAATGTGGGATGGAGTTCCAAAGGGTGGGGGCAGAGAGGCTGAAAACTAGAAACAAGAGATCCAATTTACATCTACCCCCCCCCCCCCACCCCACTGCTGGCATGTTGAGCAATGGTGCTCCAATGTGCTACACCTCCTCACTGCCCTGGGCTTTTCTTTAAGAATACAAGAAAATAGCTCATATAAGCCTGTTCTCCTCAGGGCTCTCAACACAGGCCTCCAGCAGAGCTCCTCTGGGCATCATTTTTACATACTGCAGTCTCTATCCATTTGAAGTACAATATAGAACAGTTTTATAATAGCTGTATTCAAGTATGCATAAGACCACTAGCTGACGAGCATTGGGATATCACTGTGCCTGTCCTTACAGTATTTGTAGACTGACTGCTCCTGACTGTTCAGTGGTAATACAGGAGGTTGGCAGACTCTTTCTAATGATTTTCTCGTGTCCCATAGCATTGCCACACATTAATGGATTACAACTCTTCACTGGTTCATGGCATCATCTTGAACCAATTCTGACCTTTAACCGCAAATAACCATGTGCTATTGCCGCATTACATTGACAGCCTATTGCAGTCGTAAAGTGATCAACTGTGGCCATTCCCCTACCCAAGAGTTTGATCAGTCAGACAGCACAGACATTGTAACCCACAGCCGATTCATCAACACTGTGCAACTTAACATCAACCCGTGGTCATCTGTCATTCATTAAAGATTAGTGAGACGAAGCTGGTGTTTGGAAACTAAAAGCCAAATGCTTTAAATGACTGACGGACAAAAAGTGAGTCCAATTCACAATGTATTTCTACCTCCAGACATTGACTCTGATGCTAGCAGCTTTTTTTCCAACCCCATTTGCTTCTCTCTGTCCATTCTGTTCCATAACATTGAATTGCTGGGAAATGGATCACACAGGTCGCCTCCTGTGAGGTCAGATCAGTGAGGAGAACCAATGCCAACCTTCCTTCCAACCAGGGATTGAGAGCGGGGAGGATGTTGTCTCACAAAGTGGGTAACGTAGGGAAGACTATTTAACAAGGCAGATGAAGCAAACAAATTAATGAATGTTTCGGTTGAGTTTTCATGGCTGAAAACAAGAGTGCACTTAAGAAGTCAAGAATTAAGAAGTCACGATAGCCTCAGGCATTATACTTTGTCTTGTTATAATAATAATAATTCTTGCATTTGAAACAAGTGTCAAAACGATTCAGAACTCTTCACGGGTAGTTGTTGTCAAAATGTAACTAACAACTGTGGGAAAACACAGCAGCCAATTTGTGCACCATCAGCCACTAAATGAATGTAGTAGTAGCTGAATGCGAATTAACATATGCCTGCTGTGTGTCTCTGACCTCTTGCTCTACCATCAGCGGTCGTGCTTTTGGCTACTATGCCCCTAATTTTCAAATTACACTTGACTTTCCTCAACTCAATTTTATCAACTCAACTACGGTCACCTCCCCTTTCTCCTTAACTCAGCGTCAAACTAGCATTATTAAGCGCTCCGAGGCGCTACCCCGCGTGAAGGACGCTAGACCAATGCAACTTGTTGCTGTTTTCTCTCCCAAACCCGAAGCACTTTGCAAAGGATTTCATTGATAACACAAGAACCTTCCTGTAGCAAATTCTGTTCGTAGAAAACAAAAACATTCATCTTACAATGTTAAAGAGAAAATATTAACTTACTGCTGCGCGGAAGGGAGGCAGGCTGGAAACCTCCAGTTACTTCAATTGCAGGTCTAAAGCCGGCCACCAGGCGGTGTACACGAGGCGCTCTGAGCCACACTCACCGTGGGAAGCACCGTGGGGAGAATGGAAACCCACCAGGTGAAGTGGAGGAACTACAGGTGTAAGCCGACATCTAACTCCTTCGCAGTGTCCGGTCGCCATCCCTGTTGTAACGAGATCACACAGGAATTTTCATAATGTTCAGCCTAAAATGTTGTGCAGTTAAACTCTGGATTACTCGACCTCGCTTATCTCGTCACTGCCACTTAAATCATCATGCTGTCAATAACCCGGGCCGCATTTATTTATGTGTTTATACCTACCTACCATCCTACCACCCTGTTCGCTCCCTCCGCTCAGCGGGCACCGGCCTCCTTCACCTCACTCGCCCCACAATTGGTGGGCAGGCCTTCCGCCACTCTGCCCCCACCCTCTGGAACTCCATCCCACAGTCCCTCCGTCTTGCCCCCTCCCTCGCCACCTTCAAGACCCACCTCAAGACCCTCCTCTTCGACCGTGCTTTCGATCTCCCTTCTTCACCCCCTGCCCTCCACCCTCCCCAACCCCGACCTCGGGTCCGTAACTCTGTCTGTCCAGCGCCTTGGGACGTCCTCCCAACGTGAAAGGCGTTTTACAAATGTAATTTTGTCATTGTTGTTGTATACATATGTCTAATTCACCACACCATATAACATGTCACTGAGCCCTTTTCCCTTGGAATGATGAGTTACACTGTATTGATTGTGTACTCAGCCGCTTTTGAGCTGCCTCAGCCTCAATTATTCCTTCTGTTGTATCCTACGTTGCATTCATTCAGATCTGCTAGGATTATATCAGGAATCTGTCTTTCGTTCGAGACGTTAAACTGAGGTTTTAGGTGGATGTTAAAGATCCCGTGGCACCAAGCAAAGAGAAAGGAGTTTCTTCCAGTGTTCTGGCCCACAATCACCCAAATAAAATGTGTCACTCATTCCATGGCTGTTTGTGAGACACTGCTGCCACTTATGCTACAACACAGAAATTTGACTGCGAAGCACTTTGAGACGTTTTAGCGTTACAGGCACTATATAATTTTAAACTAACAGTTTTTAACGTTTCGGAGACTTGATGAAGCGCTATATCAAATGCAAGGATTATTATTATTACTATATCAACAGGAGTGATTGTAGGATTCAAACGCTGAGGATTATTATTATTAATGGAGGGGGAGGAGGAGGGGAAAGAATGAGTTCACCTGGTGGGTCAGAGTACCTTAACGCCTCATGTATTGAACTGAAAAATTTAATAAAATTCAAAAGAAGTTAAAAAAAACATGTTCATGCCACCCACGCACACTATGCATTGTGGGAGGTTCTGTCCTTTGGATGAGATGTTAAACCGAGATCCTGTTCAGTTACACTTTAAAGATCCCGTGGCACTCTTTAAAAAGAGAAGGGAGTTTCTCCCTGTATCCTGGACAACGATACTCCAGATAAAAATTGGATTAATATTATTACTGTTATTATTATCTACAATGTGCTATGGCCCAAAGTGGTGAGGTGGGGGTGTGCCAATTAATTTCTTTCCCCCCACCCAGATGTGGCAAAACCATTGTCCCGAAGCTCATCTCTTCGGTGGAAAACTTAGGGTTGTGTATAAACACTGGTATAGTTGGTCTGAATGGCCTCTTTCTGTAATATACAGATGTCAGCCTGTTTTGTTAGCATTCTTACCACTGAGTTAGAAAGCTGCCCCAAGAGATTCAACAACAATAAATTACATTTGTATAGTGCCTTTCACATCAGGAGGATATCCCAAGGTGCTGGACAGTCAAGGATTTGCACCCAAGCTGGGGGATGGATTCAAATTTGAAAATTCAGCCCATACCCAAGGAAATAACTTTGCAGTACAATCCAAAGCTTGCTGAAACTATTTATTCCAAGGAAACTTGTTCGGAAGCAAACTTTTGAAGTGTTCAACAAATAAGTGCCAATGCAAGATCAGTTTGTGTGAAGAAGGCCATTTGGCCCATCTGAACTTTCCCTCCAGAATATCCACCCCATACTGTCTCCCCTATCACTGCATCAAGCTTTTTTTTTAAATGAGTCCAGTGTCCTAGCCTCAACCACCCTTTCTGGCAACTTGTTCCAATCATTAATCACTTTCTGAATAAAGAACGGTTCCAGGTGTCTGTAGTGAAATTGCCCTTTGTAATTCTATACATGTGTTGTCTTGTTTCACTGTCTCTATGCATCCTAACGTATAATAAGGTAAGAATCCCTGATAACCAGTGTTTCAGGTTTTCTTTTACTTCATTTGGCCAGAAAAAAAGCTTATAATCATTGCATTTAATACTTGCCCCAGGAGACCATTATTAAACTAACACATTGTAGCAACTCTTAATAGAAGTTAGAGACCAATGACTAATGAAACAGTATAATGATTACTTAGAATTACATAGACTATAAAAAATAATCCTTGCATTTGATGTAGCACCTTTCTTGCAAGGAGGACATCTCAAAAAAGGACATCTCTTTTATCTGGGAGATTGTTGGCCAGGACACCATGAGTTCACAGTACCGATGTAGGGTTGAACCTTCTGACTCAGAATGTAAACAACCGAGGAAAGTGTATTCTCTGCACTTTTAAAATGAAAGGGTATAAAAGATGAGAAAGACATTACCAAAAGGCGATTATTAAATTGCTTAATGAAGATAAAGAGGGTAGATCACTTTAATAAAACAACAGCAGAATCCTACCTGGTTTAAAAGCACAGAAGTAGTAAGTTGTTGGTGATGGTGCAGGGGCGGGGGTAGATATTGTTACCCTGAAGGAAAGTTTTGAATGTTAACAAATGAGAAGATTTTACTTGATGCAATTGTGAATTCAAGTCACTTTGGTTAGAAATCCTCGACACCGAAAGGAAGGAAACTAATAATGAGGAATAGTTGTAGACCGCAAGGTCAAGTGAGGAAATTGACAAGTAATTTAAATAAACACCAAAAAAGAGCCATCAGGGAAAGGTCAATAATTCTATAAGATCTTAATTGCCTTAAAATTTCTATTGGAATGGGGCAAGGGATCTTCTGATAGCTGAATGAATTCTTGGCACAGTATTCTGTAACATAGATTGGTGAAGATTATTGCTGATACTAATAATACTAATAATTAGAAATGGATTGAGAAAATACCTGGTGAACAAAGTATCAACCTCCTGCAAATAGTAGCTATTTTAGGAAGTTAAAACATACTAAGAAAAGTAACGCCCATTCATATGTAACGTGGCAGTGTTATTGGTGTAGCTGATCCCTCACTGAAAACCATAAAGAAACTAACTCTACAGTGATTAAAACTGTAACATATAATTAATGATTATAATAATAATTATAAATAAGTGGGTCAGCTTTCAACCATTCCGCCCACACTCTGGAAATCCATGACAGAGTTCCTCGGCCTTGCTCCTTCCCTCCCTCTCCACTTTCAAAATCCACCTAAGACCTCTCTCTTTGATCATGCTTTTTGACACCTTTTCTCCCCAATCCCACAACTCTTCCCTAATATTCCCCCTCCTCCAAGCTCTGGAACCCAGTCAATTGTTTGAAGCACTTTGAGACATTCTCCCAGGGTGAAAGGCGCTATATAAATGTAAGCTGTTATTGTCACTAGGGATTTGCAAGAGGTGGGAGAGCGAGGTGGGGGAGGGGGAACAGATACATTCAAATCAAGAAAAAAGTGCAGATCAGAAATACCTGAGTTCAAATGGCCACTGAGTTGCATAAATGACAATTTTACCAAAGAAAAATGTTGGTGTAATTGACACAGTGTCATTTTAGAGGCAGATTAGAGGGAGTTCTGGGAGACGACAGGCTTGGATGCGTTTCTTAACTGATCGGTTCAGATGCTACTGCACCACAGTGGAAACCTGCAAACTCACAAGGTGATCTTAAATCTTCAGAAGACAACAGGACCAGATGGAATGCATCTGAACGCATAAGGAAGGCGTCGGCAAGAAGGCGTCGTTGAGCTGTGGCTGAAAATGTTCATAGATCATTTAAACCAGGAGCAGTGAAATAATGCTGGAAAATAACTGATGCTCTAATTCTGTTTGAATGATCCTGGGAATTATCATCCTGTAAACACAGCATTTGTAGCAGCAAAAAACGTTCAGGACCGCTGCAGAGGAAGAGTTCGGAGGCCGTGAGTTAGAAGAAAGACGATGATTTTAATCCTATCGTAGTTTCACTGAAGCTATGTCAGGCCTGACAGTGAGATTGGAATTCTTCCAGGACTTCATGAATATGACGAGCCTTCTTGATGTATGCTAGGTGCCTTTTTGAAGGGCAAATAGGAGCTGAAATTAATATTATTCAGATAAGGAACGATGTATCCTTTGCATAATCACAGAATCATTCGCCTACACAGTACACAGTCACTGCACTTTACAGAAAATCCGGTGAAGGGCTTTGAGACGTCTTCCCGATATGAAATAATAATAATAATCCTTGAATTTGATATAGCGATTTTCACGTCTTCTCGACATCTCAAAGCGCTTTACAGAATAGACCGTAAAGTGAATTGACTGTATATTTGTGGGCGAAACGCCCACAAATTTGAAAGGCACTGTATCACATGCAAAGATTATTATAGAGGGTAACAGAACAGAAGGAGGTCATTTGGCCCATCCTGCCAGCGCTGATCCTCTGAAAAACAGCCAAACTTTGTGCTTGATATCCCTTTTAAGACACCAATGAAAGACATTTTGGATAGGTTATCTGGAGGACCATCAACAATGTGTCTGTTTCCAACTAGCTTCTCAGTTAAGGAGGATTTTTTTGTGGCTTGTCTGTTTTCAACTAACTGCTTGGCTAAGGCCATCATGATGGTGGTTTTTGTCTTTCCACCAGCTGCTGAGGTTTTAAAAAAGAATGAGAAATGCCTCCTCATCCATCATCCATCAACGGTCAGGCCTTCTGTCCCCACTCTTTGGAACTACATCCCACAGTCTCTTTGCCTCGCTCAATCCCTTCAAGGCCTGTCCAAATACCCTCCTCTTTGACCGTGCCTTCGGTCACCCTTCTACCCCTACCCTCCCTGCCTCCCCACTTCTCCTGATCTCAACCTCTAGTTCGGGTCCAAATCCTTGACTGTCCAGTGCCTTGCTATGTCCTCCCGACATGAAAGATGTTATATAAACATAATTTGTTATTGTTATCCCTTTCAATTCAGTGCTAACCCTACCTTAGTCACCCATTATTAATATATTCACTCCATGAAGCAACAAAGAAATAGCTGGTCATTATTAATTCCAACAAACTAATGAATCATTATTGTAGGAACATAGGAGAAGGCCATTCAGCCCATCGAGTCTGTTCTGCCAGTTTATCATAACATGGCAAATCTTTTAATTCTATTTCCTCACTTGTTTTTTACCCCCAAATCCCTTAATACCCCTCCTGACAATGTAGGAGTCAGCTTATCTCAGTTGGCAGCATTCTCACCAATGAGTAGAGACTGTGGGTTCAAATCTCACATCGGGACTTTGACCTCATAATGTAGCTTAAACTTGAGGAGCATTGCACTGTTAATGAGATATTAAACTGAGGACTCGTCTGCCTGTTCAGGTAGACTTTAAAGATCCCATGGTGCTATTCAAAAAGAGAAGGGAGTTAACCAACAATCCTCCAGATAAAAAAAAATGCTTATTCACTTTATATGCGAGATTGCTGGCCGCATATTGGCACCCACATTTGCCTGGAAATACACTTTGACACATTACACTTTACAATAAATCCGGTGAAGCGCTTTGAGACCTTCCTGACGTGAAAGTTCCATTCCAAAGCCAAAGATTTATCAATTATCATCATTAATCATCCTTCATTAAGACTGTGTATTTGTAGTCAAATGCAGCAGCCAATTTGCATATGTTAATGTCCCACAATCAATCATGAAGTCAGTGACCGATTCTTTTTCTTTCCGAAGGATTGTAAGAATCTGCATCTATCTGCAATCATCTGCTATATATTTGTCAAACTCGATTTCAATCTCATTTCTCACAGCCAGGGTGTAGGAATTGTGTGGAATCACACAATTGCTGAGCTTGCTGCTTAAACACTGAACGGGCAACAACATCAATAACTTGCACTTATGTATAGCGCCTCTCATGCAGGGTAGCATCCCAGAGCGCTTGACAGTGGCGGAGCACTAAGCCAGCTCATGTTTTTTAACGTCAGTTTTTAAATCAGAAAGAGGAACAAACACGAGGGCCAGAGACACTTATTTTAGCTTAGCAATTGTTTAGTTCATGGATGAGACAATATAATTACAACCAGAACGGTTCCCTTCAGTGCCAACTGCCCTGCCTTCCTCGAGATTTTCTTGACTCTCACTTTAACATTATGTAAAATATACATTTGACAGTGGATGCTGTGAAGTACTTTGTGAGGGCTTCCTGACTTGAAAGTTGCTATATCAAAGGATTAACTTTTATCTTTATTATTATTAATAAATAGGATCTCTTCCAACAGCAACTAATAAAATGATTGGTTTCAATGATGGCATTGGTGAAATGTTCTTCCCAAAAATCAATTAGTCAAATGTTGCTGTAAAGGAAAATTGGCACGAAGCAAGATCCGTCACAGTTCAATGTATTCATGCATGAAATATGCCTGAAATGTTAATAAACAAGTTGGGTAAAATGAGCAGACCCATAAAAGTCAAGAGTTGGCAGTTCTTCATTGTCAGCAATAAAGAAATGTTTTTTTTAAAACACTTTGAATGGATCTTCACTTTCAAGTTCTTTTTGATTTTAAATATATAGAAATCTAAACCACTCAGCTCCCAATGGGCAAATGAATCCCTGGAGGTGGGAATGAATCATGTTGACCAAAAAGGACCCAGTTTTAATCTCTGGTTGGTTCCGGACTTGTTGATCTCAGCTGCAGCATCACTATGGTAGCATTATTGTTGCATTTAACCTGCGAGCCCCAAGGGTAGTTTTGTGGTCAGCCAATGGTCAACAAATGCACCATGCTTAAGGGTATCCAAACCAGTCTGAGAGCTCTGCATATGTACACCACCTATATATGGAAATTTCCCTGTGTCTGGAATGGGGTGCGCACTCTTTCCCTGGAGGGATGCACCCTGCTTACCTAATTTCAGAGGTTATAAGATGTAGGTTGGCAAGAGTCAAGGCTTGGGGACCCCAGAGTGTGTTGGAGTACAACTGGAGTTAAATCAGCTAAAAACTCCATTTTAAATCAGCTACAATGCATAGCTTGTCATTGAAAGCAGTGTCTGGCAAGTTTCCTACTGGTTATCCAGCTTGGACCATCCCATCCATAGGGCTATGGCTTGCAGGGTTAACAGGTGGTGCGTAGGAAGAATCCCCCACACTCAGCGATTGGTCTTTCCCTCTAATTCCTGCTGACTACCAGACGGGTTGGTCTAACTTCGGCAGTGCCCTGGAGTATTGTGGACCAGTTGGCTCAGGAACTGGGACGTAGAGAGGGAAAGAAACCAACAATTTCGGCTGGATACTGGGTAAGGTTCAGTCATTACTGGCTTACAAGTAGCCTAACCTAGCACTCTCACTGTCAAGCCTCACATATGAATAATGGTCAACAATCACAACAACAAATTGCATTGCTTTTCACATTGGGAAGACATCTCAAATTGTAGGACAAAGAGAGGTTTGCACTCGGGTTGGGATCAGAGTGGGATGTGGGGGTGGGTGAAGGTCTAACAGCCGATAGTGGAGTAGGCAAGGTGGGGGTCACTTGGCTGCAGTCCTCGAGTCCGAGCAATGTCTGTGGACCTACATCTCCTGTAAAGAATCAATGGCTTCAGGAGGGAATGGAAAAGACTGTGGAAAATTGGGGTTGGAAAAATTAATAAATTATAATATAATAATCCTTGCATTTGATATAGTGCCTTATCATGTTGTTGAGTCGTTTCACAGCGCCTTGCAGAATATACTGTAAAGTGAATTCACTGGATATTTTGTGGGCAAAATATGGCATCCAACTGCACACAGCATTGTCCCACAAACAATCTTGGATTGAGTGATCAATTTTTAAATGTTTAATTTTGTTTTAAATGTTTATATATTTTTTGTTGTTTAAATTGTTCTTTTGTTTACATATTTTGTTTGTTTAATTTTTTTAATTTAAAAAAATTAACAACAGCCATGTGTAGCAAGGAAACTTGCTGAAGGTTTCGCCTTACCTGGGAATCAAACCCGGGTACTCTCACTTGCGAGGCGAGCATGCTAACCTTTACTCTACAGGACTCCGTAGAGTAATAAGACCCAATAAGGCATTCCCACTCATCCCTTCCTAAAAAGTATTTCACAGATGATGTTCATTGTACCAAAGATGAGAAGTGAAGTAAGACCACCAAAAATTCCAAGTGCTCAACCGGAGAAATAATCACCTGGATTGGGAATATGTATTTAATTATATCTGGATAAAATATTCTATAGGAAAGGAATGAAGAGGAAATAGTTTGGTGCATGGCTTTTGTATGTGTCAATTGTATAAAGTAATGTTGGCAGATTAGGGGTCTAATGCCCAGAGAAACAGGAGGGGTTACCTGAGTCACATTGAAATGCCTGAAGCACTCTTATCCCTACCCCCACCCCCTCTCCGAGAGCAGGATATCACAAGGGGTATCCCTCCCTATACCAAATGCAGTGTTGACTTCCATAAATCAAATACAAGGATTATTATTATTTATCTTCTCAACAGATCCATTGAAAGCAGGCAGTATTTTGGAGCGGAGGTGGAGAGAGTGGGGGTGGAGTGGTAGGAGAGGGAAATCTGCTTTATTTATAGCTTGGATATTGGCAAATTTGGTAAAATGAAGGGAGGAGGGGACTGCAATCCATGTAACTGAGGTTCCTCAGACTGCAGGCCAACCAGATGGATTGGACAACAAAGAGTCATTTCAGAGAGCCGAACTTGGTTTGAGACTCCCAGGCACAGTTATAAGTTAATTCAATAGCTTCTAAATTTTTGCATTGGAAACAGATGCCTAAGACGGCACTTAGCTTAATGAGAGATGAAATCTAAGCTTCCATTAAACGGATCGGGTCCAAATGGATCACAGGTGTCCTTGCAAGCGATAGCTAACAGCCCAAAGCTAAATTACCTGATAATGCCAGCAAGTCACAATGTTACTCCTGCAGCAGAGCAGCCTCTAATCGAGCCTGAATCTAATATAAGTCGTGTGTTGATTTTTTTCTGCATAGAATTGTATTTATATTTGTTAAAAGTTCCTTTGCTGAAAAACGCTGAATTTTGCTTGAGATTTTGGGCAAATAAAACGAGTGAGGAGACTCTGAAATCCTATATGCACAGTGAGGGCAGATAGTGTTCGTTTAACACAGAGAAGATGCCAAAAAGCCAAGTGCTGGCAGAAACTGTGCATCAAGTAAAAAGGCTGACCTCCTGCCTAACACCTTCTGCAAAAGGCAAGGTTATTGGGACAGTGCTGTATGGAAATTGGCTGCTGTGTTTGCCTACAAAACAGTTACTCAACAACAACCTGCATTTATGTAGTGCCCTTCACACAGGGCAGCATCTCAGAGCGCTCCACATTATTGGAAATTCTGTAAAGCAGTAGAAGATTTTGAGACCTCGTCCTGACATGAATTGTGCTACATCTAATGTAAGGATTGTTATTATTTGTTTTAGTAACACCACAAGTGTGAGTGCATGACCCATGATCTCTAATACAAGGGAATGGTACTTTCATTCATGCATGTTCTAGGTGCACAGAGAGAGGAGAGAAGGTGGAGGTTACGATGTAGAGAGCTGATGTCGCAACAAAGACTAAAATTCTCTCGTCGTGACACTGAATCTCGGAGTCAGATTATCAATAGGAGGGAGGGGGTAGGAGGGATGATCCAATCTTCTAATCACTAAGCACAGACATAAATGGTTTGAACTGCAGTGTGTCAGCCTAGCACAGTGCTAGCACTCTCGCCTCCGAGTTACAAGGTGGTGGATTCAAGGCTCGCGTCGGGGACTTGGAATCACATCGGCTAAGATGACACTCCAATGCAATGCTAGGGGTGAGCTGTATTGTCAGAGGTACTGTCCTTTAGATGAGATGTTAGGAGGACATCCCGAAGCAGTTTGCAGTAATACTGCAATATACCGTAAAATAGTGACAGTAAGTGAAACAGAATTGCCAATTTTCACATAGCAATTTCCACAAACATGGAAGGAGTGGCTATAATGAGAGTGAAGGGAATAGAAGGATATCGGTGAGGGGAATAAGTGGGGTAAGTGTTTGTGTGGAGTATAAAACACCAGCACGGATTAGGTAGGTTAAATGGCTCGTTTCCTTGCTGCGACACTCTGTGAAACCATGTAAATAGCGTCAGGGATGACTAACTGCTCTCGGTCCCGGACAAGGCCCAATGAGTGGAAATGCCAGCATTGGGCGGAGACGTTCCTGATAAAATGAAAATTGTTAGTCAACATCTGGAGCGCAAACTGTGGGAATAAAAGAAGGATGGGAAGGATATGGAATATCTCCAGTATTACTAATGGAGTGCAGATGGGTAGTTCCATGTAATCCTGTCAAGGCAAACCCAGTTGCTGCATTTTCATAAAATCAATTGCACATTATTTGTGTTTTTTGCCTCTGCTGCATGCTTCAATATTGCTGTAAATTAATAACAAGGATTCAAAGCACAGCACCAGTTACCAAGCTTTTCCCCCGTGTTACATTAAGCCACTTTAATAATAACAGTACTAAATAGAAATATATTAAAACCAGGTGCGCAGAACAGCAATATTAGAATCATGTGTCATTTCATCTCGAGACTTAATATAAATCAGAAAGTACCAAATTTCATTCACCATTCCGAGGTCAGAGGTTAACATAATGAGCGCTTAAATAATGGCTCCTTAAATCTTAAATGTAAATAGTTAAACCATACTGGATGTTGGATCTGTTTGCCTTTACAGTAGAGACCCCTTAAATTCTTTGCAATTGATTCAGCAGAAAAGGAAGGCTCAACTGGATGGTGTTAAGTGGTGTTGTGATAAAAATTCCAGGGCATTTGCACAGTACATCCCCATTACTACAACACAGTGTCAGCCTAGCCTGTGAGTTTAAAGTCCTGAATGACCTACTCCTGTTCCTTGAACACAGGAACAGGAGTGGGCCATTCGGCCCGTTGAGCCTGTTCCAACATTCTATTAGATCGTACTAATCTGTAGATCAACTCCAAATATCCACCTTTCCCCATATCCCTTGATAGCCTCACCAAACAAAAATCTATCACCTCAGTTTTGATAATTTGTATGGAAAAAAATTGAACCCACAACCTTCGGGGCAAGAGTGCAACCGACTGAGCCAGGCTGACACCTAGCTGTGGCCTCCATTTTAAACAGCTTTCAGTGGAGCAGAGGCTGATAGAGATGACGATCCTCCTCAAGGACCACCCGCAAATTTAAAAAAAAACACAGATTATGGATTCAGAAAGTCAAATGCACCCACCGTGATTTCATCTGATTGCAGCGACACACTGGTCACTAACTGACCTAACCATTTTTGCATTCAATATGGCGTCTGCAACGTTAAAACATCTTGAAGATTTTCACATGTTCATTACTGCCAAGTGTAGTCACTGTGCATTTGTAGGCAAATGCAGCAGCTGATTAATGCACCCATGGGTCCCACAAACAGACACAAAGTCAATAATTTTATTTAGAGGATTGTTGGCCTGGAGAAACTCCCTTCTCTTTTTGGATAGGGTGACGGGATCTTTAACATCTCTCTGAACAGGCAGATGGGTCCTCAGTTTTACTATCTCATCTGAAGAACGGTACCTTCAACAATGCAGCACGTGCCAGCATTGCATCAGAGTGTCATCTTAGACTATCTGAGATCAAAGTCCTGACTCATTGCTCACCATGTCAAAACAGTGTGAGGCAGAAACACAGTGGCCTGGGATAGTGAGAGGAAAATCTGCCAGGGTCCCACTCATTATAGATACCCCCCCACACACACACGCACACACACGCTGGAAAGTACATACATGCATGTATGTATGTGTGCTGCAGGCTCAATTACAATGCTTCATCAGGTTGACAACATGGACTTTTAAAGCTCACATTTGAGTTATAACAATACACTAATAATCCTTGCAAACAAAACAGTACATTCCATCGTCAAGGTATCGCAAAGCCCTTCATAGGATTTTACTGTAAAGTGTCATGCAGGCAAATAAGGTAGCCAATTTGCTCGCAGCAACATCTCCCAAACAGCCGTGAGTTACGAGTATTGGGGGCTGATCAAGGGCTGCAAGGCTGTTAAGCCCCACAGAAGGAAACAGGAGTCAACAGGAAGCCAACTGGAGTTAGATGCTTCAGGAAACCTGGCTTGCAAATTAAGAATGTTCCACAGCTCTAAATTTTTAGAAGAAAATGGACTTAGAGGCTAAGATTGGGAAGAATTCGATGTCCATTATCTTGGGAATCACGTGATTAAACCCTCAACAGGTTTCAAGCAGACGGACCAAACGATAGCCCCGTTTGTTCCTTGCTACCACAAGCCTTCCTCTGCTTTATACCTCTATCTGCTTTACGCCTTGTTTGTCTTCCCCATCTCCTTTCAGTCTCTCCACCTGCCTCTTTTTCACGTTGTGAATGACCAATGCTAAACTCACATAGAAAAATGGGAACGGGAGGGGTAGAGGAGGAGAAAGGGAAAAAACACACTGGTTCAGACCCAAAGTAATCCGACTTTTCATAATCAAACAGTAAATTGCTTCCTTCCTTCTGTTTAGCGTGGCTGACTTCAATCCTCGGCATGGGCTCAGCTCCTGTGAGGTGCTCGGCGTAGCGTGGTGCTGACTTGACAGTCCAGCACTAGTCAAAGTGAACATTTTAACAACTTTTAATTACTTGTCAGCAGTAGGCTGCTAACTGATTACACTCAGATGTCAGCCTCTGCTCTCCGTCTTGCGAATACTTCTTACAAAGTGACTTTGTCGAACGGTTTGTACTTTTGCGGTTTGGGATCATTTTAACTCTCTCTGTTTCGTGAGAATTTCAGCGTGATTGAGAGACGAGGGAATAGTGTGGGAGTGGGGGGTGGTGATATGGAGGGGATTTGGATGGGTGGAGGTTCATGTGGAATATAAACACTGTCATAATAATAGTACTAATCCTTGCATTGTGTGTGGGGGGGCAGCCTCATCACGTCATTGAGATATCTCAAAGCTGTAAAGTGAATTGACTATATTTTGTGGGCGAATTGCAGCAGCCAATTGCACACAGCAGTGTCCCACAAACAATGGTGGATGGAGTAAACAAATTTTTCTTAAAGAATTTTTTGTTGTTCACAGGCAGGAAAAATCTCATTGATTACACGAAGAACACAGTGGCTGTGACTCAGGTCTCTGGGATGCTATCCTGCATGAAGGGCATTATATAAATGCAAGTCATTGCTATTTTGCATCTCTCAAAAGCAGGGAGTGAGACTTGGCATGGAGCGGGACTTGGCCGTGGGGAAATGGGAAGGAATAAAATGCTTCTCAAGTGGGACCAAACAAAATGGGTTGTTTATCAGAATAAAAAAAGGTCCCAGTCAGAATAATTGTTAATGACTGGAACGAGAAGTTACAAGCAGTGGAGAATGATTGAAAAGACTTTTTAAAACTCAGCCCCAGGCTTTATTTTATTTCCCAAAACAGTCAGAGTTCTCATGGGGTTTATTTTTACTCTTCATGCTCCACATGTTGGAATTCCAACCATGGTTTGTGGTCGAAGCTTTAATTGTTCTGTAAGCCAACAGAACTACTTCCAAAAGGCTGCCCCCTCACACATACCCACCTTCTTCTCCCCTCCATTCGAAGGCACTTCACATGATGTTAATAGGAATCAGTGCACAACATTCATATTAATATAATAAACCTTGCATTTGATATAGGATACTGTGAAGTGAATTGACTATAATTTTGTGGGCGAAACGTGGCGTCTCACAAACAGTTATGGATTGAGTGACCAAATTTTTTTTTATATAGTGTTATTGCCCCTGAAAAGCGACCCGCCAATCGACTACTTACTGCTAGGTAAACAGAGGCATATGGAGTAAGGAAACTTGCCCAACGTTTCGCCTTGCCCAGGAATCGAACTCGGCTCCTCTCGCTTGTAATTTTTGTGAGCGAAGATGGAAAGGGTAGATGGACACATAATATAATAATAATATCCTTATGTTTGACATAGCACCCTTCACATAATGAGAATGGATCGATGTCACATAAAAGCACTTCACAGGATTTATTGTGAAATGTAGAAACTGTGAATCTTGTAAAATACAGCAACTAATTTACGCACAGCAACGTCCGAAAAGCAGCCATGAAGCGAATAACATTTTTATCTGGGGATTGTTGTCCAGCGTACCAGGAGAAATTCCCCTCTCTTTTCAAATGGTGCCAAGGGATGTTTAACATCCACCTATGCAGCCAGAAGGGATCTCGGTTTAATGTCTTATCTGAAGAACGGCACTTCCAAGAATGCAACACTGCATTGGAGTGTCAGCTGAATCTATGCGAGTTTGAGACCCAATGTTCCACTCCTTTTGACTCAGAGGCCAGAATGTTACCGACTGAGTCAGGCTGATACCTATATGACATGGGAACGAGAGGTAAAACCAACAATAAAATCTTCTGTTTCAAACTGGCCTGTCAAAGTATTCACTGTGGATATTGTTAAGTCAAAAAGACAGCCTTAATATATTTTTCAAAGAGATTGATGTAAATGCAGCCAATATTTCCCACCTGCCACAAGATACTGAAAGCATTAGTGTGGGTTAAGGCATTGGCAAGTTGCCTACCTACTTGCATTGTGCAGAATTATACTCAGGCTTGTGACATACAGCTCTGATATTGAGTTCATACTTTGAGATGGACAACGTCCCAGTTGAGAGTCACATGAGTGGGTTGAACAACAGGGCATCAGTCCAATACAAATCGGCTTCCAAAACAGTGCTCCTCGGGGAGGTACTAAAGAAACTCTATACAGTGGCTAATTTATGTCCTTATAGTTGCTGTTACTGAAACGTTGCTGACATCTCCGTTCTGTTGGCAATTTAATGGGGACTTGGTGCTCCTTGAGGGCCAGTGAAAGCTCATGTGCATCTGGCTTGTTAAGCTATAGGGTTATGAACAGCACGGTTTACCAATTACTGACGTTGTGCAAGACAAGCCACAACAAACAAAAACAACAAAACAACAACTTGCATTTATGTAGCACCCCTCACTTAGGGTAATGTCTTGGAGCACTTTACAGCGATGGGGTCACTTTACAGTGACGAGCAGAGCAGAGTGGACTCTAGACATGGATGAAAAGCTAGGGTTCATGACGGGACTTGAAGACAAATAGAATAGCAGGTGAGACGGAGAGATAGAGAGTTCCAGGGGTTGTGGTTTAGAATTTGAAACTTGGCAAAGCTAGGCAAGAAGGGTCTATTTCATCTGAAGCCATCTTGAGAAAAGCCAATGTACAGTATTTCCCTTACCCGGCACACTAAATTATTGCCACGGTTGTATTGCCACAAACAGCCATGGAGTGAGTGACCACTTTTATTTTCGGGGGAATGTTGGCCAGGACACCAAGAGAAACTCCCTTCTCTTTTCGAAGTGTGCCAATGGAATTTTTAATGTCCACCTGAACAGGTAGGTTTATACCTCGGTTTAACAGCTCATCCAAAGGATGGCACCTCCGACAATGGAACACACCCTCAGCACTACACTGGAGTGTCAAGAGGCAGATGAGACCTCCGATTAAAGTCTCACCCAAAGTATTTAATATTATGGTCTGGATTCTATACTTTAGTATTAATCTGGTGTAATTTTGGCCGAGCCTTCAGCTCCCCTCTCGACTCTCTTCCCCCTTCTCGCTCCCTCCCTTCCCTCCCCTCACCCTGACCATTTCCCCCCTCCTCACTCCCTCCCCTCCCCTCACCCTGACCATTTCCCCCTGCTCGGGTCATGACCCAACTGTGCAGCGCCTTGGGACGTCCTCCTGACGTGAAAGGCGCTTTATAAATGGAATCTTGTTGTTGTTGTTGTAATGTTTTGATTTTAGCTTAAACTCCTCTATTTGGCTTTGCTTATTTATTTCCAAAGGCAACTTCCATAATAATAGTAATAATAATGTTTTACAATACAATTCACATGTTTCAATTTCAGCCAGGTATCTGACACCGTGCTTAAGAGCATCCAAATCAATCAGAGTTCCCATCTCACCTACACATGGGAACATGACACTCCAGTGAAGTGCTCAGAGCAGTGCTGAAGGTGTCGTCCTTCATGTTATAATAAATAAAATAATATCTTTTGAGATAAAAATTGGCCATTTTCTTCATGGCTGTTTGTGAGACATCACCGTGTGCCAATTGGCTGCCAAGTTCACCGACAAAAGACACAACACTTTACAGTAAATCCTATGAAGCATTTTCAGAAGTCTTGACAGCACATAAGGAGGCCATTTGGTCCATCGTGTCTGTACCGGTTCTTTGAAAGAGCTACCAACTGGTCGCAATCCCCCACCCTTATCCTATAGCCCTACAAATGTTTCATTTTTAAGTACATATCCAATTCCCTTTTCAAAGCTTCCACCACCCTTTCAAGTAGTGCATTCCAGACCATAACAATCTCTTCTCCCCTCTGGTTCTTTTGCCAATTATCTTAAATCTGTGTCCTCTAGTTACCAACCCATCCACCAAAGGAAGCAGTTTCTCCCTATTTAATCTATCAAAATCCCTCATAATTTTCAACAAGTCTACTAAATTTTCCCTCAACCTTCCCTGCTCTAAGGAGAATAGCCTCTCTAGTCTATCCACGTAACTGAAGTCCCTCATCCTTGGTATTATCCTGATAAAATGTAATTTATTTTATAATTTCTCTTAAAATAACTCTTGCAAGTGGTGTCACTGGGCAAACGGAGGATAAGCAAACTGTGTGTGAGTGAGGGGTGGGGCTGGAGGCTCATCTTCTTCATTTAAGCATTGGGTCATCCTTAATTTGCCTAGAAGGTACAGCACATGAAGTCTATTAGGCTTATTCAATCACACTTTAACGCTTCTGCTCCCCACAGGTTAACACAGGTTAAGGATTATTTATTAGGTAGAAAATAAAGCAGGTTCATAACAAAATGTAGAGAATAGGTTATTTATCCCATTGCCAAGATCCGTTGCAGGGCCTGATCTGGGTCATTAGATACTTGTTAAGATGATGACAGTATTTTCATGACTGTTCATACCCACATTCTGTATTTACACCATGGACTTTGCTCTCTCTCTCCTCCTCCTTCCCCCACAAAGTCACTGTCCTACCCAACCCACCTGTTACAAATCCATGGCAGCATTTGCAGCATTTTATAACAACATGCCTTGCATTTGACATAGCACCTTAGCACATTATCAAGATGTTTCACAGGAATTATTGTGAAGGGAAAGTCCCTTTTTTTTCTCCCAAATAGCACTATGGGAACTTTATCATCCATCTAAGCAGGAAAAGAGGACCTCAGTTTAACATCTCACCCGAACGACAGCACCTCTGGCAATGCAGTGCTCCCCTAGCACTCCAATGAAGTGTCAGCTTGGCCTGTATGAGTTCCAAGTCCTGATGTGGGTTGAACCAAAACCGGCAGCTAATTGATGCCAGAAACAACTTACAAACTATAATCAGATGAGCAGCCAATTCATTTGAACGCAGAGTGAAACTGTATGAGGAGGGGAATAGGAGATATAATTTGGATGCATTACAATGAGGCATAATCTTTTCATTTAAAATACTTAACATCCACCAGGCAGCCTCATCCACCTGCCCCTTGTCACCCACCACCACGCCCTCTCTGTCCCCCTCACCTTCCTCATCATCTGCTCCTACCACCACCCCCATTCTACATTCCTTCCTCCCCATCTCTCCCTCCTCCCTCTCACCCACCATCACCTCCATGAAACCCACCACCTGCTGCCTTGACCCCTCCCCACCAACTTACTGGTCACCCAGCTCCCCCTCCTCTGCCCACTACTGGCTGACGTCATCAACCAGTCTCTCTCCTCTGGATCAATCCCTGCCTCCCTCAAAACTGGTGTCATCACCCCCTCCTGAAAAAACCCTCCCTAGATCCCTCAAACCCCAGCCACTACCGCCCTACTTCTAACCTGCCCTTCCTCTCAAAAGTTCTAGAACGCGTTGTTGCAAACCAACTTTGCTCACACCTGTCCTCCCACTCCCTCTTCGAACCCCTCCAGTCCGGTTTCCGCCCTCCCCACAGTACAGAGACTGCACTTGCGAAAGTCACAAATGACATCTTCTCTATCTGTGACCAGGGCTCCCTCTGCCTCCTTGTCCTCCTGGACCTCTCCGCCGTGTTCGACACAGTCGATCATGCCATCCTCCTCCACCACCTTTCCTTCGTCATCCACCTCAGTGGGACCGCACTCGCCTGGTTCGAGTCCTACCTCACAAACCTCCAGGAGTACATCTGCACAAACGGCTTCTCTTCCTGCTCTCACCCGGTTACCTGCGGGGTAACCATCCTTGGCCCCCTCCTCTTTCTGATCTACATGTCCCTCTTGGGGATGTCATCCACAGACATGTATGCAGATGACACCCAACTCTACTTTTCCACCTCTCTTTGCGACCCCTGGTCCCCTGATGTTCTGTCAGCTGCCTGTCAGATCTAAGGGGCTGGATGAGCGCAAATTTCCTTCAGCTGAACGTTGACAAGACAGAAGCCATACTCTTTGGGTCTCGTCAATGTCTAAAATCTCATGGCTCTCACCTCCTCCACCTACCTGACCTCTCCCTAAAACTCTCTGAAACCGTATGCAACCTCGGCGTCAGGTTCGACCCCCAATTATCCTTCCTCCCTCATATCCGGTCCCTCTCCAGCACAGCTTTCTTCCACCTACGACGCATCGCCCATCTCCGCCAATACCTCACTCCGAAAGCCGCTGAAATCCTGCCTTTGTCACCTCTCAGCTGGACTATTCAAACGCCCTCCTCGCCGGTCTCCCATCCACTACCATCCATAAAATCCAAATCATTCAAAACTCTGTCTCCCGCATTCTCACCCACACAAAACTCCCCGATCACCCCAGTCCTTGCCAGACTGCACTGGCTGCCTATCCCTATCCCTGCACTCCTCTGCAACCTCCTACCTCTCTGACCTCCTCTTTAATCAAAACAGTACCCATTGCTTTCGTTCCTCCAGGTCTGGCCTCCTCCTCGTCCCTCGAGTCCTCCACTCCACCCTCGGCAGCCATGCCTTCAGTCACTATACCCCGAGGCTCTGGAACTCCCTTCCTCACTCCCTTCACCTCGCTCCCTCCCTTCCTATTTTCAGGTCTCTGCTGAAGACCTTTCTTTTCGACTGCGCCTTTGGTCACCTTCCTTCCCCTCCCCCTGACTCGGTCCCGGGATCCTTTGCTGTGAAGCGCTCTGAGACGCCGTCCGGTGTGGAGGGCGCTATATAAATCCAAGTTGTTGTTGTTGTTGTTCTTGTGGTCTTAAAATCAGAACTAAGGACAGAAAGCATTTATTCACACTGAGGATCGTGAAGATGTGGAATGCTCAGTTTAACATCTCATTCAAAGGATGGCACCTCCAACAATGCAGCACACCCCGAGCACTGTACTGGAGTGCCAGCCTAGGCCATAAGTTTAAAGTCCCAACATAGAGCTTGATCCCACAACAAAACAAATTAAACCAATTCAAAACTCCGCTGCCTGGATACTCACCTGGACAAAACTCTGTACCCCCATCACACCAATCCTTGCCAGGCTCCACCGGTTCCCAATTACCGAATGTATCGATTTCAAGATCCTCTCACTTGGTGTCAAATCCCTTCATGCTCTCGCACCTCCCTTCCTATGCAATCTGCTTACCCCCCACTCCACCATCGATGGCCGTGTCCAAAACTTTCCCTCAATCCCTCCACCTTGACCCCTCCCTCCTCACTTTCAAATCGTGCCTAAAGACCTTTCTCTTTGATCGTGCTTACGGTCACCTCCTACCTCCCTCTCCCCCTGGCTCGGTGTCAGACTCCGCCACTGTCAAGCGCTCCGGGACACTTCCCCGCATGAACGCGGCTATATAAATGAAAGTTGTTGATGATCCAATAACTTTTAATTCCACATTATTCAGCGTAGATAGTTATGGTGCTTGTGGATGGGGGGTGGGCGGGTGGGGCGGGGAGGGGGGCAGAGAGGAGGGGAGAGGGAAAGATGTCAGTGTTGGAGATTTATAGAAATGAAAGTGCTTTATTAAAAATAGCCTGTGGATAATTTGAACCACTCGCCCTGCCTACAAAGCCAGTGGTGATTAGTATACTTTGCTTCAGTCCCTAGAGGCTTTTGTGGAGCCTTATCTTTGGCATGAACAGATTCCCTGTGTAATGGGGCATTTGTTCTGCAGGGCCCCAAAACAGTGGGTGTGCTCAAAGCCACTGAAGCCCAGACGTGTTACAAATGTTCACCACTTTTACTGGCATCTGGAATCCATGTACGAAGCTGTCTGGAGGAGTTGCAAGATTTATGTCCCAATGAAGAATTCAGCAGTTTAGTTGAGAATAATTGGACTGCATATGGGAACAAGATGGACAGATTTTTTTTATAAATAAAATAAAGATTTAGAAACGGCTGCCTAATTCACATATTAAAAAATAACGCAAAACAAAAAGACAAGTCATAAAAATGTGCCTAGAATTATTTTGAAGTCAACATGATACATAGGGTGCATGGCAATGAATACACATGTACCACGTTGAAGAATTTACCTGTGGCTTAGGGTCCAGGTGTGTTGCAGTCTCATGTACTATACCCAAGGCGAATGGTTTGAATTATCCCTAGGCTGCTTTTCTTAAATGAAGCAGGTTTTCTTGTAAATCTCCAGACTTGACATCTTCTCCCTTTATCAAAAGTTAGATGTTGGGTCTCATCATTCTGAAGAAGAATTTGCACTTTTCTGGTGATTTTTACCATGTTAAAACATCTCAAAAGCTCTTTGCCAGCAAATGCCATTGGATTGCATAGGAAAAACGCAGCAGCCATTTGCACCAGTAAGATCCCACAAACACAGCAAGCATGAGTTGAATGACCAATTAATCTCCAGGATTGCTGCCTGGAACAGGTTGCTAGGAAGGGAGGTTGAGGCCAGGACCCTGGACTCATTTAAAACTCATATGATCCTGTGATAAGACTACGTTAATGTGGTCATTCAATCCACGACTGTTTGTGGGTCACTGCTGTGTGCGTAATTGGCTGCCGTGTTTCGCCCAGAAAATATACAGTGAATTCACTTTACATTATATTCTGTGAAGCGCTCTGAGACATCACAACAACAAGTGCAAGGACTATTATTATTATTGTTGATTCCAGTCTGATTTGATTTACTTGCCAACATATGCAAGCAGCTGTGGAATCAAACCTTCCGTAGGGACCGAGACAACCTGAATCCTAATATTGTCAGGCAAGCAATAAGCCAAGCACGGCCCGACAGGCATCTGAATTTAAACACCACTCATTACATCAAAGCTAAAGGCTAAATGATTAATACTGTACTACACTTCCCAAAAAGTCACAGGACAGTCCCTTGATTAAAAAAAATGTAAAAATGTCTAAAATCCTGAACATTGTCAAATTCACGTCATGCCCTTTGGCCTCAACAGACTCTTCCATTGATCTCAGCCACACAGTCAAGCACCATCTGCCCACAGTGTATATCATCCAGTTCAATGGTTCATTTAACACAAAGTGACCAATATAATCTTAGCTCCAGACTTTATTCACTGCAGCTCAAGTATTCTGCACCAATGCACGTCCATGAGCAGTGCACTCTTAACCTAGAAATTCTTGCTTTATTTTTAACGCTATTATAATCCTTGTATTTGATATAGCGTCTTTCACTTAGTGAGTACCTCCTAAAGTGCTTCACATGATTTACTGTGAAGCAGAGTGACTGTTTTTTCTAATAATCATCATTCTTGCATTTGATATAGGCCTTACCACGTTATTGAGACGTCTCAAAGCGCTTCACAGAATATACTGTAAAGTGAATTGACTATATTTTCCATTCTTGCCGTTCAGAATTGTGAAAAATTCTTAAAAGTCCGGTTTTAATTTGGAAGCTGTTTTTTTCACAGTTCTTAAATAAAATTCAACTTCCAAATCAAGTCTCAATTGAAGAAATTTCTGCAATCCTGCGAGGATTTAACATTTTTATCCTCATTAGAGACTAGAGGGAAAATTTGGGACTTTATAAGACGATATGCTCAAGAGTAAAATGCAATTTACATTTATATAGCGCCTTTCGTATTAGAAGGACATTTAAATAGATGCAAGAAGGACCTAATGCAACAAGACAACAACAATAATGATCACCCCAGAAAAAACGAGGAAATGCCAATTTATAATCGCTCACTGGAGTCTTACAGCATCTTGGGTGCAGCAACAAATCCCTGCAGTTCACATCAGGAGGACATTTCAAAGCACTTCACAGAATGTATGGTAAAGTGTAGCAACTGTGGATTTTGTAGGCAAAATGTAATAGTTGGAAATGGAAAATGTCACTGTTGAAGCAGCATTAACAAACTGTCTTCATGCTTTCTGTTGCTCACCATTAAGTAGAAATAATAATAATAAACCTTGCATTGGACGTAGCGCCTTATCACGTCATCGAGACATCTCAGAGCGCTTCACAGAATGTAGTCAGTGGACTGACTGTGTATTTTGTGGGTGAATCGCAGCCGCCAGTTGCATACAAGGAAAGCATCAGCCAGCCCATTATACACGCAGCGAGGAATAAGTGTGTCTCATAGGGTTTTGTATGAGGTGCTGCTGCCCATTGGAGCACTAATGCATAGCATCACATGCTGATACAGTGTTTGCGTTTTGTTCCCACTCCAACCCCAGCTATGCCCTGCTCCCGAGATATAACTGGGATAAGGAAGTGCTAAAGTCCTGAGGTGGAAGGCACTAATCAAACACTGTGGCTCCTCCTTGCAGAGAGGAGAGGAAACAGAACGCAACTATGCTATTGTTGCAAACTTTCAGACAGGCAGACGAAGAGAGGATCAACAGAGCTCCTGAAACAAACAGCCCTCTGGTCAGCATTAATAATAATAATAATCCTTGCATTGATTGAGATGTCTCAAAGCGCTTCATAGAATATGTTGTAAAGTGAATTGACTGTCTATTGATGGGCAAAACAAAACAGCCAAATGCGCACAGCAGTGTAATTAGCACAAGATACAGAGACACTCGAGACAATGAAGAGTCTATGAATATTCCATTCACTTAAAACTAAATAGCCACATATTTCATTCTAAAGAAGTGGTGTGACGTGCTCAAGACCTTAAACTAAAATTGAAAATAAGTTTAATGCAATATATAACATTTACATGAATCAGTTTTCCCTCAATCTTCAAAACTACCAAATTAAGACTGAATTTAAAGGATTTGACTAAATTTTGCGCAACCTTAAATTGTAAGGCAAAACAGTGCTACAGGCTAAGCCTAGGTGAATTCTTAGGCCCTCTGGTTTGTACATTTTGATCATTCAAATGGATTTACAGCCAACTTGCCTCTCATGGCCGTGAAGACCAAGGGTGTCCCCTCTCCCCCCCCCAACCCCACCAATTTGCACCAGATTCACAAACCACAAAGCAGAAAAAACATCAGAAGGAAACATCACTTGCTGTTGTCAGGTAGGTACAGCACTGGAGAAATTTAAGTCTGTCTCAATTAACGGACTTTCCTTTTGGGTTTGTAAGTAATAATAATACTACTTGCATTTAATGTAGTATCTTATGTCAGGAGGATAACTCAAAGCTCTTCACAGGATTTATTGTAAAGTTCGGTGACTGTGTGTCTTGTGGGTGAAGACGGCAGCCAATTTGCTCACAGCAATGTCCCATAAACAGCCATGCAGTGAATGGCTGATTTTATCAGCAGGATTATCTTCTCTTTTCAAATAGTGCCATGGGATCCATGGGTCCATCTGAACAGGGAGATGGGGCCTCAGTTTAACCCAAAGGATGACACATCGAACAATATAGCGATCCCTAGCACTGCATGGGGTTTTCAGCCTAGACTTTGTGAGTTCAAGTCCGAATGCAAGAACCTTTCTGACTCAGAGGTGAGAGTTCGACCGATTGAGCAGGCTGATATGCATAAGTGATGAACAGGTGATCTCCCTGAGAGAGAAAATTATACAAAGTGTGTTGGATTTCGCACTGAACTGCAGTCAATCAAGATGTCAATATAACGGCGTCTACAGAAAAAANTCCCGGCTGGGTTATCCCATCAGAAATTCCCGTTGGTGGGCTGAAATTCCAGTTGGTGTTAGATGCAACATTGGTTGCTAATGGGACTTACATTACATTTTCCAGAAGTTGCAACACCAAACATGGACTAGAGTTTAAGCTCAAAAGACTGATATTTGGAATCAATGGAGAAAGCCAGGGATAGTTTTAAATACAGTTATTACATTTGGAAATTGACCTGAATCATTAACTGTTATAATTATCAAACTTCTGACCAGAATTGCTATAGACAGGAGATGCCCTGTGTCCATAGCAAAATCTCTGGGACATGTATTATAGGTATTCATGTCCGAAGGCAACTTAATTTGCGTTTATCATAGAATCTTACAGCACAGAAGGAGGTCATTCTGGCATCTTGCCTGTGCTGGTTCTTTGAAAGAGCTATCCAACTTGTCCCACTCCCACGCTCTTACCCCATAGCTCTACAATTATTTCCTTTTCAAGTACCTATCCAATTCCATTTTGAGACCTACTATCGAATCTACTTCCATCACCTTTTCAGGCAGTGCATTCCAGTGACAAGAAAGCTTTATGTGCAAGAAACCTTACAGCAATTGTAATCTAACCACCTTGTCAATTTCTGTGTATTCCCAGTGTTGCATTCCAGCACCTTGAAACGTCCTCCCAACGTGAAAGGCGCTATACAAATGTAATTTTGTTGTTGTTGTTGCCTTCATGGTAACAGTTATAAAATGTCAGATAGCATTGAGACTGAACATAACCAACCGTATTTTAAATATCTGGAAATTGTGCACTTGCCTGTGGTTTGTGGTGATAAGACATAGCATGATCGAGATCATGGTTGACACCACATGTGCACTCAGTGAGTTGAAACACACCAAATCGCTTCCTGCCCACTTCCATGGGATGGCTCATTCCCAACTGAATTCCCATCAAAATCATCAGGACTTGTGCTCATAGTCTACTTGATGCTCCAGCCCAGTCCTGGGGGTGGGGATGGGGATTGGGATGACTGCTGTCATCCTTCAAATAAGGAGGTAAACCGAGATCCTATGACACTGTTCGAAACAAATGGGAAAGGAATTTGGCAAACTGGCCAACATTCCTCCAGAAAAATTCACCTTTCACTACATGGCTGTGCGTATGGGCAACCTTGCTCTGCACAAAATAAGTGGCCGCTGCATTTGCCTACAAAATCAGTCAGTACACTTGACAGTAAATACTAAAAAGTGCCTCGAGAGATTTGAATTGATAAGGGGCTTTAAAGAAACAAGGTACTCTTTCACAGGATTAGATAAGACAGGCCTGTATAATTACCAATCTTGAGACTCAAACTGATAGGCATGAAGTTGATAGAAGCAGCGATGTCAACAAATCTTCTCCAACTATTTTATTTTCAGAACTCAGTTTGGTTGCAAAACGTTGAAACTTTTTTTCAGTTCTTATATATAAAAAAAGACTTCTGAATTAAGACTCTTTTTAAATGACAAACTGGTCTTGCAAACAAAGACCAGGCTTCTGAAGAATTGCATAGAATTTACAGCACCGAAGCATGCCATTCAGCTCAACTAGCCTATGCCATGGAGTCCTGTAGAGGATTGGTTAGAGCACTCGCCTCGCAAGTGAGAGGACCTGGGTTTGATTCCCGGACAGTGCAAAACATTAGGCAAGTTTCCTAATTTGACACACCTCGGTTTACCTAGCAGCGATTAGAAACACGGTTGTTAGTCGATAGGTGGATCGTTTTTCCATGGGTAATAATCCCTTAAAAGAAAAGTTTTAAAAATAATAATAAATAAACAAGTATTTGGTCACTCAATCCATGACTATTTGTAGGACACTGCTGTACGCAATTGGCTGCTGCGTTTCACTTACAAAATATACAGTCAATTCACTTTACAGTATATTCTGTGAAGCGCTTTGAGACGTCTCAACGACATGATAAAGCGCTATATCAAATGCAAGGATTATTATTATTATCAAATGCTGTCGAGCAGGCTGTGAGTTCCATATCTATCCATTGCCTGCCGTCATCCTTTCATTTGAAAATATCGGACAGAGGAGACCTCGCTGTCTGTCCGCAAGAGCCAAGCTGCAGCTGTTGCAGATCAGCCTCCAAACGCTGTGGCAGCCGGCAACTGTGGTAGAGCCGGGGAAAACCTCTGACTAATGGCCTTTCATAAACTGTTTTTCCTCCTATTGCTGCAAATATTAAACCTAAATAAACCCCACTCTCTTCAAACCAAGAGCGACTAAAGCATTCATGCCTTGTGCCTCTAGCAGATTAATTGCCCAAATACCAGGCGCCTTACATTTTTTTTTGCAGTGCCCTAAAGGCACTGTCTGAACTTAGTCCAAACCACCTCTGCAACTTTCCTGTTAATGGCTTTCTCTCTCTCTCTCTCTCTCTCTCTCCGCCACCACCACCGCTCCCCCCACCCCTGCTCCCCCCACTCTCAATGATGCCAGGCATCCAACGACTACCTTTAAATACAAATGACACCAGCTCTCTGTTTGGGTCACCACATTAAACCAATGTTTTGTAGCACTACAAAGCCGAGGCAGGCGGGAGTGAAAAATCTGCAGGCAATTGTTTCATTAAACCTCTGCACAGGAAAGCGTGAGAATTAAGGGCACCATTCCCAGTCTGCTGAAGTCAGATGCAGCTTTCATTTATGAAGCAATCAAGTGATTAGAATTGAACCATTCTATAAATCACCCTGACATCCCTTTCTCACTTCTGCTTCAGGTTTCAGCTTGCTCCTGAGTAAATACTGTACAACCCATCATTTTGATGACTGAAAAGGTCCAGATTCTTCGGAACAGTAAAGTCCTTTAAAACATAATAAGTCGGGGATTTTGTCTTCAAGTAAACATCTTTCGCCCACAAAATGCTTAGTCGATTGGTGGATTGCTTTTCCGGGGATAATAAACCCTTAAAAAAATTGGGTCACTCAATCCACTACTGTTTGTGGCACACTGCTATCCACAATTTGCCCACAAAATATACAGTCAATTCACTTTACAGTATATTCTGTAAAGCGCTCTGAGATGTCTCGAAGACTTGATAAGGTGCTGTATCAAATATAAGTTTTAGTATTGTTAAAATATACAGTCAATTCAATTTACAGTATTTTCTGTGAAGCACTTTGAGACGTCTCAACGATGCGATTAGGTGCTATATCAAAAGCAAGGATTATTATATTCAGTAACTGTCTACATCAGAGGCATCTCTCACACTGGCTGGAGTTTTATGTTGAGAAATGACATGAAGACTGTGTGCAACAAGAAGTGAATGTTTCACTGAAAAATATTCAGTATCACTCTGTAAGAATGTAGCTTACCTTTGGCTCTTGCCTCTGGGTCAGTAAGTTGTTGGTTCAAGTCTCGCTTTGTGACTTTGAGCTCAGAGTCTAGCCTAATGTGAGGCTAAAAGTGTGCTGTATTGTTGTTGGTGCCGTTCTTTGCAAAGTTCAACCAACAATCTTGTGACAAGCAGACCCATAAACAGTGGAAACATATAGCACGAATGGATTGAAAGTAATATGAACTCAATTTAATTTTAATGAATTGAATGTTAACACTGTTAAATGGCTCATTATACAGTTGCTAAAGGTGTCATTTTTTCCGTTCATAACATCAGGATAATTTAATTGCTCTGAGATCCTACTCTGTTAAGGGGCGCTACATAAATGCAAATTGTTATTATTGTTAATAGAATCAAACGATTAAAACATTACATTGCATTAACATAACCACTCCCTTTTTAAAACTTGTCAAATAGTTTGCTTACAGCTGGAGTACTTCAGTCACTAAAACTGATCCCAGATGAGATGACATTGTTTGAATTTTCGTTGCAATATTATTTCAGTGCATTTTTCACCACAAGGTCAATGCTGTAAGATGCTGCAGCATTGACCTTTTGGTGAAAAATGCACTGTTACACAGTTCCCTTTCTCACCACCACAGGTGCACACAGTTCAATGTAATGACACTGTTAGAATAATTGGGACAAAACCCCATTGAAATAAATGCAGATAAATTGAAACTTAATGTAGAAATCGTTGGTTAGGCCACGGTTGGAATGGATTTAACTCTCGGTGCTTCACATTAGGAGGGATGTCAAGGCCATGGAGAGGGGGCAGAGGAGATTCACTCAGACAATAGCAGAAGAAATCAGAAGGGATCAGAAGAAAGAGTCCTGACTGACAATCTCCCACATTAAAATGCATTGTTCATTTCCTGGCTGTTTGTGTGTCACTGTTGTGAGTAAATTGGCTGCCACGTTTGCCTACTGATACAGTCTCTACACATTACAGTAAAATATAGTGTAGAACTTTGAAAGGTTTTGATGACATAAGGTGCCACATCAAATATATGGATTATTATTGTTATGAGAGATATTTATTTATGAGGAGCGACGAGAGAAACTGGGACTATGTTTATGAGCACATGGTTGATACAACAACAAGATTTCATTTATAGAGCGCCTTTCACGTCGGGAGGACGTCCCAAGGTGCTGGACAGTTGGGTCGGGACCCGAGCAGGGGGGAAATGGTCAGGGTGAGGGGAGGGAAGGCAGGGAGCGAGGAGGGGGTAGAGAGTCGAGAGGAGAGCTGAAGGCACGGTCGAAGAGAAAGGTCTTGAGACCGGCCTTGAAGGAGGAAAGGGAGGAAGCGGCGAAGGCACTGGGGGATAGAGTTCCAGAGCCTAGGGGCTGAGAGGCTGAAAGCCCGGCCACTGATGGTAGGGCGGTTAGGGCGGGGGATGTGGAGCAGACCGGAGCCAGAGGAACGGAGGTACGGGCAGGTAAGTAGGGGGATAGTAGGTAGGAGGGAGCAAGGACGTGAATGGCCTTGTAGGTGAGGATGAGGATCTTGAATTCGATCCTCTGGGGGATGGGGAATCAGTGGAGGCGAGCGAGGGTGGGAGTGATGTGGTCCCGAAGCCTGGTGCGGGACAGTACATGAGCTGCAAAGTTCTGAATGACCTGCAACTTGTGGATGGAGGTGCCGGGAAGGCCGGCGAGGAGAGAGTTCCCATAGTTCAGCCTTGAGAAAACCTGATAGAAATGTTCCAAATTGTCAAAGGGGTTTATAAGATAAATGGGGAGAAACTACGTCCACAGTTGATTATTTTTAAACACAGGGATGCGTTTTGCCTCCGCAAACACACAGTCAAAACCATTTTATAACATGCCCTGTGTAGCGCTTGGAGATATCTGGACAACGTAATAATGCAAGGATTATTATTATTATTAGATGACATGAGATTCACTATCCACAAATAGACAAAAATCCACAGATGAAGCAGAATCCATTGTAGTTTTAAAAAGGGAATTAGCAAATATTTGAAAATGATAAATATAAAATGTGGGCAAAGGGCAAAGGCACTGTGGGTCAATGGCCATCTTCTGGATTATAAAATGCTATTGTTTCTTTGTCTTCAATTAAACATCTGTCTGACCTGAACATCTGGCAATCTAGAGATCTTCGTTAGCAAGTTGGCATCAACGGAAGCTTGGAGGTTTTTCTGTTTGGATACCTCCATTTACTGTACCCATTGGAATCTCCTGAATCCATCCCTTCTCCTTTTACAGTAATATCTGGAATTCAATGTTCAGCACTCAGTCCTTGAAATGCACAAAAGAAGTCTGAGATCAGTCCCTCTTGCTGAGGGTAAAGGCTCTCCCAGCTTTTACCCCCTTTGTAAATTTGCTTCTTTGTTCCTGCCTTTGTATGTTGGAATTTCTCCAGATTGAGCCATCTTTTTGCTACCACTGTTGAGACTTTACTGTAGAACTGTCAGATCTAGAAGCCTGGCTCCTGCTATTAGTGGTTTTAGCCTCAGGTTTCCTCTGCAGCTGAATGTTTTGCTTGGATGAACAGAGGATCAGTCTAAACCTCCCAAATTTTGGCTCACTGCAGTGTTTTTTTGAAAATTTTAAGTTGAATATTTTGTTTCGCTTTGCGCATAGTTGTCCAGCTTTTGATAATTAATTTTACATGCATTTTATTCCTGAACATTTTAAAAAATATTTAAAAAAGGATAGAGTCAAAAACCTAAACTGTGTTAGATTCGGGCATTGATAACCTTTTACATTTCACTTCCATAGTAAAATATCCGGTTGGCTCAGTCAGCAGCACTCTCACCTCCAAGTTAGAAGGCTGAGGGTTGATACCCTACATAGGGACTTTGAACTCACAGTCTAGGCTAACACTCCATTGAAGTGCTGTGTTGTCCTTTGGATGAACGTTAAACTGAGCTTCCGTCTGATTGTTCAGGTGGACATTAAAGATCCCATCACACTATTTGTAAAGAGAAGGAAGTTTCTTCCGTTATCCTGGCTGACAGTCCCTCCCAAAATAAAATTTATGTTTCCCTTCATGGCTGTTTGTGGGACATTTCTGTGCACAAAATTGATTGCTGTGTTCGCCTACAAATACACAAACACTACAGTTTACAGCACATCCTGTGAAGTGCTTTGAGATGTCCACCTGTCACAAAAGGCACTATATCAAACGTGAGGATTGTTATATTCTGTGAAGCACATTGAGATGCCCTCCCAACCTGAAAAGCTCTATAATCAAATGCAAAGCACCAATAGCAACATGCCAACTTTGAGCTGGGCCAATTTTTGAGTTTCTGACTGAGTTTGAGGAAAGCTGGCTTTAGACACCGACCATTCTTCCTCCCCAGCCTCCTACAAGCACAACTTATAGTGGTTTCAGCTGAGGGATGCCACCCACACAGTTTTTGAGCAAAGCTAATGAGAAAATGTCTAAGTTGTAAAACCAAAAGTCCTTTTCCACTTGTCTTGTGGATTCAGAGCCCACGGTCCTAATGTCAATTTGTCATCAGAGGAAAGTGAAGTTCTTCACATCTGCCAGGTGTCTTATTGGCTGGGGCAGCTTTGCTTTACACGCTACTGAAATTAATCTTATAACATCCCTGGTATCCTACTTGAAGCATGTCTAAGAGAGATGTTGCAGCCAGCGGTTCTGCCATAGTCCAACTTTTGACAAAGGTAAAAATAATCTAAATTGGTCAGTCACTTTGTGGCTGTTTGCAGCACATTGCCGGGTGCAAAATGGACTGCCTTGTTTGTCTACAAACACTCAATCTCTACACTTCATAGGAAATCCTGTGAAGCGATTAGAGACATCCTCCTGACATGAAAAAGGTCTTAATTACTACTATTATAAACATATTACAACTTGTTACTGCTACTATTAATAATAATCCTTGCATTTGATTTCCTTGTGCTTCACGGAATATACTGTGAAATGGATTGACTGTGTATTTTGTGGGCAAAACTCTGCAGCCAATTGTGCACAGCAGTGTCCCACTAACAATCGTGGATTGAGTGACCAAATTATTAATTATTAACAAAAAATTGGGGGGAGGGATGCAAGAAGGGGAAAAGGACAACATTGGACTTGTCTCCAATTGTCCTCTATGGCTGAATAATCAGCCTGCTACAGTTTAGGCTCATGCATTAGGCTCATGCAGTTTAGGCTCATACATTAAGATACCACTTGGGTGAGGTAACGGAGCTTGCAATTCCACATTAATTGTACAAGAGCCAATGTTACAGCCTTCTAGATACGAGACCAACCTTGTGGGCTTTGCTTGAAATTCTTTACCCATTTGCTACTTCTTCAGCAATATCAGCTAGTCAAAGTGGTTAGCAAGTGAGCAGCCAACATTACAGCCTTACTTTTGTGGTTACGAGTCTATAGGCACTTCCGTTTGAATGTAAATTGGTAACAGTGTATTGTATGAATAAACCCAGAATTACTTGGATTAGCTATAAAAGAAGTTGGGAGTATTATCCCATCTGCGGTATCATTGCCCACTTAGTTCAACTAGTTTTGACAATCAATCAATGTATATTAAGGTTACACACCTTCCAAATGGGAACCTCTGGATACATGCCCAAATTTCCCTGCAAAGTTAGCCTGCAAGACCAATTTGTCTTAAACATTTCAGGTTACGCAGCATTATGGACAATTCCTAAATTCAACCTTAATTTTCAAGTTACTTATCAATCATTCTTAAAAAGCACAGATTTCCTAATTATTGCTGAGAACAAAATGGACTTACAGGCAAAATTTAAGTGGAATTTCAGTTCCCGAGAACAGAAAATCCCTGGATGATTTTCCATTCACTAAATGGAGGTGAAAAGAGATTAAGGTCACTTGTAGGGTCCCAACTCTGAGCAACTTACTCCCGGCACGGACCAATCATAGGTTCAATCGGCTACCTTCTAGTCTGAATGGATGAGTGCTTACCATTTACTTACAGAGTCTGTAGGGGAGCTATGGTTAACTGTGCGTCATCTCAAACAAGCTGAACACAAATAGAACCAATTTCACAAAAGCTCTTGGACATACTCAGCCCAAAATTCCACCTAGCTTACATAACCTATTATAAGATTATTTTATCTTTAAAAGCTAAGAAAAACTAATCTTATAATATTAAGTTTTGCAAGCTAGGTGGATATGTTCTAAAGTGGATTGATTGTTTATTTTGTGGGTGAAATATGATAGCCAGGCCCAGAATTGGGACCTTCATAAATTTAGTCTGAATTAAGAAGTTAGTTATCTGCAGTCTTTATAAAGAGTTGCCTTCCAAATTAAGACTGAATTTAAGAACTTTTCATCTTAATTTTTAAATACAATACAAAATCACATTTGTCAGTAGCTTTTGCAAAACGTTCTCCTATTGCATCTCTCAGAACCTAAAATGGTTCATAAAACTGCCAGTGCAACTTGTAGGATTGGAAGCTTTGGTGTTCAGCAGCATCCAATACAAGCTCCAGGTAGAGCTTTAACTCATGACTGTATGATCTCAGCACTGCTGTAAACTGTTCCTTGACCTGGCAGATGAAAGAGAATGGTAGGAAAAATTACTTATGCTAGACATTACGAGACGAGGGAGGGAATGCCAAATGGATGAGGTCAAGGAAACCTAAGACATGAGATGGCATTGCACATCAGACGATTTCCTTGACACATGCTTGTCTATGGATTGCACTCAATGCAGATCACAAATTGGTGTCCAACAGGTAACAGACAAGAAAAGATAACATGGCAGAAAAGAAAATCATAAATGCCCCAGGTTTTATTGCCACTTGTAATAAATAATAATAATAATCTTTGCATTTGATATAGTACCTTATCACATCTTCGAGACATCTCAAAGCGCTTCATAGAATTTACTCTAAAGTGGATTACCGTGTATTTTCTGGGCAAAATGTGGTGGCCAGTTTACTCACAGCAATGTCTCGCAAACAGCCATGGAGTGAGTGGCTGATTTTATTTGAGGGTTTGTTGGCCAGGACACCCTTCTCTTTCCAAATAGTGCCATGGGATCTTCAACATCCACCTGAACAGGTAGACAGGACCTCAGTTTAATGTTTCATCCGATGAACACACGTCTAACAATGCAACACCTCCCCGATAATATATTGGAGCATCATCTTAATGATGCGATTCCAAGTGCTGACTTGAGACTTGAAGCCACAACCTTCTAGCTCAGAGGCAAGAATGCCACAATTGCATCAGGCTGACATGCAATATTTAAGTTATTATTCAGATTTTTTAATGTACATGTTTGACAGCAACACTGATAAATATCTGGTTCATTATGTAATAGAATCAGCGTTACAATTAATAACCATAATAATCTTTGCATTTAATATAGCACCTTATCTTGCCATTGTGACAGCTCAAAGCACTTCATAGGATTCATTGTAAAGTGATGTGACTGTGTGTATTTTGTGTCCAAATAAAAGAAGTGTATTTTAAAAATATGTTAAAAATAGGGTACGGATTTATCTGTTAGGCTCATACCAAGATGGATGGTCTGCCACCCACCCAATGAATTTTGGTTCCTGACCTATTAAATACCATGGATATGTGCTATGGAAAGCACCTTTCAAAGTGATCTGTAGGCTAATATTTGGGCGTTTAGCTCTAACTTTTGTGATGTAGGAAAATACTTTGGAGAATCATCTTTCCAAATAATTAAGGTAGAGACCAGGACAGGGCAGATTTTACGAGAAAATGCAATAACTTTATAAGCATTGTTAATAGTAAAAGTATTGATTCAATGCCATTTGGTGCTGGTAGACAGTTTTATTGCCAGCTATGAACCTCAAAAGGCTGAGTCCAAGTAAAGTAGACCTGTGTGCACATCCACTGAACCACCTCCGAAATCAAAAGTCAAGTTATTTCTTCTCAATGCAAAGTGGATATTGCATTAAATTGGAACACAGTGTAGTATTACTGACATAAAGAGAAGTGAGAGATAGTCAATCCACTTTACAATATATTCTGTGAAGTGAGACATCTCGATGACATGGTAAAGTACTTTATCAAATGCAAGGATTATTATTATCATTAAAACCCACCTGTATTATTATTATTATTATCAAATTATAATGTAAGTACATTTAGTGGATCAAGTTATAATTTAAGCTATTTAAAGTGTTACTCTTAAGTTATGACTAGTGCCCATTAAGTGACACGAGACACGTTTCAGTGCAGTCTCTGACAAAAATAGACCAAGTTCAAAGTTGAGAAAGGTCTTTATTTTAAGGCAGAGACTACCAGTTAGCAATTTTTCTTAGTGAAGTGGTAGGAAGCTGAAGTTCTGAAGAATATACACAAACACACACACACAACCCATTAGTAAGTGCCGTACTACTCGATATCCTGTACACAGAGAAAAACTACCTTGGAAACTGCACTTAATTGGGACCTTTCATGTAGGAATGTGGCATTAGGTCCAATAATACCACTTAACCCACAACATTTTTTTTAAAAAACTACATCAAATATTAGAACTGGAAATCAGGCCCTTACCCAAGAAAAATAAAGTTTGCGCCAGTTAAGCATGATATACACAACCCTATGGGAATAAGAAAAAGGATAACAATTATTACATTGCTACTAGTTTTAACACCTGACCTCTGACCCAAAGGCAGCATAGTTCAAGGGTTAATGTAAGACTAAGCCTGGCGCCAGAAAGAGCAGTTAACCCTGAGGGAGTCTAGGAATGTGATAAAAATGAGCTATTTTCATGAGCCGCAGCAATCAAGAATCATTTTTAAAAAACAAAAAGGTCCAAAGGATATCGAATCTTCACTTAATTAATGTGGAACAATACGCAAAGCAAATGGTTTTCATTAGCTCCTGTATACTAAAGGAGAATTTCCTGTACCATACAAGTCCTGTCTAGACAAAGCCGTGCCAGTCTTCCTTATTAGGCATGCGTAACCTAATGAAACAAAATCAGCCTGTACGATTTTAAAGACTCTCTCATTTGTCTGGAGGACCAATATCCCTTTATGTTAGCCAATTCAGGCTATCAATAGGGAACGGTCCTGAACATTTTATATGTAATGTGCACCACACACATCAGCCTTCAGACAAACCTCGATGCACTTTGAGAACTGCCAAAACTAGCATTACAAACACAAGGCGGGCTTGTGCTTAAAGTATAAAAAGTTGGTCACTTGCTTCCTGGCTATTTGTGGGACACTGCTGGGTGCAAATTGGCTGCCATGTTTGCTACACATACACAAACACTACATTTTGCGGTAATATCCTTTGAAGTCCATTGAGACGTCCTCATGCCTTGAAAGGCACAGTATTGAATCCAAGGACTATTGAATACTTTTCACCCACCACAAAGGGCAACATCACTATGGTAGCGTTTCACAAGGCACAAGCCGGTTTATGAACAGAAAGCGCAATGGGTGAGATTGCAATGTGATCAGGTACTTTGGGCAAAAATTAACAACGGCTGCTTTTGTGCAGCAGCGGATATGCAATTTGTAGTAGCATAATTTGTCCCCGAGCATTCAGCTTAAGAGTTGATAGAATAGAATGTGTTCTTGGAACTCGATCTTTCCAAAATGTTCCTAATAAGAGGGAATTCCAATGTCCCTTTAAATCTTTAGAGAAGTACATCTTAAAATAGTGTGGAGCAGACACTTCTGAAACCACAGATTATACCTTGTTCCAAACAGCAACTGACTGAATTCTAAATAACAGCAGCATTTGATATAGCGCCTCGTTGTATCGAAACGTCGCAAAGAGCATAAGAACTTTACTGAATCAGCAACATTCTCTAGTCTTCCACACTATGATATAAAGTGTTCCCTCCAAGCTTTAAACTAAAAGTTCTCTCGATGTAAGGAATATTATTATTATAAATTTTGTACGATTTCAAAGGTTGCAGAGACAACCAGGCCTCCCTACAATGAGAGTACTTGTTGTAGGGAGGCATTGTCTTTATTGTTAAAATCAGAAGAACTCGCTCTTTAAGATCACCATAAAAAAACAGGTGAGATTAGAGTTTTCCTCCCTTTTTAAGAATCACAGAAAACAGCCGCATTCTCCCACAAAATATGAAGTCAATTCATTTTGCAGTATATTCTGTGAATCGCTTTGAGTTGTCTCGAAGATATGATAAGGCACTACATCAAATGCAAGTAATATTATTATTATCTGAAGACCTTTCTCTTTGACGGTTTCTCCCCTCTCTCCTCAGCTTGGCATCAATTTCTGCTATTGTTGATTGCTCCAAGATGCTATCCTGCAAGGGTGCTATATAAATGCAAGTTGTTGTTGTGGTTGGAGAATTGGCATCTAAGTTTATTACTGGAAGTACATACAGTCTTTACTATGCAAAGCAAAACGTTTTGTAGAGGGGAAAAAAGGGAAAAAATGTAAATTCTCTTTTATGAAGTTGTTTTCATTCTGCCTCCTTCCCAACCACTAGTTGACATTGAACCTATAAAATGTCATTACACTTTACAGTAATATTCTGCGAGTGCTTTGAGACATCCTCCCAACATGAAGTGCATTATAAGGATTATTATTATTTTATCTTTCAGGATAGAACAATGTTCCACTATATTAATGGTCCAATTTATTGCGTCACAGAATGGCAGGATGTTGGTTTTTGCACCCATCATTCCTCTAATGCAAATTGCTAGCACACCTCTTTTTAAACAGAACAATAGGTCCTTGGTTTAATGTCTCGTTCAAAGAACCACACCTCTGATAATGCACCACACCCCATTCGCCAGCACCACATCCCATTTGGTAGCGCTCAAGAAAGCGAGGATCTTCCCAAAATCAGCGATTGGAGATTAGTTCAAAGTCATTGGTGTTGAGTTCTTCCGACCACCAAGGCAGAAGATGGAGGGAATAAGAATCACATCTCATCTCCAAGGGGTCAAGTCTTTGAAATATCTGGCATTGTGCAGCTACTCACTAAGGAAAATCAGTTTCTCAGGTAGACAAGTCATATTAGAATATGCAGCAGAGAAACAGGTCATTCGGCCCAACTGGTCTATGCCGGTGTTCCACATGAGCCTCCTCCTGCCCTTCCTCAACTAAGCCTTCAAGCATAACCTTCTATTCCTTTGTCCCACATGTACCTATCTAGCTTCCCCTTAAATACATCAAATTGAAGTCTCCTTTTTGGACATAACGAGGCAAGTCTTCAGTATAACTCAAATGAAATGTAGGCTGAAATAATGTTGCATCTCAGTGTGATGGTTAATCTAGATCCGCGGATTGCCTCTTTGTTTCTAACATTTCAATTGATGCCTGTGGCAATTACTGGTGGTAGATTCATCTGGGGCGCCGCTCATTGAAAATATCACTAATTTTCTGGTCCTTGGTGTGCTAGCAGGCCCCCCACTCTCAGCTTGAGACTGTACTGTGGGTCAACACCAGCTGTTAAACTCCTTGTAGGTCATGGCCAGCTGAGCATTTAGCATGGAACACAAACCAATGGAGGGAAAGAAGGCATAGACCACATGCAACAAGTCTTATTGGTACCCTGGGGCCCCAAGCTTTTTCCATATGTACAGCACATGCTCAATGCTGCAACCCAAGCATAATGCGAGTGTTGCAATGATTGCAAGCGATTTCCATATTTTTTTTAAAAATGCAGTGCTATCGTCTAGATGCAGCAAACAGGCTAAAATACCCATAAAAATAATAATCCTTCCATTCACTGTAAGCCTTCCATGTGGTGAGGATGTCTCAAAACATTTTACAGGTATAATGTAAAGTGTAGTGACTATATTTTGCAAGGGGAAAAACAATAAAAATCCTTCCACCAAGACGAGGGAGGTTCTCCTGGTGATGCAGACAACAATCCCCAGATAAAATTGATCATTTGCGTTGTGATTGTTTGTGAGACATTACCAAGCACAAAATCAGCTGCTAAGTTTGTCTACAAAATACGCAGCCACTATACTTTACAGAAAATCCTGTGAAGTGTTTGAGATGTTTCAATGCTGTGGTAAAGCACTACATCAAATGCAATTACTACTAATTGGCTGTTCATGGCTGTGTACTGTGTAAGCCGTAATGGTCCCTTCCATAGTGGCCTGTAACGTATTTAAGCCAACATATATCAGCTGAATCAACATTGGTCATGAAGCAATTTAAAATGATGGATTTTACAGCGTCAACTGATGGTGAATACTAAATAAAGTAATATTAATGATAAACCAGACAGCTTGGTTAGGCCATAGTAAGAAAATTGCATGAGGTTAGGTTTCCCCATTATAGAAAGGACATCAGAGTCACATAAATGGTACAGGGTAGGTTGACAAAGATCATACCAGAGATAGGGAGTTATATTTAGGACAGGCTTCAAACAATGGGATTTTTTTTACTGGAGCAGAGTAGGTTAAGATGAGATCTAATTGACATCTTCAAGAGGATAAATACTGTGAAAATGAGTTACAGCTGACATCAGCATGGGCTGAATGCCCACCTTCTTTACTGTAGTCTTGAGGATTCATCGACTTCAATCGTATATTCTCCACGGTCTACTGGTTATGTTTTCTGCTGGATCTCAATAAATCTGAGCGTTTCCACATGTCTTGCTGTACTCTCTAAGATTATTCACTAAAATGCTTCCAACAAACAATACGTGCTGAAAACAAAGGGACATTTTGTCCCACCATCTGATGCTCCACTTATGACAAAATCAACTTGATATCATTCATCTGTAATGAGCTGTCACTGATGTCTTTGACCCTCTGCCATCTTACTGTAATGAGTTTAAGAGCTTCCTGTCAGCAGACAATTCAGCTGCATTGGTTAGTTGCTCGCACAAATGAGTCAACTCTTCACAGTTTCATTTTTCCACTTTCCTCTTCTCTCCCAGGGCACAATCATATCCAATAAATCTTAGCCTGTAGGGCAACGACAAACAAACATAAACAAGTTGCATCCTTCACATAGGAATAGCATCTCAAGGCACTGCACAGTGGCATAGTCGGAGCCAAACAAGGGAGTGACCATACACACAGGTGGGATTTAATAATAATAATCCTTGCATTTGATATAGCACTTTATCATGTATTCTAGACATCTCAAAGCACTTCACAGAATATATTGTATAGTAAATTGACCATATATCTTGTGGGCAGAACACTGCAGCCAATTCTGCACAGTAGTGTCCCACAAATAGTTGTGGTTTGAGTGACCATTAAGAATTGGGATCCTACCTACTGCTGGAAAAACAGAGGCTTGTGGAGAAAATTGCCTAAGGTTTCACCCTGCCCAGGAATTGCCAAGGCAAGTGCTATAACCAATACGCTACAGAGCTCCATGAAAAGGGGGATTTAAACTCATATATAGAGGGGGGTAAGGAGGGATAAAGACAGGGATTTCCAAAAGCTAAGGGCGTATTGACAGAAGATTATTCAGTCTTAAGAAAAACAGAAAAGTGGGAGAAAAAAATTATAATTGCAGAATGTGGTTATAGTAGAGGAGCGGAGAAGAGTAGAGAGTCAATGTTTGACAACCAATAATCCTAACAACCAAGTAGCAGACTTTTTCTACTTTTTTTGTGGAGGTAGAATTATTTGGAAAGCAATAACATTAACTGCCTAAGACATAATACTCATTGATCTTGTTCCAATCATATTATTCACCCACAAAATGTACAGTCATTTCAGTAAATCCTGTGAAGTGCTTTAAGATGTTTTGATGATTTGATAGAGAAAAAGATGATTATTATTATTATAATACCAGGCTAGCAGTTTCATCAAAGCAGACAATCCTATTACAGACTGCTATTTATTAATGTTGTAAAGCATTTATTGGTTTTAAATTAATTAACCTCAATTATATTTAGTCAATAAGTTACATTTATGATAATACTTGCATTTGATATAGAGCCTTATTGCGTCACTGAGACATCAGGATGCACTTCACAGGATTCACTGTGAAGTGTAGCAACAGTATTTTGTAGCTGAATACAGTAGCCAAATTGCACACAGCAATATCACACATAAAGTGAATGATCCATTTTATTTGAAACTCCCTCTTTTTCAAGTAGTACAATGGGATACTTAACATCCACCTGAGCAGGCAGATGTGATCTCAGTTCAACATCTCATCTGAAGGATAGTAGCTCTAAACTCAAAATCCCAATGTGGAACTTGAGCCTACAAATTTCTGACTTAGAGGGGTAAGTGCTTCCAACCGCGCCATGTTGACACTTAAATGTTAATACATCTAATACAGTGTTACATAAAGATTATTACAACAACTTGCATTTATATAGCGCCCTTCAGGTGGGACAGCAACTCGGAGTGTTTATTAACTCATCCAACATTGGAACAGCTGATTGGTGAAATTCCTGTGAACAAAATATTTTCCTGTAATGAACACTGGACATTCCAATAACTCATACCAGGAACCCACATGAATCCTGAACCTGATTGAGCCTTGCTGTTTCTACTTGTTAAAACAAACAGGAAAATTCGCACATGTGGGGGCAATTGTGAATAGTGCAAATTTATTTTCAGCACCAAAATATTGCAGCATTAACTTGACAGACTATGTTTTTACATAAGTATTATATGGACTGGCTTTCCTTTCCCCAATCAAACATAATTCCTTTGCATTTGACAAGAGTGGAAAAACAATTCTACTCTCTCCCCCTACCCCACCCCCTCGATATTCACTGACATTGCCAAGTTTATTTAAGTGAAGCTATGCTGTCTATTATCTATTGGGTAAAGGCACTATTTGTGGGTGTAGCACTATGTCATACATTTATATTAATAATCTTTGTATTTGATATAACCCCTCGTCACATCAAGACATCTCAAAGCACTTCGTAGGATAGACTGTAAATTGTTGACTCTATGTATTTTTGTGGACGATGGTGAGAAACAATTTGTTGGAATAGTATCATTCCAACAAATTGGAATGATGTGGAGTCCTGTAGCTCAGTGGTTAGAGCACTCGCTTTTCTAAGCGAGAGACCTGAGTTCAATTCCAGGCAGGGCAAAACCTTGGGCAAGTTTCCTTATTCCACACACCTAATAATAATCCCTCCAAAACCAAAACCAATAATAAATTGGTCATTTTCAATCTACGACTGTTTGTGGGACATTGCTGTGCGCAATTGGCTGCCGCGTTCGCCCACAAATATACATGCAATTCACTTTACAGTGTGTTCTGTGAAGCTCTTTGGGACGTCCTCCCGATGTGAAAAGTGCTGTATCAAATGCAAGGATTATTATTATCATGGGATCTTTAACATCCACCACAACAGGCAGATCAGACATTAGTTTAACATCTAATCCAAATCACAGTACTGCCAACAATGCAGCACTCTCTTAGCACTTTACGAGAATGTCAGTCTGGACCATGAGTGCAATGTTATGTGGAACTTGAACCCATGATCTTCTGCCTCAGAGCCAATTGAGCCATGCTGACAGTTCATATGCGCCAGGAACAAAGTTTGCATATAAAAAGTAAATTGTATGATAACTGTTAAGCTTTTAGTTTGGTTTATAAAACTTTTGTGTGAATATTGGCTCAACGGAACCCTTTTTGCTTATCTAGCAACTTTGTACATAGCACATCTGGCTTCTACTGTATCTAGCGCCATAGTCCCTAGCTCAACCTGGATTATGAGCTCAATTCCTGGCGTGGGAGCTGAACCCGCGACCTTGAGGTGAGATTCCTACCAAAGGGTGAGAATAACAACAGACACATCACTAGAACCACATTGCCTTGCAAGACATTCCATCTCAGCTGTGATAAAGTGTTTTAAAGAACTTTTCAAATAGTGTTAACGCTGCACATTTACTGTTGGGTCTTAAGGTATTTTCTTTATTCCCGGATGGCAAATTAGAGCCAGTAATGTGTTATCCGATGGCATGTGAGTTGAAATATTTGCTAATTCACACATTGATAGGTTATTCAGCCAATTGACCTTTTCTTAAGAGTTGGGCGTTATAGCACACAAGTGACTAAGGTGTAAAAAACTCATCTAAAACACAAAGTCAAAGGAATATTTCATTTTATTGAGAACCAGCACATCGCAAAACACTGAATCAACCATTTATATCATCTGTGTCAGCTTGGCTTAATGATAGCGCTCTCACCAGTAGGTTGTAGGTTCAAATCCTAAAATGACACTCCAATGCTGGGGGGGGGTGTGGGGGGGTTCAATATTGGAGGTACCATCCTTCTCCTTCAGATGAGGTGTCAAACCAAGGTTCCGTCTACCTGTTCCGGTGGATGTTAAAGATCCCATGGCACTATTTGATAAGAGAAGGGAATTTCTCCCAATGTCCTGGCCAACAAATCCGCTACAAATAAAATTGGTCACTCACTCCATGGCTGTTTGTGGGACATTGCTGTGCACAATTGTGTTGCTGTGTTTGCTTACAAATATAAAGTCACTCCATTTCACAGTAAAACCCTGTGAAGCGCTTTGAGAAATTATTCCAACATGATAAGGCACTATATCAAATTCAAGGAGTATTATTATATCAAAATGAAAAAGAGGAAATCCAACAAATCCCAATCCAGGTTATTGACATGATTGGATAACATGCCCAATTGAATTGGTGTTGCAATATTACAATACCATTTAATTGCAAACCCTCCACTGTCCAGCGCCTTGGGATGTCCTCCACGTATGAAAGGCGCTTTATAAATGCAATTTGTTGTTGTTGTTGAGATCCACAAAATATAAAGTCTACTCACTTTACAGTGTACTCTGTGGAGTGCTATGAGACGTTTCAAAGACGTGATAAGGTGCTACATCATTATTATATTATTATAAATCACTTGTTTAGGTTTGAATTTTATTGGGAGAACATTAAATAAAAACATTTGAACAAGACGCAGGAGAATTGGGGGGTGGGGGCTGGAGGGGAAGAGTTTGTGTCAAACAGGCTTCCTTTCCCTTGTAGCTGTGTCCAAGGCTATTGGTCTGCCAACTTTTTNATAAAAGTTGCAAGTTAAAAGTTCCCCCGAAAAAGTGGTCACTCAATCCACGATTGTTTGTTGGGACACTGCTGTGCCCGATTGCCTGCTACGTTTGGCCCACAACCAGGTTACAATAGATTCTGCCAAGCGTTTCGGGGACGTCTCAATGAAGTGATAAGACGCCGGATCAAATGCAAGGATCATCGTTATGATGAGTTGCTTTCAGATTAAAGCAAACCGTTCCAGGGAGCGGATGCCCACCAAACACAGGTGTTCCCTTGGACACACGGTGGTGGGGTGGGGGGGGGGAACCAACACGCTGTGGTTGCAGATTCAAAACCTGCGCCAGAACTGCAATTCCCGTGATGCCTCGCTTCGGGGAGCATGCGCGCTAAGTGCGGTGCCACGTCGGTCCCGGCTCGCATGCGCAGTGCCTGTCCGTCGGCCGCAGGCCGGAGTGCGAGGGTAAGTGCCGCAGAGGGAAGAGGGGCGGTCGGGGGCCCGGGATGGCGGGCTGGGCGGGCTTCTCGGATGAGGAGCTCAGACGAATCAAACACCTGAAAGGTAATTTCATTTTTTTTTTAAAAAAAGGAACAAAAAAGTAAAAACAGCGAGTGGTGGTGGGGGTGGGGGGGGGGGGAAGAGGGGCTGGAAGGGGGTGAAAGGGGGGATGGGGTTGAAGGGGGGGATGGGGTTGAAGGGGGGATGGGGTTGGAAGGGGGGAATAGGGGTGAAATTGGGGATGGAGTTGGAAGGGGGGAATAGGGGTGAAATTGGGGATGGGGGTGAAAGGGGGGATGGAGTTGGAAGGGGGGTGGGGTTGAAGGGGGGATGGGGGTTGGAAGGGGGGATGGGGGTTGAAAGGGGGGATGGGGGTTGGAAGGGGGGATGGGGGTTGGAAGGGGGGATGGGGTTGAAGGAGGGAATAGGGGTGAAAGTGGGGATGGGGGTGAAAGGGGAAGAGTTTGTGTCAAACAGACTTCCTTTCCCTTGTAGCTGTGTCCAATCTGCAGAGAGTCTCATACTGAGACTCTGCAATTAGAAGAGACGCTTATCAGGGATATTGATGCGTCTGTCAGAGGTTTCCTCCGCAAGAAATACTAACAATAATCATAACAAGCCTTGCATTTGCTATATAGTGCCTTATCGCGTCATCGAGCTGTCTCAAAGCGCTTCACGGGATTTACTGTAAACAACAACAACTTGCATTTATATAGCGCCTTCCACGTGGGGTAGCATTTCGGAGCGCTTAACAGTGGTGGAGCCTGACCCCGAGTCGAGGTAGGAGTTGACCGTAAGCACGGTCGAGGAGGAAGGTCTTCAGGAGTGATCGGGAAAAGCGGGGACAAGGAGGACAGTTTGAAGGAGAGAGTTCCAAACTTTCGGAGAGTAGTGGCTGAAAGCACAGCCGACAATGGTAGGGAGGGGACAAGGGACAAGCAGAAGGCCGGAGCCAGCCGAGCAGAGGTGGCAGGCGGTGGAGTCGGGAGTAAGCAGGTCGGAGAGACAGGGATGCGCCAGGGTATGAAGGGATTCGTAGACGAGTGTGAGGATCTTAGAAGTCAATCTGTTCTTTGATAGGGAGCCAGTGGAGCCTGGCGAGGACTGGTGTGATCAGGATATGGAATTTAGAGCATTTGGATTTGTGAATAGTGGAGCTCAGGAGACTAGCGTGGAGGGCATTGGAGAGGGAGGTGACGAAAACATGGATGAGGGGTTCAGGGGTGTTGGTTAAAATGAATTGACTGTGTAGTCCTACACATATAGGACTGACTGGAGAGGGCTCAGTCTACCCGCACCAAAATCTGTCTAGCAGTTCACCAACTTGCCTCCAGTTTTGGTTAATGGGATGTTGCGGCTGGAGAGAGGTTCAGCCCCCCAATAGAATATTTTCACCATTTGTATATATATACACACAATATATAAATACATGAGAGAGAGTTAAAGTGGTTAAATATATTAAGAACAAGCAGATATTTAAGCATTTTGTTAACAGAACATGTTTCGTCCACAAAATATACAGTCAATTCACTTTACAGTATATTCTGTGAAGCACTTTGAGACATTTGGAAGACATGATAAGGCACTATATCAAATGCAAGGATTATTATTATGTTAATAAGTGACCCTGTGAGAAAGGGACGCAAGGTCCTGACCAATAATCCCTAGGGGTAAAATTGATCAATTAATAATCACTGTCTGGTGCTGGTAGAGTGAGTGGTACAAAAGGCCTGGCAACGAATCACCAAAACACAATGACTGCCAGATTCTCAGCATCCTACCACCTCCTGCCTGCACCACAACTGAAAAGGTTTTGGAATATCTACTGGCGCCAGGCTCCTCTCTATTATAAACCTGGCCAATTTTTTAACAAAAAAAGCTTTAAAATTGTGCCAACCACTGTGCCTGTGTATCGTGAACTGCAGTCTGTTTTTAAAAAAAAACACATGGAAAATTGATTGCGTAACAGATATAGCATCTTACGTTATTAGTGGAGCCAGAGGACTGAAAAATGCCCCTAAAATTGCTTTCCATTCTGGCACAGCCACTAGGGAGCCACATCTCTGGCAGCCGTGGCTTTTGTATTCCCACCACATTATATAATGGCAAGCCAACAAAGCCAATTTTTTTTGTGAGCTGCCTATTTTTGAATTCCCATTGAATAATGTGCATGTGTTTTATGTTGGAACCAAACCAATGATGTTTATCTATATCTATATATATATAATATATATATATATGCCCTTCATCTTGAGATGCTGAACAGCCCAGGGTTGCATCTGAGGTGGGGGCCAGGGGAAAGATGGCCTAAAGCGTGGTCAAAGAGGAAGGTCTTGAAGTGGACATTGACTCCAGAATGAACCTTCAGCCATTCTTCACCCCCCAATCTGATATTCCATCCCGGAGTCCCTCCAACCTCCCTTTCAGTGTTCAAGACCTTTATCAAGAGTCACTCCATTGACTGCTTTCGGTCACCTTTCCCCTCCCACCCTCTTTAGCTCTTACGACCTGTTCAGGTGCCAGCCAAAAGTGTTGAGTGCTTTGACACATCCTTTTGCCCACAAAATACACAGTCAATTCACTTTCCAATATATTCTATGAAATGCTTTGAAATATCTCAACAACATAAGGCCTATATCACATGCAAGGATTATTACTATCCTTCCAATGCGAAAAGCGCTATATACATGTAAATTGTATTTCAGTGTCCACATACAGTTTCTCCTCTTGGCGATTACTGAGGATTGAAAGAATGGAGTGCCAATAAAAACCTGTTGACCCACTTTTTGCAGAATCTTTGAAAGGAGTACTGTACTATACAATCTTTTTGGGTGGAGTTCAATGAGGGTGTGTGCGTGTTACAGGGAGTCAATGATAATGCCTTAGGCCTGGATTCCTCTGCACCTTCAGTAGACAATAGTGAAGGAAATGGTAGAATACATTGTACTAATTATTATGCTTCCCCCTTCCTTCATGCTTCCATGTTATCTCTTGCCCACTCCTTAGTTCATGTGGTCAGTGTCTGTATAGTACACAGTGTCCTAGCCATGTACTTCATCCTGTATGTGGCCTGTTCATAACCTACCAAATGCAAGGATTGTTACGCAACAGGGTGGGGAGTTACTTGATGGTCGAAGAATTATGCCTTTCACTGTGTTAGATACTAAATTAGAAATTAAATTAGGTTTATTAGAAATAATGGCTCGTCTTTCTCCCAATCAGGAGTAGCATTGAATTCACAATTAACCAACTTAATTAAGTGGTTATTTGTTGATGCAAAATAAATAGTACTTTAGTACCTCAAAGCTCACCCTGTTGGTTATGCCAATCTAATGTCTCAATTGGTCTTCAGACTCAAATTTTGAGTGTTCAGTATGACAGATAAACAGCATTTGATAAAGCACCTTTTCATGTCAGGACGATATCTCAAAGTTCTTCACACAATATACTGTAAAGTGTAGACTATATTTTGTAGGTGAACGTGCCTTAGAACATACAGAGTCAAAAAACAAAATAATCTTCGTGGGGTTATCAACGATTACCAGTAAACCACAAGATCCATCCACTCAGTACAAACAGGGATTTGAACCCTCAGTGCAGTCTCTATGAGTGAATGCTGAAATAGACATTGCTTTTATTCTACCTCCCCACCATTGGAAGAACAGCCACAAATATTTGAGCAAATAGTTACTTTAGTGTTCAATTAAAATGTTGGTTTAAGAGCGATGGCGTCACACTGGTTTGTCAAATCTGAATATTTATGAATTGTCAATAGGAACTGCTAATCATGTCATTTCATGATATTCAATATTTCACAGAGGGTGAGATTGTATTTTAGTTACTGGAACTGTGTTATTCCTTTGTAAAAATTGTGTAAAGCGTTCTGAACCTAGATTCATCTGCTCTGCATGCCACCAAACCACAAAAGGAATGCAGTCAATATAAAACAATTCTATTTTTAAAACCCAAACCTCTGATGTTTAATGTTTGGCATGAAAAGGTTGTTATAGAGACGAAAGTTTGTTCATTATCTGCCAAGCCAGTTTTGCCATTTAAATAGCATCTTGTGTGGCCTTGTGCTGTATCCCTCCTAAAGCATTGTATAAAGTTAACTGCGGGGTAGAGGGAGGGGGTTACCACTAAAAGCTAAGGTAACTGCTACTAAGGTTTGAAATGAACCCATTCAACTCTTATGTATAGCCTCGGTGGAGTGAAATAAGGAGGATGTCCATGTTGCTTTGATTTTACTGAGTTGTCAACAATTAATAATATTAATAATCCTTGCATTTCATATAGTCCCTTATCACGTCATCGAGATGTTTTGAAGCACTTCACACAATATACTGTAAAGTGAATTGACTGTATATTTTGTGGGCGAATCGTGGCAGCCAATTGCGCACAGCAGTGTCCCACAAACTGTCGTGGATTGAGTGACCAAATTATTTTTTTAAGAGGATTTTTACCCCCAGAAAGCGATCTGACAAATTCCTTATTTTGCACAAGTCATATGAAATGTTATGGTCCCAGCTGATATGACGTATTTGAGTTTTACTATACTGGAAACGGATTAAATTGCCTTCTATACAAAAACAAAGTTCTTGTTTAATTTCAGATCCTTCTAACTCTGAAATGCCAGACCGAGCCAGACGAGCTCCTGCAAGCAAAAGTCGGCAGCTGCTCCAGAAGGAGAGAGCATTGCAGCAGCATCGTCTCAGAGCAGCAGAGCATGATGGAGGTCCCTCAGCACTCCCTGAGCAGCAGTTATCCAAGCCTAAAATGAAACCTCCACATGTTACAGTGATACAAACACCACCACCATCAAGCAAAATGGGACAGAAGCAAACATCTGAAAAGGAGCAGAATGACACTGAAGTGCATCACCAGGACAAAAGGCTGGGTGGAAATGTGGAAGGGAGAGCCCAGGATTCTTCAGTTAAAGAGACAACGGAACAAGTCAAAGAAATGCCAAAAGGAGTGGAATTGTTAGTAAGTCTGGAAATTTCTCCCCAAAAGCTCAATTCTTCAGAAAACTTTCCTCACCTGAATCGTTTCAGTAAGAAAATCCTATTCAAGTCATAACTTCTCATTGATAGTTTCCTCCAGACGTGAACGGCGCTACACATGTAATTTGTTGTGGTTTGAAGCAAGCATACCACCCCCTTTCCCTTCAACCAATGTCAAATCAAACCCAGATTGAATAAAATATTTCTTACAATACTAGCTGCAAGGCGCTAACAAGAAATTAGATGTTCCAATACCATTTCCAATTTAGTTTGAATCCAAACACAGAATTGCCTGCAATTTCACACTGAGAATGAACATTATTCATGATACAATGGGCAATGCGTTTTGAGGTTAGGAATAAAGCACGGCATAGGCAGAACAGAAATTCCTTCCATCTGGATTGAGAGCACTTCCACTGAGCTGCGAGCACTTGTGCACAATGCCAAAGGTGCTGTGCATTGAGACATTACAGCTTTATTTATGTCTAACATAGGAGCACAAGCATTCACGCTGTAGGTTTAATTTGAAAAGAGTGATGTCACCCAACTTGACAACTCTCCCATATCGCGACCAGACTTTCCTCTCATCGAACTGTATTAATTCTTCATCTCTTGTGTGCACCTGCATGCATGAGTGAGAATGCAGGAATGGGAACAATGAACATTTCCATTAATTCATGTTCAACTAGGAATTCCTGAATACAAAAGATTTATAACTTGCTTGTGCTCTTTAGCCTCTTCATTACCCTTCCTCTCTGACTTGGCTCTTGGATTCTCTTTCTCCTTCCTCTTCTAGATTCATATTCTTTCCACCCTAAGTTCCTGCATTGACTTTGCTAATTTCCTGAACCCCCAAGGTTAACAGTTAACACACGCATCTAAATATACTTGAAGAAAATGTCCAATCTTGTATTGAGAATCTCTGACAATTTCTGTGGTTTCAGAAGACACTGAAACTACTGTAGATTGGGAGTTAATTATTTCTGTAACTTAGAAAGTGCCAGAAATCTCTAAAATAACATTGAATATTTTTCAACATTGCTCCTTCACCAGTGCCTTCTGCCCCACCACTGACAGGCGAGCTTTCAACCACTTTGCCTCCGCACTCTGGAATGCTCTCTAAATCCCCCCACATCACTTGTTCCCTCTCCATATATAAAACTTTTCAAAAACCCTACCTCTGATTGTGATTCGATCACCTCCTACATTCCCTCCCATTTCTCACCTTATGCAATCTGCAGAGCACTGTGGAAGGTTTTCCGACTTAACGTTCTGTACGGGTCAAGTAAATTATTACCACGTCTGTGCTCAGTATCATGGCAAACACACATAAGCACTCACTCCTTTAAACCTAAAAGAATGGCCAGTATTGGAAGAGATGCAGTGTGGAATCTCTTTGTGTGGAAAGCCATCGACTTCTGCTTGGCACCTCATCAATATAGGAAGTTACAGATCGCAGCAGCTTTTCAGAGAATTGTGTGAAAGCATCTGCATCGCATCACTCTGTTATTGCAGCTTCCAATAATGCAACCAAAACCACTGAACCAGCACAAGCCATGAGGGGCTTAGTTTTGTAAAGTAGACATACAAGTAATTGGGCTATAGTCCGATTATATATCCAACTAACTACTGTAGTGGACATTGGCACAAGTACCCAAGTAAAGCAATGGTTAATCATTGAGTTTTCTGGTTTTCATTAGAATTCATTAATTACACATTAGCAATTTGCTGATGACAAGATCGTCTCCCACGGGAAACTAAAAGCATCAATAAAAAAAGTTAACTATGACATTTGTAATGCAATTGTGTCCCTGCAGGCGGGAGAGATCATGTCTGGAACATCTGCAGCTGGAACAGCGTTTTATTGAAGAGAAGAATAAACGCAAGAAAGCACTTCTGTCCAAGGCAATCGCAGAAAGGTACAGTTCGATAAACACACAGACAGAGGATAAAAATGGATCTGTACTGAACCAAAAAAAACAGGCTCCTATGGACCAGTGTGTAGCTTTGGGGTTTAAATAATGGTTCTTTCACGCTAAGATGTGGGTTGGATAAAGGATTGGATTTCCAAATTTGAAATCCTTTCCCATTAAAACTCACTTTGCAAAAAAAAAAGTTTGTAACAGACTTGCCGTGTAATTAAAGCAGATCTTATTAACTATAGAATTGGCAGCCCAACTTTCAGCCTCTATGTCCCTATCCTCTGGAACTCTTTTCACCTTGCCCCTCGGTCTTTAAAAGCCTCCTGTAAGCCTACCTCTTCTATCGTGTCTGATTGCCTCCCTGTCTCTCCTCAGTGTCTGGTACAGTCTCTGTAAAGCACTTAAAGAGACGTTAGCCTATTTGAATTGTGCTGCATACAAATGCAAGTTTTAATTTAACGAAAAGTACTTTTAAGTATCTTAAAATTTCAACCTTAGCTCGTATTTACCAATCATTTTTTGCTTCAAATTAAAAATTAGAAGTGCGTTTAACCTATGCATAGCAAGCATTTGCTCTGATTATGTACTGATGATCCACAATATATATTCTAGGTCTAAAAGAACCATGGCAGAAACTGCTAAACTAAAACGAATCCAAAAGGGCCTTCAAACTCTGGACGATCTATTATCGGCCGATGTCAGTATTCTGCGGGACCGAATTGAGCAGACCAGCTGGGAGTTCCACCAGGCTAAGTAAGAATGCTTTCAGGTGCAACAACAACAAAATTACATTTAGCCACAGCTTCTGTTGTTGTACCCACATGACCATAACTCGCTGAGGATAGTGTGTATTCCGGTTCCAGGGAGCTGTAAGATTTCTTGTGAATAAAGGGATTAAGGATATGGGCATAAGGCAGGAGTTAGAATAGATCAGCCATGATCTTATTGAATGGCGGGGCAGGCTAGACGGGCCGAATGGTTTACTCCTGCTCCTAATTCTTACGTTCAAAGTGATGCAGCATAGATTTGATGACTTTCAGCTCCATATGTGAACCGGGGGGGGGGGGGGGGGGAATTAATTATGGGTTTTACTATGGGAATTGTCACAGGTTCAGACCCGTAGGCACTTCTAACAAGAGGGGGGGGTTCACTGAATACACTGTCCATCACTGCGGTACTCCCAAGTTGAGATCGTCTAACATAGCAGACCAGGAATACAGCCCAAGATGTTCATGGATTGTATCGATTCAGTGCGATATCGTCCGCTGAGTCACCATGGAGTCAGGGAGAGAAGGACCCTTCATCACACGCAGAATAAACTGAGGACAGTCATGTATTGCATAGTGTAAATTAACCTTTTTTTAAAAAAGTGGGGAATCCACATCATCTTGCTTGAGCTGCAGTAACCTGCTCGTCCCTCTGTTCTATCGGTGGCCGTGCTTTAAGCCACTACGCCTTGACACTCTGGAACTCTCTCACTCCATCCCTCCGTCTTGGCCCATCCTTCCCCATATTTAGATTGCGCCTGAAGACCTTCCTCACCTCCCCACCCCACTCAGCATCATGCTCCACCACTGTCAAGTGCTCTGGGATGCTACCCTGCATGAGCGGTGCTATATACATGCAAGTTGTTGTTGTTCTTGTCGTTGTAACCATTTCTGGTGCCCTCAGGAAGCGGTTTGATAAGGCAGAGGTGGAATATGTGGCATCGAAACTCAACCTACACAAGAAAATCGAACTGAAGGAGCAGCTGACCGAGCACCTGTGCACCATCATCCAGCAGAATGAGCTGCGGAAAGCTCAGAAGCTGGAGGAGCTGATGCAGCAACTCGAGGTGGAGGAAGACGAGGAGGCAATGGAGCTGGAGATCGAGGTGGACAGAATGTTGCAACAGCAACAAGAATTACCCAAGGAGAGCATACAGTCAAACACAGCCAGGGAGGAATCAACCCAGCAAACCGTTTCGAACGCCGACAGCCAGAACCAATCAGTTGCACAGTCTCTGCTTGGAGAACAAGTGGTGAACCATGCTGTGAGCAGCACAGCTCAGATGGATTTAAAGGACCCTGATCAATCTCAAGAACCAGAAAATGCACAGCACAAGCCTCTAGAGGAGAGTAAAACCCCAGCTGTCGCAACTTGAGGCAAAATCTGTGCACGTGGGTGGTTCAGAAACGGGATGTATCAAACAGATTTATGGTGGGGGGATTTACATTACTTGATGGTCTTTTCTTTAGCAAACTTGGGCCCATGAAATTGAAACACAATCAATATTGTACATAAAATTTGAATCTCGTTTTTCAAACTGAAATCACATATGAACATTCAGGTTCTCGAATAGAGTTGAGGTTTTGGCTGAAAGATTACTCACACACAAAAAACATCAGTGAACAGTACCTTCTTTTAGCTCCGACGTTTGACTATTTAAAAAACGTTTTTACAAATGTTTGACACTAACCACAGCATAGCTCTGAAGCATTCTTTCTATCATGAGATGTGCAATATTCATTGGTTAATTTCTCATGCTCAAAGCAGCTGTTTGGACCTGAAAAGGACTGCCTTCAGCTGCAGTAACCTTAGAGTGCTGGAACAGGGAACTTCCCAATGCAGTTGGGATGCATTTTGTGTGATTGGAATAAAAATAATACTTGTATTTGATATAGCACCTTATCACATTGTTGAGACGTCTCAAAGAGCTTCACAGAATATATTATAAAGTGGATTGACTGCGTATTTGGTGGGCAAAAGACAGCAGCCAATTGTGCACAGCAGTGTCCACAAATAATTGTGGATTGAGTGACAAAATGTTTTCTTTTTTTGGAGGGATTATTACCCCTAGAAAGTGACCCACTAATCAACTTAAAACCAGGTTCCTAGTTACTGCTAGGTAAACGGAAGCTTGTGGAACAAGGAAATAAGGTTTTGCCCAGCTCGGGAATCGAACACGGGTACTCTCACTAGCAAGGCAAGCATGCTAACCACTCTGCTATGGGACACAATCTTAAATGTCAGTTTCTGCAGAAGTAGCTAGAAAGGTCATGGACCTTTTCCCAATAATGTACCATTGTGAAATTCATAGATGATCACATGGGTAAATTGTTAAATCACTTCCATTGTGAAGTGGACTTGAGGATTCAGGAATTATGCTCTGTGCCAAAGCATTGTTTAATTGTGGAACTGACATTAAAAAATTAACCCGTTTTGCATCAATTCTTCAGCAACACTAAGCTTTATTTTATAGTTACTTAACCGTGAAGTAACCTTCACTTTACTGATGCCTTACAATAAAGCCCAAAAGAGTATCAAAAGTGTTCATGTGGTATGACCTCAAACTCAAAAATAAGCAAAAGTAATTAAGTTTAACTATTGTATAGATATCAATTAAGTTATTTCCACCAAGTGAAAATATCTTGGACAACCAAAAATTATCATTTTGAGTATTGTAAGGCGATAGGCTGGGTACTTAAGAAATCTAGGTATTTAATTCCACTCAACATAAGTGCTCAGACCACACAAAGAGATCTGGGTGTTGGGTTTATCTACTTTGGTCTCAAGGGAAAACCAGAAGCTCAATATATTTCTCAAATGGCTTCACTCAACTTACAAACAGGTACACAAGTTGAGTGGTATCTTCCTCAGTGATGAAGGAAGATTGGGACTTTGATGCTTAACGTGTCTGTTGTCAGGTGATTTGGTGCTTTGCTATTTTGCACATTATTTGGAAGATTCCACACCACAAAATGCTTTATACTCACAAATATACAGTCAATTAACTTTACAATATATTCTGTGAAGCACTTTGAGATGTCTAGAAACGTGAAAAGCGCTATATCAAATGCAAGGATAATATGCGAACAATGATTGATTTTCCACGCATTTTCGTTAATTTCCATGGAACTAACCCGATATTAACACTGTTTAAACGGTAGTACTCGAAGGTATACGTTAGCACATTTTCAACTTGTGAAAATATTTGAAAATATTTTTATATGAAGTATTTGTATGTTTCTTAAAACTTAACTATCAACTTAATATTATCAGCTTTTTAACATATTTATGTTAAATTATCAGTGTGGTTACCAAAGGTTGTGGAATTCGTGTTTTATGTATATTAAAGTAACATGTGAAGATACTTCCAAATATCCAATTTTATTCTAAAAACAAAACCACAAGCATTTATAATAGTGATATTTACATCCCGGTCAAGTGCATTGGATTAGTACACCTGGACCCCTTAAATTGACATTAGAATCCACAAAGCATTTAAGTTTTCAAAACACAGAAATAACTTGATATTTTAATACCATTTTATAAGTTGAAACCATGGCAAGTCATTGTATGTGATGCAGTTATAATCTCTCAAGGTAGGTCACATTATTGCCACTGATACAAAATGATTTCCATACAAAATGCAGTCACTGCACTTCACAGTAAATCCTGTGAAACACTTTGAGATGACCTCCTGATGTGAAAGGCTCTACATCAAATGTAAGCATCATTTTAACAGAAAATAATTCCGCCTCTCCTTCCCATAGTTGAACAGTTTTTTTCTGAGTTAGTGTGAGTATTATTCCCATAAAATTAAATAGATCAGCATTTTGAAATGCAGTGATGATTAGCCTTGGACTGGTACCAAGGACCGGCAGCGTTACTGTCGAGCCAGAATACACACCAGCTGAATAAAAATGTAATTGCGTTAATATATTGTAGTTGTGGAAGTGCTAGGTCCAAGCCAAGATTGAACATCACAATGAATCTGCATCCATATTGTATGCTGATAAACGTTTAATTAAAAAATGTATATAATGAACAGTAACCTTTAAAGTCCAAATAAACAATTGCAGGGCAGCCAAAGCATACTGCTGATTGGATTAAGCTGGTTTGGAAAGCAGACTTGAAGTAAAGGGCATGGGAATTTCCATTTGTTCCTAAGGTTTTTTTAAATAATATTTATATAATAAACCAGCGCATATTTGTCGAGGTTTGAGTTAGAACCACAAAATCTGAATTGCCAGGAATGAATTAACTTTTCCCTCAAAAAAATAATTCCCAGTCATTCTGTGCCATGAAACACTCATCCGTACACTGCCCTTTCTGGGATGCTCTTGGGGGGGGGGGGGGGGCGGTGGTGCTAAAAAGCTTTTACATCCCAAGTCCCCAAATTTCCTTGCATGGCTTTGTTTTATAAACCTCCATTAAGTGAAGGTTAGTCCCCAAGAGAGAACTCCCAGAAGCAGCATAACTAGTGTGTATAGCTGATCTGCAATATTGGAAAACCCTACCTGCCTTTGTCTGCAGCTTTGGCAGAGACCTAAGAATAGTCCGTCTGTCCAGTCAAAGAACATAATAATAATAATAATAATAATAATAATAATAATAATAATCCTTGCATTTGATATAGCGCTTTTCACGTCGGGAGGACGTCCCAAAGCGCTTCACAGAACACACTGTAAAGTGAATTGACTGTATATTTGTGGGCGAACGCGGCAGCCAATTGCGCACAGCAATGTCCCACAAACAGTCGTAGATTGAAAATGACCAATTTTTTTTTATTATTGTTTTTTTTTTGGTTTTTTTGGAGGGATTATTATTAGGCGTGTGGAGTAAGGAAACTTGCCCAAGGTTTCGCCCTCTGCCTGGAATTGAACTCAGGTCTCTCGCTTGCAAAGCGAGTGCTCTAACCACTGAGCTACAGGACTCCATAGGCAAACATAGGCAAAGGAGAGAGATCCTTTGCCCCCCCCCCCCCCCCCCACTCCCCTCCATGAAGGGGATCTTTGATACAATGATTCATCTTTGATTAACCCCAAGTGACACTAACTTCCTTGATAGAAAATATTTCCTGGTTCCTTGGTTTTAAATCACTTTTTTTAAAAAAACAGGTGCTCAACTTTGGTGCTCTTAATCTCCCCACCCCCATCACACCAGAGCTTGTCAGGCTCCACTGGCTTCCTATCAAAGAATGGATCAATTTCACTTATCTACAAATCCCTTCAAACCTGGCATTTCCCTACCTTTCTGACCTGCTTTCTCCCCTCTCCACTACCCACTGCCTCTGCTCAACAGGCACTGGCTTCCTGCTTATCCCTCGTCCCCTCCACCATTGGCAGCTGTGCTTTCAGCCACTATGCCTTGAAGCTTTGGAACACTCTCTCCCAATCTCTCCACCTTGTCCCCTCTTTTCGATCACGACTGAAGACCTTCCTCTTCGATTGTGCTTACAGTTACCTCCTCCCATCCTCTGGTTCAGCATCAGGCTCCACCACCGTTAAGTGCTCCAAGACTCTGAACGGTGAGATATAAATCCAAGTTGTTTTTAAGCATAACTAATCGTCATGGCTAATCTATACAGAGTTTAATAAGCAGTAAATTCCATATCTTGCCTCCCCCAAAATAATTATTCAATTGACAAGAAGAAAATCAGTTTCAATTTGCATTGTTTATACTAACAAGTTTTTCTGGCCAAATTTTAAACATTCAAACACTAGCCAGATGGGAATGAAATAAAATACAATTGACAGAGAGGGACGCTAGCAAAAAGCTGGCTTAAAACCACAATGCAGAAAGGACAAGTTGTTTCAATTACATGGTGTTTCTCCAGTAAGACTTGCAACTGATTGCTGGTGGACAGTCTCATCCCTTAAGCAATCTGGAATGTTACCAGTCAGCATTCTGTTTTTCCAGACAGTACATGACTGGCCAAATAATTTACCAAGTTTTACCCAGTCTTTTGCAAAGCAGATACTGCAACACAAATATACACATGTGTATATATACACTCACAGCAGTTTAGAAGTTCCGAGGTTTGCTTTACAGAGCCATTGTAATATTGTGATTAAACCACAATGCTGAATTTCTGCAAGTTTCCAAAGGGTTTTATTACCCAATAGTATTTTCAAAGAGGCAAACCTACACGAGCAAGACTTAGTATTTAAAGCTTCTTATTCTGAGCAGTATCATAGGACAATTTATCTATATCCTCTTTGACCACAATATCAATCGCAATGCTCGATACTTGACTTTACTGTGGAAAGTGGACAAAGGGCTGGACCGCAAGATTACTTTCCACTCCACACATTGGTCCACTACTTTGGGAATCTGTTTTCTGAAGAATATGTGTTTACATTGCAATACACTAAAAGGTCTGAATCCATCTAACTTCCAATGGAAGAAATTTCAAACGCCACAGGATGCAAAATCAAGGTCTTATTGGAAAAGGCTAGATAGACCATTCTCCGCCTAACCTGTACACCCCATGACTGAGGATTGAATACAATTTGCGCCAATTGCGGACATATTTTATCTTAGGAGTCCCCACAAACAGCCGTAAGGTGAATGATTAGTTTACCTGGAAGATTGTTGGCCAGCACACTGGGAGAAACCTAGCTTCCCTTTTCTCCAGTATTGTCCTGGGGATCTTTAATATTCAAATGAAGAACATCTGATGGAAAGGACTGCACTTACCTATTCACTATTTCAGTAAAAGACTAGTAAATCTATGGAAGAGGCTCCCCAGGGAGACAATGGAAAGCAGATGGTGTCAATTCAATCAAATGCAAATTAGAAAATAGAAAATAATATTTTGGGATATAGTATAAGTAATTTGAGACATGACGACAAATGATGTATGCTTGGAAGAACTAGGCTACTTTGGATCTAAGGTTCCCAAAGCGTTCTACTGTGATAGTAGACTGATCCATATAGAATTAATTGCTATCAACATCTCCATTGTTGTAGCATGCGACTATCAGGATGGTAGAAGGCGAACAGGATGGACCTTGTTCTTTTTCATCTAGCAATTACTACGGTCCTACCTCAATACAGCACATTACTGCACTGTGGAGATTTTACATTGCCTCTCCCTGAAATACGAAGAATTTTAGCAGAGTATTTTGTGTGCAAGTTATGAAAATGTACTTTTGCATTTGATCACTCTTGGTGGAGAGCACTGATTGAGAGTAGGGGTAGGTGGGGGGTGCGTGGACATTAGGATTTAAAAGGGCAGATTTGCCCCTTAGAATCTTAGAATGACACAGCTAAAACTAAATTTTAAATAAATTTTAAATAAAATTTTAAATAAAACTAAAATTAAAGAAATGGCCTGGCGTGAAAAGAGTCCAAACTATATAGTCACTAATATTTCAAGATTTATTAAATACTAAAATAAAGAATCATTGCCTTTTTTGTGTAAATGTGTGCTGTTCAGTGCTTGTTCTGGACAATATTCCCCAACTAAAATGCCCCCCACTGCATTCCCATTTCCCATACCATCCATCCTTTGGTCTCTCTGCATGAGGTTTCTGAACTGTGCCAATTAGTGTAGACTTATGGAAGTTTTGAGCAATGCACTCAACTCTACTGGGATCGGTGTGGAGTCCGCCCTCGATTTATTTCATTTAGGACCCTAAATATATATCAGAGTAAAGACTTGCACCCATCTGTCCAAGCAAGATCCAAGACCCAATATCAGGTACCTGGTTGAATTTAAAGATATTCACTGTACACATAGTGAAGATCAGCGATATTTTACTATCTTTAAAAAAGCATGGGAAATACTGTCCCACTCTATCAAATGGTTCTCCATTAATGATTCATGAATTCAAATGGTTGGAAAAGACAGAGAGAAGGAGAGAGAGAGAGAGCAAAATTCACAGTGTGCACTGTCTAACCTCATATCCTTCACAGGCCAAAAGGTCAGAAAATAAATAAATAGAGCTATTTACTGCCAGTCCTTCAATTCAGTTCAGACAAGAAATAAGACATCAATGCACAATAACAAAAAACTTTAGTTATCTCAAACCGATTTTTTTTGTAAAGTTAGGAAGCAAGTCATTTAAGAACTCACACTGTGCCTTGGCTGTCAATTTGATTAGGTTGTTATTCACTAAATAGCTCTATTAAATAATAATAATAATTTGGTCACTCAATCCACAATTGTTTGTGGGACACTGCTGTGTGCAATTGGCTGCTCTGTTTCGCCCCCAAAATATACAGTTTATTCACTTTACAGTATATTCTGTGCAGCGCTTTGTGATATCTCAAAGATGTGAAAAGGCAAGTAATACGATTATTATATCAAATGCAGGAATTATTATTATTAGTCACTTGTAGAATTCTTGTTTTATGGGTGGTTGTTGCTGCAATTATTTCCCACTGGGAACACGGGTTAAACACAGTGCTCGTATTTATGTATTTAAATTGCATTGATAATATTTAGGTGCCATCCTCAAACCATACTGTAAACAGAACTGAAAATGGTAATCAATTAAATACAGATCCCAAATACAATGCAAACATGACAGGACTAAAAGATTATTTTAACCCCCTGTAGTTGAAAGTCGAATCATTCCAAACTCGATATACACACAAGCAAGGCTTTCAGTCAGTTTCTAACTGTGTTTTCACTGATTCTCTTTAAACAAGGTTTAAACCATTGCACTCACAATGATCAAAAACACATTAGAAGTAGTCCCTACAACAGTTCTCAATCTCTTTTGTTTTAAAAAAATTAATTGAACTTTTTAAAAAAACTGATCCATATCTGCAGTCAATCAGCATTTTATTTTGTTTTTAAAATGTAATTTTTTTAAAAAAAATAAAAGATGTTAGGGGAATACAATGCATTTTCCGTTAAGAGTTTTCCCCCCCAGATAATTTATTTTGGCAATAATAAATTATCAGATTATTTGTCATATTATTATAATAAAATTATCAGATTATTACAAACATTTGCTTGTTACATCCAGTAAGATTCATTTCTTTAGAAGACTGATACTGATCAAAATGGGAATCAGTTCTCTTTTAGCATTTTACAGCAATAATTACGACTATTTGCAATACTTTTTTTTACATATAAAAATAAACTACAGGGCAGTTTTAATGAAAGTATTTTTACTGCAAAAAAAACTAAGAAAATAATTGAAACCATAAAAAGTGTTAATTTCTCTCAATCTGGGTATAATTGATGGGGACAAAATAAATATTTATTTTCCCTTCAGATATTGTCTTGGGATCGTTGTCGGGGAGAGCGTTTGTCTCTTTGAGAGGAGTTGTCCAACTACACACAACATAACTGGTCAAAGCTAACTCCACGATAACCTGGTCCTGGTACATGGCTAAAGCAAAGGTCAACACCATTCAACATGCAGAAGTGATCATATACAGACAACCAGATTAACAGAGACAATTTGAAGAGAGTGGCAGATTTGTAAGCAAAGTGTATGTGTTTGGGGGGGCGTTGGGGGTGGTGGGGGTGGACGACGAGATATCATAGAAATATAACATGGGTCTTTCCTCTCATTGCAGTTGCCAATATAGATTGCAGAGATGATGGGGGTGGCTGGGTTTATAGCTGGTGCTCAGTCAACCAACAATAAAAATAAAAATGAACTTTTTTTAATTGGAAGAAAATATGAAATAAACAGGACGTCATTGAGTAACGGTGATCGACAATTCCTGTCGGTATCCCACTAATAAATAGCACACACACAGATGAGGGAATTGGTAAGAATTTTATTTTTTTTAAAAAAACAAGTCAGCTTTCCTTTCCCTTTTTTTCCCCTCCTCCTCAAAAAAAAAACCTTCTGATTTCTGTGGAGCCAGACGAGTTGGAACGGATTATGTAATCTGAGATCTCGCTGGACAGAGTTCAGATTTTCTGGAAACCTTCCATCTGGCGTTACACAATGATATTTTAGTGAAGGAACGAGTGAAAAAAATATTAAAGCCGCTAGTAAATAAAACGAGTTAATGTTATGATGAGCCACGCATTGCAAACTGTGAATGTAGTAAAGTAATCCTTCCATTAGATTGTTTTCAACTGCATAATAACCAGTTGCAAATTATACTGCTACTTTTTTAAAAAATATATAGGTGGACACAATTGTTGATCCACATGGAGCAGAGAGAGAGATCAAAATCTTCAGTGTATAAAAAAACAGTTGAGGAATCCCGAAGGCAACTTTTTGTTTGTTTGTTTGTTTTATATACGTTTTTTAAAAAAATAATGCTTTTATGGTTTAGTTCCATTTGCTTTCAAGGGAATTGAAAACGCAGCTAAAAAAAACAAGAGTCGATCTTAATAGATAGGGGATCTGGAGGTAAATTTTGTTTGCTCGTTAAGCAAATCATATGTAAGGAGATTAAGAAAAGAATCATTATGGAAAGTTTCCTGAAGATATTACAGCAAAAGTGTCAGACAGTGGGGACACCTCACGTCCCGCCCCCCGAAATAACATGTACAGAGTGGTGCGAAAGGGGCGATTCTCACACCCTTTGGGTGAAATATAAAACATGTTCTGGTTACTGAGCCGTGGGCTGCTGTTCCTGTCCAGGTTAACGGATTGTAACAGGAAAGCGGTGATAATTGAAGACAATTACAGGTTTGGTGCTCTCCCGTTGCAGATAAGGCTCCGCCGTAATAAATGGTTAGAGACCCTCTGGTGGGGGGTGGGGTGGGGGGTGGGAAGGGGGTGGTGGGGGGGGCGTCTTGTCATTCTGGGTTGTCAAGCAAGTTTCGTTAAAAAAGTTATACTTTATATTTATGCCCACAAAACATACAGTCAACTTACTTTACAGTATATTCTGTGAAGCGCCTTGAGACGTCCCAACGCCATATCAAATGCAAGGATTCTTATTACTGTATTATTAATTATCGTTATACAACAGATGCACGAAGATTGTGTGAATTCACAACCATTACCTCACCCCCTCCTTTCATTTACAGTAGTTTCCTTTTTAACAAATCCAGACAGTCACTACACTTGTGCAGTAAACTCTGTGAAGTGCTTTGAGACGCCTCGATAAGGAACTATATCAAATGCAAGGATTGTAAGATTTGATTTAATTATTATTTAATATTTATTAATAACGAACGTCTAGGGGTCTTGGATAGTTTTTTTTTAAAAAACGGTGCAAAGATTAGATTGAGGGAAACAAAACTGAATTCATTCTCCGTTTTAAGGACGTGAATAAAGTTGATGAAATTTAAACTGTGATGCACGGCACAAGGCAAATGGTACAATACGTAAACTGAGGTTAGAGTGAAAGGTTGGCTTTGATCTGTCGTTTATAGCATCTTAAAATGTTTGATAGAAGCGTTGGGAGAGGGGTAAGGTGATCAAATATTGATTTACATCAGTATTTCTTCACAACTCGAGAAATAAATCCACGCAAAAAAAGGGATTCATAACGCATGACATGTCTGGCAAACATTGTTTATGTCTGAGGTCATGTTGTCACGCTTCCCTTACAACATGGCACATCCACACTTGCATTTAAAACCCGTGTGTATTACACAAATGCACGTGTGATGCTGTAAATTATATACATTTTTTTTAAAAAAAATCATAAGTGTGAGCATTTGGTAAACGACAATTATTCTTTGAAGCTTGTATTGGACAACGTGGGATAGATAGCCTGCTCCACGGCTGTGTAAAATCCACCCACACCGTAATGGAAAATGATCGGAAAACTGTCATGAGATATGTATGGGGGCGGGGGGTGGGGGGTGGGGTCGGGGGGAGGGGGGGATTCCCTTATTAGCGGAGATATTGATCTTAAAATACAAATTCGACTTCATTGCCTAAAGAACTGGCACCGGAGAAATGGTGAAATTAAATAAAAGGCATTTTTTTTCCAACAAGAGAAAAAAACAAATAAGGTCTCAACTCCTCCGCAGATGTGGAAATGTATGTATTTAAAATATTTATACAGAATCTTCAAAGAACCTGTGTGAATTCACATCTCCTTCCACATATCTCTATAATTGTATGTGCTATTTAAAGCACGTGAATATAATTGTATGGATATATCTAAGGAGATGTAAGCTCTGTTTATTTAATAACGCACTGGTCTCCATCACAATCTTAATGTCCTTACACAATATGTGCGCTAAGCCAATTGAGAGAGAGAAAAAAAAAGTGTACCAAAAATGTCATTCAATGACTGACCGGTTTTAAGCAAAGAAAAACCAGCCATAAATCCAGATCTGTGACTCACCACCGAACCCATTTGGTCTGGACGCCACCGCTAAGCGCTCTGAGACGCTACCCTGCGCGGAGAGCCGCTATGTAAGTGCAAGTTGTTGTTACCAATGGACCACCTGAACCAGGTACCAGCAGAACCTGATCCGTGGGCTTTACTCTTTGGTCAGTCGGGCGTCTATCTAACGCAGGTAGAGACCCCCTCATGTTTAAGTCCACCCGAATCAGAATTCCACATGTGCATGCGACCTACAGATGGAAATTTCCCTACACATAGAGTGGGAATTCTCTCTCTCTCTCTTTCTCTCTCTCTCCCGACAGGTAACGCATTCTACTTACTTAGCAATAGGAGTAATAGAGTACAGTAAACCTCACAAGTCGTACCAGTTGGGACCATATATTTAATGTGACACATGCAAAGTATGAGTTATGTTAAATTGCATAGATTCTAAACTGTTGAGAGCGGGACTTGGGAAGATGTATAATTTAGGCGATTGCAGGATTTATTCAGATCAGACTTATGCGAGTTTTACTATAAATAGGTACAGGTTGGCAATAGCCAAGGATTGGAGATGGTAGAGCGTGGGTTGCGGGTTCCTGCCGGTGTTTAACCAGTTAAAAAGGTTTGCATACATCAGCTTGCCATTAGGTAGCAGTGTCCAGCTCGGAGCTACACTACCTATTAGCCAAGTGACACCACCACCACCACCGAATCCGAATCCGAGTGCCAACCTGACCAGTCCCAATGCTGGCACCTCAACCCATGTACTGGTGTTCATTGTGTACCGCACACACATATACATACACATACACACATGCACACACACACACACACACACACACACACATATGCATACACATATATACACTACCCCCCCACTCACAAAACAATGCTCCACCGCGACTCCTCAGTTTAACTGGATTCCTTTTAGGAAAGAGCAAACCGCAGTTTCTAGGCGCTGAATATTAAACCAAGCCGTTCAGAAAAGACAGCCAAGATATAAAACGTACGTGTCTGATATTGAACGTTAGGATCCCTTTCGTTAGCAGATAAAAGAAAAAAAAAGAAGAGGATCGTCGCGTATCGTTCACAATACAATCCATACAATCCATTCTGCGCATTTCCCCCGTTGTGCATGTGGTCAACTGCCCAAGTTGACTTTATTCAGTAAAGAGACTCCCAGCTAAGCAAGGTTTAAACATCAAATGGCTGCGTTTAAGGGTGGGGGTGGGGGGGGGGGGGGGAGAAACAGTACCTTGAGCGTAAACTAGCAAGCATTTCAGAGATTCCAGTACAGTAGTGTCACTTCCAGTCTCCGCTCAGCCACACCGGCTGCACATTTAGCCCGTGTCCAGGAAGTTGTTCAAGGAGAGGAATAAAAAAAAAGGTTCTAAAGTGTTTACTTATTAGTTTAGTCGTGGCTTCGAGGCTGATGCATTAATATCATTTGTTTGAATGAGAACAGATGGGGGATATTTACAATGGTGTGGTGATTGTAAACGGGAAATAGAGGCGCTGACATGGAGTTCAGACTACACATGGGGGCAGAGAGCTTGTGATAGTTTCAACATTTTATGAATGCATAAGAGTAAAACAAATCCACTTTATTTTAGCAGGAGTCACTTCGGTGAAATGAAACGAAACCTAGGGTTAAGGGCGAGGTCTGTGATAAACTCCCCCATACGTTTTGGGTTCATAATAATAATCCTTGCATTTGATATCGCGTCGTTAAGACGTCTCAAAGCGCTTCGCAGAATATTCACGTACAGAACAAAAAAATAAGTTGGCCAAATTTGTATTGCTGGTGGAATTTAAATCGAGCAAAAGAATCAATCAAGTCATCTGCCTAAATAAATAGGCGCATTTAAGCACGCTGCACGAATATTGGGAAAAAACACATTGCGATCCTGTTCTATATAACAATAATCCTTGCATTTGATATAGCGCCTTATCAAGTCTTCAGGACGTTTCAAAGCGCTTCACAGAATATACTGCAAAGCGAATTGACTGTATATTTTGTGTGCGAACTACACACACACACACACTTTGTGGGTGCATTTATATAAAGTGAGAGACTTCCACCGATGAGCCAAAAGCAAATATCAACACTGATTTATTTTGCTTGATGGCATTGCTGGTTATTTAAGGTGAGGAGGCAGATGGAGATGACAGCATTCCTATCCATCCTTTAATCAATCACATGTTTATGTCGCAACATTGTAAAAGAAACAGAGAGTTTAACATTGTTAAATGCTACACATATTCAATACATTATCCTCCGACACTTGATAGAGTATCTCCCCAACTCCTGCCCATTCTTTGAGAGAGAAAAGTTGTCTGACTTAAATTGTGGTCAACTATTTATTTGTCAACCGGAATACCTGAACAGGCGAGGAGAGGGTTCCCGTTATACCTCGCGTTACATTTAATACAGGTTTGCAGTTTAAGGCGAGGAAAATATACTCGTTTGACCGTGTGTAAAATATATAGGCAAATATCTATTCCGAAATCCTTTGAAACATAAAAAGGTAGCTTTCAAGGTGAAATGAGACTAAGCGTTTCTCGCTCTGTTATAAAAGCACCACTTTTCACATCATAGTTTCACCTCCAGCACCCAATACCCAGTCCTTGACTCGGTCCACAGTCTAAAATCATTAGTTTTGACTGACTATTCGCTTGTGGAATCGTTTTCAAAGTGGTGTGTAGACTTTTAGAGGTCTTTAAACTTCTAAAACGAAGCCAATATTTTGCAGATGTGAACTTATGCTGACTACAATTTAATTTCGAAATCTCTGGTGCCAACCCGTCTGCCTCCAGCCTAACTTTCTGACAAAGGTTTTTTTTTGGTGTGGAGGTGGGGGGGGGGGGGGGGGGAGAAAGATCTAATTTCGTGGGAATTTCTCCCCCTCCGGGGGAAAAGTTATCGGATATCTAACCAGAGACTAGAACGGGACCCGGTTTCTTAACCTTTCGAATAAAAAAAATCTTGGTTTAGATTTCCAGCACATTTTGCGGTTTTCGTTGAATCGAAATGACAGCGTTTTAGCGAACTGACTGAACAATAAATAGCCTTGCGAGCAAAAAAAAATACCACCGTCTCGAAAGGTTTTAGCTGAAATTCTGGCCTGCGATTTCGTGTTGCTGAAACGTGTGCACACTCACACACACACACTCACACTTATTTTGTGAGAAGCGATGGAGAGTGACCTAATTTGATCCTTAAAAGAACCTCCCTGAGCGATAAGATGTCCTGTTGCCCCTGATGGCAATGCAATACGCTTTACCAGCGCCTTGGTTTAGACCTGGGTCTGAACTAACTTTACTGAAGGGAGAGAGAGAGAGAGAGAGAGAGAGAGAGAAGGTTTTGAGACAAAGTGAGGAAACGCAGTATTAGGGAATGTGGCTACAGATAAAATGAAGCAGAAGGCAAGGGATGATCTGTGATAAAATCTATGGGAGGTTGAGAAAGTTTGCAAGTGAGAGGGAGAGCACCATCTTGTGTATATGACACGCCATGAGGCGATGCAGGTTAAATAATAATAGTAATAATAATAATCCCTGCATTTGATACAGCGCCTTATCGAGGGAGGCAACGTAAAGTATGGGGAGCCAAGCGCTTGCCTGTCAAGATTGGTTCATTGAAAAAAAAATGACTCCACGGCTGTTTCGAAGTGGGTGAAGTGGGTCAAGAGCGAGTTTTGCCTCGGTATCTGCAAGTGTGTTTGGGGGAGGAGTGGGATAGTTTGATGGGGGTGGGTGGGGGGAGAGACACAGGACTGAACCGCCAGAGGACCCAGAACGACACTGCACTGTACAGTATCTTAACACATATGTATGTTCAACATCAAGCGGCACCTTAAGCCAATCAGGCAAAGAACAGGATTTGGTTTAAAGAACAGGAGCCCCGCCACATACAGCAGTCAACCACAGCTACACCATAAATCCACAATTATTATGGTCAGTTGCCTTAAATCTTTTTTTTTAACGGAAAACAACTGACATGCAATAAATTAAAGTTAAATCAACTTTTTTTTTAAAAAAAAGGGCTGTGCTGATTTGTGCTTTTGGAATCTAATAAGAAGAAGAATTGCATTTGGTATTCGAAGTAGGTGTTCTGCTGTGCACATTTCCCAGGCCGATGTATGGACAGAATAAATTTGAAGTGCTTTGGGACATCCAGAAGACGTGATGATGAGGCATTACATCAAATCACAGAATCATAGAATTATACAGCACAGGGGGAGGCCATTCGGTCCATCGTATCTGTGCGGGGGTCTTCGAGAAGAGTTATCCAATTCAATCCCACTCCCCCGCTTTCTCCCCATAGCCCTGCAAACTTGTCCTCCCCAAATAATTATCTGCTTCTCTCTTAAAAGCTGTTACCGAATCGGCTTCCACCACCCTTTCAGGCAATAATAAGGATTATTGTTATCATTAATTATTATAGTTATTCCCCCTTCTCCCACCCCTCCCTTTCCAGGTCAGCTCGTTCCTTACACATATTAAAAACAGGTGATATCACTTCACAGACGCTTCCAACGACTAAACCCACCAAGCGACCTGGTGACCGGTGAGATGGTGCAATAGACAGACAACGAACGACAAACAAAATGGATGTAAAATAGGATTTGTTTTCCAAAACAAAACATTGGGTGATTGAGATTCATTCGCCTGATGAATATTTACTGCTGTATTTGAAAGACAATAGGCATTGACAAAGACAACAGGCAGCAAAATTGCTGTCAGGTTACAGTTTTGACCTTGGGGAGGTTCTCTCAAAACTGAGTAGTTGTATCCAATGTGTTAAAACTTAAATTAGAGTTTGTAGGCTCGACCGAATGAGATATCAAGTGGACTAAAGCACCTATCTGTATACCTAACGCCTGTTTGTTTTGAGTATAGATCTCCTTTCAAGTTTGCTCGCCTCTCCCTCCTCAACACCCCACCCCCCCCCCAAAAAAAAATGTTGATTTATTTTCAACTTAACGAACCAAAACTGCAAGTTTAACCCCTTCCTACCCCCCCCCCCCCCCCACCCTCGACTGGTGTGCATCATTGCTTTTGATATGGCGCCTGACCACGTCGTTGAGACGTATCGAAGCGCTTCACAGAATATACTGCAAAGTGCATTGACTGTGTATTTTGTGAACCAAACGAAAAGAGATTGGTGGGTATCTGATTGTGTGTGTGTGTGGGGGGGGGGGGGGGGGGAGGAAAAGAGAGAGAACAAGTCTGGAAAAATCTACTTTATGCAAGTGTTCGAGTATTTTAGCACTTTTGTCCTCCCAGATACACAAAAACCTATGTCAAAGATTGACACAACAAAATGTTATTTGTTGAGATTATATTTATATAATAAATATCAGCGACTCAAACCTCCAGCAAATCGTGAATGGTTTAATGTCAGCTAAATGCCATCGTGTATTATCCCTGTTTTTTTAAGATTTCAGGCCAAAGGTTATATTGTATTAACAGCGATCCGACCGTTTAGGTTGAAGCCAATGTGAGCGATTTTAAATTAGGAAAATCTTTTTTTTAAATTTATATGTTAAACAAACTAATAAAACAAGTCAGTACCTGAAGCCAATTTAATGTTCCATTGCTCCAATTGAAACAAAGATCAACCAGAGCAAATTTAAAGGCTGAAATTGCAACAAATAAACAATATTAATGCAAGAGCCGGTTGCTTTGACTGCTAATCACTTTACACCCATCAATCACATAGTAAACCAGATAGACGGTCACGGTGCATAGTTATAGATGTTTTTGTTCTGAATGGGACACTAAATACATAGAGAGAGAGAAAAAAATCAACATATTCCGTTTTCAGAGCTTCGTCAAAAAAAGTTGCACTTTTAGTTAACGTTGTTGTGGTCACTTGTCCGGTTAAGTCGCCAGTTTATGGTCTGGGGAACTCGGTTATTAAATACCGATAGTCCTTACATCACTGTAATACGGGGCTGGCGGGTTTGGGTGTAATATTGCTGCGGGGCCGGTTGAGTTATCGCCACCAGAAGGGGTTTCTGGTGCATATTTCAACAACAACAACATATTTCGGGGATATTTGTGGGGGCACATTTCAATGGTGTTCTGACTGATGGCACTTCAGGGGTCTCTCAGACATCTGTTAAACTTGCCTCCAAATAAGAAAAAAGTTGAACGCGAGTTGGAAAAAAATATTAATGGAGCAATTAGATAACCGTACAATATATCAGGTTAATAAACTTCCTGTGTGCGACTTGAGCATATAAGACAGAGAGAGAGGGCGGGGTGGGGGGGGGGGGGGGGGGGTGGGGGGGGAGAAATCTCCAAACAGATGTTGACAGCGGTTCCAATTCAGTGATATTCGCAGATGAAAAAGACAGACTTATTGCTCTGGCACCAAAATAGGCGCCCAGAAAGAACTACGGAAGGGTCTGGAGGGAAACTAATGATGAAAAAAAATGTCTACTCCCGTCTCAGTTGCCTTAATTAAATGCATGGAAAGAACCGAGAGAGCCTGACATCTGGTTTCAATATGGATCTCTTTGATGATCAAGTGTTCTTTCCCCATATCAGGGCCGCTGGAAGTAATGGGATGTCTATTGCAGTCTCCTACCATTTCCACACATGCACTCGCCCTCACTCACTCCTGGAGGGATCTGCTTCCCGGAATCCTCACGCAATCGCTAATGAGCACCGCGTATTGAGAAAGGGGAGCACTTATAGGGTGTCTTATGGGGCAGTGTCCTAATATAGAAGAGAAGCGGACTCGGACGCAAAGTTATAAAGCAATGATTACACGTTGCAGGCACCACACACACACACACACACACACACATCCGCACACGCGAAAAAATACTGAGCCCTTTGCCAAGTGAAAAGTAATGAAACTGCATTTTAAGCAAAAAAAATGCAATATTTCTACCAATTCTTTAAGCACCTTTCTTTCCCGTATTTTTTCTTCTCTATCTTCGCTGAGCATAATCAATCTCTCCCTCCCTCCCCCTCTCTCTCTCTCTCTCTCCCTCTCTTGATATAATCTCCTGCCTACATCATCCCACCTCGCTCATAACACTGTGATTGCGCGTTTAATAAGTGGTGCTCTGATCACCCAAACACAGCGCAGATTGGCACATCTTTAAATATAATGGCAGTTAATAGACCTCCAGACACTTCTCTGCCATGCAATTCCTACCGATTAGCATCCACTTGCTACTTAAAGTCGAGTTGACGCTGGTTATGTAGGTGAACACATAGCCATACCCTCTTTGTATTATTCCTTTGTTTTTGCCTGGAATAAATAACCATTCAACTAAGAGCATGAGGTGGATTCCCCCCCCCCCCCCCCCCCCACCACCCCCGCCCCCCACACACACACGTTTAATGTTTAAAAAAAACTCCATCGAATCGTATTATAAAAAATATGCAGATTAGTTCTTCAGAGGCACAGTCTGGAACGGACTACATAGAGAGAGAAAACGCGCATTTCTTTGATGTATTTTGCTAGCTGTCAGTTACCCCTTTCTATTTTTTTCCAGATAATTACGTCTTATTACGAAATACAGAGGGTTTAGGAGAAGGAAGGAGGGAGCAGAGAGAGGTGGGGAGGAAACAGAAGGCAGATCACATTGAGTGAGCAGAGATTTCCTTGAGTCGCCCTAATCAAAGTGGTGGGAGTGCTGCTATTGGGAAGAGGGTCTGTGGAACATCAGAGCTGGAGAACACGGGGGGTTTTGCCACGTAATTATATGCTGGTATTAACAGAATCTAGTCTCCCTGGGGTCGCCAATTTCTAATTTATTCCGCGCAAACCAGTCCCTGGCCTGCACTCCGCTCGCTGTCTTTTGAAGTGCCAGAAGAGGTTTTTTTTCTTCTTCTGTCTCTCTCCTCCTCCCCCCCCCTCCCTCCCTCCCTCCCTCCCCACCCCCCGCAATAAGAAGTGCGGCACACTTTAAGCGCCTTAAGAAAAAGTCAGCAGAACTCTTTCCCCTTCCGTGTGTGTGTGTGTGTATATGTGTGTATGTCTCCCTCTCTCTTTCTCTCCCACTTTCTCTCTCTCCCTCCCTCCCTCCCTCTCTCTCTCCCAGCCAGAGTGAATTGAAGAAAGCTCTCTCTCTCTCTCTCTCTCTCTCATACATCTGTAAAACATCATTCTTTCTTAAACTGATGTCACGTACGTGAGTCGAGAAGAGGAAGAACAAAGTTTTTCTGCAAGTTTTTTTTTCTCTCCCTCCCACCCCCTTGAAGCTGAGCGATGTAACTGTTTGCCGGATGACAAAAAAAAGTTACCAACTTTTGTTTGCGTGTGCGGGGGGAGTGAGAAGAGAAAGTTAACTTTTTTTTCTCTCTCCACAAAAGTCAAAGCTTCTGTGGCTGTGCGTTTTGCTTGGAAATCTACTCCGGACTGCGTTTGCCTTAAGCTGGAGAGGAAAACAAGGGCGCCGAGGAAGGAACAAGTTGATAGAAGTTGTGCGTGTGTGTGTGTATATATATATATATATATTATATATATTATATTTTTGTTGCGGGAGGGGAAAAAATTTAAATATTTGAGCCATGACTTCGAATTACCCGCATGTAATGGACAGGCAAACTGTGTCTGCTGTGCCCAATCGTTTGGAGAACTCTATCACGGCCAATCTCGACAATTTACAGTCCAAAAAGAATTTCACAGTCAGTCACCTGCTGGACCTGGAAGAGGTGGGGGACATGAACCTTCAGCAAGCCGACGAGGGCGTGAGTGAGGCGGGCAGAAAGCTACTCGAGTCCCCGGCGGCGACCAGCGGCAGCGACACTCCCCAACAAGAAAGTAAGTGGGTTATTTCTGTGTGTGTGAGTGTCTGTGTGTCTCTCACTCTCCCTCTGTGTTGGGGTGAGTGTGTGTGTGTGTCTCTCTCTGTGTTGGGGTGAGTGTGTGTGTGTGTCTCTCTCTGTGTTTAGGTGAGTGTGTGTGTCTCTCTCACTCTCTCTCTGTGTTGGGGTGAGTGCGTGTGTGTGTGTCTCTCTGTGTTAGAGGTGAGTGTGTGTCTCTCTGTGTTTGGGTGAGTGTGTGTGTGTCTCTCTCTGTGTTTGGGTGTGTGTGTGTCTTTCTGTGTTTGGGTGTGTGTGTATGTGTCTTTCTGTGTTTGGGTGTGTGTGTGTCTTTCTGTGTGTGTGTCTCTCTCTGTGTTTGGGTGAGTGTGTGTGTCTCTGTGTTTGGGTGAGTGTGTGTGTCTCTCTGTGTTTGTGTGTGTATGTGTCTCTCTGTGTTTGTGTGAGTGTGTGTGTGTGTGTCTCTGTGTTTGAGTGAGTGTGTGTGTGTCTTTGTGTGTGTGTGTCTCTCTGTGTTTGGATGAGTGTGTGTGTGTCTTTGTGTGCGTGTGTCTCTCTCTCTGTGTTTGGGTGAGTGTGTGTGTGTCTTTCTGTGTGTGTGTGTGTCTAAGGATAGAAGTGGGAGAGGAATTTCCGAATGGGACAAGGATTTAACTAATCGGATTATCACTTGCAGTCCCAGAGTGGAATCGTGCCATTAACACTTATGTGCAAAAAGTCTCATGGAATAATTTGTTACCCTCCAAAAAAAAGAGCAGCGTTATTGCAACCGCCTTTTTAGTGGCTAAATAATGCAAATAGGATTTGGGAAACGCGTGGGGGGGAGAGAGAGCAAAATATTCAGATACTGTAAGCAATTTTGAATAGGTTGACAATGTAAGGGGGTTAACTGTTAACACGGGAGTCGCTGTGCTGTGTAACAAAGCAGAGACAGGGCTGTTGCGAGCAAAACCCCCATAAAACTTGCATAAAATGCGCCCTTTGCAGTTTACGAATGCAGCACTAGCGAAAGCGCTAATCTTTTTTGCAAATCAAGAAGTAAACCTACGTAAAGAGAGAGAGAGAGAAAGAGAGAGAGAAATGGGTAGAGAGAGAGAGAGAGAAGAGAGAAAAAAAAGCAGAAGGTAGATGCATTAAAATACTTAGCAAGACAACAGAGGGATATAGCGACGCTAACCTTTTCCATACTGTAAAGAAGCATTGCAATGTGTAAGCGGGCAAAGCCAGACAGACCTCTAGACAGGCAGATTATCCAGGCAATTGGAAATATCACGACGGCACGTGTTATGTCGGGAACAGCTTTTATTTATTATTATAACAAATTATTAACTATTATAATTATTCATTATTATAACAGCTTTTATTGAAGTGGAAAATCTTCCAACACACACACACACTCACACACGTACGAGGTTAGTTGATGCAAATACTTGTCTTCGTTAAGAAAACCAAGGCTGGCGATATTAGTGGCATCCCCCCCAAAAAACACGCGTTTCCATTAAAAGTCAACGAGTTGGATTCGATAAAAGCGTTAACGTGTTCAACCCCCACCACCCCCACGCCTTACACACACACACACACACTCCCCCCAACACAGCAACACTGGCCGTGACAGCTGATCCGCTGATCCGATTAGTTTGATGAATCGATTTGCCATGCACCAGCGATAAAAGATGACGCTTTTGTCCTCAATTAATCATTGTTAACCGTGTAAAGCTAAGGAAACATTTACTTTTAATTACCCCCACGGCAGCACGTCAGGCCACAACAATCTCTCTTTGCCCTCCTCTCCCCTTTAACCCCCCTCCCCAAAGAAAAAAAAACACAAACTGATCTGTATCCCCCCCCCCAACCACCACCACCCACCCCTATTGGAAAAGTTCAACTCAAATCCATTTCGGTTTCAAATGCTTCCCAATATTCAAGAGCACACGATCTAACACACAATGTGCATTGTGTAGGATTTATGCATCATATTGATGCAACACTCTACATACATTTGGAGGATTTGGGGGCCAAGGCGATTGGAGGAATTATCACCCTCTTAATAATGAGTATGGAAACATTTCATTTGCTTCAAGTCCCCCACCCCCAAAACAAGAGGCTTCTTAACACCACAAAACACGCAGGGTTTCGCCCACCAAATCAATTCATTTTACAGTATATTCTGCGAAGCGCCTTGAGACGTCTCGAAGACGCGATAAGGCGCTATATCGAACGCAAGGATTATTATTAACCCACCTAAAGGAGGTGGCGGGGGGGGGGGGGGGGGGAGAATTTATTGAGCTGTGTTCTGTCTCAGTGATGGCAACAGTCTGCTCATAAAAGATAAGGGGGGGGAAGCGAGGGAGGGTTTGAAGCGTGTAAAATTCCCGGCTTCTTTCATCCCAGCGCTGGAGAGATAAAGATTGTTAGAAGTTCCCCGACAATGTGGGGTTCAGAGAGGTTTGATGCCATGTCTGATTGATGCGAGGTGTTCAGTGCATGGCCCTCTCTCTCTCTCCTCCCTCCACAGACTCCGACTGACCATTAGATACGGCTCAGGGCAGAGCCTGAACTCATCTTCCCCCCCCCCCCACCCCCTCACTCCCCCACCCCTCGTTTACCCTTTACATCTCTCTCTGACAGCACAGCAGATGTGAGTCGGCGCCGGCGAAGCGGAGACTCAAGTCTTGTTGCCCTCGTCTGTGAATCTGCCCCAAGCTATAGCCTTGCTCCAAGCTGACATTCCCCAAAAACACCCACTCCTTCCCCACTTATAGAACGAAACGCTATTCTTTTTTAAAAAAAATATATATAGCTGTCAGTTTCCACTACCTTTAAACCAACCACCCAATTTGCAAATACATTTCAATTGCTCAGGCCCACGTTTCGTTTAACAGCGAGTTTATTGCACTAAAGTGACCCACTGCAGGACAGGGCGAGGAAGAAAGAGAGAGGGAGCAAGTAACGTTTGCAAAGGCATGGAATTAACCGTATGAACGGGGGGGGGGGGGGGTGGGGAGAGAGTTGAGGAGGAAACTACTCATCTGGAATATAGACTGTAAAAGGAAAATTTGAGCCGGGGATTTGCGGAAACGTAACCCAGTCAACATACAGAGCCACTCCCAAACAACCCAGTTCAGCTGAAGTTCCAACTCAGTCTTAACTCACTTTCCCGACCGATATTTCAGCACAGCGAATTTCACAGAGGCTGCAGCCCCAACACAGCGGTTGTAAATTTAATTTAATTTTATGAACGTGCACACAAAAAGGAGAGTGGGCGTTCAATACACATTTTGTTGGGGGAAGGTGCGTGTGCTTGTGTGTGTGTGTGTGGTGTGTGGGGGGGGGGACCTCGAGGTAGAAAGCATTTTCTTTAGCAGAAGGGTTAAACTAAACACATCTCAAAGTAGTGGGTGTCCAGGTAGATTCTGTGACTGGCTTTAACACCCTACAGAAAATAAAGCTGTGTCAAACACATATATACCTCAGACTAGAAACATGATGTTGCTTACCTACCTACAGTGACACCCTCCCTCCCCACTTTACAGTGTGTCCAAATATCCTATTTGTGGATGGTGGGACAGGATAAATTGTTTGTTTACATCAGGGAAGGATGTCATTTAACAACCCACTTCACAGCATGTATTGCCCCCTCTTTCCATCTGTGAATAATTATTTAAATATGAACGTTTGATAAAGATTTTTTTTAAATAAAAAAAACCTACTGAATAAATCTCTCAAGTCTTTCCTCCACCTCTGATTTTTTTTAATATAAAAATTAATCTATCCGGCTTAAGGTATTTTCCTGGAGAAATCAAGTTTGGATTTTAAAGAACCGAATATTTATATCACAATCATAGATAGAAAAAAAAGGGGAGAGAGAAAGAAAAAAAAATCACACGTAAATATTGAATGAAGCAAACGGTTGCATCGCGCAGGAAATAATTCAATATTTAATAATTAATTACACTTTATTGATTTTCAAATTGGGTTTCGAACTGGAATAGGACAAAAAATGTACAGTCACTTGCCGCCTGCTCTCCCAAACGTGATGATGCCTTTAAAATACAGTATGCAACACACACCCATCACATACAAAACAGTAATTTCTTAAGAATAGTAGATCTCATATCTGCACCACACAATATATAATGAAATATATCATGCGTTGGTTTCCTATTGCATTGTGAAGGTACAGTAATGTACACGGTCGCATAATTCGTGGGAAACTAGCTCTCAGTTCAGGTTTATTTGGCAATTTCAAGGTTGCCTTTAGGTATAGAAATGCACATCATTCACTGTGGGACATTGCTGTGCGCAAACTGGCTGCCGCCTTTCGCCCACAAAATGCAGTGAAACCAATTCCCAGTACAGTATATCTTGTGAAGCGTTTGGAGACGTTGTGACGACGTGATGAGGCGCTCTATCAAAATGCAATTATTATTATTATTATTACAAATCAGCGAGCGCCAGACCCTCACAAAATAGGTTATCTCTTAGTATTGTATATGGAGTTAATTCACATGGCGACGCGTCCCTTCATTGGGAACTGTTGAGCCATTGAGACTCACTGTTGGGAGAGCCACGTTCCTGCAGCAGTTTAAGCCGCTTTTAACAACTGTTTAACTCACATAAAACGCGCTGCAGTGACTGGCAAACTCTCTCTGATCTCGGCGCAAGTTTCCTGTGTTAGGAAGTTCCCCTGCAGCGGGTTCAGTTCCATCTTATGGCGCTACTTGAGGGCAATATTTAGGCTCTCAGTGCGATTAAATCCCCTCATCAATCAAATACAGTCACAGGCTTTGGAAACGCCATTTACAGAGACAAATAGACCGCTGTTATGCGCTGTTCCTTTTAAGTGTGTGCGGAGTGGGGGGGGTGGGGGGGGGGGGGGGGAGTAGGAAAAGCTACAGCGCAAAATGTCACAAGTATTCGAACAGGAAAAGCACCGACTATGTGACCCACTTATAAATGCACAACATGCACACACACACACATCTGCAGACACACACACACACGCTCCTCCGAGGCGCTTGGAAAAGCAACGGGAAGGGAATTCATCTGCTAAAGGCAAAGGACACCAAATCAAGGGAGAATGTTGCAAACGCGCAGCTTTCGTAAATCGCTGTCTATCGAACGCTCGTCAGGTTTGGGCAGTGGTCGCTTCACCCTCTCAAAATGTGTGTGTGTGTGGGGGTGGGGGGGGGGGGGGGGATGCTGTAGAGAAAAAGAGGGAGAGAAGGAAATCGAAAAACGCATTCTCACACACATATATTATATACACACATGTTGTGTATAAATAAATAAGTAGAAGCACGTTTCTGTATGTTTCCTGATAACTCGTGGGTAGTTGAGTGAAGTCCATTCAAAATACAAGTTACACGGGGAAGGGAGTTGGATAAAAATGGGGGGGGGGAGAAAAAACACCATTTCAGGTCCTATATATGAAGCCTCCATAAGTCGGGATCTTGCAAGTGCTGTGTGTCAAGTGATCCGAGTTACTGTACAACAATAATAATTCTGGCATTTACTGCTGCGCCTGATCACAATAATATGTACAATGAGTGAATGTGCACTTGTGTTATTTCTCTCCTCTCTCTCTCTCTCTCTCCCCCCTCCTTGATTTGTTTTCTTCGAGTGAGTGCTGACCGATTAAACGGTGCGTGTAATTGTTTTTTTTTAAAAAAAATTTATGATGGTTGCGTGCAGGTGATAAAATAATCACAGAGCAGAAGAAAAAGCGGAAGCAGAGAAGGAACAGAACCACATTTAACAGCAGTCAACTGCAAGCGCTGGAGAGGGTGTTCGAGAGGACGCATTATCCCGACGCCTTCGTAAGAGAGGATCTCGCCCGCAGAGTGAACCTCACCGAAGCCAGGGTGCAGGTAAGCAGCTTCATACCACCCCACCCCTCAGAAACACTCCAGATAGATAGCCCGTTTGCCCATTTATTTACTTAGCCCTGGTGTCTGATACATGCGGAGACCCACATATAATATATATATATATGTGTATACATACACTATATATAAATAAAAAAATCCTTGCAAGTTATCACCGATCCACCAAGCTTGAGTGTCCAAACCCAAGCCAACCCACTTGCCTACCTACATACACGTGGAAACGCCAGAGAAAGAAGGTTTGCACGGAAGCCCACGTATGCAAGGACTGTTTGAGGAGGTATTTTCAAAGGCTATATAAGATGCGTTTTATATCATCAGAAATTCACCAGCAAGCACAACTGTGCAAAATGCAAGGATCGATTGATATATATATAACAGAACTATATATATATATATATATATCAAGCCGTTCTACTACCTCACACCTGTTTTGAGTCTCTTATTTGCCCCACCTTATCAAAGCCTTCAGGAAGTCAATACATATATTTTTATCTCTCTCTCTATATATATGTATATTTTAAAAACTCCTTGCCAGTTATCACTGATCTGATTGCATTGGGCAGGGAAACTAATTTTAAGGGGTTTCCGTTCCCACCTTTGTCCATTTCCGTCCACTGTTTATCATCCATGGGGTAAAAACACAACACACGCTGTTGTTGGCAGTGTACAGGACACTCACACCCCCTCCCTGTAAGGTTGACGAAAACCACAGAACAGGACGTGCCGCCGGGGTCCTGTTATCAATTAAATAAATTATAGCTCCAAGTGGTTCTTTTGCACCGACTAAAATGCAATCGCTGCTCTTTATTGAAAAAAAACTTAAGCTGTTTTAGTGGTTCAGTCCTTCAGAAAGAAAAAAAAACTCCATTGGGTGGAACATAGCGTTCAAAGCACACGGTTTGGAGATGAAGATTGGCCGTTGGCGCAGGAAATATTGGCTAAAGGGACGTGCAGATTCCTCGCAAAACGCACTGCTCGCGGGAACGTGCGTTTTTGCAGTCACTATTCGTTTGCCGAAATGTGAATGCACCCTACACTTTGCCTCCAGGCTTTACCTGTGTCCCATCCAACCTCCCACCTCCCCATTCCCCCCTTCCCATTAATCGTCAGCCTTTCCAACAACACTCACCTTTCCAATGAGAGATGGCAACATTGGGAATGTTACCGGGTTTGCTGTCTGTCAGGGGTTTTGAGAGTGGTTTAGGTTTGCACATGTACGGTTCTGACCCCCGGAGAGTGGCCCGTGTTGGGGTTATGTCTACGGTGTCTTGTGAGCAGAGGTTAGTTGTGTTGGAGGGAGTGTAGACATGTCAGAGCAGCACGTGAAATCTACAACTGTTCGCCATGTAATCCCACTGCCCTGAAACCCTGCGTGTAAAATAAACATCCCCATCAGATTGAACTACACTTTATTGCAGTCACAGCCAAGACTGAGACGTTTAACGGGGTCGTATTTTGCTTTCTGATATGGTTGGGGTTTGGCATAAATCTCCCCCCAATGTCGAAAACAGTCACCCAGACTGACTCGATGTACTTTTTTTTGGGGGGGTGGGGGGTGGGTGGAGCTTGCGAGTTTCATTAAAAGTCACAACCTATGCATATTCTTTCCAATTTGCTGGAGGTTCTTTAGGAGATCGTCGCGACCTTCATTTTCGGAGCTGCGACCTGCTTTTCGCGTGGGCAGGACTCGCAATTCAAGTGTAAAAAGCCGCATTCGTGTAATCTCAGCGCCCCCTCTTCAACTCACATCAACCGCCTTTCAGGGCGAGCTGTGATCCCCCCCTCCCCAAATGCACCAAGGCTCATGGTGGGTCTGTATGTATGGCATCTTTCCTCTCCCCCTACTCAGCACCAAGCGAAATGGGCTGAGTGAAACCTCCACCCGAGTCTCGATCTACCGAGATAACATTTCAGAGTGTGCGGGACGTGTCAAATTGCTCAGTTCAGTTTCAACTCCGGAGCTCTCGGTCCTGGAGAGAGTTGACAGAAAGTGGGTTTCCCAATTCACAAGGATCGCATCGAAGAATTTGCCCAATTCTCTACACTCTGAAATGTTGCCTCGCGTGGATACAAAATCTAGTCCCAGGTGAGATGTGTGCCCACCTTTATTCCGCAACAGAAAGTGTCTTTCGTTTGCAATTTGCATTCACTATATAAACAAGCGAAGTAAAGCCTAAATTATGGATGTCTACTCTGATCTTGAAATCCAAATCCTTAACTGTCCAGAGCTTTGGGACGTCCTCCCCATGTGAAAGGCGTTATACAAATGTATGTGTTGTTGCAGTGAAGTCTCAGGCATAACGACCCACCCAATTCAATCATTCCAGCCCATCATCATCATCATCATCATCATCATCTAGAAACTCAAAAGGCTTTACAGTAACTAATCAAGTGAGCGACCCATTTTGTAGCGAAATAAGCTACATTAACCCGACAACTATTCCCAGTGTATAAAACAGACAGCGAGTATCCAGGATAAGGATGAATATACTACAGTGTGGGCAATGGAGAACGACTGGGTGAAAGGTCAAATGGGATCATTTCGAGTGGAATTCGTGCACAAATTGCTCAATCTTCCAAGTTTTAAAGTGGGATGTTCAGGGCTAAAAGCGTAGGATTTTGTTTTGAGATTTGAGGGACTGGTCAGATCCCTGCGGTTAACACCAATGAAGTCGGTATAAGATCATTAGTAACAATAATAAGAATATAATCGTCCTGACAGCGCCCTTCGCGTGGAGGGGATGTTCCACAAAGCTGCACAAGTTAAACTAAACTGCACTGTGGGCGGTTTACAAAGGTTGAAATGCACACCTGGTCTCACCCAGCCCCAACATTCAAATAATAATTAATTTGATAGAGCGCCTTAATACATCGCTGAGACATCTCAAAGGGCTTCACAGAATATACTGTGAAGTTTATTAATTTACTGTATATTCTGTTGGCCCAGGCAAGTGATAAACACCATTGCATTCGATAGTAGTCCCTATAATATAAGAACATAAGGGTTTGATGGGGGTTGTGGGCAAGCCCAACAGATTTGCACACCCTAATGTGCCACAAAACCACGAAGGGGATGTCCCACACGATCTGGTTTAGTGTTGCCCAGGACACCGGGAGCGACTGTCTGCTCTTTGCGAATGGGCGTCAAGTGTGCGACGAGATTTCGGGTGAAATTGATGCAATGGCCTTTGGAAGGAGAACCACCTTTAAAACTGTTTTCCTCGTTGTTCTCCGGCAGGTTTAAAAAAAACCTCCCGAAGTGCACATTTCTGTTGGGTTTGGAGTAGAGAGGGAACACCAGTCTCCACCGAACAAGTGACATGTCGCTATTAAGCGCTGAGCATCAAAACAGAGGTTCAGACTGAGCAGAAAGCTCCATCGACCTCTCTCTCTCTTCTCTCTTGAAATATTACTGTTTATTCCATATCTACATCCACCTCTTTCTCAGATAATCTGTATTTAAACCTGCTGCAGCCAAGCTCCTTACTCCTCAATGTGCACTCTCTCTGGATTCCCAATTCAAGCCTTTTTTTCTTCTCAACGTTTAATCTCCTTTTTTCTTTAAACGTTTTAAGTATTTTTTTTTCCCGGGGAGGGGAAGAGAGGAGACTTCTCCAGCCCAGTATTATGCGTCTGTAACAAGTATTGTTAGACAAACGGTGTCTCTTTTGAGATGCCTTTCTGAGAAGCTGCAGCAATAATGTTTCGCTTTCGCTGTCTTGTCTGTTGAAGAGAAACATTATCCGCTAATAAAAGGTCGAGTTTTCTTTGGCGAAACGGAGGACGATCTTTATGTTTATCACGGCGGGGAAAGAAAAGGGGAGTCACTGGTTTTTTTTGGGGGGGGGAGTGGGGAATTTCAAAAAAAAAAGTGGAGAAATTGAAAATAGCCCGTTTTAGATTAAGTGCAGGTTTCCGCAAACTCACTGAGGAGACTTGGAAATAACTCACAGTCAAGTGGCCTTTCATGTGACTGCGAACTCTCTCCCTCTTTGAAGTCTGGGCACACATATTATGTTGGAATCATTGAGTGGGGCTGTTGTTTTCAGGCTGTGTTAAGAGCTGCTCAGCCCGGCAGCCCCCTGTGTGGGTGTGGATGCGCTTCTCAGAGGGAATGCAATTTGCAAATCGCTGCCAGTGCTAATTCCCGAGTTAATCAACGATTCCAACAAAGTTTTGCACCGATGAGCTGTTCGCCTGTCGCACGGGAGATAACGTGTCGACGTTCTCGATTAGTGCTCAGGTCAACGTAGAACGAGAGGGAAAAAAAAACAATCTTTGATTACCAAATGCCTTTACACCGCACTAAAACATCTGTAGCGTTTGTAAACACCACACGCGGTCGATAATCTTGGTTTGTACCAATACACTAACTCATAACCCTATAGTGTGTGTGTATATATAGTATATATGTGTGTGTATGTATGTGTATATATATACACACACACATACATACACACACATATATACTATAGATTCTAAAAAAGACAAGACATCTATTAGATTGCACAGAATGGTGGAAAATTCAGTCTTAAATTTGCAAGTTCCTTTTCCTCAGTGGCTAAAAGTAATAATACCTGCATGTGATATAGTGCCTTGTCGCTTCGTGGCTACACTGCAATGTGGATAGACTGTATTTTTTTTTCAACTTTCTTTCAAGTTAAGGGATTGGGAGCTTTTTGCATTAACGCACAATTTAATTTTTTTGAGACAAGTTGGGAACTGGATGGACATCTTACAAATGATTTGGGGGTATAGGGAGGGAGATTGAGGCAGGTAAGCGGGACTGAATTATTGCTCTGTCCGAGAGCTGTCAATTTCTGCCTTCGCTAGAGTTTTGAGGCTAAAACTAAGTGGAATTCGGGAATTTCAGGCGCATCCCGCTTTGCTGTGTGAAACTCTGCCCTTTCACCTTACTGTTTCACTTTAAAACAGTCAACGCGTTCAGAAACCATTGCATTTTATGGAATTCACTTTTTATATAACAAAGTGAATGTTTTACATCAAAACTATTTAACACTACCATCCCACAGTAACAAGCAAATTATTCTTTTCAATTTACCTTAGCGTTTCATGGAGTTGGGGATGGGAGTGTTTTTTTTAAAATTCCAGAGCATTTTTTGCAAACAAGTGACGTGACACAAAATAGTCACACACTGAAGTGCTTTGAGATATCTGGATGATCTGATAAGGTGCTATATCAACAGGCAAGGATTATTCTATCATTACTTTGCCTGTCAGATTTTATTATTATTAGAATTGTATCATTCCCCTTGTTGCAAATTGAGAAGAGGTTTGCACACACCATGAACCAAGTAGATGCAGGAGGAGTAGAAATCGACAAGAGACTGAAAAGATGAAACGTTACAAGATTCATCCTATTTTTTTTCTTTCTCTCCCCCCCAAAATCAGGTTTGGTTTCAAAACAGAAGGGCGAAATTCCGGCGGAACGAACGAGCCCTGTTGGCCAGCAAAAACGCCTCCATCCTCAAATCATACAGTGGAGAGGCAGTGGAACAGCCCATGGCCCCACGCCCAGCGCCCAGGGCACAGGACTACTTGTCTTGGGGAACCTCATCTCCCTATGGGTAAACATCTATTGGTAATATAAACGTCATCTATAACCTCACCAATTGTTAACACAGCACCCATCCATCCTGAATGTGTAGCACCCCACCTCACCCACCCTTCCACCTGTCCCACACCTCTCCATGGGCAACACTAATAGAAATGTAATTGGAAAACCTTATGTAGATACACACACCATCGTAAAATGCACTTCCCACAGCCCATGACTGCTGATCCTACCTTTCAACTATTGTTTCTACCAGTTGCCCTGGTAAGAAAGCAGTTATAAATGAAATCACATTATATGTGAGGAATACTAGTTGGTAATAGCAGGGAAAAGTGTAAAAGAGACAAGACATGGAAGATGCCTGGGAATGATAGAATTGGATTATATTATACAGAATAAGTGGTGTGGATGAAAGTGAACAGCATTCACAATTTGAGACCACAACTGACAGAGATTCAGATGATAAGTATTTAAAGTTTACAGCCTTGAAAGCATATGCTGCTATCCCTCATTTTTATTTTTTATAAGTATATATAAAAAAATAGGGAAAGTATAGTGCTCAACAGCCAACACATTTGTGATGGTACGTCTTCTGGTTCTGGTCTATATCATTGAAGGAGATTTGGGAGGAGAGGAGAAGATGGGAAAGGAGGAAAGATGAGAGTATCTTGCTTGATGCACACTGAAATGTCAAAAGGAATCCCTTTTTTCCCCCATCCATTTTTAAAAAAAAAAAACTTGCACATGGTAATTGTCCTCACAAGCACTTTTCTTGCACTGCACTAATGTTTGTGCATTGATACATAGGGCATTGCTTAAAAAGGAGTTACCTTGTTCAGTGGGAATGGTAGATTAGAACAATGTCAGTCATGATATTTTTATTATTCTCTACCACAGTTTATAGCAATAGGAAATGCAAAGTAATTGCCACACTTTCAAATGCTTGCTTTTTAAGCGTTTTAGTTTGTGGAGTTTGGAGTCATGTTCAGTGGCAAACAAGAGGTGAAAAATATATAGGTTCAGATCCGGTTTTGCACTTCACAACAAAGGTAAATGATCAGACATGACATGAGGTCAGTGAGTGCAGAGTGCAGTTGGTGAAAAGCCAGTCTGAAAGGATTCCAGCAGTTTATAAAGAAAAATCTGATCCAAATCTCCAAGTTTGGGTTATAGCCATCAATTTGTCCCCAGGTATCTGCTACTTCTATTAAAAAAAAACATTTTTATTGCATTTTACATAGAATATACTGTTTCACTGAACTAGCTTCAGCGAAGCAAAATGCTGGGTGTTTGCCAATGGGATAGTGACAATTCAACGAGTTTGGCTTGGGAGTTTTCAGCTTCACTGTGGGAATATGCTACAGTAGAATTCAAGTGGTATTGAGCCAACATTCCTGTTTTCTTTTGAAAGCCAAGCTAAAATTTGGACTATAGATTTCCCTTCCTAAAAGAATCTCAAGCTATAGCAGTGCAAATTACAAGCGCTCCCAGATGCTATCGTGTGTGGAGGGTGCCATATACAAACTGCAAGTGGTTGCAAAATGCAAAGCACACTGTTTCCACTTTGCAAAAAAGTCTAAAATATTCTGCAATTCAATCACTGAAATATCTCCAATCTTACTATTGATGCGAAGTCCAGAAGAAGCCATATATATTTAAAATTATCATTAATGGTCAAAAATTATACATTGCAACCTTTCTAGATCTTTTCTGGGGTAATTGCATTCAGTATTTGGCTGGCAAATATGTGACAATTCATCCAATGCTAACCAGGCACCAGTCCTACTTTCTCAAAATGTATTCTTTGTTAACGAGTGGACTCTTACAATTCCCTCTGTAATCCTTTAGATCTAAAGATTCTGGTGAGATCCTGGTCAGTAGGTAGCTGACAGTACAAGATTGGACTTTGTGCTTAGTTCATTAAGTGCTGAATGCCAGTGTGTCGTTAGAGAAAATAGATTACAGTACCAACATTTGTTGCGTGATTGCACCGCTTTACAGCTTCCCCTCCCCATTTAGTCACCTGATATTTCAGATTGAAAACGTCTAAACTTTTAAATTAAAGGTCCCCACAGAAACAATGCTTTATAAAGAGATTTTATGACCACTTGTCAGCATCATCCACTGGTGCTGTGTTTTAGACTTTGGAATAATGTTGTTGGTTAGATGTAGTCTGGATGGAAGGCATTTTGTAGTGAGCACACTGCTAATACAGCACTAAGCTCTGTTATGGAGGTATGGTGAACAACAAGCTTCCCAGATCATCATTACCCACCGTGAAGTTGCTGGAGTGAAACGGGAGTTTTATGCAAGTGCTTTCTTCCAGACTGCCTCTAACCAGTAGTTTTAACAGACCTCAACAAGTGCATTAATCTTCCTTTATAATTGTGTTGCATTTTAGTACTAACCTCCTCCCTTGAAGGTGATATCCAAATAAATATGAATTTTAGTGTACAATGTTGTACAAAAAACAGTAGAAAAAGTATCACACCTCCTGATTGTATATAATCCTGCTCATTTATATATGAAACCTTAAACAATGGAAATGTTGAACACAGAAAGTAACTTTTAAAGTTAACATGCATTTACTGCACAAATCTGTCATAACGTTCATAAAATTAAATTCCAGAAAAATGTCATCATTTAATTACTAAATGCGGAGTGTGTCATGACATGATCTGATACCATCAGAAACAAGAATCTAATAATATATTTGGGGCATTATACAATACAGAATTCTCCCTTCAACATTTTTAAACATCTCATACTCCATACAATCGTAGAAACCCACCACAACATAAAGCTTGAAGTATTAGTAGTAAGAAAACCAATTGCTTACCTCACATGTTGCTTCTGCAGATATGGTGTGTACATTCCAAGCAAGGTTCCTCTAAAACTCTTGTATGTAGCTAAGCTGAGAAGCAAAAAAGCACAACCCATTTACAAAGCACTGTGTCCAGGACCTAGACAAATCAAATTTACATCCCGACAACTCATTGTTTCATCCAGTCCCTTTGAGTGCAAACAAAGAGAGTCTAAGGATCTAAACTGCTTCCCAATGACTAGTTAACAGCCTGTAGATTAATAATCCTTGCATTTTATCACATCTTCGAGACGTCTCAAAGATTAGCACAGTCTGAAATAAAATCTCCCTAATGGCCCATTTAATTATTGCAACTGAAGGATGAGACTCTCTCTCTTGCATGCTCGATGGTTTGTTTGTTCCCCTTCATGCTTCTGCCCTGCTGTGCTGAGGCGCCGTAAAATGTTTGCACTGAGAGCCTTGGCAAAACAGCTTCTCAAACAAGACCCTGGGTATTGTGTGAAAGTGGCCCAGGGATGGCATCATCCTTGCGAGAGTGCTTGACCTTCATTCAGTATCTTTCTGCAGTGGATGGCTTAGATAAGCAACAGCTCGTAAAGGGAGAAAGAAGGGAAAGAGGGCATACAGATGCATCAGTGCATATCCCACCACTCCATTAAATGTAATTTAATTCAGACTATTTTACAGAGGACTTTACAAAGTCCAGGGCAGCTCTCATACCATGGGCTCAGGCCCGTGGAATCCATATTGGTAATTTTACATAATTCATCAGTAATTTAAAACGTTTACATGGTCATCCTAAAAACTGATCCTTGCTGTTCGTTTGTGGTCAGTATTGCTCATCTTAACACTAGACACCAAATCTGGCATCACAGCGCAATGCGGATGGCTCTGCACTTGAGTAATGTGGAGCATCCATACACAGTGTTAAGTGCAGTGCTCCACTCACCAGCATTGAAATGTTAGCACCCAATAATGTGAACTCTCTGTGTTCGTGAACAACCAGGAAGCACTTCTGTCTATTTAATATTCAAAAGAAACTAACGCATAGTTCAGCCTGACTGACATTTTTTTAAGATTCAAAGTTTATAAAGTTTACTTTGTGCCAGTAGCAGTTCCACTGGATTTGGTTCAAAGCTTAGATCAGTGTGAAATCATCCTCTCGAGTCTTTTAATATGACTGATCTCTGATCCATAGTGAAATTCTATTTTGCAGATTTGATGTGATCTTTCACATTGAGTTGCACAAAGCCTAAACTAAAATAAACCTATTACATTGACTGCCTTAAGAAGGCATTTCCAAACACTTAATAATCCAGTAGCATATTGGTTAGAGTACTTGCCTCACAAACGAGAGGACCCAGGTTCAATTCCTCGACAGGGCAAAATCGTAAATAAGTTTCCTTACTCTACAAGCCTCTGTTTACCTAGCAGTAAGTAGGAACTTGGCTATTAGTCAATTGGCCAAATGCTTCCGGGGGGGAATAATCCTTTCCAAAAAAAATGTGGTCACTCACTCATTCAGTTTAAAAAGCTTAACAGAAAATCTTAAATGTTTGACAACTTATTGGTGCTTTTAATAAAATAATAAGGTCCAATTTGCAATATTTCTCAAGGAATCCCTTAGAAAGAAACCCATTAAGAGATACTGCAAATTAGATACTACATGTCACACTTCCATGTATTGGAAGGAATCCTCCCAATTGTTTAACTCAGATTCCTTATGAAGGAATTTCATTGGGAAATATCATATAATAGACACCACCCTCTCACACCTTTTGTTCAAAATGTGAAACCCTGAAAATTGCTCACTATTTTATTGTCTGCCACTGCCTTGATAATCATGTTGTTTGAAAGACAATTTACATGCAAATATGATAATTAGCACCGCAAATTGCATTTAACAAAACATGGCACTTTTCACCTCGTTACACAGCAAGTTTAATAAAACCCAGATTTGGTGCAAGCGTAATATGTACTTATTTTAGATTCGTTCAACGGATACAGCCACATCTATTGATAGTGCTGTTGCTTAAGATTGATTTGACATGGGGCAGGGGGAAAGCAGTCAGAATACACACACACACCCCTAGTTATAACCCAATACTGGCAAATACAATAAACAATGAATTTAATCGATTTACGTTAATCATGTAGAAGGATTGTTGTGTAAATAGTCTGATGTCAATAGAACATGACCAATAACCAGTATCTCCTGGGTAATATCCACATTTTCTGTGCACAACTTTTCTGAACAGGCTGTATACACTCGGAGATCAGCCTTACCCTACTGCTAATCACTTTGGCCGTACTTCCTATTGGACTCCATAAGTCCCATCCGCACTTCCTCAGTACGCAATGGGTATGTATCAACCACATCTGCATACACTATACCCATTGCCTACTTATATGGGGTGTTGTTCAGTCACATTCAAGCTATGTGCACCGCTCACTTTAAAAGATTGGATGTTTAGACATGTCTAGGGATATAATGCATGTATGCGACAGCAAAATATTCAGCCATTTAATTTCATTGGGTACCTCTGTCTCATACATGCCTTAAAATTTGGGTTTATTATTAACTGCAATACTTAAAGGGGAACTCTTAAGTCTGGAGAAAGTCTCTCAGTTTCCAGTGGGGAGACTAGGAACAAAATGTACTCCTCAATTTTAGCTTCTCTTTAGGAGAAAGACATGTACAATATATTATATGTATACACACACACAATTTATTTTTTGCCAATTTTCTCCTCTCCTGAAGTATTCACCTACAAATTGTACAGTCAATCCACTTGACAATATTTTCCATGAAGCGCTTTGATACATCTCAATGACGTGATAAGGCGATATAATCAACTGTAAAGATGATTATTATTATGATCTGCTGTCCTATTGGAGTATGGTATAATGGACGATTGCCTATTTTTTGGCACCACACACAAGTGATCATGTGTGAGTTTAGACAGTGGGTGCAGTGCTTACACAATACTAGACAGTGGAGAGCACCAAAGTAGCCATATGTAATCCTGTTCTTAAGGTTGAGGGCTGAAATTTCAACCTAGTGTCAGCCTGAAAGATTATTGTGTCTCAACATTTTAAACGCACAGAATTGTGGAAAATTCAATACTAGTTTGGACGCTTGTACTCTGCAGTTCAAAGACACAAATCAGCTCTCAAATTAAGAAACTTTTGTTTCCACACATAAGTTCACATGATTTCAAGGCATACTGGTTTTGCGGGCTATGATTGAGTGGTTTTCTGTTGTGCATGCATGCGTATACACACACACACACATACCAGTAGGGGTTCACTGGAGTGGGAATTCAGCCAATTCTCTCCCTGTCTATCGCTCAGCCCATTGTAACACACCCAAATGTTATCCCAACTCAGCACAAAGCCACTAGGGGAGCCATCATATACAATTTTTAGGAAAGAAAAGTATCCTGCAAGAGGTCAAAATGTTAATTCAAAAGGACACAGGGGATATGTATAGTCGCTAGCAAAATATTTACACATCACATTCCCATACCGTATTCTATCTTATGATATTTGTGGAGTAGTTATTCATCTGGGAAAAAAAGTTTGAACAAGCATTTTTTAGTGTAAGTGAATTAATTGGTGCCTCTTTGATATCTGTTAAATGCTGTTGAATGTCTGTGAATGGCGCTATATCAAATGCAAGGATCATTGTTCAAACAAAAAATGTTGTTTCAAAGGGAACCATCATTCAATTCTAACTGCACAAACCCGTAGCAAGCACACTTTCTACAGAACGGGTTTAGCCCTTCAAATAATCTGCCAAACTAAGCTTTAAGTACACGCAGCAGGCCTGCTATACAGATGATGTTGGAGTGAGTGAGAGGATACAATACAAAACAAAATTACATTTGTATAGTGCCTTTCACGTCGGGAGGATGGGGTTTCAGACACAGGGCAAAGCATTGTGAAACTACAATATAGTAGAGATTAGGATGATGTATACAGTTGTATCTACTCCTTACGTCTCAGCGATACTGTATCTTTAATGCAATGTACTGATAAGGCACTTCACTACCCCATGTTGGAACCTCTGCATCTCTGGTGATATTTGGGGGGGGAATGGGGGAAGAGGTTGAATATGTGTGGAAAAAATAACATTTAATACAAATTGGCAATGTTTTGTGTAGAATGCACTTAAGAGCTGCAAATGCTGCTTATATTGGCGTTTGGTGGCAAAGACTGGTCTTATAGAGAGGATTGGACACAAATGTTTCCCAGTCAGTGAGGTCAGCGGCTGGCGTGCGAATTGATTTAAATGTTCCATTGCACGACTGTAATCCCTAGTGGATCATACCAAAGAGCCAGTTCCCACTTTTTAATCTTGTTCTTGGTATCATTTGACAAAAGCAGAAATATTAAAATCAACTGTTTGCTTATTGCCTGAGCTCATGTTAATACATAATGGAAAATTTAATCAGTTACTTTAACTGAATTATTGTGGATTAGCACATTAAAGACAAGTGAACTAAATTGATATATAATGTTGAGATCGCAATATAATTAATGGGTTTATTTGTGTTCCACTATTATAGTTACCAGTGAAATTTTGTAGAAATGTAGGAATGTGAAGCTGTTGAATGTTGGATCGTAAAACAAAACCATATTATCCCGGTATATAGGTAGCAGTTCTGTTTGTCTCCGTATTTTTATGCATGGAGAGAAAACCTCTCTTATTGATGTTAATCATAAACTGTTCTATTTGTCCCACCATTTTCTTGCTGTAAGTGAAATCAGTGAAATAATGATATTTACAAAGTCAGGCAGTCAATGTGCACACAATGCATAGGGAGATACATAGGGAGAAATGGAGATTTGGTGCACAAGTAGACTATAGGTGAAATGGGTGAATGCCAGAGAGAGAGGTCTTGAAAAAAAATTGGATGCAGCATGCAGAAGAATTATTTGATCAGAAATTAGTTAATATTATGCCCATGACATCTGTTGTGGTACAATCATGTCTATGGAATAGCTGTCACGTTATGGTCCGTGACTCAAATTATAATATTAAGGTTCAGAGGATGGATTCTTTCTTTCACAGACACCCACACACATACTAATCTCAGGTTCATCTGCTCCTTGTAACAGTTTTTTTTGCTGACAAGTATTATACTCTCAGTAGAGATTGTTTGTTTAGCCAGTGTTGTCTCAGCCAGTGGTGCCCGAGTTTTTATTCAGATTGATGCCAAATCAAAGTACATTTATGGTCAATTTAGCCATTTATTCAATGGGCCAAACAACAAATGGCTTGCTGAATCAATTTTATTATCTATTATTTTGCAAGGATTATTATTATTTTTCTATCAATTCGTGTTCTGTGTGAACTCAAAATAAACTAAAACAAATCTGGGCTGGTGACACCTGTATCAAGGATGGGGTTATTAGGACTATAAAAGGGAAGTGTTTGTGTATTGAATTAAATGTTATAATTGAATTCCCTCGATCGTTGCTCCTCTCTATCAGTCTTTGAATCCTGCTAACACCTGACTATTTTGACCTCGCCCATCTTCCCTTACTCTTCCCATTCCCCCTTCCTCCTTATTTGGTGTCCAACCCCATCATTGTGAAACACTGAGGCAATATCCTTCTTCGAAGGGAGCTATGGAGGAGCGAAATCTTAAACCTTTCCTTACTCCACACGCCTGTATTTACTTAGCATTAAGTAGGAACCTGGTTCTTAGTTTGGTGGATCATTTTCCAGGGGTAATAATCCATTCAAAAAATTATACATAATAATAATCACTCAATCCATGACTTTTTGTGGGGCACTGCTGTGCACAATTGGCTGCCGCGTTTAAGCATTGTTTCAAAGATTGAAAAAATGTGTTTCACTCACAAAATATAGTCAATTCACTTTACAGAATATTCTGTGAAGGGCTTTGAAACATCTGGAAGATGTAAGGATTATTATTATTGTGTCTTGCGAAACGCTTTGAGACGTGCCAGCGACATGTTAAGGCACTATGTCAAATGCAAGGATTATTGTTTTATTATATTATTAAGTAAATACAAGTTGTTGCATTAAGTGTGCTGACATAATCATAGCCATGTTCCATTAACTCCGGTTCTCTCTAGTTCACATTCTCTCTGTGTTTCCACAGTGCAATGGCTGCCTACACCTCCTCATGTGCCACCACTAACCCAGCCCAAGGAATGAACATGGCTAACAGCATTGCAAACCTTCGTCTCAAGGCCAAAGAGTACAGTTTACAAAGAAATCAGGTGCCTACGGTGAACTGAGAGCAGCTGACAAGAGGGGGAGGGGGGCTGCTATGGACAATAAAATGACAGGTCCATACATTTCCTGAGAGCGACTCCCTGCAGCCGACAAGCCTGAGGAACACATCCCAATAAGGAAAAAAAATAACTTAACGAAAGCAAAAGTCAAGAGGCCAAACAAAAAAACATGAACACGCACAAATACTTGATCTGTATAGAGCGAGAATGGTTCATGTGCTTTCTCCCTGTGGATGATTGAGGTACAAATATACTGTAGTAAGTATATTCCAGTTCTGTCAGTCTCTCTCTTTCTACCCCCTTTCTGCTGAACCTAAGATTCTGGGACCAACTTTTCAAATCTATGCAAGACCAATGCTGAGAACCTTTGTGTATGTGTGTATCTGTTTTTTTTTAAAAAACAAAAGGATTTGGTCTCCAGGTAAATGTGTATTAAAGGTATATTGTAATGTTTCTATACAGATTTTACATTTTGTATCCACAAGAAGGTTATTGTTAGCGATTGCATTCTTTTTCTATAGAAGTAAGCTTTGATGAGGCTTTTGTTTTGTTGTTGAGGACATTTTTTTGTGAAATAAGACGACAAATCTAGTTTTCTATTCCGTCTCACGCCTGTAACAACTTTACCGAGTCTTTGAAGAAATGGTTTTGTGTACAATAAACTAGCAAAACACACAAAAAGACGTGGGTTTATATCTGACTAGAAATACGTAAATAAATTATTATGAAAATAGCTCGTGAATTAATGGGTCTTTTTGCAAAGTTAGTATCAGGCTGATACCATAACACTGATGAGGATGAGAAAATGAACACATTGCTATCTGTGTTTGAACTGAGCATGAAACAACACTTTTAAACAGATTTGATTCCAATTAATCAACGTTTAATTTTTATTCTCCTATAAAATATGTTTCTGCAATCATTCAAAGAAACTTTTTTAAATTTGGAGCTTAAAGTAGAACACAGACAACAGGCAGTTTGATATTTGTGTAACTGGCTTTGTTGGGCTGAAACTGTTGTTTCACATCAAGTGTATAATACAAAGATTAGTTCCATCTGTGCATCATTTCTATCTATACATAAATCTAGATACAAATTATTTCAAACTAATTTAAATCATTCTCTAATATGAATCTATATTTTTGTATCTTTATTATCAGACTCAATTTATTAGATCTAGATTTTGGTTTCTATTATGTATCTCTGTGTCTGTTACATTTTATACAAATAGTCATTTTATATAAATATTGGCATTAAGTCCATTTTGTATTAAAATTTTACAAGGGAGAAATTTCACCAGAGTCTAGACTTACTCTATTTATGTATGATTTTGGTGCATCCAGAATTTAGCAAATTGCTGAATTCAGTCTCAACTATAAAGTTGGTTTTCTGTAGTTTTAATTAACTTAGAGAAAAATGGTTTAAAAATTAAGGACTGTATATTTACTTGCCAAATTGCTTTAAAATAGTACATAAATAGAGTAAATCTAGATCCAGGTAATATTTTTTCTGTGAAGCGATTTAAGACGTCTCAACGACGTGTTAAGGCACTATATCAAATGCAAGGATTATAATTATTAATAGGCTTCCAAATCAAGGAAGAATTTAAGAAACGTTCCACAATTCTGCATAATAATCCTTGCATTTGATATTTAAGACAAAATGATCTTACAGGTTGAATATCCCTGAATATAGGAAATCTCAGGCATCAGAGGTGTTTAGAGTATTGATAGGATTGTTACAACTGAGCCCTACAGTAAGTGCAGGTTCTAAAATATCATATTTGGTCACCTGCTCTAACTCGCTCCCTCACAAACATACTTTTGTCACAAATGAATACCAGATCAGTTACTGCATGGAATGTGTTGGTTTCTTGATTTCTCATCTCTGAAAACAATAGATCTTGCTCCAGCCAGGATGCTGCTCAGCTGTGTTCAGGGCTGAAAGCCAATTCTAACATGTTTCTAACGTGTTGCATCAGCAAGTTGGATAGTTTATGCTCAAACCCGGATAACATAAATAAAAGTAACCTTGCCATTGTGCTCCACTTACATATATGTCTATCAAGTAGAAGGCAGGCAATTGGAGTTGAGGTACAGATCAGCCATGGTCAAACTTCATCTGGCCCACCTGCTCCCTCCATAACCTGTAAATGTTATACTACTGAAAGGGAATCACAAAACTATCACTTACACGGCCTGCGGATGTTTCTCAAATAGGGCATCTGGCCCTCAGCAGTCAAAAGGTTGGATCACCCTAATCTAATAGAATGGCAGAACAGGCTCAAGCGGCTAAATGGCCTACTCCTGTTCCTATGTTTCAATGCAAGTAAAAGGCAAGAGATTGCCACATCTGCATTAGCATGTGGACAGCAGCAACATATGTGAGGCCGACTGTACATGTTTGAGAAGCTTCAGAAATCATCAAAACCAGCCTCCAGCATCACCCCAAACATTTTCTCCTGTATGAAACATTTTATAATTGTGTTACTTACTCCCTGGTGAATATTTTGATCTGGATTGACAATGAAACACACATCACTTGGGAATATCCAGCACAGGAGCGGTTCAGATGAAGAAAGCAGCCGCCTTTGGCCCCTTTCATCTCAGCCTTTCAGAATATCCACCCCACAGTCTTCCTGTTACAGCAACAAGCTGCTTCTGGAATGAGTGCAGTGTCCTGCCACACTTCTCTCTAATCGGTTCCAGCCATCAATTAAAGAAATATTTCCTGGTATACATCCCAACATTCCTCTTCACAACTCGCCTTTTCCATTGACTTGGTATATCTGAAAATATTGTTCACAGTTTATTTTCTGAATCCCTATCAAGCATCTTGCATATCTCTATGTTGTTTGGGTTCATAATAATAATACTGATAATAATCTTTGCATTTAATATAGCATCGTATCCCATCGTTGAGATGCCTCAAAGCACTTCACAGAATATATTGTAAAGTGGATTGACTGCATTTTATGGGTGAAAGCAGCAGCTAATTGTACAATGCAATGTCCCACAAACAGTCGTGGATTGAGTGACCAATTTTTTTTTAACCCCTGGAAAGCAATCTGCCAATCGACTAACAACCGGGTTCCTACATACTACTAGGTAAACAAAGGCATGTGAAGTAAGCTTCTTGACACAGGTACTCCATTGGTTACAGCTCTGCCTTCTTCAAGAGTTGGCCTGTGGTTGAACCATTATCATATTTGTACAGTATTTCCATACATGAAATGCATATAGCCTAGAGCCGTACATACTTGGACAGTGCGACACTGAGGGAGAGTTGTAGGTACCATCATTTGTGCTTGTTGTGCTTGGAAGATTTCTGGCATCATGAAAAAAAGGGAGTTCTCCCAACACCTTGGCCAAAACTCCTCTCATGAACATTGCTCTTTTTTTAAAAAATGATTACTTATATTATTAACTGTTTTGGTTTTGCTTAACTAATAGTCACTGCATTGCAAAGTAACTCATTGCACAAAGCACTTTTAAACATCGTGGACCCAGTTATCAACTGTCAAATGTTCAGCGTTACGTGCTGAAAATAATAATCCTTGCATTTGATATAGCACCTTATCACATCTTTGAGTGCTTCACAGAAAATACTGTAAAGTGAATTGTCTGTATATTTCTGGGCAAAACATTATTATTATTGTCTAATGGGCAGACAAACATTACCCTGAGATATATTTAACTAAAACATTATATGAGCCCATAGGCATGATATAGGAACAGAAAGAGTCCAGCTAGCCAGCCAGTCTGCTCTAATACACATTTCCCTATTATATAATGCAAGTCTGTCTACATGCTCTAATAAAAAGGAACATCCTCAATCAGATACAATAAAATTTACACTTATATATGATACATCCTTCATTTATAAAAGGTCCCAAGGCATTTAACAGTCCTGGCCTGGCACCCGAACTGGGGGTGGGAGTCAAAGTGGGTGAGGAGGGGGAAAATGAGCAAAAGACATAGATCTTGATACAGCCCTTGAAAGAGGTGACGGAGGGAGCAATCAAGGACCAGGTTGTAGGATGAAATACAATTCAATCCACGTCTGAACAATCATCCTTAGAACAGTATCTTCCTAAGGCTCAATTGGCACTGAGAAGATATGCTTAATGAAGCCAAACAAGTCTGGATTACTCCAAGGAATTGTTGGTGGACATTCCCTTCCCTCCACATTTTGGCTCAATTAAACTTTGAATTACGGATAGTTTCTAGTCCTGTGAGCCAAAGTCCCAACAGGTAGGGTGGTCTAAGCAGATGAGCACTGCACAGAACAAAAGCAACCCTACATATATCCTGGACAGAACAGTAAGACTGAATAAAATACAAATGTTAGCTGGGGTGAATTCTCCACCCAATTTAAGTCAATAGGAAGAAACAAAATTGAAGATTTCAGAACCGTGCTCTGTGCTCCTGGCAGCAACAGTTACATTAATCTTTGCCATAGATGTTTAAAAGAGAAGAAAAAAACATGAACACAAAAAGATTTAAATCTGGGTTTAATTTGTGAACCATAATAAACCGTTAAGATTGCCGAGCAGAGGGACTGGGCCGTTCAGTGGGCCAGCGCACCATACTTTCACTTCAGAGAGCTGAATCCCCCTCAGACTGGTGGGCTGATAATCTTACTAACGGTCCTGCATTCTAGGAATTTGGGACCATCTCAACCAAGTTCCTCTTTCTTAGTCAACCTGGTGTCAAACATAAAGAAATCAAAAACACATCACTGTGTTAATACTATCCAACCAAACAAGTTCATCATGTGCACATCACTTACATATGGAAATTTCCCAGGTCACTGGGAGAAACTCCTTTTTGAATAGTGCCATAGGATTTTTAACGTCCAACCTGAATAGGCAGATGGGACCTCAGCTTAACGTCTCATCCAAGGACGACACTTCCAACAATGCAGCAGCACCACCAGCACTACATGGGAGTTTCAGCTTAGACTATGAGCATCAAATCCCAATGTGGGGCGTGAACCCACACACTTCCAATGTGGAGGCGAGAGTGCTACCAACTGAGCCAGAATGACATTTCCCTACACTTTCTCTTATTTCCCACACCTCCACCTCAAATACCCTGAATCGATCTGGCATCTATGGCCTTTTGGAGTATTGAGTTCTCACCATCTTCCCTGTGGAAAAAATGGTTCGTCGATTTCACTTCACACACAATATTATATAAAATGTATATATGTATGAACAGACAAGCAGTTGAACCCCACACCTTTCCAGAAATAAAGAGGCAGAGGCAGATTTAATTTCTACCCCTCCCACCCTAGAAAGTTAAAATGCTTTCACAGAATGAAAAGATGGATTTGAAATTAGTTATTACTGTGTTGCCATTTTTATGAATTCCTCAATAGAGGCAATTATCCATAATAATAATCCTTGCATTTGATATAGTACTTTAGCACATCTTCGAGACTCAAAGAGCTTCAGAATATACTGTAAAGTGAATTAACTGTATATTTTGTCAGCGAAACATGGGTAGCAGCCAATTGCGCACAGCAGTGCTCCACATGGATTGAGAGACCAAATTAGTACTTTGTTTTTGAAGGGATTATTATCATTGGAATGGTACTGTTCTTATTTTCTTTGGTATGTAAAAAAAATAACTCCTACTGCAGTGTAAGCTTTGTAAGGTGGGGTGGATGGGTGGGGGAGGGCTTATTATTGGTAGCTTCAGGACATAGTCTGGCAAATCTCATATAGCGGATTCAGCTTCTTGAGGTGCTCCACTCAGTTTTTTAAAAAAATTGTGCTTACAAAGATCCAATGACAGCTGTTTGAAATGCAAGATCCTAGCGGTTTTCAGAGCAGCCTGTTCAGTAACAGTACTTATGCAAGCAGACAGAATGTGTCCACAGAGAGCTTACACCAAGCTCTACTGGGGACAGTTCTAACATGTCAAAATGCAAATATGGTGTGCGATGCCCAGCCAGGAAACAGCTAGACTGTAACTCAAAGCAGCCCATGAAGGACCTACACTCAATGCATTGCTCATTGCTAAGGATTAGTGAGCCCAGTTATAATCCACATAACCTCATCTGTATTATATGATGAAATGAAGTTTAAAGCATTTTGTAAAGCATTCACGCGATTATCAAATTGTGGAACTCTATTAACTCAGCCTCAGGGTATAAACCCAGGACAATACCTTCAGATACGTCAAGGCAACAGAACAAGAGGACCTATGTTCAGGCTTCTAAAGGACAATTTCAGCACAGACACCAGGATATATTTATTTTTGCAACAAGTAAAAAAAATTGCGGAACAGAGTTACTAAGAAGGGTGGTTGAGGTCAGGATACTGGACTCATTGAAAGGTAGCTGAACCTCTCAAGTTAGTTTAATAAAAAAAGTACAAAAAAGGAATCTAATGAATATGCATCACACAACTAGAATGCACACACAAATACACTTTCAGCAAACAGTGCACAAGCATGTTATTCCTCAGCAAAGGTGTCAAGAGTATTGCACATCAATGTTACTGCATTCCTCGTCCTCCTCCCCCTACATTTCCTCTCGAGGAGGTTGCCTCAGGCATTTTGCATGCGTAATACCTACTGTACCGAGCATCCAGTGCACCCAACCCACCCACATACCCTCATCCAAAGGGACACAATCTTAAAAGCTGAGCTAAACTTTCACACAAAGGGAAATGCTGTTTCAAGCTCATGTCTCAAAAGGAAAGACACACAAATAAAAAATTACAACAATTTATTCGTAAACCTAGTGTGGCATTTAACTCAATTTAGATCTGAACAATCAGCCCGTACAATTGGCATTACATAGATACAAGTTTTTTTTTGGGGTGGGAGGCTGGTGGGGGTTGTAAGGAAAAAATTAACATAGAATATTAACACCATAGCCTTTGTTTTACCAGGAATGTGCCTTCTGATAAGTAGAATTGGAAAGAAGATTTGGAAGAAAATATTTTAGTTGGAATTTATCACATGGACACCTGGCAGTCAGAACACGACTGGTAAACATGCCCTACAGCATCAGGCCTATGAACGTTAACCACGAAGGGTGTACTCTCTTTTTGATTGATCTGGCTTTACACAATAACCAATCAGGTATAAAAATAGTTCAGTCAACAACAGTGAGATACAAATCTGACAACTCCCAGCTGCCTGCTTCACTCCCAGGGATAGATAAATGATCAATACTTAATTCTCTGATGACCTGATTGCTCCCTTGATCATGTCTAGTGCTAGTGGATCATCTCTCTTTGTGTAATCATTGACCGTGGAACTACAATAAAGGTAACAATTGTTTAACATCCAAATTGGGAGCACATTATTCCATCATTAATTAGATAATAAAACTAGTTTTCTTATAGGAGGGAGGAAGAATGAAAAGAGAGTTTCAGAGCCTCTGACAATAAGGTAATGTAGCTATACATGGGAGGAGATGAGGGATTCAAATCCCAACGAGAGGACCATTAGTTTTGCTGAGAAATGCTCTACTTAATCCCAGTTATACTGGATCAAAAGCTCCAGACAATGGGAATTCCACACTAAAATACTGTGTTATGCTTGGATCAACTATTTGTTTATCTGGGCTCTGCCTTTCTTTCACAAAACCCCAATACACCCTGAACACATGTACAAGTATTTATTGGTTACACATTGGAGGAAGCTGTACTCAATTTCTTTCTCTCTTCACCCCCTCCCGCTCCCCTTATCCCCCAACTCACATAAATACTTTGGAATTCTCTGCTGGGAGTGGCTCTGCTACTTGACCTGCAGATTCATTCTGCTATGCGGAGGCACTGTGGCAAGATGCTAGTCTATTGCTTCTCCTTTTGAGTTCTGGCTTATTCTCCCCCATCATCCCTCATCTGCTAAAAGCATGACTCACGCTGGTGTATGGTTTCATGGACACAGGCAGTCTCCATCTGGTGCCTCTCTCCACACCCCCCAATCTTTTCACATGCAAGTCCAGGCAGTGGCTATCAAGTGTGTGTTGGGGAGGAGGAATTAACACAAAGAACCTATATTTTAACCTGAACTGTGTATTACCTTAGCTTAATGGTAGCACTCTAGCCTCCGAGTCAGAAAGCTGTGGGTTCAAATACCGCATTGGGACTTCAACTCACATGGTCTAAGATAACACTCCAATACAGTGCTTGAGGGGGAATTGCACTGTCAGAGGTTCCATCCTTCAGATGAGACATTAAACTGAGGTCCTGTCTGTCTGTTCAAGTGGACAATAAAGATTGTATGGCATTATTCGAAAAGAGAAGGGAGCTTCTCCCGGTGTCCTGTTTGAGATAAAGCTCTCTAATGGAACCAGAGGAAAAAATAGTGCAATTTTATCTGCAGATCGTGTGTAAAAATAGTTTTCACCAGCCCCAGATAAAGTACTTTGAAATTGCTCGCACCACTTTTTTTTAGTCAAATTAGATCTAGTCAACAGATAGGAAAAGTAATTATTTCAGGTCATTTACCCAGAGCTCAGGTTTTGCCAGTTTGTTTTGGGTCAACAGGAGATGAAAAAAAAGTGGAAAAATGTTGACAACTCTGCAGTTTCCTGAGGCAACGAATCTAGAGAAGCTGACCTCAGACGCCGATGGAACCCATTCTTTTCTGTGAATTTGTCAACTCTTCATGTGGGTGGGCAGAATCTGCTCAGCTGCCGTTGCTGGGAACACGTCTTGACTGTGGAATAACACTGATATTTATTCTCGAAACCAGTTAGCAGATCACATGGTGAACATTGTAATCCTAATTAATCAACAATCCCAACCGATCAATCTCCTGACCTGGGTCAAAGGGTCCATCGCCAAAAAGAGGGCAAGCACATCCCAGGTTGGCACATTGCTCGGATGGTAAATTGTTCTATGGTCAACAAGGAGTCTTACAGAAACTCACCACCGTTAATTAAGAGCATCCAATCCCAAACTACAGAGGTGCACGCCTATAATTAAATATCCCTTTGTCTGTTAATGGACTAACCATTTTTGCCCTCCCCAACAGGATGCACTCTGCTTACCTGATCCCAGAGACTTTAGTTATAGTTTGACAAGAGCCAAGGCTTGGGGACCTTGAGGTCCATGGAGGTACTGCTGGAAACTAATCAGCTAAAACTGCCATTGCAAGCACTGAAATTGTTGGCATGAAATAGTGCGTCTGTTCAGCTTTTCAGAGCAACATCTTCCTGGGAGATGGATAAGGATGTAAATAGTTTTTTTTCCCAAGCCTGAATTCTATTCTATAATAATAATCCTTGCAATTGATACTACATCAAAACATCTCAAAGAGCTTCACACATACTGGCTATTTGTAAGCAAACAGGGTAGCCAACTCACAGCAGGGTCCCACAGACAGCCGTGAAGTGATCCAGGTTCTGCTGACAGCTGATCAGTCTGTCTCACTAATGAGACTGTGGAACTTGTGAGCCAAAGCCCAGAAGAGTTATGTGATGCTATTGGACATGCCTCTCAAGTAGAATATCTGCTGGTTCCCCCTGCTGTCCTCAATCAGTACTGCAGCTTTTGTTCAGGTCAAAGCTTCTGTCGATTCGCAGCCACTTAGACCCCGAGTGGTAATAATAATAATCCTTGCATTTGCTTTAGTGCCTTATCACGTCAGAAAGACAACTAAAAGCACTTCATAGAATTTTTAACGGCACTTTGAACTCATAGTCCAGGCTAACGCTCCAATGCAATACTTGATGTCCTTCAGATGAAACATTAAAATAAGGTCCCATCAGCCTGTTCAGGATAAATTTAAAGATCCCACACCACTACTATTTGAAATGAAAGGGAGTTTCTCTTGGTATTGTCGCAAAGAATCTCCCAGATAAAATTGGACACACACTTCATGGCTGTTTCTGTAACGGGATAAACTTTGTCACTGCCTTTCATGGTTATTGGCAATCAATCTTCATACAAACGGAGCTAACTAGGCCTGGACTCCAATCAGTCTTGATTGGCATTAGTGATAATTGGGCACCAGACCTAAGGGATAATTAAGCACCAGTAAAAAGCTGAGGGCTCGTGAGAAGACAGATGTACAGAGGCCGAGTTTACTCGTCAAAAAATAAACTTTTTTGTTATTGGGCAAGTTTTGTTTTTCGGGAATGAATCATGCCCTCCTACAGGAACATTGCTGTGTGATGATTGCCCCATTTGTCTGTAAAATACAAGTCAATATACAACACTGAAATCCTGTGAAGTACTTCAATATATCCTCCTGATGTGAAAGTATTTTCCTGTACATTATTGTTATTTTAACATTGCAACCTGCCATTACATATACATTAAGCACTAAAATGACGATTCTCTGTGGGGAACCAAAAGGAATGCAATGTATTTCCTTTCGTGCTCTCGATGCCAGTCGACTCCAGTTTCTACATGTGACCTATTCCCACAAAGTTTCCTGAGCAGCCAAGAATGGGATAGTAAACCAAATAAGGCAAAGCAATAACAGAGGCTAAAAGAATGGCATTATCTGAGTGGAGAGAGAAAGAGAAGGGGTCCTCCAGTATAGATATCCCCATAATTTAACAGGAGTACAAATTCCTGCTTGTGTACTCATTCAATCTTCAGCCATTGCAGAACATTCAGTAAGGAGATACAGAAGGGGGGGGGGGGGGGGAAGGAAAAAGAGGGAAAAAAGGGGTGGGGAAGAGAGGAAGGAAAAGAAAGAGAAATATCAGAGGCACAGCAAAGAGAAAGAACTATTCAAAGAGCTAGAGAGAGATAAAGGAAACCCACTCTTAGCGGGTGATATTTTCCCTTGTAATTTTCCCATAATATGTTTGAAAAGCAGATGGGAATGCCATAAAGAATATGAGCCTCCAGTCACTAGTGAACCCAGATCTGTCTACTTCCTCAAAGGCAGTTCCTTCAATAACATAATCCTTGCATTTGATATATATTAATAATAATCCTTGCATTTGATATAGTGCTTTTCACGTCTTCTAGACGTCCCAAAGCGCTTCACAGAATATACTGTAAAGTGAATTGACTGTATATTTGTGGGAGAACGCGGCAGCCAATTGCGCACAGCAATGTCCCACAAACAGTCATGGATTGAAAATGACCAATTTATTATTGTTTTGTTTTTTTGGAGAGATTATTATTAGGCGTGTGGAGTAAGGAAACTTGCCCAAGGTTTCGCTCTGCCTGGAATTGAACTCGGGTCTCTCACTTGCAAAGCGAGTACTCTAACCACTGAGCTACAGGACTCCACATAGCACCTTATCGTCGTCGAGACATCCCAAAGTGCTTCAGAGGAATTAACATGAAGTGTAGTGACTTTTTTTGTAGATGAAACATGGCAGCTAATTTATGCCTAGAGTTTTGGCAGTTAATAAACTGTTGTAGAAGTGGTGAAACCAATGTACCTTATGCTGTAGGACTTGGGATGTTCAGTACCACACCCCATAGTGCATACACTTACTGAGCCACCAGACCATTCCCAACACATGTGTGGGGCATTGCTATGCACAAACTGGCTCCTGCATAAGCCTAGAAATACAGCGTCATTCCACTTTATAGTAAATTCTCTGAAGTGCTTTGAGACATCGACATAAGATGCCATATCAAATTCAAGGATTTACATCTTTATCCCTTCAATATTTTGGTGTTTTAAATTTGTCTCCGTCAATAAGTTAAAGTTTTAAACCATCCAAATGGAAGTTGGAAAAGTCTCACTAATTCACGACCATGTCAACGGGAAATGAGCAGTTGACCTTTGTTAACAAGTCTGGCTTAGTGGCTGCTGACATTAATGAGGATTACATCAAACACTACATTTAACCGAGTGGGAATCAATGCTTTCAGGAAGCCAAATGAAAAGCTTTGATCAGGATTTTTTTAAATATATAATATATGACAGGAGGACTTGCATTTCTCACCAGCACAAAAAAAGCCTCCAAATAATATTCAATATCACAGTCTTTCACATCAGGACGTCATCTCAAAGTACTTCAGAGATCCACAGGATGTTTGCTTCTGTGTGCTGTTCTGACTAATACTAAATTAATAATTTACAGTACAGAAGGGTAAAATTCCGCACATTAAATTGCACAAGGACTTAGAGCAAGGTGTTCATTCATTCCTACTGCCCTGCCTTATTCCCATTAACTCTTCTTGCCTTTATCCTTCATGTTCCAGTCCACTTCTCCCTTGAAGCACCTAATGAACTCCACCACTTTACTTGACAACTGAGTGGATGCCTTTTACCCACAATCGGGAAGGTGTTGTCAGCCAGGTCTCCATCAGAAACTCCCTTTTTTAAGGTCATAGAATTTTTTAACATTTAAAANTGTTTAAAANCTAAAGTCACTGAGGTGTTAAAAATAATCCTTGTATTCAATACAGTGGCTTTCACTTCAGGAAGACATCTCAAAGTACTTCACAGGATTTTACTGTAAAGTGGAGCGACTGTGTATTCTGTAGGCAAACCCAGCAGCCAATTTCCACACATCGACGTCCCACAAACAGCCTGTGAACTGAATGACCAATCTGATTCTTTGACATTGAAACTTTTCAAAGTGCTTCATGGTAACATCAGTTCAGTGTAATGACTTCTTCCATAGACAAACGCAGTAATCGATTTGCACACAGCAAAGAGCCCAATAGGTGAATGGTCAATTTGACTGCAGGGCAAAGTCAAGACAAATACCCCTCTCTTCTAAGATAGTTTGCGAGATCTTTAACATCCACCAAAATGTAGAAGAATACCACAACCAATTTTATTGTAGTAACAAAAACAAAATTACATTTATAGAGCGCCTTTCACGTCGGGAGGACGTCCTACTACAATTTTATTGTAGTAACAAACACAGACTCACATACACAGATCAGTGTGCTGTTCAGATACCGAAATCTGCATTACTCAGTCTGTCCACATGGCGGCGCTATAAAAGCACTGTAGCACCGTTGTACACAGAACAGAGAATAGTTGATGGTGAGATCAATAGCCAGTTGGGACCAGATGGAGCCCTGTAATCCCAGTGCCCAGAGGACCTGCACTCCTGCGCAGAACTCCAAGTGCTCTGGCAACGCTGCCCTAGTCAGGGACGAGAATAACCTGATTTGAATGAAGCAAAACATTTGGTGGAACTGGAACCTCGGCGTCTTGATTGAGCCTCAACTATCCTGTCTATACCACATCAGTGCAAACTTTGCAAACTCACTGCTTGTTGGCCTCCCCCAACACCTCCCTCCATATACTGCAGATCATCCAGAACTCTGCAGCCTGTGTCCTCTCCCGCACCAGGCTCCGTGACCCTATCACCCCCTTCCCCACCTGACTCCACTGGCTTCCCATCACACAGCGGGTAACAGTTCAAGATCCTGGTCCTCACCTTCAAAGCCCTCCATGGTCTTGCTCCCTCCCATTTCTGCGACCTCCTAACCCCCTACCAACCTGCCCGCTCCCTCGTTCAGTGGGCTCCCCCCTGCTTCACATCCCCTGTCTCGCCTGCCCCACCATTGGCGGGCTGGCCTTCAGCTACTCTGCCCAACCCTCTGGAACTCCATCCCCTCACCCCCTCCCTTGCCTCCTTCAAGACCCATCTCAAGACCCTCCTCTTTGACCATGCCTTCGATCACCCTCCTTCCCCCCACCGCTGGCCTCCACCCTCCCCGATCCCAACCCCAGCTTGGGTCCAAAACACTGATTGTCCAGCACCTTGGGATGTCCTCCCGACGTGAAAGGTGCTGTACACAAATGTAATTTTGTTGTTGCTTTCAAGCCTTAAAAGTTTGCCATTCATCCACTCTCTTCCAGATTTCCATTTACTACATCTGCCCTCCCTGCCCTCAATCAAACTCCAATTCCTCCTTCCTTCTTGAGGAATCCAATTAAGTAATACCACAAATTAATGAACCCAGAATCAATATCAGCTACACCAAGGCAGTAGAACAAGAGTGCACAGGAACAGTGTTGCAAAGATAATTTCAGGACAAATTCCAGAAACTATATTTGTAACTGGAACAAGTTATCAGAAAAGGTGATTGAGATCAGAATGCTGTACTCGATCAAGAACAAGTTGGATGCTGTGATGAGAACAGCATACAAAGTCCTGTGATGCTCATGTTTTGTAGACAATCTGGAGTAGTGTGTTCTGCAATAGATGAGATCAAATGGGCTGAAGGATCTTGTTCATCCAAACCTCTCCTGTGAAGTTTATTCTAGCCAATTAGTTCTCAGTGTGAATAAGATTTCATGGACCTTTAGGGGGCAATAATCCTGCAGGAATTTTAATATGGAATTTCCAGAACACCGCTTAAAAAAATAATCAAAGTGTAGCAAAAACTCAAAATATTGAATACAAATGCCTTTTTGCAAGATTGGGAAAGGAAATTCAGTAAAAAAAGTGGAAATGTAGCATTCTCTGATTCATTAATACTTAAGATTGAATGTTCAGCATCCTGAAACAAAAGCAAAATTATTAGGCCTATCAATAAACTCATTTTCTGATTTCAACAAGAGTATTTTGTTCAGATACTACTCTGCTGCCCAATCTTTCAGTCAGCCAACATTACTCAACATTCCTGGAGGATAGAGAGTTGGCAGAGGCTCTGCTCAAATAACACTGGATGACTTTAAACATCTCTCCAACACTTGCCAGCAACTAACCAAATCCAGACTAAACGGACGGCAGAATTGCCCCAATGAATAAAACTGTTCTGTAAGAAAGAAAGTTGATATATATTATATTAAAAAAAGGTTTTTGTGACCATGTAAAGGCAACATTAATAAAGCTTTTTGTTTCCCAGCCCAAGAAATATTCTTAGTGTCAGTTGGGCTCAGTCGGTAGCACGCGTCTCTAAGACAGATTGTCAGGGCTTGGAACCCACATAGTCTAAGATGACGCTTCAATGCAGTGTTGAGGTTCTGCTGCATTGTTGAAGGTGCCGTCCTTTGAATAGGATGTTAAACCTGGGTCCCCTCTGCCTGTTCGGACAGTAGTTAAAGATCCCGTGGCACTATTCAAAAAGAGAAGGGAGTTTCTCCAGGTGTCCTAGTCAACAATCCCCCAGATAAAATTGGTCACTCACTTCATAACTGTTTGTGGGACATTGTTGCTGTGTCCAAATTGGCTGCCGCATTTGCCCACATAACACAGTCACTGCACTTTATAATATATCCTGTGAAGCGCTTTGGGACGACCTCCCAACATGTGTGTTGGGGAAATTGCTGGATTACAACTAACTGACACCACATAACTTGCCATTTCCAGCACTGTCTGGCAAGCTTTCCACTGCTTGTCCAGAGAGCACCACCTTACTTATTTGGGCTTTGGCTTGCAGAGTTAACTGGAACAAAGTGGGAAGAATTCCCTGCCACCATTCTGCCTCTCTGAAAACCCAGTGATGAGCCAGGCTGGCTGGCCTTATCAGCAGTCCTGCGCAAATATTTTGGGCTCAGTCGCTGAAACACTGAAACCACCACATAGTGTTGACTGGATTGATGACATTCCATTGTCAGACAAGTCATCCTGGAGTTAGCTAGGCTCCAAGGAGCACCCTTGGATTTTTCATTGGAAAGAAAATGTAAATGACTTGTCATTTCAACATTACTTGCTCAGGAATCATTTATACCCTCCTACCTTCCTTTAAGCGATTTGTCCACTTGCACATTTCTGGAAACACTTTCTCAGGAAATGTGATTTATTCTCGCTTGTTACAATTTTAACACAGCCTGTGGTTAATCTGCCTCGTCTGCAGATAGCAAGTGTGCAAAACAGTCACAGGAATGTGTCCTGGGAGAACCCACATCAATCTCAAGCCCCAACCCCTGAAATTTCTCATGGTTTTAGCCTTTAGATCTTTGTCTAAAAAATTGTACCAGATTTTTTTTTGCGGTGGGGGGTGGTGGGGTCTTATTTTGAAGCCCAATTCTTAAAACAAAAGTCTTCGGAGTTTTCCAAAAAATCTGCACAACTTCCTTCAAAAGCTTTGAGAAAACAATCTTAAATGCTAAGTCAATGAGAAATTTCAGACCTGTGTTGACAGATTACGTTGTTACACAGATAAGTGCCCATTTCTGTTGGAGAGAAAGGGGTCAGATCCCTTACTGTTTTAGGTAATCTAGACTTCAGCTTGTTGTGGATCTGAACATAAAATAAATGCATGGGGAGAGGGGATTGGAGTGACTGTCAGATCCAAAGGGAAACCCAGCAACAACGAGCATTTACATTCAAGCACCTTTCATGTAGGACAGCATCTGACAATAAATCTGTGCACAATTGGCTCCCTCGTTTTGCCCACAAAATATACAGTCAATTCACTTTACAGTAGCTTTGAGACATCTCAACAATGAGATAATGTGTTATTTTGAAAGCAAGGATTGTTATTATTCCTTGGATTTGATATATTGCTTTATCATAAACATCTAAAAACCCTTCAGTTTTCTATGTAGCGACAGTATTTACAGGCGATTCCCGACTATAGGACAAGTGATCGTGAGAATGCAGTTTAGATACAGGAATTAGTTATTGCTAATCTATTAATTCATGAAACCACATGACCAATCGTGAGCCAGCTTTGGACAATAATTGTTCAGTCATTCAATGGCTTTTCTTTAGGGGTCTGATAAGTGTTTCTTCTCATTAGCGGCCTGAGGTCAGAGTGCAAAAGCAGAACGATACATTGGGAGAATCTTCCGCAAGAACCAAACTCACCAGTCACTGAATCCACTGCAGAAGGTTGCAGTGTATACGTGAGCAGAGAGCATCACAGTGATAACAGGCTCCGCACGGCAACAGTGGAATTGGCACTTCGAGAGTTATCCTCAGAAGCAGATGTTCCAGAGAGCAGCAGGTAGGAGGTCTGTTGGCATCATGAGTTGTGTTCACATTTATAAACAGAATTTGGACTAAATTTGCTAAATTGTCTCTGGCCGCCACAAAGTTCTGTTCTCCCCCCCCCCCAACCCCATGAGTTTGATTTTCTACAGTACACTGACCAACAACTGAGACATGTAGAAGAAGAAGAATTGTATTTAGAACTACTTAATTGTATTGAGTACAAGTGTTTAACTGTATTTAGAGGTCCAGAGGATCTGTGTGAGCGAGCGCCATCATTTTCATGGCAGATAATGACTGATCAATTTTATTTGGGGCATTGTTGGCCAGGACTGCGGGAGAGAGAAACTTCCTTTTTGAATAGTGCCAATGGCACTAACATCTCATCCAAAGGACGGCACCTCTGACAAAGCAGCACTTCCCCGAGCACTGGATTGGAATGTCAGCTTAGACTATGCGATTCCAAGTCCCAATGTGGGGTTTGAACTCACAACCTTCTGACTTGGAGGAGCAAGTGAGACCACTGCATCAGGCTGACACACGATCTTATATGAGCCCAGCCATTTGTCACTGTGTCAGAAGTAGTTATCAGTCAGGAGAGCGAGCCTCCACCTAAACTCTAGCAAGTCAAAAGCTTTAATCTCACTTCAGATAAAACCTTGCTGAGTCAGACAAAGTGAGCAGTGGCTGAAGGAGGAGAGTGCAGTGTGCACCATGGATATCAGGTAGTGATCCAGAGTGTAAAGGCTTTATGAAGGGTTAAACTGGTTAACTGCAGAGACCAACAACCTTTTGTCCAGCGAGGCTGGAATACCCGAGTCAAGTCCCACCAAGTGAACATGCACTGACCCTTTTTGAACACAATGCGATGGCCACTGGTTGACAAAGACACGCTGACTGGATGCAGATGTGGTTAACTCTCGGTGGATCGAGATCTCATAACTGCCCAGGACACAAAGCTGCAGCACATATGGCTACCGGAGGTCCAGATGGGGGTCGTAAATCCAACCCCTTGTTCTATAGCCTTGCTGCTTTGATGTCCCACTTCAAACTGTAGAGCTGCTGGTTTGCTGTAAATTATTGTAGTTGTAATTATTGTAGAAAAAGGTTAAGAATACCACTGGAGTTCTTAATTTTGTACATCAGGTGGTTGGAACACCAGGGTATAATGCAGTCCACAGTATTTGGGCTTTATCTTCGCAAATACTCTGGATTTATGGTATTGCAAGGCTTTTGTGCATCAGCCTGGCTCAGTTGGTAGCACTTTTGCCTCCAAGTCAGAAGGTTGTGGGAACAAACCCCATGTTGGGACTTTGAACTCATACAGTCTCAGTTGACGCTCCAGGGCAGTGATACTCCAGGGCAGAAATGGGGTGTGCTACAATATGGGAGGTTTAGTCCGACAGAGAAGCACCTTGCTCTCAACGACATAAGCACCGTATCAAATTCAAGCATTATAATAATTGTTATTATTGGGACATCCTCCCAACATGCTAGATACTATAGAAATACAATTTGTTGTTGTAAACTGAAGTCCTGTCTATCTATGTGGACATTAGAGATCCTATGACACATTTCAAAAAAATAGAGCAGATTTTTTCCTGGCGTCCTGGCCAACATTTCCTAAATAAAATTGGTCATTCACTTCTTGGCTGTTCGTGGGACATGGCTGTGCAAACATTAGCTGCTGTGTTCAGTTTACAAAAGACGCAGGCACCGGATCTATTTAAGAATGAGTTTAATGCTGCAAAAAGGAAGTAGGGTTAATATCCTGGAGGGGTGACATCTGTCAATCTCAGTGACGTATGAAAGTGCAGAAAGAAAAGCAGAAAGATTTGCTGCAATTTCACACCACTTTTTAAAAACATTGGATCGGCCCCTCTCCCCCCATAAAAGAACAAACATTACAAAAAGTGTGGACCTTTCTATTTCTCAAGTTTCCACAGCATAGTGGTTAGCGCACGCACCTCTCAAGTGAGAGGATCTGGGTTTGATTCCCAGATGGGACAAAACTTTAAGCAAGTGTCCTTACTCCACACAGCTCTGTTTTCCTAACAGTAAATAGGAATCTGCTTGTTCGTCAATTGGCAGATCTCTTGCCAGGGATAATAATCCCCCTTCCAAAAAATAAAAATAATAATGCTGTCACTCAATCCATGACAGTTTGGGGGATACTGCTGTGCACAATCCACTTTAATATATTCTGTGAAGGTCTTTGAGATGTCACAACAATGTGATAAGGTACTATACCAAATGCAAGGATTATTATTAGTTTAAATCTCACCTTAAAAATTGACCTCATTGACTGCATTTATGCCTCCCTTCCCCGGTGTCCAACCCCATCTTTGTACAGATGTTACCCTGGACTATGTAAAGGATGTTTTATAAAAAAATGTTGTTGTAGTTGACATTTTTCAGAAATTGCCGACAGTCAGTGGTGTCCTTGCTCAGCAGCTCTGGGATTCAACATTGAACCTATAGCTTGAGGCAGAGGGAAGCTACATTCCAGCAAAATGAACAAGCAGTACAGTATTTGGCAGAGACATGTCCACACTCTGAGCAGTCGTACATTTTTACAACTTTCACCAGCCACAGAAAGGAGCAGTGCATCACCCACACAGAGAGAGTGATGTTGACAAACACAGGCACAGTCAAAAAAATTTAAAAAAGTAGAATGTAGTAAAGAATAGGTTACAGCCCCTTTTACTTACATTCAGCAACAACTTGCATTTATATAACGCCCTCCATGCAGTGTAACATCTCAAAGCGCTCAACAGTGGCAGAGCCTGACTCAGAGCCGTAAGCACGGTCGAAGTTGCAAGTTTTCAGATGGGCCCTGAAAGAGGGGAGAGAGGGGGTAAGGCGGAGGGATTGTATTCCAGAGTTTTGGGGCATAGTGGCTGAAAGGTTCTTTGAGAACTAGAGAAACCAACCTTCCAATTTAACACAGAATTTTCCACAGTGACACAAACTTAAAATTTGAAAGATAAAAATGGGCTTACGGGCTAGGACTAAGTGGAATTTGGGGCCTCTGAAGCCATTCTTGCTTTAAGCAGCGATCTGTGCATGCAGAGGCCTACATGAGACATTGCGGTTTTGTCTGATTGACAGCACAATCATGGGACGCTCACTTGTTTGCCAGCTTGCTCATGAACATGAAAAGGCTGAACAGTATTTGAGTTGATTGGTAGATTTTGCGTTGGTTAGTACATTAATAATAATAATACTTGCATTTGATGTAACACTTTACCACCCCATCGAAACGGCTCAAAGCTCTTCACAGGATATACTGCAAAGTGGAGTGACTGTATTTTGTGGGTGAAGTTGCATTGAAATCCTCCCCTGGCTAGGCCAGGTCCAGTATGTCAAGTTGGAGTGACCAGGGATGTACTCGGGTGTCACGGGCTCAGTTATATCAGGCGCCTTTGCGTTGGCAGTCTGGAGTTAACACCTTCTGGGGCCTCAACTCATATACAAAGCTCTGGCTGGGAGAGGGTTCCAGGGCATAGTGCCTGAAAACATGGCCGCCGATGGTGGAAAGGAGGGGACAACGGACATCAGCCGAGACGACGAGGGATATAAGCACACTCTCCAGGTTAGTATCTTTGACAGCCAGTGGGACTGTTCCTTTAACATGCAACTGCGTTATGCCGAGTCGTGCGTTAAGAGCAAATGGCACGTTCCCTTTAAAAGTTCTGGGTCTGGTTAAACATTCAGCCAGCTGCTGTAACTCAGGCATAGCTCAAAGACATGAACAAAGCAAACCTACTTTCTGCAACAGTACCAACCAAACAAAACACAGGCAGTTTTAACATCAAGGCTCCACTGAAGGAACAGGTTGAAACAAACACAAGATGCTTTCAGCAGGCCCGGCCATGCATTTGCGCAAATATTACGGGTTGTGGCGAAATACAAATCACTGAACACAGTGATGACTTGGATTGCTCAGGATTCAGTCACTCAGTGAAGCTGTAATGTCTGACAATAGAATGTTACAGCAAAACAATAAATAGGGTTTTACAACACTTTTCATGGCAGGAGGACGTACCAAGGCAGTTAAGAGCTTACATCCAAAATGGGGGTTGGAATCAACCATCCCATAGGATCGTGGTTAGAATATTCACCTCGCAAGCGAGAGGACCCAGGTTCGATTCCTGGGCAGGTCGAAACCTTAGGCAAGTTTCCTTACTCCACGCGTCTCTGTTTAACTTAGTAGTAAGTAGGAGTCTGTTTTTTTTAAGAAACTTGGTCACTCAATCTATGACCGTTATGGGACATTGTGATGCGCAATTGGTTGTCACATTTCACCCACAAAGGCAATCCATTTTACAATATATTCTGTGAAATGCTTTGTGTTGTCTCAATAATGTGATAAGGTGCTCCATCAAATGCACAGATTAATAATTATTATTATTAGCATCAAGAGGGGTGGAGGGCAAGTTGGGTGGAGGTGGTCAAAAAAAGTCTTGAGAAAGGCCTTGTAAGCAAAGGGTCTCCAGGATATAGTTCCAGAGGATGGGAGCAGAAAGGCTGAAGGTTGAATTGCCAATGATGGGGCAGTCGGGCAGAGGACATTGAGCAGCCTCGTGCCCGCTGAGCGGAGGGAGCAGGCAGTTTGGTGAGATTTTAGTAGGTCACAGGAAAGGAGAAGCAAGATTCTGGAATCACTTTTTTTGCAAGTCAGCAAAGTGGGATCAAGTCTACATTCCCTCCACACTGCACACTCATATTTTCTAACCACAGTGAAATCAGTTAGTTTCAAATCACTGAATTGGAAGCAGTCTCCTCTAACTGTAAGTGAAGCTCAATAATAACATGTAACATTATACCTCAGTTGTAAAAATATTTTCAGTATCTTTAAAAGCAAATATGCAACAGAACCTTCAGTTATTTACAACAAATAGACTATTCCCCATTAATTGAATTTGTCAGATAATAATAGTAATGATACATCTCTGACTGTAGGTGGAACATTAATGGTATCTTACCAAGATAGCACAGGGTAGACCTGACGCTGTTAGCTCACATAACCATGCCTTTCAGGTGAAATAGTTCAACTGCACTCGTTACGATGAAACAGTTCAACTGGTCTCAGCTTCCAAAGCTGTGCAATCTAATGTGGCTCAATTATGTCATTGTCCCACCTTCCTTCATTCATTCATTGATTCGCTGAGATTATTCAGAAGCAGACGCTCCACAACTGGAGAAGCCTTCAAGAAGGTGGCAAAATGTGGCCAATCCCACCAATCGGAGGACTTGTACTTACTCCCTCATTGAAATTGATTGATGGGAGAGAAATAACTCAAATGAAGTGGCCGTATTAACTGTGCAGCTGCAGAAATCATTGGCGGCCAACAAAATAAATTCCCTTGATATTTATGCTACAAATCAAGAAATAATCAATGCAGAAAAAATTGAAAACGCACGACTGATTGAACATTGACTTAGCGAGACTTGTGCGAATGTTTGGGAGGATGCTTCTTGATGTGGCCCCGCAGGCCACTTCTGGCCCACGGGCCCCAGGTTGGACACTACTGGTCTGCAGCCCGTGAAGGGCAGAGCTGGGGAGACTAGCAAGTTTCATTCCCCAACTTCCAGCTGAACCGAGCAACAGACACATTATGCGTTTCATTTGTTTACCTGCTTTATTGTAGCTTACAAATGCAATGAAGCCCACAACCCTAGACTGACCAGTAACCAAGGCCACTCATCTAACCCACAACTACACATTCCATCCAATGAAGCAAACACTAGCTATTTACCTCTTGGCTATATCAGGGAGCAACCTCACCTCATGGAAATACCGGCGTTTAAAAGGCTATGATCACACTTAAACAAAATATTCATCCACAGTATACCCACAGTCACACCTCTTCACAGTAGATCCTGTAAAGAGCTGTGAGACGTCTCAACAACATGATAAGATGCTATATTAAATGCAATCAATATTACTTATGAAAATATGAATGGTAATTTAAAATCTCTTTAATAATGTTCTTTGTGTCCGGAGGACGTCTCAAAGCGCTTCACAGGATAGATTGTAAAGTGTCGGGACTGTCTAGTTTGTTGGTGAACGCGGGGTCAATTTGAGCACAGCTTATTTCCTTATATTAGCATTCTGTATGTCACAGAAATCCTGTGGATCCTGCAGTTGATAAAATAAAACTGATCATTCACTTCATGGCTGTTTGTGGACATTGCTGGCTGCTGTGTTCCCCTACAAAATACACACTCATTACACTTTACAATAAATCCTATTAATTGTTTTGAGACATCCTCCCAATGTATAAGGCACTAAATCAAATGCAAGGATTATAATTATTATTATTATGATTTGACTGGAGCCCTCATCACGCAAAGTAAACCAATTTGCGGTATGTCTTAATAAGATATATGCAATTATTCAATTTCTAAAAGACTTATTTGAATGCATTCTTCAGCACACCGGTGTTTTACAAATTCGGTGATCCCACACTACGTTTCTTATACAAAAATTTGTCCAAGCAAGTTAGACCCCTGATATGTCATAGAGATGAAATGTTTGGTGTAGGGGCATAAATGGAGAATGGATAATTCACACTCATCAAGATGTATCTTTAGGAGCAGTCCAGGCCCATTTGGCCTCTCGTTTCCTCAACCCCACCCCTCCTCTGAAGGATGTATGATAATTTGATACATTTATTTTCAAAGCAATCTAGTTGTAATGCAGCTACGCATGTGACATGCTGATTCGAATGGGGCAGCTTAGCAGAAAACAAAGGAATAGAAGCAATCCCTATGGGAGTGAGGAGCCAGATGGTCGGAGGTTGGACCTGAATCCCATCAAACAGTCCAGTAGATCACGCTGTTGAGTGTTTGAAATCTAACCAGAGGTCAGAGGTTCAGATCGTCGTCAGTCTGCCTCAGTTGGTTTCCTCATCCCGAGTACATCTCAAAGCACTTCATGGGATTTTCTGTGAAGTGTAGTCATTGTACATTTTGTAGGCGAATGCAGCAGCCAAGCCATAAAGGGAATGACCTATTTTATCTGGGAGGGGAAAGATTGTTGGTCAAGACACTGGGAGAAACTCCCTTCTCTTTTTGAATAGAACCGTGGGATCCTAAACGTCCACCTGAACAAGCAGACAGCACTGGTTTCATGTCTCATCCGAAGGACGGCACCTCCGAGAATAAGCACACCCCCAACACTGCATTGCTCAGGGGCTCTAGACTATGTGAGCTCAAAGTCAAAGTGTAAGGAAACTTGCCTAACGTCGCATCCGGCCCGGGAATTGCACTCAGGTTCCCTCGCTTGCAAGGGACAAGTGCTCTAACCAGGACTCCACATGTGCCCTAACCCCAATGCACACTCACTGTGCTGTACTGCCACTACCAGTACATGGAACACGATTCCTTCAATCTCTTTGGAGCTCTCAGAGACGGTACTCCGCTTGAAGAGCGCTATATAAATACAAGTTTTTGTTGTCATTTGGACAGTCCATGGATGGGCCAAGAGCTCTCAAGGAATAATTATTAATGTGATCAAAGAGCCATTCACATGATTGTCCCTTTAGCAACATCATGAAAAAATGACCTGACTTCAGAGTTATGAACATGTACTTCCTCTGAATTCTCTTCAACTCTACCCATGGCTACCCCTCCATTCCCTCTTCCTGCCCTCTCCCTACCCTCTCCATCAGCCAATTCAATTGAGAGCAGAAATGAGGAAATAAATCAACTTCCCCCCTCTTCAAACTGCTTTACAGCTGGGCATGACATAACGCATGAAAGTGTATCCATTATCTGCGTACTGGTTTGTTGGAGGCAGCATGTAACATGCCTGTACAAGATATGTACTGGGAGTGGCAGCACAGCGCAGTGACTATGAATTGGGGTTAGGGCATACCAATCCTATTAAAGCAGACCTGTCAGCTCAGAGTATGGTTTAATCCAAAGCTCGCCCTTCACCCTCATTAAAAAAAAGACGAGTAATGCAGAGCTCGTGGTCAGTCCCAGGACAAGGATACCTTGCTTAGGGATAGAGTGAGATGGTGCAGTAAGTCAGGGACCTAATAATACTAATCATAATTATTGGTGCAATTGGGACTGTTACTAAGACTATTCACAAATAACCTGACAAATGCAACACAACCCCAGCACTGCACTGGAGTGTCAGTTTAGAATATATGAGTTCCAAGATCCGATGGGGGGTTTGAACCCGCAACCTTCTGACTCAGAGGCGAGAACACTACCACTGCTCCAGGCTGTGGCACACATCTGTTTCCTAATTCACGAAACCAAATGCCCATAGAGTCTCCCTTAAAGTGTAGTAACTATGTATTTGCAGGTGAATGTGGCAATTTATGCCCACAATCAGCTATAGAGTGCGTGACCAATTTTATTATTGGCACACCTGGCACACCAGCTACCTCCGCTCACTCAAGACACAGGTGCACGCCGCCGAATGCACCTGGCTCAAATCCAACCTAACTGTCCAGCGGCAGATCCGGTTGGAACTCATCCAAGCCTATCGCTTGACCTTCGCCTCCGCTGAATCGTCCTTCCACTCCAAGGTAATCTTTGGAGGCCAAGGACAACACCAGTCTCCTCTTCTCCCAGGGCCTCAGGACGTCCTCCCGACATGAAAGGCGCATCAACGAATGTAATTTGTTGTTATTAGTATTGTTATTGTTACAAATCTCTCCAGTGAGCATTGCAATAATTCGAAATTGTGAGGGAACTTCTAAAGTCCTGTGGAGTCCTGTAGCTCAGTGGTTAGAGCACTCGCTTTGCAAGCGAGAGACCTGAGTTCAATTCCAGGCAGAGGGCGAAACCTTGGGCAAGTTTCCTTACTCCACACAGAGCCTAATAATAATCCCTCCAAAAACCATAAACAATAATAAAGGTTGCTCATTTTCAATCTACGACTGTTTGTGGGACATTGCTGTGCGCAATTGGCTGCCGCGTTCGCCCACAAATATACAGTCAATTCACTTTACAGTGTGTTCTGTGAAGCGCTTTGGGACGTCCTTGAAAAGCGCAATATCAAATGCAAGGATTATTATTATTATTATTATTATTATTATTATTATTATTAAAAGACTCCTGTCTCAAACCTCTCAGATTTCTGCAGCTGCAACAGCTGTGAAAGGATTTGCTTGATATCCTATTGGGTAGACCGCCGAGCCTTCGGATGACACGCAGAGGCAGAGTGATCCATCTCTCTCTCACCTGGCAGTGTCATTGCTAAAACATTTGCTTAGGCAGATCATTGCCTCATGTATAATTAACAGAGGGGGCTGGAGCCTGAGGACACGGGAGATCTGCGTGTGTGTGTGTCTGTACAGTCGTGTTGACAGCTGCACACACAGGGATACAGGGACACACACACAGGGACACACACACAGTGACACACACACACACACACAGGCATAGATATATATATATATATATATATATGCACAGGGATACAGATATATTCACACTCAAGGATACAAGAACACACACACACAAGGAATACAGATACACGCATACAAGGATACACACACAAGAATATAGATATAGGGATACACACTCACTCACACACACTCACACACAGGGACACTGACACATACAAGGGGATAGAGGTACACACACACACACATAGGGATAGAGACACACACACACACTCACGCACAGGGATAGAGATACACACACACACACACACAGGAATACATACATACACACACACTCTCACACGCTGGGATATATATACACCACATACACAGGGAATACACACACACACACACACACACAGGGAATACACACACAGGGTTACAGAATCACTCACACACACACACCACACACACGCAGTGTCTCTGTGCCAGTGACAGCGATGCATTCTCGGTGTCTCGCCCTCTGCCCAGGGCTCCGGATGGATTAGAGCATCTCTCTGGGCGGCTCTGGCAGCCTGTGCCGGGGGATGGATTGGGGCTGGAAACGGGATCAAACCTGGAAATGCAGTGACGCAAGGTAAGCCTTTCCTGGGGAAATAACGCAGTGGGGGGGACGGGGGGGGGGACAAGGTTGGCGTGGGTTTGGGGAAGTGTGTGTGTGTGGGGGGGGGGGGGGGAGGGTTGTCTTTGCTGGATTGGGAGCTCCCCCTCCTCACTGTGTTGGGAAATGGTGAAACCCTCTTCATCATTATATCACAAACTGTGATTTCAGCCTCTGGTTTGGAGTTTCCACACATCTCTTGGCTGTTGAGCCCTTCATTGAGGATTTCTGTCTAACCCCTGTGTTGATGGGTCTCTCAATCCCCCCACTTGCCTCTGTTTAGCTCTTTATTGTATTGAGGGTCTCTATATTGCCCTGTGTTGAGGGTCTCTATATTGCCCTGTGTTGAGGGTCTCTATATTGCCCTGTGTTGAGGGTCTCTATATTGCCCTGTGTTGAGGGTCTCCATATTGCCCTGTGTTGAGGGTCTCTATATTGCCCTGTGTTGAGGGTCTCCATATTGCCCTGTGTTGAGGGTCTCCATATTGCCCTGTGTTGAGGGTCTCCATATTGCCCTGTGTTGAGGGTCTCCATATTGCCCTGTGTTGAGGGTCTCTATATTGCCCTGTGTTGAGGGTCTCTATATTGCCCTGTATTGAGGGTCTCTATATTGCCCTGTGTTGAGGGTCTCTATATTGCCCTGTGTTGAGGGTCTCTATATTGCCCTGTATTGAGGGTCTCTATATTGCCCTGTGTTGAGGGTCTCTATATTGCCCTGTGTTGAAGGTCTCTATATTGCCCTGTGTTGAGGGTCTCTATATTGCCCTGTATTGAGGGTCTCTATATTGCCCTGTGTTGAGGGTCTCTATATTGCCCTGTGTTGAGGGTCTCTATATTGCCCTGTGTTGAGGGTCTCTATATTGCCCTGTATTGAGGGTCTCTATATTGCCCTGTGTTGAGGGTCTCTGCTTTGCTCTGTATTGAGAATCTCTGTCTCTGGGAGATTACATGTTCCTTTACGTGGGAGCAATGTGTCTCATAGATTTAAAGGGAAAACTTCCTTTGGGTCCTAAAGGTCCCTGTGTTGCGATCCCTGTGATGCGAGTTGGAAAGTGTCTGATGTGTTTTTAAAGCGCCGTCATCGTGGATACAACAGGAAATCAGATGTTGGGGAATCAGATCAGACAGTATCTCTGATGGACACTGAGGATTGTTTAACTCCAGTGATCTGATTTACCACACAATCTGATCACAAGACAAAAGCACCGAAATCTCCCCTGACTCTAACAGGATTCTCTCCCAGTAAATTCTTGTTAATCGCTTTAATGATTGATATGATTCTTTTCCAAACACAATCCACACACACACACACACCACATATACACACAGACACACATTTACATGGATACTACATCGACACACACATAGGCACGCAGGCACGCAGACACATAGACACACACATGCATATAGACACACAGACACAGAGTAGAGCCCTGAAGCATATTGGGTTTGATTCCTGGGCAAGGTGCAACCTTCAGCAAGCTTCCTTACTCCACACGCCTCGGTTTACCTAGAATTAAGTAGGAACCCGGCCTTTAGTCGATTGGTGGATCACTTTCTGGGGTTAATAATCCTTCCAATTTTTTTTAAAAAATAATAATAATTTGGTCACTTAATTCATCACTGTTTGGCTACTGCATTTCGCCCACAAAATACTCAGTCAATTCACTTTACAGTATATTCTGTGAAGCGCATTGAGACATCTCAACCACATAATAAATCACTAATGTCAAATGCAAGGATTATTATTAGTAGTAGTATAAGGATACTTGGGCCTGAAAGAAGACAGAGTTGCTGCCTGCGTGGAAATTGAAATGGATGTGATCCGTCGGGTAGACAGAGTTACTGGGGATTGGTGGGTTCTCCTCTACACATTCTGTTTAGCAATGCAGACTGGCGTCAAAACATATAGCATGTCAACCACTCTCGCTGGCCATGTTTGGTAAAAGATTGGTAGAAATTGATTATTTTTTATATAACAGCTTCCTCTTTAAAGGAGCTGTGCTGCTTGCAAACAGCTGAGTAAGTTACTGTTCCAACTCATTGACTTGATGCTTTAACTGCTGCCTGCTAATGAAAGCAAAGGGTAAATATTTGCTCACCAAAAGATTCCAGAGCCAGGCGAAGAGTGTGTGATCATGAATCGCCCAGTGTGCCAAGGAGTCAGCCTGTCCCTTTCCCATTTCTAGATTAACACTTACTGTATATGTTTAACGCTTATTGTGTATGATTTTAACCTGCTATCAGCTCAGACACTGTCACCCTACACACTGTCACTAACAACCACACACATACTCACTCCATCCTCACACTGTCATGAAGACATGCACACTGCACCCTCACACTGTCAGTAACACACACACACACACACTGTACCCTCACACTGTCATTAACACACACACACACTGTATCCTCACACTGTCATTAACACACACACACTGTACCCTCACACTGTCATTCACACACACACACACTGTACCCTCACACTGTCATTAACACACACACACTGTACCCTCACACTGTCATTAACACACACACACTGTACCATCACACTGTCATTAACACACACACACTGTACCCTCACATAGTCATTAACACACACACACACTGTACCTTCACATTGTCATTAACACACAAACACACTGTACACTCACACTGTGATTAACACACACACATATTGTACCCTTACATTGTCATTAACACACACACACTGTACCCTCACATTGTCATTAACACACACATACACTGTACCCTCACACTGTGATTAATACACACACACACTGTATCCTCACATTGTCATTAACACACACACACACACTACCCTCACACTGTGATTAACACACACACTGCACCCTCACACTGTCACTAACACAAACACACACTGCACCCTCACACTGCCATTAACTTCTACAAAACAGCATTTACCAGGCATCAACCCTTTATTTCTTGATAAAACTGCTACTACACTAATAATAATAATATGTTAAGGTGCTACATCAGATTGCATTTGGTACAGCGCATTACCTTGCTGTTGAAACATCTATAGGAGAAAGAGGTAACCAACAACAGCAATGTCCCACAAACAGCCATGAAACAATTGAGTGATCAATTTTATCTGGGGGGCTATTGGTCAGGACATTGGGTAAAACTCTCTCCTCTTTTCAAATAGTGCAGTGTGATCTTTAACGTCCAACTGAACAGGACGGGACATCAGTTTAACGTCTCATCCAAATGACAGCACCTCCAGAAATAAAGTGCTCCCTCAGCTCTGCATTGGAGTGTGTGCACTCAAAGCCCTGATATGGGCTTTTACCCAAAACCTTCTGATGCAGAGGCAAGGGTGCTACCAACTGAGCCAGGCGGATGGTCTTAATGGTTGCCCTGTTTTGGGGATCCATCCAAACTTATACCGTGCCACTCTCTACTTAATTCATATTTAATTTAGAGTTCTGTCGATTATATTGAGCACATACGCACTACCACAGTTATAGAGAGTGAGGCCATTAATAATGTACCATCGGGAACCAACACGACAACTAATACATTTGACATAAAAACTGAAATATTTACTGTTATGGTGTCATTGAAACGTCTCAACATGCCTCACAGGATTTTTACCCTGAAGTGTAGTATTTGTTTATATTGAAGATGGTCATAGCAATCAATATTCACAATCAATGCCCCTCAAACAGGAAGTGAATGACCAATCTTATCTGAAGACTCACTCTGGCTGTCTGTGGCACTTTTGTAGTCACCCTCTGACTTCCTGCACTGGTTCGTAGTTAACTGAACATACTGCGATGGGAGGGAGTTAATTAAAGGTACTGCAATGGGAGGGAGTTGAAAGGCTGGAGAGAGAAGCTTGTGATGTTTTTCTGACAAAAGCTAGATTATAATAATAATAATAAAAATAATAGTCTTTAATGTTCTCCAGTGTCCTTGCTGCTTTTTATTGTCTCTGACACACCCTTCACTTGATTCCTGGATGGCTTTCTGAAAAAAACGCAATGCTGTTTCTAATGTTACAAAGAACAAGTGGGAAATCTGCACCTTTATTGTGTTGGACACTACTGTCGCATTACTGTAGCTAGAGGTTAGAGTGGTTACCTCGCAAGTGAGAGGACCCAGGTTCAATTCCCGGGCTGGGCAAAACTTTAGGCAAGTTTCCTCAGTCCACATGCCTTTGTTTATCTAGCACTAAGTAGGCAACTGGTTGTTAGTCGATCGGATCGCATTCTGGGGATAATAATCCCCTCAAAAAAAATGTTTGATCACTCAATCCATGACTATTTGTGGGACACTGCTGTGCACAATTGGCTGTCACGTTTCGCCCCCAAAATACACAGCTGATTTACTTTACAATATAGACTGTGAAGCGCTGTGAGATGTCTCAATGACGTGATGATATCAAATGCAAGGAATATTATTATTCCTGGAGTATAGACCTCTCACAGCAAATCCCTACACAGCATACATTTTGGATATCTTGCATTTCATTCTGCTTCAAGTGACTTGCTCAGTAACTATTTAACACTTACCTTCGGGAAATGTTTATGCCATAAATGAAGAAATACTCAAATAAAAATGTTTATTTTGTTGGCTGACCCCAAAAGGTTTAATCCCCTTGATTTAGGGGATAACTGGCCAGGACACTGGGAGAAACTCCCTTCTCTTTTCAAATAGTGCTACCGGATCTTTAGCATCCACCTGAACACGCAGATCGGACCTCGGTTTAACGTCTGAAGGATGGCACCTCCAACAATGAAGCAACACCCTGAGCACTGCAATGGAATGTCAGCTCAGACTATGTGATTCCACGTGCCGACATGGGACTTGAACCCACAACCTCCTGACTCAGAGACGAGAGGGCTGAAACAGACTGATACACCAAAGGACAATGAAGAGACAAAAATATACAGTCAATACGCTTCATAATATATTCTGTGAAGTGGTTTGAGACTTCTTAACGACGTGTTAAAAGGCAATATCAGATGGAAGGATTATTATAATTGGAACATTAGAATGCTGGATTTCAACTGGTCGCTTGTTGCCCTATTCTCTGTAGACGTAAACATTAACTGTGAGGTGCGAATGTTCACACTTTTCCTTTTAAGATGTCCCTTGCTTCACAGCACCACAAAATCACATTTACACCGACCTGCTCCATAACTCACCAGGAAGAACCAGCTGACAGCAGAGGCCTGGCCTGGCCTGGGTTCTTGCTTGAGTGCAGAAAATTCAGAAGCCCCATCACATTGAGACATTGCAGCAGCCGTTTTACTCCACCTTGAATGGACGTGTTGAAATCGTCCAGCTCACTGGTGTTACTCAGTGTATGAAATGACACAAAGCCTCCACTGTGTGCAAACCTGGTACTATGTTTTAGAATCAATGCATTTTCAAGAATAAATGCTGGTGCTTTATGCGCTGTAGATCACCAAGACATGGTTTTGGTTTGGCATCAGAAATGGGTCCATGGTTGATGGTAGCCCATAGTTCAATAATCGTTGATATCACGGTCTGGCAAGCTTTCTCAATGTTTGTCCAGCTAGGACACTATCCGTTAGGGTTTGGGCTTGCAGGATTAACAGGAGCTGGGATGATTCCCCTTCCAGGTCCTGACAAAGAACCTGGCTAGGTTGGCTGTGCTGTCATCAGCGGTACCATAGATTGCTGCGGACTTGCCTGGCTCAGGAACCAGACTACTGAGACCGCCACAGAGAGCTAGATTCTGACATTCCGTTGCTAAACAAGTCACCTTGGAACCAGTTAAACTCCAAGGAGACCCCCCACACACACCTTTGCCTCCCCCCCCAAGGAAGATAAGCACATGAGGAATAGCAATGTAGCATCTGTAACATCGAAATGTCTCAGAGCTCATCACAGAGTATTTGTTGTCATGTGTTGTGATTGTGTATTTGTATGCAAAGCATGGCTGTCAATTTGCACACAGCAAACCAGCCCACAAACAGCAATGAAGTGAATGAATTGAAGGATTCTCGGGAAGGATACAGGGAGAAACTCTTTCTCTTTTCGAGTCATGCGAGGGATCTTTAACATCCACCTGAACAGGCAAAGACGGGACCTCAGTTTTACATCTCATCTGAAGTACAGCGTCTGTGATGATACAGTGCTTTCCCCAACATTGAACTGGAGTGTCAGCCTGGACTGTGAGCTCAAGTCTGGATACCCAGGGAAAAAATCAGTACACGTAAAGGAAAAAACTGAAAGCAAATTATTTTGTATCTGTGTCATTTCACGTGCATTTGATTTACTTGAATGCACCATTCTTAATTATTGTACTTTCCAAATGATGTGCAAATGGCAGTGACAGGAGGGGATTAGGACGCAGGAGAAATGTTTGGATGATGTGGGGGTGGGGAGTTTGTTTGATCCTTTGGGTTACAACAGCTGCTCACCAGAGTGCTGGAAAGTCAAGAGATATTAACCTGCAATAGATATGGTAATGACTGCCTCAAGGGATTCAAACACAAATATTGCAGACTACAGCGTAATATAGTATATGTTAAGATTGCTTTTGACCTTATTGCCAAGAAGTCAGAATGCTGGGACTTGAAATCCAAATTGTCTTGGCTGACACTTCAATGCAATGCCGGGGGTTGTGCTGCATTGTTGGAGGTGCCATCCTAAGGATAAGACATTAAACTGAGGTTCTGCCTTCCTGTTCAGGTGGACGTTAAAGATTCCATGGCACTATTTGAAAAGAGAAGGCTGTTTCTCCCAGTATCCTGGCCAACAATCCCCTAAATTCAATTGGTCATTACATCAGTATATCCTGTGAAACCTTTTTGAGGTGTTCTCCTGACATGAAAGACTCAAGTGTAAGGATTACTATTATAAATGCGGCTACATGTATCTGTTCTACGTATTAATTAATTTTGATCATCCTCCATGACTCCCATCCCATGCCCAGCTCAGGTGCAAAGCCAAGATTATTAAGTCATCCTGGCATGAAAGGTGCAACATAACAACACCAAATTACATTTATGTAGCGCCTTTCATGTTGGGAGGACGTCCCAAGGCGCTTGACAGTCAGAGATTTGGACCCCAGCAGGGTGTCAGAATCAGGAGTGGTGGAGGGTAGGGAGGGGAGGAGTAGCAGGGTGACCAAAGGCGTGATCGAAAAGGAGGGTTTTGAGATGGGCCTTGAAGGAGGCAGGGAAGCGAGAGAGACGAGAAGGGACTGTAGGATGGAATTCCAAACAGTGGTGACAGAGAGGCTGAAGGCCCAACTGCCGATATAGACAGTAAATGCAAATTTGTATTATACTGTATTGAGTAGGTGGGCAGAATGTGAAATAACTGTTGCCTTTACTTGGATTTGAGTTACTCAAGTGTCCTCTGTGACGTGTTAAAGGAGCCTTTTATGTTCCATGTGCAAATACTGGTACAGTGTGTACCATTTGTAAATCAACATGTACAGAGGGAACTGTAAGCGCCCTTAATTATGTAATTTGCAACCAATGAAACAAAGTTATCAATGATCTTTGAGAGTTAATTACATAATTGGCGGCACCTGCAATTCCATTGGTTACACATGGTATGCAAAATCCCTTTGTTTACACATGGTTTACACATAGTGTATAATAGACCCCAGTGTATGTAAACTATGAGACTGAGAATAGATTATTGCTGTCCCTGAAGGGGAGGTGCTGATCGCAGTCAGATAAAATTTCTCTGCTTTCCCCAGTTCTTTGTCCTGTGGTGCCTTGCACATGGCTGACACTTGCTGTGTGGGAGATGAGAGATCAGCCCTCTTATTATGTGGTAAGAGGGGGAGTCCTTAAAATGAACATGTTATAAACGGGGTGCATTATTTCATGGTCATTTTCGGGCTGCCTGACATTCCGCTGACCTTGAAGTACCCCTCGGCACTGGAGGGCGTTCCCTCATCAAGTTGCCAATCAGGCTCACTCCGCAGGTCTACTGTGTTACCAAACCCACTGTTATACAACAGCAGCAAATCAAATTGCATTTGTACAGCGCCTTTCACGCTGGACAACATTTCAAAGTGCTTTACAGAGATGGGGTGGGAGTCCGAGATGGATGGGAGGTAGAGTGATGGGATAGGGTGGAGGTGGCCAAAAAAGTGTTTTTTTCTTGAGGTGGGTTTTGAAAGAGGAGAGGGAATTAATTAGGAAGAAAGTTCCAGTGAAAGGGGGCAAAGTGGTTGAAAGCTCATCCCTACTGAAGTGTGTTATAAGGCGGCTGCACTGTATATTGTGAAATTCCTTGTGCATTGCTGGGGTTGTCGGTGTGAAGCTGTTCCAAATGGATATTTAGCTCATCCTCCAAGACTGTGTGGTGCAGTGTTCACTGCGCTGAACCACTCTCACCATTTATATCACTCAGAGTCTTAATAATTGATATGCCTCTTCCTCTGACACTTGTTCTTTGTGTTGCACTCAGCGGACACATGGGAGTAAGTAGCTAAGCAATGTGCCCAGTGAATGCCCTGGTAATGTTTCACAGTAAGTACTAAACGGAAGTTTCTGACAGACAGAACGCCGATCAGCATTATTGATCTGAACAAGGCACAAATCAGATCAAATCTGGGTATCGACAGTAGCAAGCCAGGGGGGGATATGATCCTACAGAGTGGTGACTCCTTCCCCTCCCCCCAGATGGCTACTGTTCCCTCAATGCCATTCACTGAAGTTCTTCATTGCACAGGGAGCTTCAAGCTCTTCAACAGGCTGTCAGCCTGGCTCAGTTAGTCACACTCTCCCCTCTGAGTGTGTGGGTTGTGGGTTCAAGCCCCATGTCGAGCCTTTGAGCTCACAGATTAGATTGACGTACCAATTCAGTGTTGGGGAGTTGCACCGCGTTGCCGGAGGTGCCGTCCTCTGGGTGAGACTTTGCACCGAGGTTCCTCTTCGTTTATTCAGGTGGATGTTGAAAATCCCATGACATTATTCAAAAAGAGATTAATAATCCTGGCATTTGCTCCAGTGCCTTTGGTCACTCAATCCATGACTGTTTGTGGGACACTGCTGTGCACAATTGGTCGTCGCATTTCACCCACAAAATACAATCAATCCACTTTACAATATATTCTTCCTTTTTGTATCAGTGCTTTGGCTTATTATAGGGCACTAGCTTTCAAGTAATTATTGATCCATCAACCTGACCAAAATAACACCAAGCCAAACAGCTGACTGTTGCAGACAGCAACCCTTAAATTGCTTTGAAAATGAAACCGGCCTTAATCTGTTTACTCAGCATTGCTTTGGCCTCCCAAGCTTGCTTGCGATGTGTTGTCTTTACGTGGCTAACACTTGCTGTTCAAGAGTTATGAAAGGTTAGCTCTGGGAGGAGGAGATTCACACCCACATGAAACAACCAACTGGGTGCTGTCTTTCCCGCAGCCCTATTCAGCAACAATTCCCTTGAGGTTAGAAGATTGAGGGGTGATCTAATTGAGGCGTTTAAAATAATAAAGGGATTTAATAGGGTAGATACAGATAAACTATTCCCTCTGGTGGGAATTTTTGAAGATTGAGGTTCATAGATTTTTGCTAGGTAAGTGATTTGGGGGAAATGGAGTTGAGGAGCTGAATGGCCTGTTCCTATTCCTATATTCCTATGATCATTCAGATCAGCGATGAAATAAGTTGGTCATAGTAGCTGACGTGCTCCAGTACACTGACCACTCTTCACTCTGCTTCTAGATCTCAGGTTAAAATAGAATCATGCAAAATGCCTTCTCTGATACCGTCCCCATCACTGCTAACCTCTAATATACAGTATTTAACGAATATAGAGAAGGGAGACTATAGGGATGGGTGTTTCTCTCTCCCAGTGTCCTGGCCAACAATCCCCCAAATAAAATTGGTCACTTCATGGCTGTTTTGGGACATTGCTGTGTGCAAATTGCCTGCTGCGTCGCCCCCAAAACTACACAGTCACTACACGTTACAGCATAATCTGTGAAGTGCTTTGAGATTTCTCAGTAACATGATAAGGTACTGCATCAAATGCAAGAATGATTGTACACCTGCTTGTGGTTCTGCCTGTTTAGAGAAAGCGCATTAGTTTTCTTTTTGCAAGGTACTCATAAGAACATAAGAAATTGCTAGGCGAACAAAAATCAAGGTCCATCTCGTTCATCTTCCACCATCTTGGCAGTCGCTTGACGTGTCGTGTCTCAAACCATATACTGTATCCCGAGATATTGTTTTCTAGCAGAAATCTGTCTAATTTGTTCTTTAAACAAACTACATTTTCTACTTCCACCATCTCTCTAGGGAGCCTGTTCCATAAGTTTACTACTCGCTCACTGAATTAGTGTCTCCGCAGATTTGTTCTGAATTTACCCCCTTCGATCGCAAGCCCTGTCCTCTGGTTCTACTGTTCAATACAAGATAAAACAGTTTATCATGGTCTACGTTATCTAGCCTTTCAGAATCTCGCTGTGCAACTCCCTGATACTAAAACTGCAACTGTATTACTCTCTCATACAGCATGCTGTAGTACTCTCAATATATTGAAAAGGAATACTGTAGCTCAGTGGTTAGAGCACTCGCTTTGCAAGTGAGAGACCTGAGTTCAATTCCAGGCAGGGGGCGAAACCTTGGGCAAGTTTCCTTACTCCACACAGAGCCTAATAATAATCCCTCCAAAACCAAAAACAATAATAAATTGATCATTTTCAATCTACGACTGTTTGTGGGACATTGCTGTGCGCAATTGGCTGCCGCGTTCAGCCACAAATATACAGTCAATTCACTTTACAGTGTGTTCTGTGAAGCGCTTTGGGACGTCCTCCCGACGTGAAAAGCGTCAAATGCAAGGATTATTATTATTATTATTATACTGTATCAGAAATAAACATGCTGGAGCATTCGTTATGTGACATTCGGCTTTTACTGGGTCAGTAAAGGCTCAGTTATGTGCGTAAGTTATGATGTAAGTTTAGCAGACAGCGAGGAGGGAGTAACTATTAAAATGATTAGTTGCAGCCTCCGACCCCCCAAAGTCATAAAATGTGTAATCCATCTGAGATGGCATTTATTTAATGGGGTTTTGCTGTTACAGAGAGTGTTATTGGGAGGTTATGAGAGGTATACCTGAGAATCTTGGACAAACTCAAATGGAAACTTGACCACAGAGCTCCACAATGAAAGTGGTGCATGACACGGTCTGAGTAACTGAGTCCTATAGGGTGGGGTATAAAATAGATAGTGTTATAACTGATTTTCATAAGGTGAGATATAACACAGATACGGTCATTAAGAAACCCCTAAATACTGTGTAATCCTTGCAATTGGTATAGCACCATTCGTGTCGAAGGGGGGTCTCAAAGTCTTCACAGGATTTACTTTGAAGTGTAGTGACTGAATTTAGTAGGTGAGTACAGCAGCGAATTTGCACCACAGCACATGAAGTGAGTGACCAATTTTTTATCTGGAGGATTCTTTGCCAAGACACCAAGAGAAACTCCCTTCTCTGTTTTGAATAGTGCCGTGGGCTCTTTAACCACCAGATATTGTACTCTGTTGTATGGTGATTCATTCACTCCAACATATGTCCCATTATAGCATGTTTTAGCTCGCGAGGACAGTGTACTGCACAATAAGCAGGGTGGGACCAGTTGGAAATAACATGTGACAACTTGACACATTCATAATTATACATCTCTTCCCTCCATCAATCAAGTGGAAGATAGGAATTCAACCAGCTCATAGGTTGCAGCGATTTAGGGCGTCCTTCCAACATGAAAGGTGTTATATAAACGTAATTTGTTGTTGTTGTTATCGAACTTCACCTGGGCTGCCCCATTACCTCAGAGTGCAATCTGTTAGTCGTATCCTGCTATATTACCCTGCATGTCTGGGCAGAGATTTCCGCTCACAAGCACAATCACAAGCCTAGTACTATGTCATGTCTCTCTTGAGCGTATAAATTACAGCGCAGGGAATGAGGCCATTTGGCCCACATTGCTGGTGCCAGCTTATCACGAGAGCTAACTATGAGGGAGATATCCAGTCTGTCATAATAATGATAATAATCATTCTTACATTTGATATAGCATTTTATTACGCCTGCGAGATGTCTCAAAGCGCTTAACATGATTTTACTGTGAGGCCTTTGTCACCTCCCGGCTGGACTATTCAAACGCCCTCCTCGCCAGTCTCCCATCCACTACCATCCATAAAATCCAACTCATTCAGAACTCTGCCGCCCACATTCTCACCCGCACAAAACTCCGCTCCCGCGATCACCCCAGTCCTTGTCAGACTGCACTGGCTGCCTATCCCAGAGAGGATCAATTTCAAGATCCTCACCCTCGTATTCAAGTCCCTGCACTCCTCTGCACCCCCCTACCTCTCTGACCTCCTCTCTCCTCAGCACAACGTTGCCTTCGTTCGTCCGGGTATGGCCTCCTCCTCATCCCCCGAGTCCTCCGCTCCACCCTCGGCGGCCATGCCTTCAGCCACTATGCCCCGAGGCTCTGGAACTGCCTTCCTCACTCCCTTCGTCTCGCTCCCTCCCTTCCCATTTTCAGGTCTCTGCTGAAGACCTTTCTTTTCGACCGCGCCTTTGGTCACCTCCCCCCCACCCACTCTCACCCTGGCTCGGTCCCGGGATCCGTTACTGTAAAGTGCTCTGAGACGCCGTCCGGCATGGAGGGAGCTATATAAATCCAAGTTGTTGTTGTTGTGCATTTGTATTTGAGGTGCGCAACTGTTTTTCGTGTTTTAGCCACAAAATACACAGTCAATCTACTTTACGGTATATCCTGTGAAGCACTTTGAGACATCTCAATTACGTGAAAAGATGCTGTATGAAGTCCAAGGATTATTATTATTATTTGTAGGAGATGCTGACAGCCAATTTGCTGTGTTGGATTATGTTTTGAGGTCTGAAAATAAAATAGCGATTTCTACATTTGAGCTGTGAGAACACAACAGATAGAATGCATTGCTGTCTCAAAGAGCCAGGACCGATACAATGAGCCAAATGGCCTTTTTCTGTGCTATAAATTTCTTATGTTCTCTGTGCAGCAGAGCTGATTCATAGAGAGCTTTGGGATTTTTGTTGCAATTCTGCATCCTGTTTATAATCTCATTCAGACCAATGAAAAATCATTCCAAGGTCCCACTTGTCGACATAGTTCTTTGAATCCATTGTGAATTTCCAGCTTGGAAGTCAAAAATTCCTGACCATTCGGTTTACTTTTATAATCCTGATGGCTAAAATTCCGGTCAGGGATTCATGGAAATTTTGATCTGTTTAGCGATTTTTTGATAATGAAAAATTAATAATCCTTTGATCATAGCGCCTTATCACATGACTGAAATATATCAAATTTCTTCACAGAATATATTGTAAAGTGAATTGACTGCGTATTTTGTGGGCAAAATCTGGCAGCCAAATTGCACACACTGGTGTTCTACAAACAGTCATGGATTGAGTGACATTTTTAGGGGTGGGGGGCGGGGAAGGATTATTTCCCCTGGAAAGTGATCCACCAATTGATTTACAACTGTGTTTCTATTTACTGCTTGATAAACAACAACAACAAGATTACATTTGTATAGCGCCTTTCACGTCGGGAGGACGTCCCAAGGTGCTGTACAGAGTACAGCATTTCAGACCCAGCTGGGTCAGGAGGGGAGAAGGGAGGGGAGGGGAAGGGGTGGGGGGGGGGGGCGATGGCATGGTCGAAGAGGAAGGTCTTGAGACGGAACTTGAAGGAGGCTAAGGAGAGGGCGAGGCGGAGTGACTGGGGGATGGAATTCCAGAGGTTGGGGGCAGAGTGACTGAAGGCTTTTCCGCCAATGGTGGGGCGGGTGGGTCAGGGGACATGGAGCAGGCCAGAGCCGGCTGAGTAGAGGGCGTGGGCGGGTTGGTAGGGGGTTAGGAGGTCGCAGAGGTAGGGTGGGGCGAGGCCATGGAGGGCTTTGTATGTGAGGACCAGGATCTTGAATTCGATCCTCTGAAGGATAGGGAGCCAATGGAGTCGGGCGAGAGTGGGGGAGATGGGGTCACGGAATTTGGTGCAGGAGAGGACACAGGCTGCAGAGTTCTGGATTATCTGCAGCCTGTGGAGGGAGGAGTTGGGAAGGCCGACAAGCAGGGTGTTTGCATAGTCAAGACTGGAGATATGTGTGAAGAAAGGAAACTTGCTTAAGGTTTCACCCAGCCCAGGAATCGAACCAGGGTCCTCTTGCTTGCGAGGCCGATTGTGCTAACTCCTACGCTACAGGACTTGATGTTACATTGGGTAGGAAATTCCATTGGAGGCTGACATTGTGACTATGTCAGTGTGCGGAATGCCAACCGGAATTTCATCCCTCTGTTTTGTTGGTCAAGTCAAGACAAGACATGTCATTAGTTTAATGAAACGCTTCACAGCAGTGGTTCCCAAACATTTTGATAACAGCTCCCAGCTCAGGTTTTTCCTAAAATGTTATTAAATGAGCCCATCGGGTTACTCAGTCTAAAGAGATCTGTGGTATGGACTGGCCTTGAGGAAAATACACATGTTACTGAGATCCCTGAAACTGACCAAAGAAATGTCTGTGATACACAGTATGTTGCTGACTGAATGGATCACCTTGTTACTGACTGGTACCATTCAAGGCAGTACAAGAGGTTTGACACTGTCTGTCCATGTGTTGTAGGAATTACCTCACTGAAGATACAGGACTACCCACCAACAGTGATGTGACAAGTAAGTGCACGCTTTCTATAATAATCCTTGTATTTGGTGCAGTGCCTTATCACTTCATTGAGACTTATCAAAGTGCTCGATTTGATTGAAAGTTTTGTTTTGCCAAACTCTATTATGCTGCGTTCTTTTCACCAAAATTCATATCAAAGCGATTATCTGAGTAAGGACAGCATCTCTAACAATGCAGTACTCTTGCAGCACTGGCATGAAGGGTTTCCGATTCTGTTTGGGATCTGCATTCAATGCAATAATTTATGTTCTCTTTGTGCAGTGATCCATTTTAAGATACGTTTTCAAGTGCTGCAACCCATTGACTAACTGTCCCAGTTGGGTTAGTCTGCTCCAGGCAGTTATCATTTGGGTCACTAGGCCTTTGTGTGCTATGAGCTCTCTGGATATGTAGATCCATTGAGTGACTGAGTTCTGGTTCACATTGACCTGCTTATATACCTCTTTATCTGAAAATTATCTTCTAAACACAATAATTTTAGTTAGTGCATTTTTGTAGTATCAGACTGGCTCTTGCATCTAATTCAGCACATTGTGGGTTTAAGCCCCAAATCAGCACTGTCACTGTGTTATTGAATACAATACTGCATTATTGGAGGTGCCGTTCTTCAGATGAGGCATTAAACCAAAGTCCTGTCTTAAAAAGCCCATGACAATATTTGAAAAGAGTTTATTCCGGTATCCTGGCCAACAATCTCTAAGATTAAATTGGTCACTCACTTCATGGCTGTTTGTGCGCAAATTGGCTGTCGTACTCTACAAAATACATTCACTACACTTTTCAGTATAGAGTGTGAAGTGCTTAGAGATATCCTTCCGATATGAAAGGCGCTACGTTAAATGAAAGGTTTGATTTCATAAATAGGTGCATTATCTAAACCGTTACTCTGTAGATTTCTATATGGACAATGACAATAACAACAACTTGTATTTGTATAGCACCCCTCTCCCAGGATAGCATCCCAGAGTGCTTCACAGTGGCGGAGCATAATGCCGAGCTGGGCGGAGTGGGGAGGTGACCATAGGCACGGTCAAAGAGGAAAGTCTTCAGGCGTGACCTAGGGCAGGATGGGGCAAGGCAGAGGGATAGAGGAAGAGGGTTCCAGAGTTTTGGGGCGTCGTGGCTGAAAGTGACCGCATGCAGTGATAGAGTATATTATGCACAACAGTGATTTCATATGTTGCCTTACTGAGCACACCAGTTCAGTCCGTAGTAAACAAGATGATTTAACATCAACATCATTGCTTATAGTGCACTACAGGGATTCGTTGTACCTCATTTCTCTGATGTCTTAGATGCTGTCGTAGTGGTTTGTTGGAACCCAAGTCCATCACAGGAATCTATATCTATTTTTTATTTCAGCAGCACTGTAACATTGCTGTAACACTGTAACATTTTCTGTGCGGACAAAGATTTTAGTCAAAGACTGTTCTTTGGATGAAACATTAAGCCGTTGTTTGTGAGACAACGTTGTGTGCAAACTGGCTGCCGCATTTCGCCCACAAGATGCACAACAAAAACAACAACAACTTGCACTTATGTAGCACCCTCCACAGGATAGCTTCTCAGAGCACTTAGTCAACCCACTTTACAGTTTATTCTTTGAAGCGCTTTGTGGATTCTCAAAGGCCTAAGATCCTATATCAAATGCAAGGATTATCATTATAAAGAGGAGCTCAATGATATTTTATTTGTGTGCACTCTTTTGATTTTGGAATGATTTTACACTGATCATTACTAATTTATTTCAGTATTAAGTGCCTGTTTCCTCTTCTCTTTTTTCTCTGTTAGCTCTTTTGAAGGATACCAAGGAGAAGGGGCTCCCGCTGCAGACTCACACTCTACGAGAATTTGATAAGGTCAGTTTGGATTGCATTTCTTCTGAGATTTCAGAAAATCTGTTTAAAGCTGCCAACTTTGCAAACCTCAAAACTTCACCAAATGGCTATAATTCCACCTAGATTTCGCATCTAAGATCTGTAGCATGGAGTCCTGTACCTTTGTGGTTAGAGCACTCGCCTCGCAAGCAAGAGGACCAGGGTTCGATTCCTGGGCAGGGAGAAACCTTAGGCAAGTTTCCTTACTCCCCAAGTCTCTGTTTGCCTAGCAGAAAGTAGGAACCCTATTGTTTGTTGATTGGCGGATCACTTTCTGGTGGTAATAATCCATTCAAAAAAATGAATGAACAAACGAATAAATAATAATTTGGTCACTCAATCTATGATTGCTTGTGGGATACTACTATGCACAATTGTCTGCCATGTTTCGCCCACAAAATATACAGTCAATTCACTTTATGGTATATTTTGTGAAGTGCATTGAGACATCTCAACAACATGGTAAGGCGCTATATCAAATGCAAGGATTAGTATTCTTAAAACAAATAGGAGGAATTTCACCTGGGTCTCCATAACATAATAATCCTTGCATATCATATAGTGCCTTATCACATCGTGGAGATATCTCAAAGGATTTTACTGTAAAGTGTAGTGATGATGTACTTGCAGGCAAATGCAGCCGCCAATTTGCACACAGCAATGTCCCACAAACAGCCATAAGATGAATGACATAGATGATTGTTGGCCAGAACACTGGGAGAAATCATCTCATCTTCTCAAATAGTGTCATGGGATCTTTAATGTCTACCTGAACAGGCAAACTAGACCTTGATGTCCCATTACTTAAAACAATGGCCATCACAGATATCTCCTGGACTTTCTCCCAAATTTCTTCCAAATTTAGAGCTAATTTAAGATTTATCTGAAGGTTCCCACGATCTTAAATCCCACCTGGCTCTAGATTTACTCTATTTATGTAGAATTTCAGAACAACCAGAATTTTGCAAATTCCTATAATTTTATACAGCCTTTAATTTTGAAGTGGGTTTTCTGTAAATTATTTTAAGAGCCACAGAAGAAGAAAAAAAATGATTTCAAAGCCCAAACTGAACTCAACAATTTGTTAAGAGCTGCACACTCAAAAATGCTACGTAAATAGAACAAATCCAGACCCAGGTGCGAATCTCTTCCCAATAATCTTAGAGCCAAAGCCTTGGTGGACTTTCATGCTTCTGGCTATTATTAAAGCTACCCACAATAAGATGAGGTGCGGAGACACAGAGGGCTATCAGAAGGATAAATATCCCTTTCTCTTTGAAGTTCTGCATTTCTCAGTTGAACATTCCTTTCCTAAGCTTTATTCCTCCCCCCAACCCACCCTCACCTTCCTTTCTACCATTTTATTAATTGCAGATATGATCAGAATGCTTTAGAAATGTTTCTATGGAATTGTTCTGCTGGAATGTATTAAAGTCAATGACGATTGCAAAGGGATTTCATTAGCCGGCAGTCGATAGCAAAAAAGGGAAGTGATGAGATTGAAGTGAGAGGTAGCCATAGAACTGAAGAAACCATAGAAATTTACACAGAAGAAGGCCGGTAAGTGCAGGAGTAATGGAGTGGCATTGTGAGTTAGGAGGTGAGTTATACGAGCAGTGCAAAGAAATCTAAGTGGTTTTGATAGGAAAACTAAATGGGACTTGGGTGAATGTACAACTTAGGTGATTTATAAAGATAAGACTAATACGATTTCATTGTCGATGTCTCTATTGCTTTTACTTCCGCTTGTAAGACTGGCAATTTGCTAGCGCACAAAGTAAATTGCTGATGTTTCCCCATCCTCCTAATACTCTGAGGACAAATTTAGTGCCACCACACCAGCAAACTATTAATAAATCTAGAAACTTCTCAGCTGGATAAACGATAAATAACTGTTTGTCAGCCGGGTTCAGTGAAAGCACTCTCGCCTCTGAGTCAGAAGGCTGTGGGTTCAAGCTCCACATTGGGACCTGGAATAACATCAGCTAAGCTGACACTCCAATGCAGCGATGGCGTGCGGAGGGTTCCATTGTCGGGGTGCCATTCTTCAGATGCGACGTTAAACTTTATCTGTTCAAGTGGACGTTAAAGATCCCATGGCACTATTCAAAAAGGGAAGGGAGTTTCTCCCAATATTCTAGCCAACAGTCATCCAAGTAAAATTGGTCATTCACTTCACTGCTGTGTGCAACTGGCAGCCACATTCAGCCACAAAATACACATTTAATCCCGATGACATGACAAGACGCTATGTCAAATAATATTATAATTATTATAATAATCCTATTATTAATAATATAATAACAATAATCCTTGTATTTGATTTAGTGCCTTATAATGTAAGAAGGACGTCTCAAGGAGCTTCATGGGATTCACTTTGCTGAGTCTTTGGCGGGGAGAGGAGTCAAGGAACATATGTGATTCACTAGATTTTCCCAGTGAACACTTCCCAAACTGTGCAGAAACCAGCACAGAGATTTCGAGCATTGCAGAGTGTTCCTTCTCAGAGTAACAGTGAATAACACAAAGAAGCTGCAGCTCGGAGCTCTTTCAGGAAATACTCTGACTTGCCGAGACTTCTATTAATAACTTTGTCTCAAATAACAGCAAATGATTTCCTCCAACATCAACCTGATCCCCAGTAGTTTCTAGTGACAAAGTGAAAGTGGAGCGTGGAATTATCTTTGCTCATGATAAAATCAAATTAACATCTTCCAAGGGTCTTTTTTTTGGACTATTTGCCTTTTTTTTCCAGACAGTTTTTTCTCCACTGCATTCTCTCTCCCTCTCTTCTCTCCCCTCCTGAAAGTGTTTGATACTTTCTCTCCCATCCGGGTATGTTTCAATGGTTACCATATGCCCTTCAGTCATAATAATGATACTTACATTTGATACAGGGCCTTTCACTAAAGAGAATGTCTCACAGCGCTTCACAAAACTTACTGTAAAGTGTAGTGACTGTGTATATTGTAGGCAAATGCGGCAACCAATCTCCCACAAACAGCAATGAAGTGAGTGACCAATTTTATCTGGGGGATTGTTGACCTGGATACCAGGATAGAGGAACTCCCTTCTCTTTTTAAATAGTGCTGCGGCAGATGGCAGTTAAAAATGTAAATTTTTATATTAAAAAAAATTCATTTGCATCGGAGTGATAGGAGGGTCTAGACCTACCCTATTTATGTAGTGTTTCAGAGTGTCCAGAATTTGGCAAATTCTTAAATACAGCTTTAATTTGGAAGCCTGTTTTCTTTCAAGACCGTTGACAAATTTGACAAGAAATCCAGAGCCAATTTCTCCCCCAGAGGAGAGCTCACTTACCTATTAATAAACAGAATTAAATAAAACATAAGCGCTTGTTGCTGGTGCTTTTTTAGCTTGGTGAACTTTTACACTATTTTCTTAACTTTGGTTACGTTTGCGCACGTTGGACATTGACATCTTATCTGTGTGTTCTGTGACGCTATTAATAATAATAATAATCCTTGCATTTGATATAGCGCTTTTCACGTCGGGAGGACGTCCCAAAGCGCGTCACAGAATATACTGTAAAGTGAATTGACTGTATATTTGAGGGCGAACGCGGCAGCCAATTGCGCACAGCAATGTCCCACAAACAGTCGTAGATTGAAAATGACCAATTTATTATTGTTTTTGGTTTTTGGAGGGATTATTATTATTAGGCGTGTGGAGTAAGGAAACTTGCCCAAGGCTTCGCCCCGCCTGGAATTGAACTCAGGTCTCTCGCTTGCAAAGCGAGTGCTCTAACCACTGAGCTACAGGACTCCACGAGTTCAAATAAAGAAGGGGAGTTTCTCCCAGCGTCCTGCCTAACACTATATAGCACCTTTCACGTCAGAGGGGAAACGTCTCAAAAACTTTGTTAGGATTTACCGTGAAGCCTAGGGACTGTGTATGTTCTAGGTGAATGCATTGTAGGATGAACGCTCAAGCACAAATGTGTGACTCTATAACAAGTTGTTGCATGTTTTTTTATGAGCTTTGATAGTGAGAATCACTCCTTAAATGTTTCAAAGGGAGCTCGGGACAGGAGCTTTTAAACGACATGGGTGTGGGTAAGGTTGCCACTAGCAGTGCAGAATAGATGGTGTTACCATTGTCAGGAGATGTGATTCAGCATTGCGTGTCCTCCAAATACTTCACTGGTGAGTGGTAAACCAAGTGCCTAATCACTGAGTCTAGAGAGTTGCGCTCTCAAATCGAGTGAACTGATCAAACATGGCAGATCACATAATACCATTACGACTTTTGCTGTGACATCAGCCAGATGTATCGCAAAGATCCTTTGCCACTTCATCCCATGTGAAAGAATCTATATGATCGTAAATTGTTGTTGACAACAATGGAATGAATCTGTGCTTTAGGTCAGTGAGGGGGTGGGGGTTGGTTTCAGTTGGGGAGAGGTCATAATAATGTAGTAACATAGGAATCGGAGGCCATTCAGCCCATCGAGCCTGTTCAGTCATTTTATTAATTCACGGCAGATTTTTTAATCCCATTTTCATCTTAAACTCAAGTCCCTCAATACTCTTACTTCCTGTGTTTCTATCTGTGAGTAACTCAGGTTTGATGCACGCAGAGACTCATGCTAAGGGATGAGATGTTAAACCAATTGTCCTGTCTGCCTTTTTCAGTGGACATTAAAGACGTTAAAGATGCCACTGCACTACTCGAAAAGAGAAGGGAGTTTCTCTCGGTGTCCTCATAGAATCATAGAATTATACAGCATAGAAGGAGGCCATTCGGCCCATCGTGTCTGTGCTGGCTCTTTGAAAGAGCTATCCAATTCAATCCCACTCCCCCGTTCTCTCCCCAAAGCCCTGCAAACTTGTCTTCCCCAATAATTATCTAATTGTCCTGGCCAACAAAACTCCAAATAAAATGGGTCATTCATGTCATGGCTGTTTGTGGGACATTGCTGTGCACAAATTGCCTGCCACATTTACCCACAGAACGCACAGTCACTACACTTTAAGGTATATATCTTGTGAAGCACTTTGGGACGTCCTTCTGACGTGAAAGCTGCTCTACCAAATGTAAGGATTTCTCTTATTATTATTATTATATTTCCAGTCGCCACCACATCACAGGCACTGAAATGGGAATATCATCTCCGCAGACGGTTGATAAATGTTACAGTCACCGGTAATAGTATTAGCCCCTCCAAAAAAGATTGATATGTTTAACAATAATAATTTTATTAGTAAAATAATAAGGTCCATTAGCACTCCATTGGAACATCAGCCTAGACTATGAATTCAAAGAGGCCTAAGATGCGAGAGTGCTACCGACTGTGCCAGGCTGAAGTATTGAAAGACCCCCTTTTCATTGAGAAGGGCGGGTGGGGGCTCAAGTGAACATTATCTGTAGCTGACTTTACAGACAACACAGAATGTAGGGTGACTGTGAGATACTCACACAGGAACACTGTACCTGAGGATTAGGTTACTGGATGAGTCACAGCCTCAGGTATGCCTTCACACCCACTCAGTAAAAAAATTCATCATCTATCAGCTAATTTGTGTACAGCAATGTCCCTAGGGTCCTACAGTCTGTCAAGTTGTTCAATAATAATTCTTGCATTTTATATAGTGCCTTTTACATTATAAGGATCTCTCAACGTGCTTCATAGGCTACACTGTAAAGTGATGCGACTGTGTATTTTGTAGGCAAATGCAGCAGCTAATTTTGCACACAGCTATGACCCACAAACAACCATGGAGTGAATGATCAATTTTATTTGGGGGATTTGTTGGGAAAGAAAAACTCCCTTCTCTTGAACAACAACAGCTTGCATTTAGGTAGCGCCCTTCACACGGGGTAACGTCTCAGAGCGCTGGGCGTTCAGGGGGTGGAATTTCTTTTCACAGATGCTGGTGAGAATGCGGAATTCAATATCGGTAGCTGTGGTTGAAGCAAAAAGGGTCACTGCATACATGAGACAGAATGGAATTTAGAGATAGGTGAGGGGAATTGGAGGGTTGGAGGCTCCTGCAGTGTATTACCACAGGCACGCAGGGCTAGTTTCCATACTGTATCACTCTACCTGTCTCTGTGTTGAGGAATGTGTGGTTTTAGCCGGTTTGGCTCCAGCAGTACGAGAAACACAGTCACTCGCATGTTGATAATGGGAAGCGGCATCAAATTGCACTTGCACAGCACCTTTCACATAGTTAAACATCTCGAAGCGTTTTAAAGAGCTACCAGCCCGAGCAGATTGGGAGAGCAGGGAGGGGTAGACAGCAGATGCCTGAAGGCACAGGCAAAGAGGTAAGAGTATATTTTGTTTAAAGAAGGGCTTTGAAAGTGAAGCGGGGGGTGGGGTGAGAGGCTGAGAATTTTCGGGGAGAGAGTTGCCAGAGAGTGGGAGTACGTTGATGCAGAAAGCTCAGCCACCGATGGTAGAGCGGGAGGTGGGCGGTGGCGGCTGTGGGGTGTGGTGGGCTGGCCTGTAAACTGCCAGCCCGCTTTCTCTCGATATTAAATTTTGAGACACCAGGGCTGGCAAAAACCTCAAGGTCAGTATTGATCGTCCCAGGAGCCTGGTGGTGTCTGCGCTGTAACCGCACCAGAAGGTGGTTCATCTCCAGTTACAGATGAGTCAGTGCAGTGAGTGTTCATCCTTTATTCGATAACACCCCCTCCCTCCCTCCCTCCCTAAGCCTTGTAAGAACAGCGGCCGACCACTGAGGGGTTCACCGCAAGGATGACTTCAGTGACCTCAGTAACGTCCATTTGAATCACTTGAATAAATATTTCATATTTTCAATTATTCCACCGTTCTTCTCCAAGAACCCCAAGGACAAAGGCAATACAATCTGCTGGGCACAATTGGCTGCCACGTTTTGCCCACAAATACACAGTCATTTCACTTTACAGTATATTCTGTAAGTGCTTGAACACTTCCCAATGACGTTTTAAGGCGCTATATCAAATGCAAGGATTATTATTATAATTATTAATCTTTCACTGACACTCAATAATCTCCAGTGACAAAAACCCTTGCATAGGGTACAATGCCTTATCGAATCTCAACGTTTTACTGTGAAGTGCAGTGACTGAGTATTTTGTAGGTGAACACAGATCGGAACTATCCAGTCAGCATCCAAGTGGAACTGGTTCCCAATCCGGGATCTGGGAATTTGAGAGACTGTCTGCATAGAGTTGGGTCTCGTTGCAATGACCTGTGGGGGAAGAAATCAATGAAACGATACAGTCTGCTGGAGGCAGAGTACACAGGGGAGGAAGCAGTCTTTTAAAAGCATTTTTCCAGGAAGCTTTTATCTGCGTAGCTCTGGCCTGAATCTCGGGAGGCCGGGATAAACTGTGCTCTCGAGTCAGGGCTGAATGCCTTTGTTTTCCTGGGATGCACTTTGTACACTGCAAAGCCTTGTGGCCAGCGGGCTTGTCTACTGTTGTTTTCTTTAAAATTATTTTCTTCCAAAAAATATAATGTAAAAGTGAACGCGATTCTAAAAGGGAAAGTTGTGCCTTGAAACTACACAGCCACTGCACCTTTCAGTAAATCCTGTGAAGCACTTTGAGATGTCCTCACAACGTGAAAGTACTGTATCAAATACAAGTATTGTTATTATTATTATTATTAGGATGCAGGGAACTGGGAAGAAGTCCTTCTGACGAGTCGTTCTGACTGGTCCGTCATCAACAGTGCTTTGGAGAACCTCATTATGTTGTTCATATGAGATTGAAATGGCAAACCCAGAACTATGCTTTTAGATAAGCCAAACAAGCAGGACAAGAAGGTACAAACAGGGGGTTATGATGGGCGAATTCGTAACAGACACAAGAGTGTACAGCAGAATCTCAACCAGCTTAAGATCGCGGTGCTTTTTGCACCGGCTGGCCTCCCATGCTAAAAAATGGCTGACTTCTGGGTCATCAGCTCATCGCTGACATCAGGACGTGACATCAGTAGTAACCTGATGACCCGAAAATTGGTCAGTTTTTAGAAAAGGAAGCCGGGTGATGTCTTGAGGCGGCGCGACAACAACAATAACTTGATTTGATATAGCATCCTCCACATAGGGCAGCATCTCAATTGTTTTCTGCATGTATTTTGGCCAGAATCGAAACCAGGTCCTCTTGCTTTCGAGGCGAGCGCTCTAACCAATACGCTACAGATCTCCACGTATATTTTTGGCGGGTATGCATTTTTAATATCGTTATGAAAAATAGCTTGCCACAAATAGGCCCCCTTTTTCATTAAGAAGGGCGGGTGGGGGTGGGCGGAAGAAAGATTAAGAAGGAATCCTGTTGCTTTAAAAAAATATTATGGGAATTTGATATCCAGTTTCATATCTAGAGAGGTTTGGAATTTAGCCCTGGCAGCGGAGAATGGAAAACTTCCTTGGCAGGGAGCAGGGGCCTGTGGAGACAGCTCACTGTGGTGCCTGGGCCTAATTGGTACCATAGCAAAGACATCTGGAAACAATTGCGGGCGGCTCTTGCTAGCAGAATATTGCAGATGCGTGGCTCGGGCCCAGGGCACAGAGCTCAGTTTTGTTTGTGTTTTTAAAAAAATACACTCATGCACACACACACACACACACACACACACACAAGCCATGGGATTCCAATCATTGTCCATCAATTTTTACTTTCAACTTCTGACTGACAACCGCACCATTTCTCTTCTTCTTCTTCTTCTTCTTCTTCTTCTTCTTCTTCTTCTTCTTCTTCTTCTTCTTCTTCTTCTTCTTCTTCTTCTTCTTCTTCTTCTTCTTCTTCTTCTTCTTCTTCTTCTTCTTCTTCTTCTTCTTCTTCTTCTTCTTCTTCTTCTTCTTCTTCTTCTTCCTCTTCTTCTTCTTCTTCTTCTTCTTCTTCTTCTTCTTCTTCTTCTTCTTCTTCTTCTTCTTCTTCTTCTTCTTCTTCTTCTTCTTCTTCTTCTTCTTCCATTTATCATGGTGGATGTTGTCTCGGCATCTGGGAACGGACTGTAAGACGGGCACAGACACGAGTGCAATTAAAAGGGGAGACTGAGCAGAGTAAGGCTTTTAAGGGTGGAAGCTGTAATAATTCTGCCAAGTAAGGGAAGGTTTTGTTATTCACAACAGCAACAACTTGAATTAATACAGTGCCCATCACCTGGGGGAGTGCCTCTCAGGGATGGAGTTAGACATCAAGCAAATGAGAGGGCGGCAGTGGCCATAGATGACGAGGTATCCAACACGTGGATAGCAAATTTTATCGTGTTAGATTTTGGTTAATAGGGAAATCGTTCCCCGACACACAAAAAGTCTTTAAAAGCGAACGGCTGCCACATCATCCTATTTAAAAACAAATCCAGGGCCCAACATGGAGCGCACACAGTACGAAGAGAGATACTTATAGTCACTACACTTCAAAGTACAACAACAACAACTTGCATTTATGTAGCACCCCTCATGTAGGGTAGCACCTCAGAGCACTTGAAAGTAACTCAGTCTGCAATGTGCTTTGAAACGTTTCTGAATTGTACGCTCAGTGTAGGCAAATAATAAATAATAATCCTTGCATTTGATTTTGTGCCTTTTCACCGCACGGAAATGCCTCAAACAAATGTGCTTCACAGGATTTGCTGTAATATGTAGTAACTCTGTATTTGTAGACAAACTTGTGCTTTTGTTTCCAGTGGCTTGAGGTAGATGTGGACACACCCTTGACACAGTATGTACAAAGCCTGATTGTATACTTTATTTGCAACGTAGGAATGTCTATGACAACGAAGGACCTTGCATATCAAATCCTTGCATTTGATAAGGCGCCTTTCTCACTGGGTGGACGTCTAAGAGTGATTTACAGATTATATTGTACAGTAGAGATTGTGTGCTCTGAGACATTATCCTGCGTGAAAGGGGCTATACAACAACAAAATTATGAGAAAATGACACGTGTATAGCGCCTTTCACGTCGGAAGAATGACAATTGCAATTGTAAAAAATAAAAAATAAAATAAAAAACGCAATTGTATTTTTCAATATCTCACAAACAGCCATGAAACTAATTTTATCTGGGTCCATCAGGAGAAACTTTTTGAATAGTTCCGTGTGATCTTTAACATCCACCTAAACAGGCAAAAGGACCATGGTTTAACGATTCAGCTGGAGGACAGCACATCTGACCACGCAGATGTGGACGCAGCATTGCACTGGAGTGTAAGCCTAGACCAAGTGAATTCAAAGTCCAAAGTCACAAGCGGGATTTGAACCCACAATCTTCTGACTGCGAGGCAAGAGTGCCACCAACTGAGTCAGGCTGTCACCCAGGCTGACCTTCTGATGGCCTTAAGGAAAGCCGCTGTTGACAGCAGTGGGACTCGAACTGACAAACCCCCAAAGACTGGGTTGCAGCACGGACACAGGCAAGGGATTGCTTCACAAAACGCAAGTGCAATAAATTGCCAGTTTCTGACAAGGTTATATTTAGAAACTACAATAAAGGCACATGACAGAAAAAGAAAGAAGGTGGTAATTTTAGAGGGAGTGCCTTATCACGTTGAAACATGTCAAAGGGCTTAGCAGGTAATTGCTTTCAAGTGCAGCGAGTGATTTCAGTCTTTTTTGGGGGACACTACTGTGCCCAATTGGCTCTGCGTTTCACCCACAAAATATACAGTCAATTTGCTTTACAATATATTCTGTGGAGATCCATAGCATAGTGATTCGAGCGCTCACCTTGCAAGCAAGAAGATCTGGGTTCGATTTCTAATTGGGGCGAAGCCTCTGTTTACCTAGCACTAAGTAGGAACCCAGTTGTTAGTTGATTGGCGGATCACTTTTCAGGGGTAATAATCCCTTCCAAAATAAAGATAAATAAATAATACAAATTTGGGTCACTCAATCTATGATTGTTTGTGGGACACTGCTATGTGCAATTGGCTGCCGCTTTTTGCCCACAAAACACAGTCAGTTCGCTTTCCAATATATTCTGTGAAGCTCTTTGAAACTTCTCAACGACGTGTAATGCACAGTATCAAATGTAAGGATTATTATCATTATAAATGTCACCAAATCTATCAGCAACTAATAGTTTTGGTGACAAGGGTTTCAGGAGTTCTAACGCAAAACTTCTGAAAATTGGGCACAGTTGTGTGAAAAGCGCCCTTGTGTGCATGTCCTGTACACCGTGGTGCTGGCAGCCACGTGCCGCCTATTTATACCCTCTGTGATGCCGTGCCAGCAAAATGTAAAATAATATTTTCGCTGCCAAAGCACTGCTGCACATCCTTGCCTGCTGTTCATATTAAAAGAAAGTTGTTCTTCATCAATTCGGCTTCACTGAGAAAATGGAAATGAATGGAAAAAAAAAGGCCCGTTACCAGCGGTGAGAGTGCGTGACGCGGACGGGGAGTCAGTTTAGAACTGTGGAAATTCACAGCGCAGAAGAAGGCTGACATCCTGGATTGGAATTTGAATTCATATAGTCTTAGTTGGCACTCCAGCACGGTGCTGGTGGTGTGTTGCATTGTCAGAGGTGTCGTCCTTCAAATGAGACAGAATCTCATCTGCCTGTTCAGGTGGATGTTGAAGATCCCATGGGACGCTATTCGAAACAAGAAGGAAGTTTCTCCTGGTGTCCTGGCCAACAACCCCCCCAAATGTAAGCATTATTGTTATTATTCGGCTGTGAGACATCCTCCCGACATGAAACCGGGGAAGGGTAAGAAATACAATACAATTACTGTATATCAATATCATTTTATTGTACTAATTGCACTTCCCTGATTTCCCTGAGAAGGTTTCTTTAAAAGTCTCTTTAAACCTGGCAGCCCTTGTGGCAACAGTGCTCCCATTCAATATGTTGCGTGCGCTTGTGTTTGTGCACGTCAAGCTGTGAAGGAATGGAACGCTTTCCATTTCAAGCAAAAAACCCCCCCATGCACAGCAAGACATCCCAGCTCAGATAAAGCACAGCGCAGATGCTCTATTCTTCCCTAACAAGGGACCCTCATCCTAGCTATAGAAGAGCGCCACCTGTTGGCACCGATGTGTCTTTTCCGTTTCCCACACACTCATTGTAAGGCATCTGTGGGTGGGGATGAATAATAATAATAATAATAATCCTTGCATTTGATATTGCGTGTCATCACTCATTTAGCCCCCGCCAAAATAGGGGGACCTCTGTGCTGTTGGCCTGAAACTGAAATGAGTCTGCCGCAAGAACATTTGATACAGGGTTGTTGCAGATTCTCACGATTTACTCACTGAACCACGGGAAAGAATAGCGACAGAGTTTGGCTTGTAAATTATAACATCTCGCAATCCAGGGACAGTTTGAGTCTACCGGCGAGCGTTGGAATCGCATTGAACCACGGGAAATGGAGTTCTTCCCCACATGGATCGACGAATCGTGACCACGTTTATAAAGATAAGACTTATTTGAGTTTTACTGCATCAGTGGCGGGTGTCGGTGTCCAAAATGTCAAAATAATAATAATAATCCTTGCGTTTGACATAGCGCCTTTCATTTAGCGCCGAGATGTCTCAAATTGCTTCACAAAATATGCCATGAAGTAGATTGACTGTGTATTTCTGTGGGTGAAACGTGGCAGCCAGTTGCACACAGCAATGTCCCACGAACAGCTATGGATTGAGTGACCAATTTTATTTGGGGGATTGTCGGCCAGGACACCAGGAGAAAGAAACTCCCTTCTCTTTTTGAATAGTGCCAGGGGATCTTTGACGTCCACATGAACAGGCAGATGGGACCTTGGTTTAACGTCTGATCCGAATGACGATGCCTTGTGTACATTAATGTACACTGCCTCATGAGCACTGATTGTTCTCTGCAGTCTCCATGCTACGCAGCTGCTTTCTATTGTACAGTAAGTGGGAGTGCGATAATCTCTGTACAGGTTTGATTTAGCGCAAAGAGCAACGGAGACCAGCACAGTGCACCTGAGATGTCGCTCCGGGGGACAGCACAGTCTTTCATTGAATGTGTATGGTTTTCCCACTGGACCTCAGGCAACTGAGGTTTCAAGATTTTTTAGAAAACAATCTTTTTATTTAAAATGTTTTTTTTAAATCGCCCCCCCCCCCCGTTTTATATATTGGCCGATAATAAAATAATAAATAATAATCTTTGCATTTAATGTAGCGCATTTCAAGTCAAGAGGCGCTCCCAAGGACGAGTGAGGTGGCATCTTTAACATTCAACTGAACAGGCAGAGGATGGGAGGATAATCAAGCTCCTGTTCTGTAAACGTCTGCTCTCTCCACAAAGCTCCTTAATCAAAACAAAAGGCCTGCTTTGAACGAGACTTGTTCTAATCTGGGCACCAACACAGATATATTGGGCCAACTGCACTCAGTTACTACCTTGGCGCAATATAAAGGTCACAGCGCTGGCTTCTGCCGACATGAAAGGCGCTATACAAATGTAATTTTGTATTGTATTGTCCTGTTTCGGATTGTGTTGTTTGATTGTGCAATGTTTTGAAAAATTATACCATCAACATTGTTTCGCTGAGGATCAGTCTCAGAGGCTTGAAATTCCATCTAGTCTAAGATCCATGGAACCCTTCTTTTGTCTTAAAATTGAGTCTGTGTGTGTCAGTCTGGCTCAGTTGGTAGCAACTCCACTTGTCTAAGATGGTGCTCCGATGCAGTGCTGGAGGAAATCCGCATTGTCTGAGGTGCCGTTCTTAGGATGAGACATTAAACCTCGTTCCTTTTCAGATGATTGTTAAAGATCCCTTGGCACTATTCGAAAAGAGAAGGGAGTTTCTCCCAGTGTCCTGGCCAACAATCCCCCAGTTAAAATTGATCATTCATTTCATGGTTGTTTATGGGACATTGCTGTGCACAAATAGGGTGTTCTGTTCACCTACAACTTATCCACAGATAGTTCATTGTATCATGAATCCTGTGAAGTGTTTTGAGATGTTTCAATGCTGTGATAAGGCACTATATCAAATGCAAGGATTACTTTTTGCTTCCCAAATGACAGTGAGTGTCTACAGTCGAGTACCAGTTCTCGCTCAACACCCACCCAATGTAAAGTAGAGAAGTAGATGGTTAACTTTCAGGAGCACGTCTCCCCTCTCTGTGCCCCAGGGTCACTGAGGCCATTTGTAATACGGAAACTGCTGACTCGGCTGAGATCTGCTAACTCAGCACAATCCTGATTCAATCCTGCATTGATCTTATCCTAGTTGGGCCATTGGGATGGCTCAGACTGTGCTTTTTTCCCCGAGCGGGAGGAAACCTTAGGCAATTTGTCCTGTAGCTCAGTGGTTAGAGCACTCGCTTTGCAAGTGAGAGACCTGAGTTCAATTCCAGGCAGAGAGAAACCTTGGGCAAGTTTCCTTACTCCACACAGAGCCTAATAATAATCCCTCCAAAACCAAAAACAATAATAAATTGGTCATTTTCAATCGACGACTGTTTGTGGGACATTGCTGTGCGCAATTGGCTGCCGCGTTCGCCCACAAATATACAGTCAATTCACTTTACAGTGTGTTCTGTGAAGCGCTTTGGGATGTCCTCCTGACATGAAAAGCGCTATATCAAATGCAAGGATTATTAATTCCTAACTCCCCATGCCTCCTTTTACCTAGCAGTAAGTAGGAACACAGTTGTTAATCAGTTGGCGGATCGCTTTCTAATGGTAATAATCCCTCCTCCCCCAAAAAGAATCAATCCACGACTGTTTGTGGGACACTGTTGTGTGCCATGTTTCACCCACAAAATATACAGTCAATCCAATTACAGTATATCCTGTGAAGTGCTTTGAGACTTCTTAATGATGTGATATGGCTCTGTATCAAATGCAAGGATTATTATTATCTTTCTAATTGCACAATTCTATGATTCTATATACTTGGGGAGGACAAATTTGCAGGGCTCTGGGGAGAGTGGGGGAGTGGGACCAATTTGGACAGCTCTTTCAAAGAGCCGACATAGACACAATGGTCCAAATGGCATCCTGCTGTGGTGTATAATTCTATGTTTCTATGATTCTGATATCCAACAAGCGTGGAGTTAATGATCACTGACTGGGATCTGAGTGATGGTCTTGTGGGATTGAACCTGGCTTTAATAAACTACGGTGATGTGGTTAGAGAGTTATGACAGCTATGCATCTCCTGCTCATGACTGCATGCGTGTGGGTGCTGAGAGAGCACTGGGTCGGTCTCACTTGATTAAACAAGCGGTGACGTGGGGATTTACATGACTGAATGGCTGTGTGTTAAGACAGGCATTGAAGCATATTAACTCTGGGGTTTTGGTGAATATTTCCTATTGAGCAAAGAAAGCACTAAGGAAAATCATATGGTTGTCTGAAACCTAACCCCGCTGGCTGGCGTCTCAGCATTGGAATGATCCCGTTTCTGATGGAGAGATTCCAAGGCCCCACAGAAATATTAGCAAAAATAGCCCAAGCATTTTAGGCTGACGTACCAATTTACTCTTCACGGTCAATTCCAGACCTTTTTCTTTTTGCCGTTTCAAAAAGAACCTGGCAGAGATTCAGGAGGAGCCCCTGGGCTATTTACTTGGCCCTGAAATTTGTTTCAGTTCATTCGGGGCACGGAATGGAGAGGATGTGACAATGCACAGGACCCCCTTTTATCCCACAGTTCAGCGAATGAGCACAATGGCTTACAGGGACACATATCGATAGATTGATCAATAGATTTTTAAAAACTAAAGGGATTAAGGGATTTGGGAATAAGGCAGGTAAATGGAATTAGGTTAGAAGATCAGTCATGATCTTATTAAATGGCGGGGCAGGCTCGAGGGGCCGAATGGCCTACTCCTATTTCTTATGTTCTTATGTATTTTCCTCTGAATCAAATAAAGGAAAGAATAGTAATAATACTCCTTGCATTTGATATAGCGCTTTATCACATCTTTGAGACGTCTCAATGCATTAAAAATCAGCATTAAAATGATTGCGCTTATCTCTGTATTGTAGTACCATGGACCATTTATTCACTTGCTCGCTCCCTTGCTAGCTCACTCATTCACTTACACGTTCATTCACTCACTCGCACATACACACTCATTCACACATTCGCTCTCACTCATTCGCTCACACATGCACACTCACACTTATTCTGTCACTCACTCACTTACTCACTCAATCACACTTATGGACTCAAACTTGTTCACTCACTCACACTTACACACGCTCACGTATTCGTTCACCCACTGATTCACTCACTCACAGACACGCTCGCTCACTCGCTCACTTGAGAGTCTCAGACACACAAGATAAGATATTTCAAGATGATTTACATCATCGGATCTTTATAAACGAGATTCGTCAAACATTTTTGCTCCACAAAGATGTTGGTCTTTTAACCTGCACTTGCAATGAACCCGTTGAATGCATCATGGTGTGGTCTCAGCACCTCTGGGCTGGTAATAAAGGAGAAGCTGTGATATTGCTCAGGAAAGGCTATGATTGCTGAAGGTTATAATGGAAGAACAGTTTAATTGCTGACAATTGATCAACAGGTTTAACATTTTGCACAATTTATACAAAACTTCTCAGAGAAACACCAATATAGTACATAGTATTTTGTACTATAATTTGGGACAAACTAAGACTTTTCAATTTTAAGGCATTGCTCTATGAAATAATTTACTCATTACATTTTTGAAAGGCACCATGCATCCGCATTTGTTTCCCGCAACATTTACCAACTGACTCTTATTTTCAGTTAAAGTAATTGTCACAGTGATGCTGGTTAAATCCTATTATGATAAGGAGTAATGCTGCACATCTCATTATAATAGAGATTAATGAAAAAATCATTCTAGTATTAATACTAGAGAAACTGGGACTATGTTTACCAGCACACAGATTGTCGATAGTAAACCTGATAGAGGTAATCCAAATTGTCAGGGGGTTTGATAAGGTAAGTGGAGAGAAACTATTTATACCGGTTGATTTTTTGTAAACACAACAAAGTGTTTCACCCACAAAACACACAGTTAAAACCACTTTACGGTATATCCTGTGAAAGGCTTGGAGATGTCCTTTGGATGTAATAAGGCGCTATACCAAATGCAAGGATTATTATTATTACTATATGCTGTGAAGAGCTTTGAGATGTCCTCCTGACGTGAAAGGCGCTGCACTAAAAGCAAGGAATATTATTGGTTATTAATATCCAGCTGGCGATCAATTTAAAGGGAACAGTTCACTTTTGTTAACCTTATTTTGTAAGGTTACAAGACTTGAATAAAACCTCCCTAGTCAGACAGGTGTCACCCAAACAGTCAGACGAGGGACATTTAATCAACATAGTGGCTCCTCATCAGCAGCTGTGTGGCAGGCAGCCTTTTGGTCTTCAGAGTTACAGGCCCCAGAGTAATTACCGTTTATTTACTGTAGTTTTCTCATCAGGACCTGAGTTTAAAAGCTAATTGCTTCCGTGTGTGTGGGGCTTGTTTGTCTCCCGTAGTGATCAGTGGAAAGTGAAAACGCTTAAATTAATAAATAAACAGTTTTTCTGGTATTCAGGCTGGGAATTGTGTGTATCACCAAATGTCTGGCAGTGTGGTGAGGTTCTCGATGGGGGTCAGTTCAATTATTTATCGCCCCCACCCGCCCACCTCCTCTTCCCCTCCCTTTCAACTCAGTTGTTCTGTGTGTCTAGCCCACAGTCTCACCAACAAGGATCAAAATACATTTCCTGCTCAGTCAGTGAATTTGAAGCAAGTTTTGATTATTTTGTTTGTTTGTGCTTTTCGTCTTATTTAAGATCTGACACACTCATTCTCCCCCCCTCGCTACTACTCTCACACCATCCATACCCTCTATCTATCCTTCGTTCCCTTCTTCGCTCCCTTCCACTCGCTATTTCTCCCTTCCTCTCTCCAACCATCCATCCCTCCCTCCAAGATACTGCCAGCCACCAATGGTCATAGGCCACCATCACTGCTGCCACATGAACAGCCAGCAGGAGGCGTGCTTCTGTCATATAAAAATAATCCTTGTGTCTGATGTAGTGACCAGTTTGCATGCAACAATGTCCCACAAATAGCCATGAAGTGACTAACAATTTTATTTGGGGGATTGTCGGTTACGACATTGGGAGAAACTCCCTTCTCTTTTTGAATAGCGCTACAGGATCTTTGACGTCCAACTGAACAGGCAGATGGGATTTTGGTTTGTCTTATCTGGTATCTGGTGCAGACCAGGGCATTGGGACTCATTTAAGAAACATCTTGATGCAGTAACAAGAAGACAATAAAGGGAGGGTAATCTGAGGAATGAGACCAAATGGTCCAAAGGTCCTTCTTCATCCATAACTTTCTTTCCTCTTATGAAGACAGTCTATCTTTTAATAATAATCATAATTCTTGCATTTGATATAGTGCCAAATCACGTTGTTGAGACATCTCAAAGTGCTTCACAGATTATATTGTAAAGTGAGTTGACTGTTATTTTGGACGAAATGGTGTTTTCTCAGACATCACCGATAAGTTCAGGGCTCAATGACTCTCTTCCCTCTTGGCTCATTCTGCAGAAGCTTCTCAGTGACAGGTTGCTCTCTTTAGTCCTTGTCGATCTCTTTGGAAGGCTCGCTTTGTTCTTTTATCCGGCACTATTTCTGCTTAGTGCTCATAATGGACCCCTGTGCTCAGAGCCAGTGTGCTCAGACAGATGGAAGACAAGCAGGACAGATGTGAATGGGTGTATGGCACCACAGAGATACTGGGAAGTGGATGGATTAGATCTTGAGCACATTGATGTGTTCAAGGAGCTACAGAAAACTAATTCAAAAAAGAAATCCAGTCTAACGGGTACAGGGAGTGACTGCCAAATAATTGAATGATTCCAGCAGAGACTCCAAATTCCACCTTGTTTTAGCCTGTAAATCCATTTTGCCTTAGGATCATAGGAAGAGGAGTAGGTCATTCCACCATTCTATTAGATTGTGTCTGATCTGTGCCTCAATTCCATTCATCCGCCTTTGCTCCATATCCCTTGATACCCTTATCTTACAAAAATCTATCGACCTCAGTCTTAAAAATTAGAATGGATCCAGCATCCATAGCCTTTGGGGGGAGAGAGTTCCAGATTTACACTACTCTTTTTGTGGAAAAGTGTTTACTGATTTCACACCTGAATCTATCTCTGGAATGTGTAGGTGGGATGCATGGAATTCTCATTTTGGTTTGGATACTCTTAAGTATGGTGATGGGTTTCTGCGTGTGTCAGACACCCGGCTGACCAAAGGAAAACACTTAGTTTATTGTTAGCACTATCTGGTAAGCTTCGGTTACTTGTCCAGCTGAGACTATCCTAGCCATTTGGGTTCAGGTTTGCAGGATCAGCAGGAGCTACTAAAGTCACTGTCTCTGTGAAGAGTTCCGAGACCTTACAACAACCACAACAAATGACATTTGTATAGCGCCTTTCACGTCGGACGGATGTCCCAAGACGTTGAAGGAGGCAAGAGAAGGGGTGAAAGGAATGTGGTATGGAGGTCCAACAGATGGGGGCAGAAAGCTGAAGGCCCCACCACCAATTGTAGGGCAGGGCAGGGCAAGGTGGGGGACATGGAGTAGGCTAGAGTCCACTGATCAGAGGAAGAGGACAGTATAAATGCAGCAGCAACTTACATTTATACAGCGCTCTTATGGTGAACGAAGAGGTGCTGTCTGAATGCAAGTTGCTGCTGCTGTTTTTTCTACACATTACCTGTGTCATCAACCTGACCGGGACCTGTTAGCCTCCTCACAGACTGCTCTCCTCGAGCTTGTGCATGTGAACGCCAATTTCATAATGTCAACAGAACATGACAGCGGAGGCCTGCAGAATGACAGACTTGAAATCTAACATTGCACAGACTCCACTCAGAAATCAGAAGGGAGCTGGTAGGAAGTATATGGTTACCTTTCTCCAGGGGAAAGCCCATATTGATAGCATTATGCCGTATAGATTAAGGAGCATTTTTGCAGTGAAAAGAAATGAGAAGTGCCTGTTCGTGTTTAATCAACGGATAATGCCATCTTGTGTTTTAAAGAGTTCCTCCCACGTTGATTGCGATTTAATCCAGAATGGTATCAAATTAAGGAATGTCAGTCTTGCCTTCTCCCAAATCCCCCTCAGTGCTTCATTCATGGCTTTTATTTAATTTCTTTCAATAGGAAACAGGTTGAGGAAATGTCTGTCTTCGTAATGTCCGTGTGTTTGACATTTTGTTAGCGCTAATCGGTGCCGAGTCTTAATGTGTGTGAGTTTGTTATGGACATTTTTATCCCAAAATGCCAGTAAAATGGGAGCCTTTGTTAGCCTGGGGAGGGTAGGCGAGTTGGGTGGGGAGAAAGAGGAGAAGGAGGGGGAGGAGAGAGTGGGAGAACTCTCTACCTAGCTAAATAAATCCAAGGTTAGTTTATTTTTGATCGGTTTGATTTTAATTGGATTCTGCCCACTTTCTCAGATTTGCTTTCACTTGTCCTGCCAGACACAAATGCATCGATTTTGAATCCCCTGAAGCTGAGGTGGGTGGACAGATCATAATATTTGGCAGACTTTTTGATTAAAGGACTTTGTTTTCTCTCTCTCTCTCAGCTCCCCAAATCCCCACTTTAATTCTCTCCCCTGCTCTCCCTCCCGAGCGGAGCTGACTCCCTCTGGCGTCTGTTGCCAGTCTGACACCTTCTCCATAGAGGTCTTCACTATGTGTGCGGGAGGGACAGCGTGTGGATTGTGGGGAGGGAGAAACTGGGATAATAAATAATAATTTGTAGCGCCTTTCATGTTGGGAGGATATCTCAAAGCGCTTCACAGGATTTATCCACAAAGTACACAGTCAATCCACTTTGCAGTTGTATTCTGTGAAACGCTTTGAGACGTCTCAACAAGGTGATAAGGAGCTATATAATAATAATAATAATCCTTGCATTTGATATGGCGCTTTTCACGTCTTCTCGACATCTCAAAGCGCTTCACAGAATAGACTGTAAAGTGAATTCACTGTATATTTGTGGGCAAAATGCGGCAGCCAATTGCGCTCAGCAATGTCCCACAAACAGTCGTGGATTGAAAATGACCAATTTATCATTGTTTTATTTTGGAGGGATTATTATTAGGCGTGTGGAATAAGAAAACTTGCCCAAGGTTTCGCCCTCTGCCTGGAATTGAACCCAGGTGTCTCGCTTGCAAGGCGAGCGCTCTAACCACTGAGCTGCAGGACTCCACAAATGCAAGGATTATTAAATATCAAATATCAAATGCAAGGATTATTATTATTATTACTGTAAAGTGCAATGACTGTGTTTGGTAGGCGAACGTGGCAATCAGTCAATTTGCACTCAGCAATTGTCTACAAACAGCCATGAAGTGAATGACCAATTTTATCCGGGGCCTGAAGAGGGGGTGGGGGGAATTGTTGGCAAGGACATCGGGAGAAATTCCCTTCTCCATTTGAACAGTGTCACAGATCTTTAACGTCCACCTAAACAGACAGACGGGACCCAGGTTAATTTTGAACCAGGTTCCTACTTACTGCTAGGTAAACAGAGGAGTGTGGAGTAAGGAAACTTGCCTAAAGTTTCGCCCGCCCGGGAATTGAACTCAGGTCCTCTCACTTACGAGGCGAGTGCTCTAATCACTAAGCTACAGGACTCCTCCATTATGATAGTCAATTGATACTGTGTCTGCACAGTGTTCAACTGGCAGTTCAATGAGACATTGGAGCTGATTATAAGTCTAAATGTAGACATCTGTTGCCCCTGCCAGCCGTCATGGTAAGAAAAAGTTCAGAACTAGACGCTGCCTGTTATGTATTATATAAAAAGATGCCAAGTGGCCTAACCAATTTTGTTTCCAGATGATGATAAAAAAATTGTTGTGTTTGATAAAGCTCTAATCATGTCATTCAGAAACTACATTACAGGTAGTTGCTGCTAATTGTAATTGATGGTGAATTCAACTGCCCCATTTGCACACAGCAGTAGCCCACAAACAGCTATTAAGTGAATGATCAATTTAACTGGGGGGAATTGTTGGCCAGGACACCAGTAGAAACTCCGTTCTCTTTTCCACTTGTGTCATGGGAATTTTAACATCCACCTGACCAGGCAGGAAGGAACTCGGTTTAACCTCTCAGCTGAAGGACAACACCTATGACAATGCTGCGTTCTCCCCACAACCCTCTAACGCCCCAACCCGTATTGCACAGGAACTTCAGCCTGGACCTTGAACTTAAAATCCTGTCAGATGCAAGAGTGCTACCAGCTGAGAAGTGGCAACACTCTGACGTCTAGAAAGTGATTGAGTTGTGCTTCTCAGTGAAACTACAGTACTGTTCTGTCATTCACTCTTAATCTTCCTTATAGTTCTGTAACAACTTAACAATAATAACGCTTGCATCTCCTAGATTCTGTGTGGTATTGCATAGGGAAATCCCAATACATAGCCCCAATACATAGCACTATAGTCCATCAGAAGGCTATATTATATTACAATAGAATCTTTGCTCTACCAGAGTCACCTTGGACTGTGTGATTCCAAGTCCCAATGTGGGGCTTGAACCCACTACCTTCTGACTCAGAGGCGAGAGTGCCACCACTGTGCCAGACTGACACACAGCAAATCTTTTAATCTCTTAATGTCCCTTACTTTTCAAGACCCTGTTTATCTGCCTGATAAAAGGCAGCTCTTTATACATCCTCACCGACCTTTCTATGAAGAAGGGATGGACATCTGCCTGGTGCTCTGATGCCAGCGATTCACCATTTTAAACCAGTCATTTCGCTCCCCCTGAATCCACTGAGATTGGAAGTGAGGAGAGCAGTCCTGGCCTTTTCTGCTGTGTATGTTGTCACTGTTCAGATCGGCTAATCATATTTGGCTTCAGGTTGAATCTTGAGGAATCGCATCAGAGCGGACAGGGCTTTCAGAAGCTTCCTGCTTAATGATAATAATAATGGTGATCCTTGCTTTTGATACAGCGCCTTATCACGTCGTTGAGACTCACAAAGTGCTTCATGGAATATATTGCAAAGGGGATTGACTGTATATTTTGTGGGTGAAATATGGCAGCCAATTGCACTCAGCAGTGTCTCACAAACAATCGTGGATTGAGAGATCAAATTATTCTTTTTTTAAATTTGAAGGGATTATTACCCCCCGAAAGCGATCCGTCAATCGACTAACAACCGGATTCCTACTTACTGGCAGGTAAACATAAGCGTGTGGAGTAAGAAAACTTGCCTAAAGTTTTGCCCCAGCCGGGAATTGAACCCATGTTCTCTAACTGTGAGGTGTGTGCTATCAATAAATAATAATTATTGCATTTGATGCAGCATCTATAATGTCAAGACCATGTCAAAGTATTCTACAGAGTTTTCTGTAAAGTGTAGTGACTAGGTGAACTTGGTAGTCAACAACAAAAATAATAATCCTTGCATTCGATGCAGTGCCTTTCACATCGGGAGGACGTTGTTTTGTAGGTAAATGCAGTGACTGCTTTGTTCACAGCAGCAATGTCGAACAAACGGCCATGGGGGTGGGGGGATGTGGGGGGGGGGTAGGGGATAGGGAGGAGGAACTCTCCTCTCTTTTCGAATTGTGCCTTGGGACTTTTAACATCCACCGGAACAGACAGATGTGATCTCGGTTTAATAGCACATCCGAAGGACGGCACCTCCTGTCAATGTAGCGCTCCCCATACTTTGAGCTCAAAAGAAACATTTTATTTGAGGGAAAAAATGGGGAGGAAGTTGAAGGAGATTACAGAGCACAAAGGCACTGGAGTTATATTAAAAAANTATGTTAAAGTGCAGTGGAAAATGCCCAAAGGCTGTCACACTGGATTGAGACAATGGGAAATGAACAAAGGCAAAGTCCAAGGCTGACCTGATGAAAAACAAGTGGGGATGGGATAGATTAGAAAAATGGGCAGATATGAATGCAACGTACAGTGTAGATAAGCGATCTTTTGCATTCAATCATTTTAATAAGTACATTTGGCAAGTACTATGAACTTACACTGGACTGTCCCACGCAGATGTGTTTTAATAATGTGCAATAGGTCCGTCCACTCTCATCTGATACACTTTCCCCAAACTACCCCCACTCCCCCCCTTAAGTATCTCTCTGTTGAAAGTAGAATTAAAGGTTTCACTAATGCTCAGTGGGTAACGGCTGGTGATTTTCTGCCACTTATCCAGACTTGTATTCTTTCCACGTTCAAATTTACAACAACAATATCTTGCATTTATATAGTGCCCTTCACACGGGATAGTGTCCCAGAGGGCTTGACAGTGGCGGAACCTGACACCGAGTCAGGGGGAGAGGGAGGAATGAGGTGACCGAAAGCACGATCCAAAAGGAAGCACCAAATTGTGGTACTTTGCTAGAACATGTGCATCTGTTCACATTAGATTTCATAATTTGGGGGGATCAGTCAGGTATCTGACATAGATGGAAACCCAGTGATTAAAGCTTAACACTCAGTAACTATAATGATAATACTAACAATACTTGCATTTGGTATAGCACCTTTTCACAATATACAGTAAATTCACTTTACAGTATACCCTGTGAAGTGCTTTGAGACATCTCAACGACGTGATAAGGCGCTATACAAAATGCAAGGATTATTATTATTAGCACATCGTTGAGACATGTCAAAGCCCTTTACAGGTTGTAGTGTAAAGTGGATTGACTGGGTATTTGTGGGGAAACGCGACAGCATCCCACAAACAGCTACGGAGTGAGCGACCAAATTTATCTGGCGGATTGTTGGCCAGGTCACTATGAGAATCTCCCTTCTCTTTTTGAATAGTGCTGCTGGATCTTTAACATCTACACATGCAGATGTGACCTCGGTTTAACATCTCATCCGAAGGGCTGACTATAACCAGTGATTATATATTTTGTAGCAAACGCCTCTTTCCACACAGAATTATAGTTGTCCCTCAGCTCTTGCCAAGAAAGCAATAAGATTTTAGATAATGTATGAGATTGTTTTCCTTGTATCTTTTACCAAACTCCCTATTAACCAGGGAGTAAACATTTTTTCTAGAGCTAATCGGTTGTCGGGGTGGAACACATGGTATTGATTCTAATTTTAGGGAAATCTCTCCAATCGGAGTGAGATAGTGCTTCGTAATGCGAGCCAGGAACACTATTCGCCTGTAGCGTTTTGTAAGTTAAAACCTCAAGGTAATGTGTCTGCTCACACAATGCTGTCCAACCCCCACCCTCACTCCGAATTATTAACACAGGAACAGGAGTTGGCCATTCAGCTCCTTGAGCCCATTCCACCATTCTATTAGATCATGGCTGATCTATATCTAAACTCTAATTATCCACCTTTGCCCCATATCCCTTGATACTTTTACCAGACCTCAATCCATTCAGTCCCATTTATCTGCCATTTCCCTCATATCCCTGTTTATTCCTTTTTGGATATCTTTTTGGTATAGAATATAAAACAACATTGGGGTCTAAATTGTGAGTTTTGCAAAAGGATTTGTTACGAGCAAATCTTTCCCTCCCTCCCTCTCTCCTCTTTTCCCATCCTCTCTCTCTCTCACACATACACACATTCTCTTTCCCTCGCCCTCCTCTCTGTTTCCCTCCCTCTCAATCCCTCTCTCTCTCCCTTTCTATCAATCTCAGTCTTGAATATCATTCAAATTGTGGGAAATCGTTGAATTCAGTCTTAGTTTAGGAGCCATTTATCTGCAGCACTTAAAAAGAACCTGGCCTCCAAATTAAGAGTTACTTTAAGATTTTTCCCATAAAACTACGATTGGGCTGGTCTTACAGGCTAAGATTAACTGAAATTTTGGGCCCCCAGTTACTCTGTGTTGGTTGGCGTCCAGCAGGGGGAACGTGATATCTGAAAGTGCTAAAATGTGCTTGGTGAGTTAACCAAGAGTTTTAATAGTCACCAGAAATGTGGCATCAATCATTGGAACCTTTTTATATCATAGAGGACAAAAATAAACCTGTTTACTCGGGAACAGGAAGGGCTGAATATAGGAAGGAATGACTGGACAAGAGTCAATGAGGGGCTCTGTTTGTTATAAGACACAAATGAAGGAATATGAACCATACAGTATGTTGGGTGTCCTATCAGAAACTGTACCTATGCCAGTGAAGTAGTTGGATGCAGGTTGAATCCATGTGGCAAGTTTTCAATTTCAGCTGCATGATACCAGAAAGGTCCCAAATATCATCCAGATGGCACCTCCAACAATGCAATGCAACCCCCCCCCCCCCCCACCACCACCACTGGGCTAGTGTGTCAGCCTAGGCAATAAGTCCCGATGTTGAGCTGGAGCCTACAGTCTTCTGGCTTAGAGGCAAGAGAGTCACCAACTGAGCCAGGTAGATCCCTCTCTGTGCTGAATTTATTTCAGGATGGGGGTGCCATGTTGGTCTTTTGTTGTAAATCTCCCATTACAGTGGAGGTCTGGAAATAGGTTACCTTCCCTCTCTTCTCCCATCTCAGTTGGGAAGTATGGGACAGCGGCCCTAAGAAAGGTTGGAGTGAGCTACGTTGGCACTGGCTCATTCTCCAGTAATGTGGAGTGTCAGTGTGACTTTGCTATGCTCCCGCTACAGCTGGGATAAATTTGCTCTAAAGCCACGTCAATGTTTTATTTAGACACTGGGTTTAATTTGTGCTCTCCCGTCAAAAATAAGCCTTGATATTTTTACTGCAGATGTCTGTTCATGATGGCTACATGATGTTATTACCGTAAGCCCTTGCTGCATCCAACTGTATAATAATAACAATGCTTGCATTTGTTATAGCGCCTTATCAAATCTTCGAGACGTCTCAAATCGCATCACCATATTGTAAACTGGATTGACTCTTTACTTTGTGGGCAAAACACGGCAGCTAATTGTGCACAGCAGTGTCCCACAAATTGTCATGGATTGAGTGACCAAATTTGTTTATTTATTTTTGAAGGGATTAGCAATCCGCCAATCAACCAGCAACCGGGTTCTACTTACTGCTAGGTAAACAGAGGTGTATAGAGTAAGGAAACTTGCCTAAGGTTTTGCCCTGCCTGAGAATTAAACTAATAATAAACAATGATAGAATAATAATATGTAATGGATTTATAGTACCACGTAAGGGGGAACTGTGGAACAAAGGAGACAGCAAAGCTCTTACAAAGAGCTTGATAGGATATGGGCTGTTTACTGTTTACTGAAGAACAAAGTTTAATGCAGATACATGCAAGGTGTTTAGGAAGTAGGAATAGGAAACACATGTATGTTATGGATGGGATATTACTTGCCAAGGGGTAAAGTTGAAAACATCTAGAGATGTTAGTGGACTCATCACTCACGATGTCAAAACAGTGTAAGGTAGCAATAAACAGGATGCTGAGCTATATGGCCAAATCAGTTGAGTTTAGACCTCTAGTTATCCCACTCAAGCAATAGCGTACTCTGGTCAGACAGAACATAGAGTACTGTACACATAGTACTATAGGCCCTATAGGCAGTGCAGAGGAGAGAAATGAAAGTGATACCCAGTGTTAGAAGAATGAGCTATGAACAGCAGGTAGGTAAGCCAGGGCTCTTCAGTGTTGAAAGGAGACATCTCAGAAGAGAGCTTAGAGAAGTGTATAACATTTTAAATGACATTGAAAAGATAAACGCAGAACAAAACTATAGGATGTACAAAAAACAGAGAACATAGATAATTAATGACTGAACTTGTCAACAAACCTCAGGTGGTTGAGGCCATAGCACTGGGAACATTTAAAAACACAAAACAGCTTGATGCTGTGATGGGAGGAGAGTAGGATGGGTATTCTCGAAGGATGAGATCAGCGGGACCGAAAGGTCTTCCTCATCCAAACAAATCTTGTGATCATGTGAGTATGTCAAATAATAGCCATTTGCTGTTACTTTGTTAACAACTTGTTACGCTTGCCAACAAAAAACAGTCACTCAATGTTATAAGGCGATAGGTAGCTTAGTGATTGGAGCACTCGCCTTCCATGCGAGAGGACCTGGATTTGATTCCTACGCAGGGCGAAACGTTGGGCAAGTTTCCTTACTCCACACCCCTCTGTTTACCTAACAGTAAGTAAGAATCCGGTTATTAGTCGATTGATGGATCGCTTTTCCGGGGCTAACAATCCCTTCAAAAGAAATAATAATTTGGTCACGAAATACACAATTAATTGTGGGACACTGCTGTGTGCAATTGGCTGCCACGTTTCGCCCACAAAACATAGTCAGTTCACTTTACAGTATATTCTGTGAAGCGCGTTCAGACGTCTCGACGATGTGATAAGGCGCTATATCAAATGCAAGGATTATTATTAGAGTGTAAAGGCGGCTTGTTGGAGCGAGGAATAGCCCGACTCCCATCAACAGGCAAACGTCACCCGTAACGCATTTAGCCGCGGACACTCAGACTGCTCTCAGTAGTGGATAGCAGCTCTGGCTGACATCACAGGCAAAAAAATAACACAAACTACTAAAATATCTTTGGAGTTGTTATGAGGGACGAACAGCTGCCCCTTCAATGTTTTAAGTGGCAATGTTTGATGTGTCACTGCAGAACCAGAAACCATAAAGAAGAAATCTTCTTAGAATTCGGGCTAATCCTGTTAGAAGTGAGATCAGAAAAAGGTTCTTTACGCAGGAGGTTCTGCACAGTGTGGAATTTATGGCCCTTGAAGCCTGTTTGAGGCAGAATATAACGAATATGATAATACTAAACCTTGTATTTGATATTACGCCTTATCAAATCATTGAGACGTCTCAAAACGTTTCACGGATTTACTGCAAAGTCACTGTGTATTTGTAGACGAACACAGCAGCCAATTTGTGCACAGCGATGTCCCGCAAACAGTCATCAAGTGAATGACCAATTTTTATCCAGTGGATTGTTAGCCAGGGCACCAGGCTGGGAGAAGCTCCCATCAATTGGTTTTAAGTTAGGAATTTTCCATGATCTTAAATTTTCATGCGAAGACGATGAGAAACTTTGGCCCTCAGTTTACTGAACTGCATGAGCATTGGACAAAGTATGTGACATTTTTATTAGGCCATTGTTATCGTTGTAAGAAAACACTTCTGCATCTTGCAGAATCAACTAGTTCTGGTGAATTTACTGGAAGTGAGCTGCAAAATACACAGTCAATCCCCTTTACAGTATATCCTGTGAAGGGCTTTGAGACATCTCAATCACATGCTAAGGTGCTATATCAAGTGTGACCTGACCAGAACTCTCTATAGCTTGAGTATGACTTTGTTTTGCATTAATCATAAAAAGGCTCTTTCCTTTGGTAGGGAATTTCGAGGACAAGAGGGCATGAATTCAAAATTTGAAAACGTAATAAAGCACTATATCAAATGCAAGGCTTAGTATTATTATTCAGGATTAGCTATTCAGTTCACAATTTTCCTTTTTATGAATCCGATATTCTCTAACGGGAAGTCAAAATTCACATGACAAATCTGTTTTGTCAATGCTACTTGTCAGAGCCCATTGTGAGTCTCGCCAAAGAGCTCCTGAAGCTTGTGAAAGAATGCCGATAGCTCCCAATGAGCACTCAGACATCCAGTGCTAAAAATACTCACAGTTAAATACTCTCTGCCCTGCTGCTTACACCAGGCACACTCGGTGCTGAGTGTCACACTGGCCCTAGCGTTTAAAGGAACACTCCAACGAGCACAAATCCGATCTGTTTCGAACAAGTTAGCTTTGTACCATTAGCGCCACTCACACTTGTTGGAAAGTATTGAATGTGAAATGTGTCCTGAAACATGTAATATCATTGAGGCCCAACAAAAGCAACAACTAAATCTAGAAGCAGCCCTGAGAATTATCTTTACTTTAAATGTCTGCGGAGACAGGGAAGTGGGGTGTTATATTGTCTCGTTTACTGAAGCGTATTTAAACAGCTGATTAGAGAGGTTAGTGGAACTGTGTGCAATGGAGTACAGATTCTTTCGATGCCCTGTGCTGAAGGGACACACAGGCAGAACAGAAATAGGCAGATCAAGAGATAATAGTAATAGGGTCTAATTTTGGACATTTCTAATGTGATTTCTGAATAAGGAATCCGAGGAGTGCAGATGGCGGGGGGGAGTGGGGGGAGACATCTTTCCAGAGGGAGTTTGTGCTGATCCGCAGGAACATCCCTTCCACTTCCAGCTACCGGGAATTCTGAAGAGATTTCCTTAATCATGACAAGTTGCACTTATTCATTGGTTTTCATGTAGAAGAACGACGACGACAACAACAACTTGCATTTATATAGAGTTCTTCACTCAGGGCAGCATCTCAAAGCGTTTCTCAAAAACTGAGAGATTTAGGTCCAGAGAATGGGAGCTCGAGGGCTGAAAGCTGTTTCGCTGATGGTAGCACAAGTTCATGTAACAGACATGAGTGAGTAGAGTGGATGGGAGAGAGGACAAGATCACAGAGCTAGGGTGGGGCAGGGAATGAAATGCAATTAAATAAGAAATGTTATTAAATAATCCCACAAATGAGACCCTCCTATCTCTACTGGACCTAATTTAGCTCATGTCAGTCAGCTGGGTGGCTGGCACATTTAGAAACCCATTGCCCCACGACACACAGAGCGCCACAAATGCATGGAAATTTTCCTTTGCCTGGAGTAGAGTGAGCACTCTCCCCAGAGGAACGCACTCTGTTTACCTAATACCCCCGAAAAAGAATCAGGCACACCCTAGGTGAGTTCAAAGAGCCCGATGTGAGGCAAATGCCTTATCAGTGTTGAAACTCCGCAAAGGACTTTGCAGTGAATTGTTCTCACTGATGTGTTTGAGAGCAAGCGCAGCAGTTATTTTGTACAAAGTGAGTTATTTTGCCGCAATCGAGCCTTGTGGCGAGTGACTGATTTTTCTGGAGGGCTGTTGGCTTTAGGAACATAGGAATTGATAGGCAAAAAAAGACCATGGTTGATCTAGTTTGCCTTTTACCGTCTCTTGTAGAGTCTTGTAGCATATTGGTTGGAGCACTCGCTTCGCAAGTGAGAGAACCTGGGTTTGATTCCTGGGCAGGGGGAAACCTTAGGCAATAAGTAGGAACTCGGTTGTTAGTCGATTGACGGGGATAATAATCCCTTCAAAAAGAATAAACAATAAATCATTCAATCCACAACTGTTTGAGGGACACTGCTGTGCGCAAATGGCTGCCACATTTTGCCCACAAAGTATGCAGTCAATTCATTTTACAATGTAACCTGTGAAGCGCTTTGAGACGTCTCAACTACGTCACAAGGCGCTATATCAAATGCAAATATTAGTATTATTACCATCCTGGTATTTGCATGTATAATAATGGTGATGTTGATAAGAAGGTTTTCGTACGGAAGGTAATTAGGATGTAGTTAGGAATCTGCGCTGATGTTAGACAGAGCTCGCTGTAAAGTAAGGATCTCTCTGTTGGGTTTTCCAGACACCTCCGAGTTAATGCAAGTGTTTCTCCCTAACACACCGGGCTCGGAGAGGGAGATCAGAAGGCACCTGTTAATGGGAAACTAATAAGTTGATGTGATGATACGTTGGGCCCCTCACTTTGAGTGGGATCAGTTTACAACACTTGTGCAGTTGTCTATGGGACACTGGTCTGCCTGACATTCCAGCCATTCCTCTCTGGCATGAGGAAAAAGTGGCTTAGCTCCCCCCCNTTTCCTCTACTACTGTTCTCCTCACTTCCAAACGAGATGGCACTGTGACCGGGCACTGAGAGAGTGCTCGTAGCTTTCATTATGTCTGTTAGTTTTTTTCCCCCGTCCCTGCCTGGTTAGAATGTCACTACACTGAGTGGCAGGGGGCTAAGGCCCCCACACAGCACCTGCCATGCCTAACGGTTACCGTACTCTTTCCCAGCATCTGAATGACCTGAAGAAAGAAAACTTCAGCCTCAAGCTCCGGATCTATTTCCTAGAGGAGCGCATGCAACAGAAATACGATGACAGCAGCGAAGATATCTACAAGAGGGTAGGAAAACTTACCCAATAGTTTTGCATTTGCTTGTGTGTGCGCGTATGTGCGTGTGTGTGTGTGTGCCTGTGTGTGTGTACGTGTGTGTGTGGTCCTAGAACGTATTCGATTCCCGGGTGGACGAAACCTTAGGCAAGTTTCCGTACTCCACACTCCTCTGTTTACATAGCAGTGAGTGGGTTGATTGTTGGTCGATTGTTGGATTGCTTTCCAGGGGTAACAATCCCTCAAATTAAATAAAGAAATAATTTAGTCCCTCAATCCACGATTGTTTGTGGAACACCGTTGTGCGCAACTGACTACCGCGTGTCACCCCCAAAATGCACAGTCAAGCTCACATTACAGTGTATTTTGTGAAGTGCTTTGTCGACAATGTGATAAAGCGCTATATCAAACGCAAGGATTATTATTATTCTAAAAGCTTGTCAACCTCTTTGATAGGAGAAATCTCACATCGGGGGGTGTACTGCAAAAGCACGTGCATATGGATTAATAGAGAAGGAATTGCAACTGCTCTTAATTGTGTAATTAAAAACAAATGACACTTGCACTTACATAACGCCTTTCACTCTCAACAGAGACAATGTGGAAAACTGAGAACTGGGAAATAGGTGGTGGGTGGGTGGGTGGGGGGAGTTGACGACACAGAAGGGGATTAAAAGAAATAATAATCAGCCTTGCTTTTGATATCACGCCTTATTAGGTCGAAACACCTCTGAATGCTTCACAAAGTTTTCTGTAAAGTGGAGTGACAGCATATTTGTAATATAATAACAATAATATAATGATGCAAGGCGAGCTCACTAACCACAACGCTATTGTAGGCTAAAATCAGCAGCCAATTTGAACGCAGGCACGACGTGAAGCTCCACTTTTTCTTTCAACTGCATTGCAGAATTCCAGGTACTGGCAAACCATCCCCAAATTAACAATATTGGTTGTTCACCTCATGACTGTTTGTGGGACGTTGCTGTGTTCAAATTGTGCTGCCGCAATCACCTGCAAAAGGCACAGTCACTCCATGTTATAGAGTATCCCATGAAGTGCATTGAGACTTCCTCCTGATGCGAAAGGTGTCGTATCAAATGTAAGGATTATTATTATAAGATGTTAGTGCTGTTGAATTTCTATGTATACCTCGGGATCATGTAGAATTGTCATTATCTACAAGAGTAGCTCAGTGGGATCAAACCATGGTAGTTAAAATAGGATTTTCCTTCAGAGGCACAAATGTGGACTGTTCCCTGGCCGAGCAGATTTCCCACAGGTTGGAATGATGCTGTTAACCACAGGAACCTAGATATTATTATATTATTATTATTATTATTAAGACAGCCTGCCTGTCCGACATCGAGTCCTGGACGAGATATAACTTTCTCCAGCTCAACGTGCGCAAAACTGAGGCCCTCCTGATTGGCTCGCGTCAGCGCCTCCGCACCTCAGGCGCTGACAGCATCAGCATCCAAGGCTGCACTCTCCACCTCTCAAAGCCACTCAGGACCCTCAGGGTTCTGTTCGACCCTGAGCTGTCCTTTCTCCCCCATATCCGCACCACAACTGGCACCGCCTTCCATCACCTCCGGAACATCGCCAGACTACGGCACTACCTCACCCCTCACGCGGCTGAAACTCTGGTCCACGCCTTTATCACCTCAAGGCTGGACTATGGGAACTCTCTCCTCGCCGGCCTTCCCGCCACCTCCCTCCACACTGCAGGTCATTCAGAACTCTGCAGCTCGTGTACTGTCCCGCACCAGGCTTCGCGACCACATCACTCCCACCCTCGCTCGCCTCCACTGGCTCCCCATCCCCCAGAGGATCGAATTCAAGATCCTCATCCTCACCTACAAGGCCATTCACGGCCTTGCTCCCTCCTACCTCTCCGACCTACTATCCCCCTACCTACACGCCCGTACCCTCCATTCCTCTGGCTCCGGTCTGCTCCACATCCCCCGCCCCAACCGCCCTACTATCGGTGGCCGGGCCTTCAGCCTCTCAGCCCCAAGGCTCTGGAACTCTATCCCCCAGTGCCTTCGCCGCCTCCTCCCTTTCCTCCTTCAAGGCCGGTCTCAAAACCTTTCTCTTTGAGCCTTCAGCTCCCCTCTCAACTCTCTACCCCCTCCTCATTCCCTCCCTTCCCTCCCCTCCCCTTGACCATTTCCCCCCTGCTCGGGTCCTGACCCAACTGTACAGCACCTTGAGAAGTCCTTCCGACGTGAAAGGCGCTCAATAAATGGAATCTTGTTGTTGTTGTTGTCTCTTTAAGAATATGATGATCAGCAGGCAAAGGGATATGGAGCCTGAATTCCACTGCAAGTCCGCTTATCTTAAAACCTTTAAGATTGCCCGCAGTTGTGATGTTGTGCAGTTTAAATGCTCTGAGTTGTGACACTGGGTGGAGGACGCTATATGAAAGCAAGTTGTGCAAAGTTCTGCATTTTAGTCTTAAATGGGAAACCTTAATCTTTAACAACTGAGGAAAACCGACTTCCGGATTGAGACTGAATTAAGGTGTTTTCCACAATTCTGTGCAAACTTTAACTTGAAGACAAAGCAGCATTTACAGCCTAAGGTTAAGTACAATTGTAGACCTACAATAGGGGGTTACTGAACTCCAAGCAGTAAGTTCACTGCTCTGAGGTACAAACACTTGATTGTTCAGCACCTTGGAGCATCCTCCCAATGTACTACATAAATTGAATTTGTTGTTGTTATTAGATTGTCCCATTTCCTGCCTTTTCTCCATATAATAATAATAATAATAATAATAATCCTGGCATTTGATATAACGCCTCATCACATCATTGAGATGTCTCAAAGCGCTTCACAGACTTCTCCATTAAAACCTCTGTATAAAAGAGGCAGAGTTCCAACATAAGCACAGAACTCAGTGTGTGAAGCCAATGGGATTTGTGAATTGACATGAGTGACTGAGCTGCTGGGAGCAGATTTCAATGCCAGTCAAATCCAGGCTCAACAGTTATGAGTCTGGCTGGGAGTCCAACGCAGTGACAGTGGAGTTAATGGACTGAATCCAACTTCACTTGTGAAGGAGCAGGAGCAGCGTTGGTCTGGGACACAGTCTCAGGACAGAGACTGTTAGGTATTTGCCAGCAGTGAAGGGGAGGGCAGGGTTGGTGCACAGCCAAACACAAGCTTGTTCACAATGGATTCTTCCCTTTATCTCTGGCACGTCCTTTCACTCCTGACACACTCTTCACTGCTGACAAATACCTAACAGGTAGGGTGGTCCTAGCTGGACAAGGAGCAGGAAAGTTTGTGAGACAAGCACTATCAATAGCAAGCTGTGCGGTCTTAGCTGGTTAGACTCCAGCAGTACTCCAACGCACACTCTGGGTCCCCAAGACTTGGCTCTTGCCAACCTGCGCTTAATACTTTCCGGAATTAGGTAAGCAAGGCGTTTCCCTCCAGGGAGAGAGTGTGCGTTCCATTCCAATTATCTGGATTTCCATTTGTAGGTGGGATGCATGGAATTTTCAGTTGGGTTTGGATGCTCTTAAGCCTGGTGATGGCTTTCTGCATGTGTCAGACACCCGGCTGACCAAAAAAAAACACTGACATACTCTTCACTACTGACACATCTTTCACGAGAGCTGTTCGCTCCCTCCGCTCAGTGCACGTCTCCAACTGGTCAGACCTTCAGCCTCTGAAGGCTGAAGGTGATAGTGCTTGCCCCCATCCTTTGGAACTCCATCCCACAGTCCCTTCACCTCGCTCCTTCGCTTTTCCTCCTTTGAGGCCCGTCTCAAGACCCTCCTCTTCGACTGCTCCTTCGGCCATCATCCTACCCCCACCTTCGCTGCGCTCCACCCCTCTTGATCCCAACCCTAGCTCGGGTCCAAATCCCTTACTGTCCAGTGCCTTGAGACGTCCTCCTGTTGTGAAAGGCGCTACACAAATGTAATGTGTTGTTGTTGGTCACACATCCCTTCACCACAGACACAACCGACACTCTTTCACTCAGGAGACCTCCTGTGCCACCTACACGTCCCTTCACTTCACCGCTGACACACAGGCAGCTGTCAGCCAGTCAAGCAGAGCCCTACACCTCTCTGGTGCCGAGCTGGGTTTATTTTCAGAGCTGTTGCCGAGGACACCAGTGCCCTAAAAATAGCAGCCCTGAGTCAAAATAAAAACAAGAGCAGAGCGAGCGCTTGTTAAACGGAAGAGCCATAGCAAGGAGTAAGAAGAACAACAACAACCACTTGGATTGATAGAGCGCCCCTCACACAGGGTAGTTTCCCAGAGGAATGGACAGTGGGGGAGCACAACGCTCTGATATGCTTCCCCTGCGTGAGGGGCGCAAGATAGATGCAAATTGTTGTAGTTGTTGATGTTGCCGTGGCTCTCTGAAAGAGCTCTCCACTCGGATAAATCCCTGCATTTGACACAGTGCCTTATCATGTCATCCAGAAGTCTCCAAGAGCTTCACAGCGGGTATTTTTGGATAAGGTGCATAAGGGCATTTCTTTTAGCACAAAAAGAAAGGAATTCAACAAAGAGCGGAAAAAGAAAATGATACAAGAGTTCGAGGAAAGAGCAGGGGAGTCAGACTGAGCGGAGAGCTCTTTGAGAGAGCCGAGAACACAATTGCTACAACAACTTGCATGTATATAGTGCCCCTCATGCACGGTAGCGCTTGATAATGGCGGAGCACGACACCAAGACGGGGAGGGGGAGAAATGACCTTAGGCACAGTCGAAGAGGACTTCAGGCATGTTATGAAGATGGGAAAGGTGGGGGCAAAGCAGAGGGATAGAGAGAGAGAGTGTTCCAGAGTTTCAGGGAGTAGTGGCTGGAAGCGTGGGACCGAATGGCCGCCCTCTGTGCCGTACAGGTACTTTGAACCTGCAGAAAAATTGGTCACTCATAGCTGTTTGGCGAATACACTGTGGTCAATTTGGCTGCCATGTTTACCTGCAAAATACACATTCACCTCACTCTACTGTCAATTCTGTAAGGGCTTTGAGACGTTTCGATGATGTGATAAAGAACCGTGTCAAAAGCAAGGATTATTATTTTAAAAAAAAGCTCTGTAACATTGCAGTGAAGCCTGACAGAAGCTCTCGTCTCTCCAACTGCGTGACAGGGGATTAATAAGTTGGAGAGCTCTGCCATGCAGAATTAATCTCAAGGATCAAGCAGGCATCAGCTCTGTCCTCCTCTGATTACTGTTCACTATGCTGAGTGGAGAGTGGGGGAAGGGGAATGCGGAGAGTGGGGAGCACAAGCGAGAGGACCTGAGTTTGATTCTCAGGCAGCTAGTTTCCTTACTCCAGTTGATTCTCGGATTGCTTTGTGGGGGTAATAATCCATTCCCCCACCAAAAACAATTTGGTCACTCAATCGACGACCGTCTGTGGGACACTGCTGTACACACTTGGCTGCCGCGTTCCACCAACAAAATACATAGTCAATCCACTTTACCGTAGTAATAATAATAATAATCCTCGCATTTGATATAGCACTCTATCACGTCTTTGAGAAGTCTCAAAGCGCTTCACAGAATATACTGTGAAGTGAATTGACTGTATATTTTGTGAGCGAATTCGCGGCGGCCAATTGTGGACAGCAGTGTCCCTCAAACAGTCGTGGATTGAGCGACCGCATTATTATTTTTTTTGAAGGGATTATTAACCCAGAAAAACCGATCTGCCAATCGACCAACAAGCGGGTTCTTACTTACTGCTAGGTAAACAGGCGTGTGAGTGGAGTAAGGAAACTTGCCCAACGTTTCACCCTTTAACAATTAATTGTGATCAGAATTGAGGTACAGATCAGCCAAACGCCTGCACCAACACTGCAATCATCAGTGGGGTAAAATCTTGCGTACTGTATATCCTATGAAGCACTTTGAGATGTCTCAATGAAGTGATAAGGCGTTATAACAAATGCAAGGATTATTACTATAGGCCTGTGTTAGCTTTTGTGAGGGAATTCGATAAATATATAAAAGGAGAAATATAAAAGGGAATGAAGAAAGAGTGAGAGGAAGGGACAAAATGGATAGTTATTTCTGAGAGCCAGCATAGGCATGATCCTTCTGTGCTGCAAATTTCTAATGGCTGTACAGAGAAGAGAGCAAAGAGACTGATCCACGGTGTAAGAGAACTATCGATCTGGTGTCCATCCTGTGCTGTGATTGCTCTTTAAGATGTCCTTCGGACATGAATGGCGATGTGTAAATATAAATGGTATTTATATATTGTGCCTGGCTGATCACTGAACTCGTGGGTTGTCCTGCCTTTCAGAACATCGAGCTGAAGGTGGAGGTGGAGAGTCTGAAACAAGAACTACATGAGAAAACCGAGCTGCTGGAAAAAGCCTCGTAAGTGACTCTTACCACTTACCGGGCACTCTGGGTGATGGGCTGTATATAAATGCAGGTTGTTGTTGTTGTTGAGCCATGGCTTCTAGCTTCGTAAAAATGTACACAGGCATCGAAGCTTTAGAAACTTGTGGCTCGGTATTTGCAGGAAAGATAGAAGCTCTTATCTGGTTTCAGTTGCCTGAAATCCATGCAATGTAATGGACCTCCTGTGCTCTGTGCGGGGCTATATATAGGATTGTGCGTCAGGAGTGCAGACTAAGACATTCACTGGGGTGCGGTTTTACTGGAGCAGCACACACCGTTCCTTCTCCCACGTATTCACTTGAGAATTGGCCCACAGTACTGGAAATCTGTTAACACATAAACAATCACTGTTATTTGTATGATCTGTTGAGAACGAAATGTTACATATTCCAACGATCACAACAGGAATCGTGGTGACTAGGATACCTACCGTGCAAAGCACATCAGATTTTTTTTAACATAAAAAAGAGGGCATTGTCACCATTGGAAGTATTTATTTATGACTAAACAGACACACACTCTGCCATCTCTCCTCTCCTGACTCTGAGGAAGGAGTTCTTTCCATTTGATTCCTGTTAAACTTGCAAGTCAACACCTTAATGTTGGACGAACCGGGACCCAGATCAGTCCAAGAAAGAGAAAACCGTAACAGTTACCAAGCACTAAGTAAATTCATGGCTCCTTTGCAGTCTTATGTGTATAATTTCACCTGTTCTTCAGATGAGATGTTAAACCACAGTCCCATCTGCCTGTTCAGGTGGATGTTAAAGATCCCCGTGGTGCTATTCAAAACAGGAATAGAGTTTCTCCCAATGTCCTGGCCAATAATGCCCCAAATACAATCTGTCACTCACTTCATGGCTGCTTGCGGGACATTGCTGTGTGCAAGTGGACTGCCCGGTTTGCCTACACCGTCACTACACTCTCACTCACAGTAAAATCCAGCAAAATACTTTGAGATGTCCTCTGGAGGTGAAAGCTATACCAAATGCAAATATTATTATTTATTATAATTAACCCAACAAATGGTCATTCAGCGATAAGGCTTCAGTGCTTCCCAGAGGAATGCTTTGTAAATCCCATCATGTATGGAAAGGGGTGTATTTAGGTTTCCCTGATGTTCTTCATATCATTGTTCATGACAGAGACTGCCCATTGTCTTTGCGCTGAATCTCTGATCCGTTAATTTCTATTTTCCTGTCCCCTCACTTCCTTTTATATTTCTCCTTTTCATTCACTTTTCTCTTAAAAACTAACATGGGTTCTGGGTAGGGCATTTCAGGTTCTGGCTTCTCTTCCTGATAGCTCCTTATATATATTAACTTATAACAAAAACAAATTACATTTGTATAGCACCTTTCACATCAGGAGGAAGTCCCAAGACATGGGATAGTCAAGAATTTGGACTCGGGCTGGGGTTGGAATCAGGAGGAATGGACGGCCGGGAGGGTAGAGATAGGAGGGTCTTGAGATGGGCCTTGAAGGAGGAAAGGGAGGGGACAAGGCGGAGTGACTGTGGGATGGAGTTCCAAAAGTGGGGGCAGAAAGGCTGAAGGCCTGACCACCGATGTTGGGGCAGGGCATGGGAGATGGAGCAGACCGGAGCCCACTGAGCGGAGAGAGCAGACAGGCTGCTGTCTGAATGCAAGTTATTTCATCTTTCAAGTGCGCTCTTAGCCGTGCGGCTGCGCGAAACCTGACGAGCGGAATCACCTTGTCCTTAGTGCTGTGCTATTTCTGTTTTGTTGATGTGTTACAATTTGATCCACGTGGCTCTCCTCCTCTCAGCCTGTCTGCCAGCTTCTGCTGGTGATGGACTGTCCGGTGTGCGCTTGCTGCTATAAACAGCTCCTGTGTGGAATGTCCCTGTGCTTCTCTCTCTTTCTCTCTCTCTCGCACTTTCCATCACAGAACACCTGCTTTCCTCTTCATCTCCATGACCTCTAAGTGCCCTGGAATCAGACACATCTCCCGGGCTAGGACAAAATGTCTAACTTTCCAAGTTTTCACTTTATTTTTAGATATACAAAATACATATTGAAGTATACCTCAGATGACAATTCCTTTCATTTCCCAATGTTAGTGGCGATACACAAATGATAAAATGATCATAATAATCCTTGCATTAGATATTGTTATGTTTTCATGTCAGGAGGATGTCTCAAAGGGCTTCACAGGATTTACTGTAAAGCATAGTGACTATGCATTTTTAATGGGAAACGCGACAGCCAATTTTCACATCGTATAGTCTCCCGCAAACAGCCATGAAAAACAAATTGGTCGCTCAATCCACGGCTGTTTGTGGGACACTGTATATTTTGTGGGTGAAATAGGCTGCCGCATTTTGCCCACACAATATACAGTCAATTTACTTTACAATATATTCTGTGAAGCGCTTTGAGATGTCTCAATGACATGATAAGGTACTATTTCAAAACCAAAGATTATTATTCTGAACAACCAATTTTATCTGGTCGACTGGTGGCTGGGGCATTGGTGGAGACTCCCTTGTCTTTTCGAATAGTGCCGCGTGATCTTTAAAAACCACTTGAACAGGCAGACAGGACCTTGGTTCAACGTCTCATCCAAAGGACTCCTCTGCCAATGTCGCTTACCCCCCAGTACTGTATTGGAATGTCATCTTAGACATAAGCGTACATATGTGTAACAGTATAACACATGCAGAGGAATGGTACATCTACCCATGAGCGATATACCTGGATATATTACAGTATAATACACACAGGAGTGTACATTACACTGTGTTATATGGAGGTCTACCTCAATGCTGCTCTGCAAATTACTCTTCACGCCCCCTCATGGCTGGTTACAACTACCTCTGCAGCCCAGCAGCCAAGTTGCAACCAAATCTGCCCCTGATCGCCGCCTAGTGGCCCATATCAGGTATAGCGTCCTCAAAGTAGGATTGATGCTCAGTGCCTGGGGAAGAATGCTGTGTACCATGAAAGAAACCACGAGAAAAAAATTGACAGGGAAGAAAGGTTGAGAAAATACTGCAAATGACAGAACGATAGAAGCATTACCCTGCCTGAAGGGCGCTATATAAGGCTGTGAACGTCCCAACGTCTTAGGACGTCCTCCCGACGTGAAAGGCGCCCTATAAATGCAATCTTGTTGTTGTGAAGGGGCTATATAAATGCAAGTTGTTGTTGATATGTGAAGTGATATATGAAATATATATGAAAATCAGCATACACAACAACACTGTTATAAGGTGAAGTGCCTGTGTCCAATTTTTCAGGGCTTCGTAATATAATGAAGCGTGGGAAAAATAGCCGGCTTGTGTGTGCTCAGGCCGCCACCGATGTCACTTCCCAGGTCCTGCTCATATGCACATTTCCTTCAGGATCTGACGTCAGTAGCTCTTCCTGTGCACAGCACACGGCGCAGCGCACAGGGAGTGACAATGGTGCTGACCTGATGGCCTGGAGCTAGGATTTAGGAACCACACTGTGAGAGCAGTGCCATGGAATCTTTAACGTCCATCTAGACGGGGAGACAGAACCCCCATCCGAAGGGTGGAACCTCCAGTAATGCAGCACGCCCCCAGCGCTGTATTTGAGTGTCAGCCTAGTCTGTATGGGTTTACAAGCGCTCAGGGATGCTACCCTGCGGGAGGGGCACTATATAAACGCAAGTTGTTGTTGTTGTCACAAGTGGGGCTTGAACCCACTACCTTCTGACTCAGAGAGGATAGCGCTCCCAACTGAGCCAGGCTGAAGCACCTTTGCACACTGGCAAAATGAGGCGAGCGCTGGACAGAAGCCTTTTGAGAGATTTTTTTTTCTGAAAAGAATGGATTGTCTCTTTCTCTTTCAGGAAGGCAGTGCAGAGCCTGAGCAACCAAACCGAGGCCGAGATTCACCAGAAATATGAAGAGCGGCAACAGGAGGCTGAGCATGTGCAGGCAGTCTTGCAGAACAAGCTGCAGCTTCTGCAGGAGGTGAGTGGAGCTACAGAGGAGCAGCTACGAGGGGAAATGTCCGAGCATTGGGAACCAAGACTCCAGTCTGCTCTTCCTTTCAGAACCCATAATTGTTGAACAAACTCGTTGTTGAAAGCATGAGAGACGTTAAGCAGGTTTTCTTGTGGAATCCTGTAGCATTGTAATTAGTGCATTCGCCTTGCAAGAGAGATTTGATTCCCAGGCAGGACAAAACCTTAGGCAGGTTTCCTTACTCCAAATGCTTCTGTTTACTGAGCAGTAAGTGGGAACCTGGTTATTAGTTGATTGGTGGATCGTTTTCAGTGGGTAATAATCCTTCCCCCCAAAAATTATTTGGTCACTCAATTCACAACTGTTTGTGGGACACTGCTGTGTGCAATTGGTTGTAGTGTTTCACCAACAACAGCTTAGCACCTCCTGACAAAGAGGGTCAGGCAGATTTGCAGAGGAAAGGTGGACAAGATGAATGATAAACCGTTGACTGTGTTTACATTACCAGGAAGCCAATCTTGCCAGGGCTGAAACACAGAAGGTGATCACCGCTGTGGAGGCTGAGAAACTACAATGCCTCGAATTGGAGAAGAAACTAAAAGAGTGGACCGAGCAGAACCAAGAGAGTCCAGGAATGCAGGAGCCAAATAACGATACTCTGGCAGAAAAAGACAGGTGAATAGTAGTAGCTAGGAAAGGGTTTCGGGGCATTCAGACAACTGTCAGGAGCCTTGGGTGTGAACACTTCTCAGATAACAAGTTGTTTGTTTGGACTGCTCATGTTTATTTAACTCATTAAATGTCATATAACTATTACACTTAGTGTAAGATATCAACAGGTGTTGTAACTGTAGCTTTATCTTTCACCACTACCAATTTCAAAATATCTTAAAATGTGTAAAAAAGCTAATCAAACAGTTTCCCTGCATTTGTCTTTAGCAATGAAATTGGATGCTGATCTCAGTTTTGTTCACTTTATTGCTGAAGTGTGACAGACCCCTTGTAACATTCAGAACTTGTAACTCTGGCATAAGGTCTGTAACAGTCAAAGAGGGGAGTCTTCTGATCTCCTCCTGGTAACACAGTGTAAATGCTCCCGTCTTGCAACATACTGAAAGTTTCTTCTTGTGTATGTTCGTGGAGTCCTGTTAGTTAGGGATTGGAGTACTCGCCTTGCAAGGCAGAGGATCCGGGATCAATTCCCGGGCTCGACAAAAACTTAGGCAAATTTCCTAACTCCACATGCCTCTGTTTACCTAATAGTAAGCAGGAAGCCAGTTGTTAATCGATTGGCAGATCGCTTTTGATTGGTAATAAGCCCTCAAAAAAANTTGGGTCACTCAATCCACGACTGTTTGTGGACACTGCTGTGTTCAATTGGCTGCTGCGTTTCGCCTACAAAATACAGTCAATCCACTTCACAATATATTCCGTAAAGTGCTTTGAGACGTCTCAATGCCATGATAAGGCCCTATGTCAAATGCAAGGATTATTATTAGTGATGCACTATAGTAGAACTTTCCTGCTTGAGTTTTAAATAACTCTGTAACTGTTGTTTTATTCCCTGCAGAATCATAGATCAGCTGAACCAAGCACTAGGAACCAAAGATGCCATGATAGAACAGTTGAACAAAGAAAAAGAGAATGTGTTAAATATGCACGTGGGAGGTCTGGAGAACCGTGTGGGAGAACTGACAGATACGCTGCAACAGAAGGAAAACAAAATTGAGGTATATGCTTATTGCTGCCACTGGTCATGCGCTGGATGTGCCGCTACTGAATATCTATACGAGTAGATTAACAACAACTTGCATTTAAAAATCACCCTTCACACAGGGCAGCATCTCGGAGCGCTTATCACTGCCAGAGCCTGAGGCTGAGTTGGAGGGAAGTGACCATAAGCATGGTTAAAGAGGAAGGTCTTCAGTTGTGATCTAAAAGAGGGGAAGGAGGGGGCAAGGTGGAGGGATTGCGAGAGAGAGTTCCAAAGCTTCGGGGCGTAGTGGCTGAAAACAGGGGACAAAGGGTACAATTTAGGAAGCTGGGAGCATGATGGAACGTCAGTCAGAACATTTTTGTTGCACAATGTATAGAAGGTTGTTGGTTTAAGCTTCCACGTCGAGAACCATGAGCTCTTGGTCCTGGCTGATACTCCAGGTCAACATTGGGGGGAGAGTTGCATTGACAGAGGTGTCATTCTTCAGATGAGACATTAAACTGAAGTCCCATCCACTTGTACAGGTGGCCCTTAAAGATCCAATGGCACAATTCAAACAGAGAATGGAGTTTCTCCCAGTGTCCCTGCCCAACAAAACCCCAGATAAAATTGGTCATTCACTTAATGGCTGTTTATGGTAATAGCTGTGTGCAAATTGGCTGCCACATTCACCTACAATTACACAGGCACTACATTTTATGGTGTAAATCCTGTGAAGCGCTTTGAGACGTCCTGCTGACCTGAAAGATGCTATATTAACGCAAGGGTTACTATAAGGATTAGAATTATTAACTGTGCAACAGAGCAATTTGAAGTTCGGTTAAATTACCCTGTACGCTTGATCTTACCGTTTCCATATTAATATTCTCTGTCCTCTGTCTTCTTAGGCTTTGCAAGATGAACTGGGCAGAGAAAAGTTGCGAACCCAGCAGGAAATGCAGGTAGGGGAAAAATTGTTTGGGTCAGCAACATTGAGACCTTTGTGTTTGTGAATCTCAGCCTGGCTTGGCAAAAGAGTCAACTCCAATGCAACATTGGGGAAAGAGTTGCATTGTGAGCAGTGTCATCCTGGGGATGAGACATTAAACTAATGTGCGCCATTGCGACCAACGGGAACTCTGCCCTGATATGGCTAGGGATCGGAGAAGCCTTCCTGCAGGTCGAATGTCTGCTCACTGACAGCATTGACTCTGTTGTGAGCCCAGGTTGCGATGGCTGGATATGACCACTCACGACTGATGCCTTATAGTCCCATACCATAGTGGTTAGCACGCTCGCCTCACAAGTGAGAGGATCCAAGTTTGATTTCCAGGCAGGGTGAACCCTTAGGCAAGTTTCCTTACTCCACACAGCTCTATTTACCTAGCATGAGTTGGAACCTGGTTGTTAGTTGATTGGCGGATTGCTTTCCAGGGGTAATAATCCCTATAAAATGGTCACTCAATACATAACTGTAGGACACTGCTGTGTGCAATTGACTGCTGTGTTTCGTCCATAAAATACACAGTCAATCCACTCATCAGTATATTCTGTGAAGGGTGTTGAGACGTCTCAACGACATGATAAGTTGCTATCATCAGTTGTAAGCATTAGTATCATAAAACAGTATGGGAGCAGGTGGCACTGGGCTGGGTCACTTGTGAGTGATCTGTGATGGTTGCGAGCATTCCAATGAGAAGATGGGGGCAGCAGCGCTGAGGAAATGTCACAAGTCAGATACGTGCGGCCTGGCAAGCGGTTTCAACCAACAAAGGAACCTCTTTAGCTCTATCCCCTGGAGAATGGGTGCAGGTTTTATTCCCCTGTCTCCCAATTAAAGACACCGAATGAGCGGTGCCACACTCTACACACATTAACAAGTGGCTGCCTCTTGTGTAACTAAAAGATTGTCTCGATAAAAGTTATTCTCTCAAACGCCGCTGACGTTTGCCTAGGGAAGAAGCGAGTGGATGTGAGTTTTGCAAAGACTGAACTGGGGCTTCGCACAATGGTGGCTCACGATGTGCTTGGGTACAGTCCAAAGCATGTTGGTTTCGAGCCATATTCCATTAGAAATAAACAACAGCCAATGTCACCTTGGGGGACATACCCACACACACTCGCATACACACACACATGTATACACACACCCAAATGAAATAAATCCTCAGTCAGTACTAGTTATCCAACAGGGCAGTCATTATCTTCCACTCCCCTTTTTGGGGGGGGGAAACTGAGACGTTTAAAATGCTCAACACATCTTGAATTGAATTTCAGGAGGAAAGTATAGGGTCATTCACTCACTTCATAGCAGTTTGCAGGATATTGCTGTACTACTGCTCTCGCCTTCAAACCACCAAGTTGCCACACTTTACAGTAAATCCTGTAAAGCACTTTGAGAGGTCTTCCAACATTATCAAAAGCAAGATTCCTATTCTAAATTAGGTAAAAATTTTGCAGGCAAATAATGGAGGAGAGCAGCGGGATAGTTAGTCCTTTCTTGCCTCACAACACATAATAATAAAAATAATCCTTGCTTTTCATATAGCACCTAATCACGTCATTGAGACATCTCAAAGCGCTTCACAGAATATACTGTAAAGTGAATTGACTGTATTTCGTGGGCGAAACTCAGCAGCCAATTATGCACAGCAGTGTGCCACAACAGTCATGAATTGAGTGACCAATACTTTTTTGGAGGGATTATTACCCCCCAAAAAAAGTGATCCACCAATTGACAAACAACTGGGTTTCTTCTTACTGTTTAGTAAAGAGAGACATGTGGAGTAAGGAAACTTACCTAAGGTTTCCCCCTGCCCGGGAATCGAAACTGGGTCCTCTTACTTGCAAAGTGAGCTTGCTGTATACACGGGCATTGGCAGCTCTGTTGGGATTATACTCTGCGGGTAGTTTTAGGTTTACTAAGCATTTTCCCTCAAAGTCTCTGATGACAATTAAGTCAAAGTAGAACACTGAGCTTTGCAGAGCCACAGTGCTTTAAAAAGCAGACACCTAAAGTGCAGGATCACAATGCTGAGTTCTTACAGTCGACTTACTGCACGGATAGTAAATAGCCAAGCACTGACCCTGACAGAGACGGAGAGTCATAACCAGGCCATTCATGTGCACATCCTAGTGATCGGTTTCAGGTCAGCATTGGCAAAACTTGACCTTCTGTTCACAACTTATCCACGGCGGTAGGACAATGACTGGGGACGAAGATTAAAAGTTCGTTAGGCATTCTGATGTTCAGAGTGTCTTCACATGGGTTTTCAACATATTTACAAGTGCAGCTGAAATGAAAGATTTTCATTTGCCAGTTTGACTGGGAGAGGCTGGGATCCTTCCCGCCCTGTTCCTTTTGACCCAGCGAGTCAAAGCCACAGTGTGGTCCAAGCTGGACAAAAAGCGAGAAGTTTGCCAATGTCCGTAACGGCAAGCTGGTTAAGATCCAATCATAGCCCAACCCACACTCTGGGGAACCAAGCTTTGAATCTTATGAACCAGTGCCATATGTCTTCTGGGTGCATGCCTCTGGATAGAGCGTGTGCACTCTGGACAACGCAATCAGATATTTCCATACATATATGGAATTCTCAGTAGTTCGGTTCGGAAACTCCTAAGCAATAGTAATGAATTTCAAAGCATGACCAAAACATTTTTTTTTAAAAATGGTTTAAATGGAACAACTCTGCAGTTGTAAGCAGAAACCATCACACCCCTGTAAATGGACCCGGTCATAACATTGTTCAGTCGTTGCCTCGTTCCAAAAATTATATTTTCCTCGCCCAAAAGGCTGTATTACTGCACAACCACCTGATGCATGTTATCAGCTGGTAACATTTAACTAAATGTCATAGTTACAGGGTAAATGGCTGCACAAATGACTTGGAGCATGAGGCAATTCACACCAAAAGGTCATCACGATTCCTGCGCTATTCCTGGTCTTTGCTGAGTCAGCAGTCCCAGCAGGTGAGGCATGAGTGGCCTACCTTAGCGCTCCTGGACTAGGGCACATTAGCAGCGACCACAGCTTTCCTGGTGGCTATCCCATTTTAGCAGTTATTAGAGCACTTGTTTGGTGAGAAGCACTCTGGACCGGGCTGCGATACTCTCTGTTGATGAATAGCGAGCAACATTTACTGTCTAGGCTCGTACATGACCGATGACTGCAAGCTCATGCATGAGAAACAGGCTCATTCGTAATATGACAGGTAGCTACTCGGGTAAGAAGCACAAAAGCTATGTGTGCCTGCAGAACGTTCCCGCAGTACAAACTGTAAGAGGGAGAGGGACAAGTTGGAAAATAAGTGAAAAATAAAGAATTATGGCTGATAATTTTCTACGTCAAAGAATTCCCGTTGCTGTTTTTCTATGAAGACAGCGAAATCGCATTCCACCAAATCGCAGGTTCAACCAAGACTAGTGCAACCGTCTCGATGGACTGAATGGCCTCCTCCTGTTCCTATTTTACAAACTGGAAAAGAATAATTTCCTTCATTGGGACTGGGTGTTTCTCAAACATACTGACAGCAGATCTGAAACGTATTTTGAACAGTACAAGGCTTTTGCACACTTTGAAATTGGCCAAGAACACGGATTTCCCAACATAATTCACACAGCCACATTACTTTGTGTGATAAGGTACTATATCAAGTGCAAGGATTATTGTTATTACTGAGGTTTTAATATTTTAATAAAGTCAATAAAAAGGTAAAGCTCATCACAACCCTTGAGAACAGTTACCAGAAGCATTAAAATATAAAGTGTCTCAAACATTGTAACATTCAGTACTGTTAATGGATTCAATGTAAAATATTAATGGTTCTTAAGCCTTGAACAGTTACACTGTATTGGTAACTTTTCGTTTTTTTCTCCGAGTTTCTATTCTAACCTGAATCGCCGCGAAGCACATTTCTACACCGTGAAACGGTGCAACGGTTTAAAGCTCTACAAGGGGGAGGAGGGCGGAGGAAGTACAGTAATGATGCGAACGGAGCTAAAAATTCCAGCCGAGTTAACTGAAGAGGGGGTTATAAAAGCCGGGAAACGGATTAATAATAAGCAGGAAATTTGAAGCTGATATCATATTTGAAACTTGCAAGGCAATAGGATTCCAGCAACAACAACAACTTGCATTTATGTAACACCCTTCGCGCAAGGCAACGTCTCGCAGCGGTTCATCGTGGCAGTGGGGAGGGAGGAGGTGACCGTAAGCGCAGTTAAGGATATACAGTCAATTCACTTCACAGTATATTTCTGTGAAGCGCTTTGAGACGTCTCGAAGACATCAAATGCAATTGTTATTATTATTACTTTATTATTATTGTAATTTATTAGGATTATTATTACCGGGGAAGGTCTTCGATCGGGGAAGGAGGTGGTGGTGGGGGGGGGGGATGTGCCTTAATCAAGTAGATTTTTATTTGTAAATAAGTTAATAGGGTATCAGTAACCTCCCCCACCCCCCCACCCCCCCCCCCAGACTGGCACAGCGTGAAACACCCGCAGGTGATGCCCGTGTGAGGCAGAGCCACGGTGGGGGGGACCGGGTGGGGGGGGGGGGAGAGGGGGGGCAGTGGGGGGTGACGAGGGGCGGTCGGGGGGGACGAGGGGGGGGTCGGGGGGGACGAGGGGGGGGTCGGGGGGGACGAGGGGGGGGGTCGGGGGGGGGTCGGGGGGGTCGGGGGGGGACGAGGGGGGGGTCGGGGGGGACGAGGGGGGGGGTCGGGGGGGACGAGGGGGGGGGTCGGGGGGGACGAGGGGGGGGTCGGGAGGGTGACGAGGGGGGTCGGGGGGTGACGAGGGGGTTCGGGGGGTGACGAGGGGGGGGTCGGGGGGTGACGAGGGGGGGTCGGGGGGTGACGAGGGGGGGTCGGGGGGGGGACGAGGGGGGGGGTCGGGGGGACGAGGGGGGGGTCGGGGGGGGTCGGGGGTGACGAGGGGGGTCGGGGGGTGACGACGAGAGGGGCAACAAATGATCCATTGCCCTCCAGGCGCTGCCCGGACCAGGGACTGTGCCACTACTCCACACACACGGGGGGGGTTCCATTCAGTCCGGCGGGAAAAAACACTCTCAACCTCTTGAGGCGACAAGAAAATGTGTGTTTGAGCGATAACACGTTGTGAGAGCGATATGTGTGTGTGTGTGTGTGTGTGGGGGGGGGAGGGGGGGGGAGGGGGTTAGTCTGGGACACCCCCCCCTCGCTCTCCCCCCCCCCACAGCACATGGTTGGGTCGGAATCCCGCGGCTTCAGTGACTGTATCAGTTTCTGGTTACATTGTCGCCACATCACCGCCCTCTCCCCCTCCGCGGCTCCTCACCGCCCTCTCCCCCTCCGCGGCTCCTCACCGCCCTCTCCCCCTCCGCGGCTCCTCTCGGCCTCTCTCTCCCCTCTCCCCGGGGGGGAAACAACGTCTCAACAAACCCGGGATTTCCACCTAAACCGGGGCCGTGATTTACTGAAAGCAAACGGCGAGCACCGACCTCCCCCTCCCACCACCTCCCCCTCCTCCTCCCTCTCACCACCTCCCCCTCCTCCTCCCTCTCACCACCTCCCCCTCCTCCTCCTCCCTCCCACCACCTCCCCCTCCTCCTCCCTCTCACCACCTCCCCCTCCTCCTCCCTCTCACCACCTCCCCCTCCTCCTCCTCCCTCCCACCACCTCCCCCTCCTCCCACCACCTCCTCCTCCTCCCTCCCACCACCACCTTCTCTTCCTCTCACCACCTCCTCCTCCTCCCACCACCTCCCCCTCCTCCTCCCTCCCACCACCACCTCCCCCCTCCTCCTCCTCCCACCACCTCCTCCTCCTACCACCACCTCCCCCTCCTCCTCCTCCCTCCCACCACTTCCTTCTCTTCCTCTCACCACCTCCTCCTCCTCCTCCTCCCTCCCACCACTTCCTTCTCTTCCTCTCACCACCTCCCCATCCTCCTCCTCCCTTTCTCGGGGCTTTCTGGTCGCTGCTTTGTTGGATACCAGACTGTGTGTGTGTGTGTGTGTATCCGCTGTTTAAAGGGCTTCTCTCTCTCCCCCCACACACACACACCTTCTGATCAACAGGAGAACAGATCTGTCTGTGTGTGTGTGTGAGAGAGAGAGAGAGAGAGAAAGAGAGAAGGAAACGTACACTATATACCGAGATTTTTTTTTGGGTGTGTGGGGGGTGTTGGGGGGAAGAGAGAAGAAGTCAGCGGAAAAAAATGCCTACGAACCAGAAGGAGCGGTCGATATTTTTTTGTGTGTGGGACTGACTGACTGACTGACCGACTGTGAAAAGGAACCTCAGTCTGTCTGTCTGTCTGTCTGTCCGGGCGGGGGGTCCGGTCCCATCCCATCCCCGATCGTGACAGCCGTGACTTACAGAGACCGGGAGAGAGAACACGAATCGCGGCCGCGACACTGCTGTGCAGCGATATTCTGCAAATCGGGACTCTGCAACAGAATACATCTGAGGATCTTCAACCTGATCGCTGGTTTTGGGGGGCGGTGGGGGTGAGGTGGGGGGTGGGGGGGGGGGTGAGGGGGTGAGGGGGTGGGGGGTGAGGGTGGGGGGGTGAGGGGGGGTTGTGGAGGATGCGTTGCAACCAAAGCAAACCAAACCCGATCGATTTTTCTTCTTAATATTCAGGAGATGGTCTAAAGACCACAGACAGACACACAGACAGACACAGACTGTTGCCCTCTGCAATCAGCTGATTATAACCCGTTGTATAACGCAACGCAGCGCAGCGGTGGGGGTGTGGGGTGTGGGTGAAGGTGTGGGGTGGGGGTGTGTGGTGAGGGTGGGGAGGTGAGGGTGAGGGGTGTGGAGGTGGGGGTGAGGGTGTGGGGTGGGGGTGTGTGGGGGGTGAGGGTGTGGAGGTGAGAGTGTGGGGTGGAGGTGTGGTGAGGGGTGTGGAGGTGGGGGTGTGGGGTGGGGGTGAGGGTGTGGAGGTGAGGAGTGGGGGTGTGGTGAGGGTGTGGAGGTGAGGGTGGGGGTGTGGTGAGGGTGAGGGTGGGGGGGTGGTGAGGGTGGGGGGTGTGGAGGTGAGGGTGTGGGGGGGTGTGTGTGGGGTGAGGGTGGGGGTGAGGGTGAGGGTGAGGGGTGTGGGGTGAGGGTGGGGGGGTGAGGGTGAGGGTGGGGGAGAATGGGCGGTGTGATCGCTTTTGATTGCAGCTGCAATCGGTGGTGAGATTCGATGGGAGGAAATAGCGGTTCCTCTGTGGATGATGATGGGCCGTTTAGGGAAAGATGTTGGTGCTTTGCCTCGCACTGAAATGGCTGGACATTAAATCCCAGAGAGAGAGAGAGAGAGAGAAAAAAAAATATATAGGGACCGGTGTGAGAAACGTGGATCTGAAGGGAGGAACTTTGACCCAATTCTGGTACATTTATTTATTTGTGTATGGAGTCCGGATCTGAGCACAACGTTGGAAATTTGTGCAATACATTGGCCACTTGTTCACACGTTGGCTTTAAGTTTGATGCGAGACTGGATTTGATGCATTAAGAAAACACCCCTCTGTGTGTGTGTCTGTGTGTGTGTCTCTGTGTGTGTGTGTGTGTCTGAGTAAGTAAATGATGCAACGTTGAATTTTTTGCAACCTTTTTTTTTAACGCACACTGGTTTTCGCCTCTCGTTGATTTTTGTCTGACTCTGGACCCCCCCCCACCCCCCCACCCCGATTCCTGGACACCCAAGACCTCCTAATAGCAATAGTCCTTGCATTTGACATTACGCCTTATCACGTCTTCGGGACGAGCTTCACGTGACACCGTTGCGTAGTTTAGTTTTGCGGACAAAAACGCAACAGGCGACTTGCGGGCGGCAGAGCGTCCCGCAACCTCGGATCGGGTGACCGAGCTGTTACTATTTTTGGAGCGATTCTCACCCGCCGGAGAGCCATCCACCAATCGGCCGGTCGATAACACTTCAAAGTGGGATTTAATTCATTATTATTTTTCGACTGCGGGCGAAACGCAAAGATGAGGGAAGCGTGCAGGATCTGTGCGAGGGAGCTGTGCGGGAACCAGCGCCGGTGGATCTTCCACACCGCATCCAAACTCAACCTGCAGGTGATACTGTCCCACGTGTTGGGCCGGGAGCTGTGTCGGGACGGCAAGGGCGAGTTCGCTTGCGGCAAGTGCGCCTTCATGCTGGACCGCGTCTACCGCTTCGACACCGTCATCGCCCGAGTGGAGGCGCTCTCCGTGGAGAGGCTGCAGCGGCTGCTGGCCGAGAGGGAGAGGGTCAAGCACTGCCTGGCCAGCCTGTACCGCAGGAGCAACGAGGAGGCGGAGGGCGTTGTCAGCAAAGAGGAAGCGGAGAAGGAGGAGGAGAGGGAGTTACTGATGGAGGAGGCGAAGGTAGAGGAGGAAGATGCGGAGAGGACAGTGCATAGCTCCAGCCTGCTCCCCGACGTCCGCTACAATGCCCTCCTTCAGGAGGACTTCACTTACTCGGGCTTCGAGTGCTGGAGCGAGCAGGGGGCTGAGGCAGCGCCCGAACAACAACAACAACAACAGCAGCAACAGCAACAGCAACAACACGAGGGCCTCGGAGGCTGCAGCAGGTCTCGCAGATGCCGCAGCTGTGCCGCTCTGCGCGTGCCTGATGCCGATTACGAGGCTGTTTGCCGTGTGCCACGCAGGCTGTCCGCCAGGGGCCTGGTGAGCGAACACTCCGCCTGCACGCACAGCACCAGCATCACCAACAGTGGAGGCACCAATACCAATGACGGTGGTGGCGTTGAGGAAGAGCCACCCGCTTGCGAGGCCACCCCGCCCACCGGGGTTTCGGTATCGTTGTCGGCTGACAGCCTGGAGGAGACATCCAAGGCCGTCTCCCCCGCTCCCGCTGCCGCCTCTCCCTCCTCCTCCGCGGAATCACTCAGAGCCTCCGCGGAGCCATCGCCGGGACTTGTGGTGGAGGTGTCTACGACAGAGGATGAGGAGCGGCAACATGTGGCCGAGCAGCACCGCCCCGGCCCCGGCCCCCAGCTGGACTCAGTGCTGAGGTTGGCCAGGGCCGTTGAATATCACCCGGTTCAGAGCCCACGGGGCAGCCGTCTGCCGCTCGCTGTGCGCCAACCCACAACCCCACGCCTGGCGAGTGACGGAGCAGACGATCCCAACCCCTTGGGCTGGCACTGGCCCTGGCCACACTGCCACCTGCCCCTGGGTTTGGAGGAGGTGGCGGACTTCGAGAACCTCCTCCAGGACTTCCTGGATGAGTACATTCCCATTAGCACCCAGGTACTTACTTACACCCCACCCACCCCCAACCCGACACCCTATTGCCAGCGCTCTGGCCTCTGAGTTAGAAGGTTATGGCTTCGAGCCCCAGACTAGGAGCTCACGTAGTCTCATAATTATTAATGATAATCATTGCCTTTGATACATAGCCTTATCACGTCGTTGAGCGCAAAGTGCTTCACAGGATGTACTGTAAAGTGGATTGTACTGTGTGTTTAGTGAGCAGATAATTAGGCACAAGAATGTCCCATGAAGAGCCATGGATGAGTGACCGATTTTATTAGGGGGATTTGTCGGCCAGGACACCCTTCTATTTTCGAATAGTGCCGTAGGATCTTTATCATCCACCTGAACAGGCGGGAGGGACCTCAGTTTAACACCTCCAGCACCACCTTGGCCTGTCTTATGCTGAATGCTAGGATTGGAAGCAGAAAGCACAGGTACCCCATTCCCCAGCACTGACATCTGATGAGTACAAAGTTCAGGGGCAAAATCAAACTATTAGTCAATGATCACTGAGATGACTGTCAGTTTCAGTGGTGAATAAGTCAAGGACATATGGAGCTAAGTTTAAACAAGAGATAGAAGCCGATCTGTCATTTTTTCCCAGTACTCTTAAATCATGGAGGAAAGTAAATGAGACCTTAGAGGAAATGAGAAACTAATGCAGGTAGAGATGGGGATGAAGCTGGACACTTAACCCAATGAAAAGGATAACAGAATCGCCTCTAAACCTTTCGATAGCTGTCGATATTCAAGGGTACACAAGTGCACAAGGAGTCAGTTTAGATAATGTGATTCCAAGTCCTGACGCTTGAACCCACAACCATCTGACTCGGAGGCGAGAGAGTCGTCACTGAGCGAGACATGTGTTACTCTCCAGTGCAGTACTGGGGGAAACATTGTCTACGGTGCTGTACTTTGGATGAGACATCAAACTGACTGTTTGGGTGATAATAATTCCACGGCACTATTTGAAAAGAAGCACAGCTGTTTCTCCCAACCCGGTGTCCTGTCCTGCCCTACAGTCCCCCAGATGCAATCACTTCATGGCGGTTTGTTGAACATTGCTACATTGCAAATTGGCTGCCGTATTCACCTCACGGGACAAGCAACGGGAAGCTTGCCAGGAAGTGGCAATCTGTGTAGTTTTAGTTTAGCTAAACTCCCAGCAGTATCCCGACACACATTCTGGGGTCCTGAGCCTCGCTCTTGCCAAGCTTTACTTAATATTCTCCAGAATTATGTAAGTGTAATGTAAACATGAGCATGTGTCCCTCCGGAGAGAGTGCACATTCTATTTCAAACAAGGGAATTTCCATGTGCAGGTAGCATGCACGGAACTCTTTAGCACAATGATAGATTTCTGTAATTGTCAGATACCTGGCTGAACAAAAAACAAACAAAAAGCTTTTGACTAATAGTCACTAAAGTTTACAGTAAAATCCTGTGAGGTGCTTTGAGATGTTTCAACAATGTAATAAGACATTCATCAAATGCAAGGATTATTTCCGTTGTGCCACTATGCCCTGGCTCCTGACAATGAGTGTGTGCTTGTCTACGGTATAGTCAAGTCAAAATCTCTTGGAAATCAACCTCCCCACCCCCCAACATTTCCTAATGTTTGTACCAAGGAGGCCCGATCCAGATCTCCCCATCCTTTCTAACTTGTTGCTGAAAGTTCATTCCTTGCAAACATTCTTTTGGAGACAGCAAGCAACATGTTCTGATAAGAAAAACATCAGTTTGCAATAATATTGCTGAGGTCAATACTTTGCATCTGAATTGTAGTCGTCAAATATGTTGCCATCAGCAAGTAGACCAGAAGAAAAGGGACTCTAAAATGTGAGTGGAGCTAATAGGCCAATGTTCAAATGCACTTGTGTACCCTTGAATATCGACAGCTATTGAAAGGTTTAGAGGCGATTCTGTTATCCTTTTCATTGGGTTAAGTGTCCAGCTTCATCCCCATCTTTACCTGCATTAGTTTCTCATTTCCTCTAAGCTCTCATTTACTTTCCTCCATGATTTAAGAGTTACTGGGAAAAAATGACAGATCGGCTTCTATCTCTCGTTTAAACTTAGCTCTATATGTCCTTGACTCATTAACGACTGAAACTGACAGTCATCTCAGTGATCATTGACTAATAGTTTGATTTTGCCCCTGAACTTTGTACTCATCAGATGTCAGTGCTGGGGAATGGGGTACCTGTGCTTTCTGCTTCCAATCCCAGCATTCAGCATAAGACAGGCCAAGGTGTAGCACTGGCTCAGCACAGAGTGGATACTGCAAAGTGGATTGTCTATTTTGTGGATGAAACGCTGCAGCAAAGACCTACAAACAGTCATGGAAAACAGGCATATAGAGTAAGGAAAGTTGCCTAAGGTTTCACCCTGCCTAGGAATTGAACTTGGGTCCTTTTGATTGTGAGCGAATGCTCTAACCACTATACTACGGGACTCCACAGATTGGCTTTGAGGTTGGCAGTGAGCAAACTTTCCCCATGTGAGTCCAGCTGGTGTTGAGTCTCAGCCAAGGTCCTTGGGCGAAAGGGTTGCTTCTAAAGCTGCCACATCAACCAGTTCCCAAAATTTATGATTTTTGATCTTTCCCTTTGGGAAGGAGTCATTCAGCCTCGAGATGGACGTTTGCCTGTTTGTGGAAACATAGGCAGATGCACGGAACTGGATTTGTTTTTTTTTAAAAAAAGGATTATTGATTTTGACCCAAACATACACAAAGATAATTGAAAGGGACACAGGGAATAATGGAATTGCAAGAGTCATCTCTTCCCGTACCTTTAGTTTACATTCAGTAAAATATTTGGTTGTGTTGGCAAATAGATCCAGTAGTGATTTAACACCAAGGGTATTTATAAGTTGCACCTTGAGTGAGAAGAGGGTGAGGGAAGCATTTTGGACTGCTTGTGTTTATAAAAAAAAGGGACCGTTTTAGGATTACAGTTCACCCTCATTGTAACATGATTTTTTATATGTTATAATGAGGTTATGTTGAACAGCCCATAAATCGGCTTAAATGTAATACTGTATAATAATCCTTGCATCTGATATAGTATCTTTCATGAAAACAAGTCTCAAAGAACTCAGCATTTACTATAGAGGTTTGTAACTATATTTGTAGGTGAATGTGATGTGGTAAATTCAGAACCTCGGTCCTAAACCCTGTTTCAAAAGAATGAATTTTGACACTGAGGTTGTTCTGATAAGAAAGGGTGTGTAACAGTGCAGTGCAATGAGAGGTTTGGTTTGGTCAGCCAGGTCTGACAACATGCAGAAACCCGTCACCATGCCTAAGAGTATCCAAACCAACTGAGAGTTCCATGCATCCCACCTACACATAGAAACAACAACAACAACAACAACAACAAGATTCCATTTATAAAGGGCCTTTCACGTCAGGAGGACGTCCCAAGGCGCTGCACAGTTGGGTCATGACCCGAGCAGGGGGGAAATGGTCAGGGTGAGGGGAGGGAAGGGAGGGAGCGAGGAGGGGGGAAATGGTCAGGGTGAGGGGAGGGAAGGGAGGGAGCGAGGAGGGGGGAAATGGTCAGGGGGAGGGAGCAAGGAGGGGGGAAATGGTCAGGGGGAGGGGAGGGAAGGGAGGGAGCGAGGAGGGGGAAGAGAGTCGAGAGGGGAGCTGAAGGCACGGTCAAAGAGAAAGGTTTTGAGACCGGCCTTGAAGGAGGAAAGGGAGGAAGCAAGGCGAAGGCACTGGGGGATGGAGTTCCAGAGCCTGGGGGCTGAGAGGCTGAAGGCCCGACCACCGATGGTAGGGCGGTTTGGGCGGGGGACGTGGAGCAGACCAGAGCCAGAGGAACGGAGGGTACGGGCAGGTAGGTAGGGTTGGAGAGATAGTAGGTTGGAGAGGTAGGAGGGAGCAAGGCCGTGAATGGCCTTGTAGGTGAGGATGAGGATGCATCCCACCTACACATAGAAATTCCAGAGATATTTATTCAAATGGAATTCTCTCCTTAGAAGGATGCATCTAATTCCGCAGAGTATTAGGTGTAAGTTAGCAAGAGCTGAGGTTTGAGGACCCCAGAGTGTGTGTAAGGGTACTCCTAAAACTACATGGCTTGCCATTGTCTGGTAAGCTTTCTCACTGCTTGTTTCAGCTCGTATCAGCCTACTTGTTTGGGCTTTGGCTTGCAGGGTTAATGGGTGCTGAGTGGAAGAGACCCTTCCCCCAGGTCTGCCCTTCAAATCCTACCGATGATCCAGGCAGTACTGTGGACCCCCCTAGCTCAGGAACTAGATTACTCTGTCTGCCACAAAAGATTGGCTGAATTCTGATATTCCTTTGCCAAACATGTCACCCTGGAGCCAGTTCAGCTCCAAGGGAGGCCCCAGTTGAATGATGAGAGTGATGTATAACTGATGTGTGTAATGAGGCTGGCGTAATAATGGACAGTGTTACAACTGAATGCCTGGTAATGAGCTTAGGTAAACTGGCAGTGACGTGAGCTTCCATTATTCGAATGATTGTCAATGTATTGGAAAGTATTTTGTCCACTGAGCACATCCACTGTGTTGGCCTGTCCGGCCTGTCCAGCTTTCAGAGTTTGGAGAACCTTAGAATTGCAGACAAAGAGCAGTGTCTGTGCACAGGTTCTGATTAATCCTCATGGAAAGATAGTTCTCAACTGCACAGGAGCACATGACGTTGATTTCAGTGTGAAATGCTTGTGCTGTGCCCACTGTAATAGTCTGAAAAACAGTTATTGTCTGCAACAACAATGACTTGCACTCATACAGTTCATTTCATCTACAGCTGAAAGTGATTCACAGAGATCATGTGTGAAGCCCGAACGGGGTGGGAGATGGGGGCAGGCATCAACAGCAAGTTTGCGTCTGCTGTCTGGAACTCTGACTAAATCCCTCTGGAACTCTCCCTAAATCCTTCTGCCTTGCACCTCCCCGTGCTTGAAACACTTTTAAAAATTGACCGCCGACTGCGACATTGGTCATCTCCCTTCTGGGTTCAAATGCAACAAGCAGCAGTAATCTATACTAATAAAACGACAACGTCAATAACGCAATAACCGATTGATTTAGAGACATGATTTATACCTCATCGGAAAGGTCTTGCAAGTGGGTGTGCCATGGGCATATTTTCTCTCTCTCAGGGATCTCCTATCGTTGATGAGATATGTTTTTAAAATGCTTTAATTAGGCCCTGCAATATGAGGTATGCATGGTATTCTTCTACAAAGTAGCGCCAGAGGAAATCACAAACCGTTCTGGAGAGATACATCTGTACTAATATATTCTGCAACAAAGTAACAACAGAGAAAACCACAGGCATTTTTTGGGGGGGGATCTACCGTTATATAAAGTATAATATAAAATATAATAATCTAATATAAAATATGATAATATAAAGTATAATAACACAATATAAAGTATAATAACACAATATAAAGTATATTAATGTAATAATAAAATATAAAGTATAACAATACTGAAATCTACATTCCATATTGGATCCTTTGGTTGCAAGCGTAGCTGGAACGGGTACAGCTAGTATCAAATAAAGTACTCTATTGAGATGTTTTCCTACCTAAAAGGCACATATTACCTATTACTATTACCGTCTCAAGAGCCTCCTCCTGTTCGACCGTGCCTTCAGTCATCCTCCTACCGCCGCATGACCTCCTAATCCCCATCTTGGGTCCAAATCCCTGACTGTCCAGCGCTTTGCGATGTCCTCCTGAAGTGAAAGGCACTAAACAAATGTAATTTGTTGTTGTCATTGCAAATGCAAGCTGTTGTGGGAGGATGGAAACTGAATGCAAACGTATCTGTGGCGTGCGTATGTAGTCTCTTGAGAGATAATGGCCGTCCATCGGATTCACTGCAGATCCACTTTTATTCTTTCCCAGAACCTGATCGCTAAGCAGCAGCAGCAGCTGAGACACTATGAGTGTGCAGCCGACCAGTGTGGCACTGAGCTGCACGAAGCCCAGGCTCAGACCCAAGGGTTGCAGGTCAGGATCCAGGAGACTGAGGCCATCAACAAGGTAAGAACCCAGGAACAGCATGACCCAGGGTGGCGGGAGGAACAATGTCAGCACAAGTGCGCTCCTGCTTCAGAATTTTATTTTTAAAGAGAAAGGATACATTTACCTTGTAACCGAAAGTTTTAGAATGTTTTTTTTAAAAAGCCGGAAAGGAAAAATATCTCTCGCGGGACACCAGCCTGGCTCAGTTGGTAGCAAGCGATCGGGCTGATACTCCAGTACAGTGCTGGGGGCAGCACTGCAGCATCGGAGTCGTGATCTTTGGATAAGATAATAAGTTGAAGTGCTGGCTGCCTGTTTGGTTGGACTTTAAAGAGTAGCGATAAGTGGTAAAATCCATGGTGAACCTACCCACTCCTCACCTCACCCCGCTCCCTGTTGCCATACCTTGCTTAATGTTGGTTGTTGGATACAGAAAGCTGTCTCTGCTTGCTGCTTTTGAACGAGTGATCATGACGTCCTGTTGCTTCCCAGGTGCTGCAGGAGAAGCTGAGTGAGATGGAATGTGAGCTGAAGGATGTGCGTCAAGTGGCACAGAAACAGGAGCAATCAGTCCAGGCACTAAGTGAGACGCGAAAGAACAAGGACGAGGAGGTCAGTGCTCAGGATAAGGGGACAGCAGCGGGGGGGCGAGTGTTGGAAAGGATTTTTCGGTAGAAATTTATGAGTCGGAGGAGGAACAAGGGCTGGCAGGAGAAACCAACCATGTGTAATGAAGAGAGTATTGAGGCAGTGGCAGAGCATGATGCCGAGCCAGGGAGAGGTGACTGTAGGTACGGTCGAACAGGAAGGTCTTCAGTCCCGACCTGAAGCTGGGGAGGGAGGGAAGGGAGGGAGCAAGACTGAGGGATGGAGGTTAATCCATGGGCTATTAGCCCACCCTGCATTTTAGGCCGAAATGATGACTTGGAATGTCAGCATTTTTTTTTGTCACTTGTTGTCTTCCCCTCAAGGCTGAAGACCTTTATCACGTCATCGATAGCCAGAACGAGACACTCACAAAGCTGAGGGAGATGCTCCACAGAAGCCAGCTTGAAAGCCTAAAGGTATGGAACCTGTGAAGGTGATAATGGTCCTGGGCGATGAGGCATTTTTGTATAGGGAGACAACCCCCCCCCCCCCCACCAACCCCATCTCCCCACCCATACCCCAACCCCATCCCCCCTACCCATTATAACATGGTGTTTTGGATCCATAAAATTTGATACTTAACTGATGCACAAAATAAATGGCTGCATGACCTACTTCTGGGTCAGCAGATTACTGCTGACATCCCTTCCAGTGTGGACTAGCTGGCTTCCTGCACATGCACGTGTGCTCTCTACTCTGGAAGCTGAAAGTACACCATGCATCAATAGGAGATCTCTGTTAACAGCAGACTCACTCCTCACTCTCTAATGAAGGGGGGGGGGGGGTTGTGGAGGGGCCCACAAATATATACAGTGAATTCACTTTACATTATATTCTGTAAAGCGCTTTGAGACGTCTAGGAGACACAAAAAGGGCTATATTGAATGCAAGGATTATTATTTATTATTAATGGGTGACTTACCCTCTTCCATGTACATTGGCTTTTCCGGAGTTAATAATCACTTAAAAAAAAATAATAATTTAGCCACCATTATAACATGGTGTTTTGGATCCATAAAATTTGATGCCACGACTGTTTGTGGGACACAGCTGTGCCCAATGGCTGTTGAGTGTCGTCCACAAAATACACAGTCAATTCACTTGATGGTATATCCTGTGAAGCAAAATCCTTTTAGGCATCTCGATGACGTGTTAAGGTACTATGTCAAATGCAAAGATTGTTGTTATTATTGCGGGGGGTGGGCTTTGTTCCCTGCATTCCTTGATCATTGTCTGACTTTGCTTTGCATTCACGGGGTCCTTTCTGTATTTCAGCGCTGTGCTGCCTGTCAGGGTGCGGAGGGTAAGCCAGGAACGCTTCAAGCTGAGCTCCTGGAGCTACAGAGCGCTTCCTTTTCCAATCAGCTATCACTGCAGCGTCAGCAGAGGTTGGTGAGGCAGAAGGGCTATGAGCTGGCTGAAGCCCAACGCTGCCAGGGCCTGATCCAGGCTGAACTTCAGGAAACCAAAGAGCAGAAGGTGGCGGCCGTCAACCTCAATCAGGTAAGCAGAAATTCCTTCCCTCTGTCAATTTTTTCACACAACTTAATCTGGAATTCTCTTCCCTAAAACGCTGTGGGTTCAAATTTTCAAGACTGGGTTGGAAAGATTTTTGTTGGGTAAGGGTATCAAGAGATATGGGACAAAGGCAGGTAATTGGAGTTGAAGTACAGATCAGCCACGATCTACGAGAATGACGGAACAGGTTTGAGGGACTGAATGGCCTACTCCTGTTCCTATGTTCTCTTGGTGTCCTGGCCAAAGGTCAGAAGAAAATTGGTCACTCACTTCATGCTTGTTTGGGAGACATTACTGTGTGCAAATTGGCCGCTGCTTTTGCCTACGATTATTAATAAAATATTCTTTGCATTTGATGAACTGCCTTTCACATCAGGGAACATCTTAAATTGCTTCACAGCAGTTGCTGTGTAAGGTGTACTAATTGTTTTGTAGGTGAGAGTGTTAGCCAATTGGCACACAGCGAAGTCCCACAAACAGTCATGAAGTGAATAACCATTTCAATTTTTATCTGCGGATTCTTAGCCAACACTCTTTTCGAATAGTGTCATGGGATCTTTAACATCCACCTGAATGGGTAGAGGGGATCTTGGTTGAACCTTTCATCCAAAGTGTGACACCTCAAAAAATGTAGCACACACCCCCAACACGAATAGAGTGTCAGCTTATATCATGTGAGTTTAAAGTCCTGACATGGGGCTTGAATCCACAACCTTCTGACTCTGAAGTGCATGTGCTACCAACTGAGCCAGGCTGACAAACACAGGCACTACACCTAACAGTAATTACTGTAAAGCACAATAAGACATTTCAACATTGCAGACAAGGATTATCAGCACCTTGGGACGTCCTCCCAATGTGAGAGGTGCTACACAAAAGTAATTTTGTTGTTGTTGTTATTACTTATAGTTAGAATTTTGGGTTCTTCCTCGTTGTTTTCAGGAGTTGCGGAACACCATACAGCAGATCCGGCAAGAACTCCAAGAAAAGGAACGTCAATATAAGGCTCTGGAGACTGAGCACGAGCGGGAGCTGAATATCCAGGAGCAGAATATTGAGTGCCTGAAGGAGAACTTAAGAGACAAGGAGCACTTCCTACAGGTATCAGGGCTGCCTCAACCCTTCCCATTCATATTTTCTGCCGTGCCGGTATTTGTTCGGCCCGTGAACACTTCCGTTACATAAAGTTGTGTGAGCAGGTGTGCTGCACAGTCGCTTGTATACTTCAAATACAACAACAAGAACAAATTACACTTAAATGGTGCCTTTCACTTTGGGAGGATGTCCGAAGGCGTTGGACAGTCAGGGTTTTGCACCCGAGCTGGGGGTCGGGATCAGGAGGTGTGGAGGGCAGGGAGGGTAGGGGTAGCAGGGTGACCGAAGTCGATGTCGAAGAGGAGGGTCTTGAGACGGGCCTTAAAGGAGACAAGGGATGGGGAGAGGCAAAGTTCCAAAAGGACTATGTGCTCACCCACCACCCAACTGGAATGGAGTTCCAATACCCTGTGTTATGACGAGCAAGGTTGGGTGTTCGCCAGAGCCTAGCTTTGGAGGGGAAGATTCTGTACAAACTCTCGGTGTTTCAAAACTCTCCCTTTGTATATTCGTAGCAATATATCGAGCTCTTTGACTGCCAGCAAAGCACTAAAGAAAGAGACCCTCTTGTCGACAAGCTCCGTGAACGCATCAAAGAGCGGGACAAAGCCTTGGAGGTAGGATACAAACTGTGTCTTTTTGTCACTTTATATGAAAATGATGAGAGTGACTCTCCATTCACTCTTCCGACTCACTTAATAATACATGCCAGTAGGTAAAGACACTGAGCAGTACAGATAGTAATTTGCAGGTTTGAATCTCCTGTCTGTCCTGTTAGCTGATCTCAGACGAGGTTCCAGCTGTTGAAACCTTATCCAGAGCCCATCCCCCAAAATTACTTTATTACATAGAGTTTTGTGGATGTTGGGTGAGGACTGGATTGTTTGTCTGTGATCAAACAGCCCACTGACACTCACTGAGGATAGATTCTAGCTGCAAACACTCTGTAACATTTGTAAGGATTTGTAAACAGCGTGGTGAGATTCGTGGCAGGACAATTACTTTGGTGAGAGCGTCGGCCTATGTTCTTCGGGTTACACGTTAATCTGAGGACCCGTCTGTGCAGGTGGAGGTTATAGATCGCATTGATGCTGCTCAAAAGTAGAAGAGAATGTCTTGGCCAACAACCCCTCCTCTCATATAAAATCTATTTCACAGCTGTTTGTGAGACTTGATGTGTTCAAATAACTGCCTCGTTAGCTACAAATAAAGGCCACTCCACTTTACAGCAGTCAACGTGTGAAGAGTTTTAGGTATTTTGACGTTAAGGGCTTTCTATTGAGTGCAAGGCTTATTATTATTGAACAGTTTATTTTCATTGGCAAACTATTTCAAATGACCAGCAAGACCACCAGTTAAGCCTTTGACGTAGACAGTGAGTTATTCTCTCTGAAGACATCATAGCTATCTTAAATGGAGCTTCCTGTCCCGTACTGAGCTACAGACTAATTTTTTTCCTGATCCTTTGCAGCGGGCTATTGATGACAAGTTCAGCACCTTGGAAGAGAAGGAGGGTGAAATCCGACAACTGCACCTGGCCCTACGTGAGAAAGAGAGGGACTTGGATCGTGTTCGCTGTATTCTCTCCAATAATGAAGAAACCATCAGTGTGAGCATCTGTCCACTCTTAAGAGTAATTACTTCTCCACTCGCTGTTTCCTCTCTATTCTCCCCAAGTTTCATAGGCCCACATTTCCATCTCGTCCATCTTTACTGCCCAAAAGGGTGATAGAAGCAGATTCGATAGTAGCTTTCAAAAGGGAATTAGATTTGTACTTGTGTAGGAAAAATTAGCAGGGCTATGGGGTGAAAGTGGAGAATGGGACTAGTTGGATAGCTCTTTCAAAGGGCTGGCACAAGCTCGATGGGCCGAATGGCCTCTTTCTGCAATGTAAGAATCTACAATTCTATAGTCCCTTAACATTGAGAACGATGTGGGGAAGGAGGGGCTGTCTCTGGCTCATTCATTGTGAAAAATATCACACAAACACTGTGTGAAGTTGTCACTGTATTATGCTCTGCGGTGAATGGTGGGACACATTGAAGGTTATTGTCGGAACGCTCAAGGACTGTGTAATTCCAACCCTGGCTTTCTCATCCCCAGAGTCTGGATGGCCTGATTAAGGGGAAGGGGCTAGAGCTGGAGCAAACCACCATGGCATACCGCAGCTTGCAGTGGCTGAAGCAGGAGGTGGAGGAGAAGCACGGGCGAGCCCTGAAGGAGAAGGAGACGGTCATCGCTCAACTCCAGGCAGCACTGCACGCCCGGAACCGGGAGCTGGAGGTCAGACTCCTCACTTCAACCTTGATAGAGAACAGATAATGTGAACATCTGGCAATAGGATAATTCACAATGGCATTTTGTAACAGCAACAAGCAGCTCTTATGTGGAATCCCATAGCATAGTGTTTAGAGCGCTCGCCTCACATGCGAGACGACCCGGGTTTGATTCCCGGGCAGGACGAACCCTTAGGCGAATTTCCTCACTCCACACGCCTCTGCTTACCGAGCAGTAAGTAGGAACCCAGTTTGTCAATTGGCGGATCGCTTTCTGCGGGTAATAATCTCTTCCCCCCCCCAAAAATAAATAAATTATGGTCACTCAACAACTGCTTGCGTCACACTGTTGTGCGCAATGGGCTGTCGCGTTTTGCCCACAGAAATTCGCAGTCGATCCACTTTACAATATATTGTGTGAAGCGCTTTGAGACATCTCACAACGTGTATCAAATGCATAGATTGTCTTTATTATTAAGTTGTTGAATACTGCGGAACACACCAGCGAAGGATATTTTATAGTCAGTAATTGAGTGGTTAATGTTGACCCTGATATTTTGCTTCTCCCCCAGGACCTGACTGTGACGCTCGTGAACAAGGTGTGCGCGGGGGCTGGTGAGGTGACAGAGCAGCTCAGGTTGCGACTACAGGTGAAGGAGAGAATGCTGCAGGAGGCGCTGGCTGACAGGAGCGCTGTGGCTGCCGAGCACGAGCGAGAGCTGCAGGAACTGCTCAGAGCCACCGACGCCCGCCATCAGCAGATGAAGGTACAGTACTCGCTCTTCACTCCTCTCTCGCTCACTTCCATACTATCATCCTCAGCGTGTCACTCGAATATAATACACGCTATGTATTGTCACCCTCAATGCAGTGGAGTTCCTGTAGGATAGTGGTTAGAGCACTCGCTTTGCAAGCGAAAGGACCCGGGTTCAATTCCTGGGCAGGGCGAAATGTTTCCTTACCCCACACACCTGTTTACCTAGCAGTAAGTACGAACCTGGCTGCTAGTCGATTGGTGGATCGCCATTGATGAGGGACCTCTGTACAAACCTGTCACCCTCAGGTCTGTATGACCCAGAACTTAGGGAATAAAAGCTGGTCATTGCAATTTCTCCGATGGCCGAAGGTGAAACCCTTTTGTTTCATTTGCTGGAGAGAATTACTTGTCGTGTGTTCCTCAGAGTGCATTGGAGGGAGTGACACGGACCATCGCGGAGAGGGACCGGGATCTGCAGGCACTGTGCAGGGAGCTGGCTGAGAAGGAGCGAGAAGTGGCCAAGAAGAGCGTCTGTGCCCAGGACCTTCCCATGGAAATAGCCCGTCTCCGTGAGCGGCTCCAGGAGAAGGAGCGACTCATCAATGTGAGCGCCCGGTGGTGGGGGGGTGGCAGGGAGGGGCATGTCCCAGGGTCAGTGCCTGGGCAGGCTGGGGGGAGTGCAGGGTCACTCAGTGCCTGGTGGCTTGATATAACGGACAGATGATTTCTGAGTGCGTTTGCCTAATGTGCATCACTTTTGCTGTTTAGGAGCTGGTGCAGGACAGTCCCAGCAAGAACCAACGATTCATCCAGCTCGAGCCAATGGAATTGACCGACCAGCAGCAGACAGTCCCCGAGAAGGAAGGTTGGTGACCCTAACCTTTCTGTTCTATTCTGTTGTGTATGGTTCAGTATCACACCTGCGGTGGCTCAGTGGAGACGGTGGAAGGGAGGGAACCTCAGGGTTTTAAATGCTATGGAAAAACATATCCTTTTCCAACCATCTGTTCCCAAAGCACAGTCACGCACAAATTCATGCTGAGCAACCCCGGTTATAACATGGTGCTTTGGGTCAAAAGAATGAAATTCTACTTCAGAACAAAAAATGGCTGCCACTTCGGGTCAGGAGGTCACAGCTGATATTATGTTTGCCATGACCTGGCCAACTTCTGTCCATGCACATATATATATATAGAAGCTTGTGAGTAGTCTCAGCTAATGCTCCAATACAGTGCTGTGGGTGGGCTGCATTGCTGTATGTTCCATTCCTTGGATGAGACTTAAACCAAGGCTCTGTTGCCTGTTTAGGTGGACATTAAAGATCCCATAAGATCATTCAAAAAGAAAAGGGAGTTTCTCTCTTCCGATTTTCAGCCAACAATCCCCCAAATAAAATGGTCATTCACTTCATGGCTGTTTGTGAGATGTTGCTGGGGAAAATGTAGTTGCATTTGCTACAAATACAGGGTCACTAGACTTGACTGTTCCCTGTGAAGCATTTTGAGATGTTTCAACATTTTAGACTCTGTAAGAAATTGCTTATGAAGAAGTGATCAACCCTGAGACCTCTGGACCAACCAGAAAGCTTGGAGTGTGCACTGTGGGCCACAGGTGGGTTAGTCGTGCTTGTGGAGTTCCATAGCAAAGTGGTTAGTGCGCTCACCTCCCAAACGAGATGATTTGGGTTCGATTCCCAGGAGGAGTGAAACCTTAGGCAGGCTCCCTTACTCTACTCTTGTTAGTCGATTGGCAGATCGCTTTCTGGTTGTTATAATCCCTTTAAAAAAACACACACACATTTGGTCACTGAATCCACGACTGTGTGACACTGATGTGCATGATTGGCTGCAGTGTTTCGGCCACAAAATACACATTCAATTCACTTTACAGTATATTCTGTGAAGCACTTTGAGACGTCTCAATGATATGATAAGGCTCTATATTAAATGCAAGGATTATTTTTATAAGGATTATCATTATGATCTAGCTCTCTTAGTGCTTTGTGCTTTGCATGGGAGATTCCAGTAGGAATTCACAGGTGTTGGTTTGTTTCTCTGTTAGCAGCACCCAATCTGGCTTTGGCTGAGGACGAAGCGATGCTCGACATCGAACATGACAACGAAGCCCTGAGCGAGAGCCAGCAGATCAAAGAGGAACTGCAGTTGGCCCTGAGAAGAGGAGAAGAGAGCAGGGTGAGTGTCCAGACTACACTGCGGCAATCGGTGCTCAAACAGTCGGGAGCACAGAGCTATAGAACCCAATACCATGTTATTCTGGTTGACCATTAGGGGCTAAGTGTGTTGTTCATTTCGGCTCAGTTGGGTCAGAGATTTGTGAGTTCCAGCCTGAGCTAACTGTAAAGTTGATGCTCTGGTGTAATGATGAGGGAGCTGCAGTATCAGAGTTTCTGTTCTTTGGTGGAGAAATTAAACTTGCATCTTGTGCTGTGTGATATGAGCTAGGATGGGGTGGGGCTGTTCAACAGGCCAAGGCTGTGGGCAAGTTTGCAGGCTTTGGGGCAACGCTGTGGGACAGGTGCCTGTTGCCGTGTATCTGAATGTATTTGCTCTCTTTCTCAGCTTGAGCTGGCCACACTGCAGGCTGCACTTCCCAACCAGGAGAGAGAGTCCCGACAACAGGCATTGGAGATTGAAGCCCTCACAAGGAGCATCTGTGTCAAAGAGGAGTTTATTAAGGTCTGTCATGATCCACGATTAAACTGGTTTCAGTATCCTGTCAAAATATATAATTAATGTTATAAAAGATGAGATTTGCACAGGTACGATTGCCATTTGTAATCAGAATCCTTACATTCGTTATGGTCTAATTTGACTGTGAAAGGTCTGAAGCGTCTCGTTGACCCTGGTCATGCGAATGTTTGCATTGCTGCCCATTTATCGCAAGAGTGGAGTCCTGTAGCTCAGTGCTTAGAGCGCTTCCCTTGCAGTTTGATTCCCAGGCAGGGCAAAATGTTTGGCAAATTTCCTTACTAAACACGCCTCTGTTTAACCAGCAGTAAGTAGGAACCCGGTTGTTAGTCGATTGGTGGATCGCTTTCCCGGGAGTAATAATCCCTTCAAAGTAAATAAAGGCATACATAAATAAATGAAAATAATAATTTGGTGATTCAATCCACCCCTGTTTTGGAGACATTGTGTTAGTAATTGGCAACCGCATATCGCCCACAAAATACACAGTCAATTCACTTTTCAGTATATTCTGTGAAGCACTTTAGGTCGTCTGGAAGACGTGATAAGGCGCTGTATCAAATGCAAGGAATATTATTAACCACTTTGTGACCCGTTGCCCCCCAGGACCTGCAGATGCAGCTGGTTCACCCGACAGAGCTACCGGAGGTGGAGCGGCTTAGCCAGGAGCTTCTGTCGCTGAGAGAACGGATGGCAGACACTCAGTCACCCACCCAGAGAGACCAACAGCAGCAGGTACCTGCTCCAAACTCCTGTGGAATTGGTGGTGGAGGGGGGGGTGGGGGAAGAGCATCATTGAAAACCCTGTTATGTTCCCACACTTGGCTCAGGATGGCCTTGGCTGTGGCTCAATGTATTAGGCTTGTTTGTTTTTGACTTGGGAGGCACAATATTCTACCTTGCCTTTGCGCTGTGTTATGATCATTGTGTCAGGTTGTGGGTGAGAGCGTCCCTACATAAGAACATAACAATTGCCAGGCGAAAGAAAACCAAGGTCCATCTAGTTCGCCTTCCACCATCCTGGCAGCCACTTGGACATATATTCCAAACTGTATAGAGCATCCTGAGATATTATTTCTTAACAAAAATCCCTCTCTCTTGAGATGCTCTGCCGTGCTCCAGGAGACCTGAGAGTGAGCGCTATGTTTTGTTCGACAGCTGAGCTGTGCCCTGCAGGAGCAGGTGTTGGAACAGCAACACCTAACTGAAGCCCTGCAAGCCGAGCGACAGCTGTACGCCAGCCTTATTAAAAACCACCACAAGCCCGACAGGTAAGAGATGTCTTGGTGCTCGCAGGGTGGCAGCCTTGGGACGAGTGTGTTTGTGTAAATTGCACGCGGGTATCGCACTGAGTGACAGTTGTCCTCTGCTTGTTAAATGCACAAGGTCAGGCATGACACCATCTGTATTCAGTGTATTCAACAAGCGATTGTTTGCACTCACTTAAAGGCAAGTTGCAAGGGTACCCAAGCCAGGTAGCCTAGGTCATACACTACAGGACACGTTCATCTCCAGACAGGCTGATCAACCATTGGGAGTGCCGTGGAGTACAGTGGAACTGGCTTGTCTCCTCTGAGTCAGTTCACCTCCAGGAAAACAACCCACCCACCCCCACTGATATTCCACCCTTGCCTCAGACTATTTCACTGCCTCATTGAGCTTCTATCAGGTCTTGCACGCGAGTCGGAATCGGCTCCCAGTAGTTGCCCCCCACCCCATCTCGAAACTCACTTCTCCGCTTAGCTCCAGCAGGGAAAGGACGCTGGAGACGGAGTTGACGGCCGTGCAGGCGCTCCGTGAACGGCTGGAAGAGGTTCTCGGGACGAGCCGGGAGCGGGTCGGCAGGCTGGCGAGGGATCCTGGGACGCCGGCAGATTCTGGAGGTGGGGGAAAAGACAGGCTGGGAAGTCTGCGGGAGGAGGCAGTCTTCTCTGCCAGTGGCACCCGAGCCACGTAGCATTGCTGCCGCAATGGAGCATGGGAAGGCGGTTAACACACAGAGCTGTCTGAGTGGGAAAGTACAAGAACAACGACAAATTATATTTGTGTATAGCGCCTTTCACGTCGGGAGGACGTCCCAAGGCACTGGACAGTCAGGGATTTGGAGGACCTTCCTAGGACAAAAATGTCTTTTTTATTTTAACCGCTTAACCAAACGGACTTGGACTTGGAACAGATTTTGATTGTACCGTATCTTATGTGTGTCTAGCTTTGTTGTCTTGTCTTCCTTCCTTGCATTTTATTTTAAAAAAGTTGGCAGACCTCAATGTGGTGGACAAATCCATGAAGAACAAATGACCCATTCCATTTTTTTGTTATTTTTGATTTTCCCTTGCTTCTGTTAACCACAAATGAAAATATTTCCCTGTCTTTCCTTCACATTGACACTTGTGTAAATGCCTCCATTCCTCCTTCCCCGTCCTCCTTCAAAACCCCTTCTCCCACACACACTTAATTGTTGTTATTAACCCTTGTCCCCCCCGAAAAAAAAATCCCTGGTTTCCAATAACAGTTGAAGAATTGTAAGTAATTTATTACCTGGCTAAAGGTAGCTCCAGGGAAGATGCTGTCACTAGACTCTTCAAGTGAATTAGCTGCTCATCTCATTGCTTGTTTTGGACGTTGCTAGTGCAGATTAGTTGCCACATTTGCCTGCATGAGAACACTCACTTCATTTCTAATCAGCTACATCTGCGATATTTATTGTTACTTGATGAGTGCCATATAAGCAAAAGTATTATCATTTATATGATTTTTTTCTGTCCCTTTCTCTGCCACGCTTTGCTCCAATGTCCAACAGCTGACATGCTCTTAGGCTTCAGTTTCTCTTGTGCAGGAGAGGGAAGGGGAATGAGGGTGTTAACTTTGACACTCCTGCGGGGACCGGTCTGCCTACCCTTTGGCTAGAACCTCTGCCCAATGGGTGGCCTGAATCATCAAAGTGATGAAAGACATTCCTGCCACAGTAACACAGGCCAATGTGCTGTGGCATCCTAAACATACTAAGTGACTGGTGCATTATGTATGTATCCGGTTTATTCTCTCCCCACCCACCCTGGGGAGTGTGTATGTAAGCACGAGACTGTCAAACTGGATATTTTATGCAACCAGTTGGACATCAGGTAAGATGTTGCATTGTGTACTCAAATCATTATTCAAAAAANTATAGAGTTGTAATGGACATTTTCAAGCAGTACTACAGTACTAGTGCATCCCGCACTCTTCACATCGCTTTAGAAGTTTGGGAATAGTTTGGTAGTGTTTGTATGACTATTTATAAATTTGCAGAATTGTGGAATATTCTTAAATTCAGCCTTAAATCAGAAGTTGGATTCTCACAGTTCTTTGGAAGCTGGCTTTCAAATTTAGACTGAATTTCAGATTCTCTTTACAATTCTGCGCAATCTTACATTTTAAGACCATGTGGTCTCGCAGGCTGGGGCTCGGTGGAATTTGGGGCCTGGGGTGTCTCATTAGGGTGTGGAATGGGCCCAGCATTCTGAATGGCCTATTCCTGATTCTATATTATTATAAGTTTGAGTTGGTGTTTTGTCAGGAGGACAGACATAGAAATCATGGGCAGCAACAAGGTTTGCCACATCCTCGTGTAGGAAGTCCAGTGTTGTAAAGGATGTTTCAGTCTGCATCTTAACTGCTGCATGCAAGGGGTCAGGGACCAGCTAATGATTTTGTGATAAAAGTTCTCCAGCTCCTTGGCTGTCTTGGTTGTTGAATCTGCTACTTACAATAAAGACCTAGGAATGCCCCAGGATCAATCTCTGATCTGTGGTTAGTTTGCTATTGGCCTCTGTCTCTGGCCTGAGGAGAGGTCATTCCCTCTGGGGTGGATGTAAGGGAAAAGACAGCCTTAGATACAACAACTCTCCTTGCCACATAGGCCTCTGGTGTTCACTGTCAAGGCTCGCTCGCAAAGCATGGCATCTTGGCCCATTTACCATGGGCCAGCTTGTGCCTCTGGAGCTGTAGACAACTCAATGTCTTTAGGAGAGAATGTTGAAAGGTAAAGACCAAGCAGGTTCCGTCAGGTAGTAGGAGACTTGCAGGCAGCTCTGACATGGCTGTGGACAGCTTTCGATTCACGCATAACATGGCTGCCAGGTCACAACTGCTCGTGTGTCCCTTGCTCCCAATCCATTCACTCTCACAGTGGTCCCTCAGGTCTTAGTGCTGTGGAGACTCTCCTTCCTACCATGGACTCTCCTCATATGCTCATGAACTAGATGCCTTTACCCACCCATCAAACAAAGCTGCCATATTACAGTGTAAATTGGATAAAAGTTCTGCAGAGCTGTCTTTCCCTGCTTGTGGGCCGTTGCAGTCACTTTTGGGTTGGTGAAGGGCTTTGTGGATATTTTTTCTATTATTGGGAAAATTCCTGGAAACAGATGTTCCTTTTTGCGGTATTTCTTAGTTAAGAAATGGATTTGTCCGGATAACTGGAAATAAGTCACGTACATCACTCCCGAGTTGAGTAACCCTTCCCCTCGCATTAAGGGTTCCACGGGGACATTGTCCTCTGCTCTGGTAGAAGGAAAAAAAACATCCCCGTCTCCAGCACTCAATGACGCCCAACCCATGCACAGCAGTGGGATTAGTTTCTACAAGGGCAATGCTCTCTGGCTCTGTACAAATTCTCCCATCGTATCCAGTATTCTGAGGGTTATAGAGGTCTCCCAGTCTGTTTGCTGTTCAGGTCAGGAGAGATTGACAATGGTATTGAGAAGATGGAGATGCTGCTATAGATCAAACTGTGCAATACAAATACGCCCTGTTCACACTTGCTCTGCCTTTTGTAATGTATCAGATAACTTGCATAACCATATTATACCTGTCTGTTCCAATGTCAAATTTATTCACAATAAAATATCATCTCAAAGTATTTCTGAACTAGATTCTTCTCCATCAACAAAGGAATTAAGTGGAGGTGGGGTATGGGGGGGTGGAGTGGAATTAAAAAAAAATCTCTTTACTCCGAGAATGGTGAGGATGTGGAATTCTCTGCCACAAATGCAGAATCAATAAACTCTTCCAAAAGGAAATTGAATGGTTTCTTGAGTAGAAATATTAACAAATATGGGGAGTGAATAGGAGAATGGGTTAAATTAGGTAACTGATGTGGAGTCCTGTAGCGTATTGGTTAGACTACTCGCAAGCGAGAGGATCTGGGTTTGATTACCGAGCAGGGCGAAATGTTAGGCAAGTTTCCTTACTCCACACACTTCTAGTTACCTAGCACTAATTAGAAAAACGATTGTTAGTCGATTGGCAGGTTGCTTTTCCGGAGGTAATAATCCCTTAAAATTTTTTTTAAAAATATTAACCTTGGAAGAGCATCCCAAACCACTTAACACATTGGCTTGGTACCCGAAGAAATTGGGAAAATCCTCTTGCCTGTCCCCAACTTGCAACGTTATATAATTATAAATTATAATGATATTCCATGTCTGTTCAACCACACTTTACATCCATCATTAGGTGCAATTCCCATCCCCAATCTTATTCCATCCTTAGAGGTGGTGATATGGATTCCTTTATGTCCATCTGAAAACGTAAAAGCGACATCAGGTTTAGCGACTCACCCTAAGAATAGCACCTCAGATAATGCAGTGTTGGGGAATTGCAGCCATTGTGCAGCACGATGCGTTGGGAATCTTCCCCAAGCCCTCCCATCCAGGACATTCAGTGTTCGACTTCCCCATTATTGTCTTTTATCATGTCTGCCTCTGAGTAACACTGGTGGGTATCTATATAAGAGGCAGTGGCTGGCCCACTACCTATTAAAGGGGTAGTGTCTTCTCTCTATTAAAGAGGCAAAGTCTTGCTAAGTAGTAAGACAGGGTCTTTCCTGCCATCCAAGAAACAGGTTGTTTTAGTCCTAAGAACCCTTCAATAAGATGACATTGAAAAGTTCTTAGGATGGTTAAAACAGCCTAGTCTGGTTCTCACATAGAGAATGTGTTTTCATCTCTTGCCATGGTTTCCATACAATTTTCTTCCAGCTCTTGAAGAAAGCATGCAATTCCTTTTTCTCCCTGCTTGTGGTTCCACAGGCTATCTCAGCCTCTTCTTATCGAGCTCTTCACCTATCCATTGTTTTTAGGCTATGTTCAAACTATTTTAACTGTTTCCAGTGACATACCAGGAGTTTACTGCTCTGATGCTCATAAAGGTCCACTTCGGTGTCCCTGAGGTAAGGAAGGGAGTGAGGGAGAGTGCGTTTGGGTGGTGGGGCGCGGGTGCAAAGGAATCAACCAGGGTTCCCTGCTTCTGATTATTGCTCAGGGATCCTATGGAGTCCCGTAGGGTAGTGGTTAGCATGCTCACCTCGCAAACCGGGTTCGATTCCTGGGTGTGTTGAAACCTTAGGCAAGTTTCCTTACTCCACATGCCTCTCTTTACCAAGCAGTAAGTAGGAATCTGGTTGTTAGTCGATTGATGGATTGCTTTCTGTAGATAATAAATTAGTCACTAAATCCACAACTGATTGTGGGACATTGCTGTGTGCAATTGACTGCCGGGTTTCGCCCACAAAATATACAGTCAGTCTACTTTACAGTATATTCTGTGAAGTGCTTTGAGACGTCTCAAATATAGGATGAGGCGTTATTTCAAATGCAATGATTATTATTATTATTATCCACATTGGAAAATACACGTGTTTGGAGGACAGGGGAGGGAAGAGCCCAGGGTCACTGGGAGAGGAGAAGGGGAAGAAAGCGGAAAAAGGGGCCACAGAGATCATTTACTTGGCTGAAGAATTTACTATTCAGACAGACAGAGTTGAAAACATTCCATTCCATTCTATTAGCAACGCTTAATTGCTTCTTTATGACTGGCCTGTTGAGCAGTTCAGCTCCACAGGAAATGACTGAGGGGGTAATGCTGTAATGTGGTTGTCTTGGACTGTTTCGATTTCAAGATCCTCATCCTCACCTACAAGGCCATTCAAGGCCTTGCTCCCTCCTACCTCTCTGACCTACTATCCCCCTACCTACCTGCCCATACCCTCCGTTCCTCTGGCTCCGGTCTGCTCCACATCCCCCGCCCCAACCGCCCTACCATCGATGGCCGGGCCTTCAGCCTCTCAGCCCCTAGGCTTTGGAACTCTTTCCCCCAGGGCCTTCGCCTTGCTTCCTCCCTTTCCTCCTTAAAGGCCAGTCTCAAGACCTTTCTCTTTGACCGTGCCTTCAGCTCCCCTCTCGACTCTCTACCCCCTCCTCGCTCCCTCCCTCCCCTCCCCTCACCCTGACCATTTCTCCCCTGCTCGGGTCCTGACCCAACTGTACAGCGCCTTGGGACGTCCTCCTGACGTGAAAGGCGTTCTATAAATGGAATCTTGTTGTTGTTAATGCTCGAAGGCTGTCTTTACAGTACAGCCCAGTAAGAAATTCCAACACTTTGACAGAAGTGGGGTACAGGGAATCATTCCTTCCCTGCCCACTGTCTACCCACTCTCCGTCAATGAAGAATCTGGGTGTTTGCTGGTTTGATTCAACCGCAGGGAGCTGGAAAGCGAACAAAGACTTAATACTGTAGTCTTGACACAAAAGACTGATTGAGAGTAGGAGTCCACCATCCCACAATGGCACCACTATTTTATTTATTATGTTCATAAAAACTCCTGAAGGAATCAATCAACTAAAAAGGTCCAAATATTATTTTAAAAACTGCTCTGTATTTATTATTTTAACTCTTGTTACATTTGCATGCTACCACTGTATAATCGTAAAACAAATTCGCTGTATTATTTGACACATCTGGCCAGCGCAGTTTCTGGCTATCAAATCGCACTTTAGAACATCCCCTCAAAAAATGTCAGGAAGTTGAGCTTGATATAGAGAATATGGCTTTGGGATGTTTGAACTCTGTTGTGTTCTTTGTATTGTAGGGTGAAACTTGCTCATTGGTCATGGCTGCCTGGCTCAATGGTAGCACTCTTGCCTGTGAGTCAGAAGGTTGTGGGTTCAAGCCCCACATTGGGACCTTGAATCACATAGTCTTAGCTCACACTCCAGTGCAGTGCTGCTACATTATCAGAGGTGCCGTCCTTTGGGTGAGACGTTAACCGAGGTCCCATCTGCCTGTTTAGGTGGATGTTAAAGTTCCTATGACACTATTTGAAAAGAGCAGGGAGTTTTTCCCCGTGTCCTGGCCAAGAATCCATCAGCTAAAAAATTGGTCCTTCACTTTATGGCTGTTTGTGGACATTATTGTGAAAATTGGCTGTAACGTTCGCCTACAAAATACATATTCACTACACTTTGAAGTGCTGTGAGATGTTTTGCTGCAATAATGTGCTATATGAAATATAAGGATTATTATTCTGATGTAGTAATGGTGTGTCTCAATCTAAATTCTAGAGCTGCATCTGGAGGGAGTTGATAACAGTCACTTTGGAGATGGCTTTCAGCCTGGTGCATCAAATTACCACCCAGTACTTGTGGAGTGTAGCCACCAGGTAAGAGCAATGCAGTGAGCTTCCACATTACCCATAGTGTAGTGGTTAGTCCACTCGCCTCGCAAGCGAGAGGACCCAGGTTTGATTCCTGGACAGGATGAAACCTTAGACAAGTTTCCTTGTTTCACATGTCTCTGTTTACTTAGTAGAAAGTAGGAACCCAGTTGTTAGTCGTTTGGAGGATTGCTTTCCAGGAATAATAATCGCTCAAAAAAGTCCATTCAATCCACGACTGTTTGTGGAACACTGCTGTGCGCAATTGGCTGCCGTGTTTCGCCCACAAAATAAACAGTCAATATATTATGTGAAGCGCTTTGAGGTTTCTCACTGACATGATAAGGCACTATATCAAATGCAAAGATTATTATTGTTACCCCTTCATCTCCCCTTCCCCGCCCATCCTACCGTACTCCCTCCCCATCTGTAATGATAGTGATGTCCCCAAAGACTGACACCATCCTAGTGGAAGAAGAGGGTAGGGAGCAGCCCACTACCAGAGCCGAGTAAGTGTCTCAAGGAGGGGGTAGACATCTTCCACACTGCCACAAGGTGGAGCTATGAGGAGATAAACATATCATTTGTGTGGAGCCAGAAAATTAGTTGAGCGGTGAGTGAATCTGAACTGCCTTTTACATTGTCCTGGAAGAGTTTTATCTTAAAGCGTTTCGAATTCATACTTTTGTATGTTTTTTCTGAAATATCGTTCATTTTGCTTACGGGATATTTTGAGTAATTTTTTTAAAAAAAATCCATTTGCCAGGTTCTGATCTCCTGGTCACAAACAGTGACCCCTGCTGCATTTCGTAGAATCTTACAGCGCAGAAGAAGCCCATTCGTCCCATTGTGCCTGTGCCAACTCTTTGAAAGAGCTATCCAGCTAGTCCCACTCCCCCGCTATTATCCCGTAGCCCTGCAAATACCTGTCCAATTCCCTTTTGAAAGTCATTATTGAATCTGCTTCCAACACCCTTTCAGGCAGAGCATTCCAGATTGTAACAGATTCTCCTCTGGTTCAATTATCTTAAATCTTGTGTTTTCTAGTTACTAACCCACCAGCTAGATGAAACAGTTTCTCTCTATTTATTCCATCGAAACCCCTCACGATTTGAACTTTGTGTGCGGCCTGGAGCAGACTCAGCTTTGATGTAAACCGGGATGTGATTTCCGGTTTATCGGTGACCGGCTACCTCTCACCCTGTGCGGACTGACTGTCGTTTTTTGCAGAAAGCCATAATGGAGACTGGCCCCGAGCAGCAGGTCACAGGGTCCGGGAGCAGCCTGGCTGGGGACCCGCAAGGGCTGCGGAGAGACCTGGAGGAGGCCATGCTGGAGATCCAGCACCTGGCAGAGCAGAAGACACTGCTGGAGGGAGAGCTATCGCAGATAAAGGCGCAGACTGCAGAGTCTGGCTACACCTCAGTGCCCCAGATGAGGTAAGGCAAATTACATGCTTGTGTTTTATCACAATCGAGTGGTGGAAATGGGATTAGACTAGTGACACACATGGAGGAAAACACCAGTGAGCGGAATGACCTGTTTGCTACATTCAAGGATTTCAGTTCCATAGTTGAGCTAGGAATTTCCATTGGAGTCCCGTAATATGATGGTTATTACTCTCGCTTCGCAAGCGGGTTCGATTCCTGGGCGGGCGAAATCTTAGGCAAGTTTCTTTACTCCACACACCTCTGTTTACCCAGCAGTAAATAGGAACTGGCTGATTGCTTTCCGGAGGCAATAATCCCTTTTTAAAAAAATTGGTCACTCAATCCATGGCTGTTTGTGGGAGACACTGCTGTGCGCAATTGGCTGCTGCGTTTCACCCACAAAATATACAGTTAATTCACATAACAGTATAGTCTGTGAAGTGCTTTGAGATGTCTCAACGACGTAATATTAAGTGCAAGGATTATTTTTATTGTAACTTCCTTCGCTGACAGAAGCGCCTTGCTTGGCCTGCACTTGGAGATCGCAGAACTGAAAGATGGAGAGGGAGAGGACCTGACAGGCCGGGAGTGGTGGAAGGAGGAAAGCAAAGAGAAGCTGAACGAGTGGGGCCAGCGAGAGATCAGAAAGCTCAAAGTCAAGCTGGGGAATGCAGAGACTATCAGTGGCCTGCTGAAACAGCAGCTGGAGCTGAACTCTTCACTCAGCACCGAGGGAACCTTCAACCCAGAGCTGATTGTAAACATGGCCAAGGAAATTGAGCGTTTGAAAGCAGAGCTCAGCTTAGCTCAGAGCCAGCGAGCGAGAGTCAGCGTCCAACTGCGTGATGGAAGCGCCAAGCGGGCCAGACCCCATTCTTTGGACCTCGGAAATTTCCTATCGCAGTGTAGAGAACAGACACCGGAGCTCAAGGTTTCTAGCCAAGAGGTGGGTGTGAGTGAAACTGTTGTTATTTTACAAAGTTATTATCGCAGCCGTTGAGAATGCACCTCAGTTGTAACTGAACTAGAAACTTAATGTGCTTTGAGTTTAGGTCAGTTCACCTAACCCAATCCAGAGAGAAAGCACTCTCACGTGCAATCACCTTATGTCAAACAACAATCTTGTTAAATTTCTTGTGTGCACTCATGTCCCTGCACACCAAGCCACAAAAATTCTGCTTATGCACATACACCTTGTACACACACACACACATAAATCCTGCTTATACATACACAAACATATATCTTGTACACACATCTGCTCCCCTTCCCACACACAAACACATACATACCCAGCATACGTACACATATACCTTAATATGCACACATACACAATCCCTGTGTACGCACGCGCGCACGTACAAGTGTATCCCTCTGCACTTCCACACTCACCAAGATTGAGACCAGAGTGTGGATGTAAAACCTTTGGTGAATGATTTGCTTGGCTCACGTTTAGTGTTTGTGGGGAAACAAAGCAACATATGAAAATACAACATTTTCCAAGGACAACATTTATTTGGTAGCAACAAGCCAACTGAATTCAGAGCTCCCACCCTGGTGCCAGGTTGAACACAAGGCTTGTTCTCTTTGCCGTTCCCATTCCGTAGCTGATGACAGTCATGAGGTTCTGATACATCCTGTAAACACTCTCACTGCAGGAAGCACCGAATGAAAGGCTGGTGGGCGATCTTCAGCTGATCTACTTGAAAACATTTTCAAGTCGAAAAACCTTATTGACACACACAGGGTGGCCTTTGTGTAATTGTTGCTAACTGATCCCTCTCTCTTTTCAGGTAGCTGCGGGTACATCAAGGATCAGCCAGTGGCAACACACCGATACCGACCTCCGGCACCAATCCAGCCAGCTCCGTGCCGAGCTAGCCGAGTGCCGGCTCCAGAACAGGGAGCTGCAAGAGAAGCTGATGATGACCGAGGCCACTGTCAAAGCCCAGGACGATCAGCTCAACCACTGCCGCGTTCTGCTTGGTACGTACAGCACTCCGGTTACTGAGCCAGTCTAGTCCGTAGTATTCCAGGGCACTGCTGATGACAGCACAGCCAGCCTGGCTCATTGGCAGAACTTGGAAGGGCAGACCAGTCACTAAGGGCATGGAATTCTCCCACTCAGCTCCTGTTATCCCTGCAAGCCAAAGCCCTAATGGGTACAGTGGTCCTAGCTGGACAAGTAGCCGGAAAGCTTGCCAAGCAGTGCTCTCAATGGGAAGCTGTGTGGTTTTAGCTGGTTCATCTCCAGCAGTACCCCAACACACACTCCCCGAGCCTTGGCTCTTGCCAACTTGCGCCTAATACTTTACGGAATTAGGTAAACAGAATGTGTCCCTCCAGGGAGAGAGTGTGTATTCCATTCCAACAATCTATCTCTGGGATTTCCATATATAGGTGGGATGCATGGAATTCTCAGCTTGGTTTGGATAATCTTAAGCACAATGATGGGTTTCCTCACAGAAACCAGGCTGATCCCCCCAAAAAATGTACCCTCTCCCCTCATGCTGAGAAGTATTTAACAATGTTCATTAAGTAAGGAACGGAACATGGTCAAGAAGATGGTCATTTTGATCCCAGTGTTTGGTTTTGCAAGTGCGTGTGGCCTGTAATGTTGTACTGATCGCTGCTCCTTTGCCATCTGCTCCAGCTGAATCACTAGTGGAGCAAGATAACAAACAGGTGCAAGTGGACCTGCAAGACCTGGGCTATGAGACATGCGGGAGAAGTGAAAATGAGGCAGACCGAGAGGAAGCCAGCAGCCCAGGTAACGGCGAGACTGACCAGCCCTGGATTTAACAATAATAATAAGCCTTGCATTAATAATAATAAGCCTCATCACCTTGCTGAGACGTCTCGAAGCACTTCACAGAATATGTTGTAAAATGAATTGATTGTGTATTTTGTGGGCGAAAAATACTTAGAACAGGTAGCTCAGTCGGACACCCGCACTATCAGAAGCACTACATGTAACCAGTGCTCAGCAGGGTTACGTGCAGCTAAGGGCAAGCTAGAGGGGATCAAGCACTGAACTTTGTTGGTAAGCTGCACGAACCATTGACAGCACAGCTCTCTAACCAGAGCCTCCAGGTATTTTAGCCTCCAGCAGAACAATGACCGGAGGTGCAATGACCTACTTCAGTCCACGATGGTGATGGCTCTGAAGCACCAGCGACGCCTCATTTATTACTGGGGCAACAGAACAGGAAATTCGTAGGCCTGTGTTAAGTTTGGTTTGGTTCTCAAGACCGCCACAGCAGGTTAACTTGATTCAAAATTCAGTGGCCAAACAACTTAAAAGCAGGTCAGCTCAAAGGAGACTCCATTTATGCCGACAATAGGACTACAGTCCGGGAATAAAACGAAGCTGGATTATAATGGTGAGACATTTACCCCAGTGTCAGTCAGTCACCACACATTGTTGATCATGACCTGGGGCTGCTCATCCTAAAGTCACTTCACATATTTCTCCTGACGCGCTGTGTGATGTCATAAGGACATTGCTGATAACACATTATTTTGTCATTTCACTGGGTGATAAAAGACGTAATATTACATTGTGTGTACAGGTATCTTACACTGTATACAGGCATGTTACAGTCGGTGTACAGGAATGTTACAGTCAGTGTACAGGTATGTTGCACTCCCAGTGTTTACAAGTACATTCCACTGTACACGGGACTGGGCTGGTCCCAATTTATTTCACGAGTCCTTTGAAACCAGTGGAGAGCCAACCTCCATTCCGTCCAGTAGCTGGATTTGAAACCAATTGCTAGAGGATGAAGACAAACGTGCTGATCCACTGCGCTCTCCAGTTCCCTCCAGTAACCCCCTCTTTCTAAGCTATCAGTGCAGTGTTACAGTCTAAGTTCAGATAGATAATAGGTTAAATATACTTAACAACCAGCCAATAAAAATGTGAAAAATGAATGACTTGATGTCAAAGCGTGATATCACCAGCAGCACATGCCATGCTTTGTGACATGAGCCGCAGACAGCGAGCAGGTCCAGCAAATCAAAATCTGTGTATTTTTCAATTAATAAATAAAGCTCAGCCTTTTTTTCTTTTCAAAAATATAAATCAACGGAAGCGCAGTTGTGTGTGGGTGAAATAAAGGAACTGGAAACGTGATTGTGAAGAGCGAAGCTCTGACCTTTCCCGCACTGAGAGTAACATGGGGCCGTGGTAGGAGGACCAAGGCCAAACAGCAAAAACGTTCAGGGAGTGAGTCCGCCAAATGCAAAGCTGTATTGAGTGTTAATAATAATCATAATAATCCTTGCATTTGATGTAGACGTCTCAAAGCGCTTCACAGAATATACTGTAAAGTGAATTGAAAGTATATATTTTATGGGCAAAATGTGGTAGACAATTGCGCATAGCAGTGTCCCACAAACAGTCATCGATTGAGTGACCAAATTACTGTTGCTGACACTGGATCACTTGATAGCTCTCAGAAGTCCGTGGGTTCCAGTTCCCCGTCAGGACCTGAGCAAACACTGATGCCTGGCAATCCAGTGCATCACTAGGGGGCGCTCTGCAATGCCAGGGATGAGATGTTAAACCCAGGTTTATGGATGTACTTCAGGGGAGTAGGTGAGGGGTGGACGATGCGAAAGATGACATATATCCTGCCTCTGGGTTAGACTACAGAACTGCCAGTGGAGCCAGGGCATTGCTTGGAAGCAGCTTTCTGAGCCAAATGTATATCAACAATAACAACAACAACTTACATTTGTATAGCTCCCTTCATGCGGGTTAGCGTCCCAGAGCGCTTATCAGCAGTCACAGAGTTAACATTTGATTCGCTGCTATCTATGTTTACCACCCAAGATGCCAACCTGCAGTGAGAAAGTGAACTGAGAATAATAATACATTGCAATACCCCAAGGTAGCAGTTCAAGAGAGCACGTGGATATGGGGCAATTGGAGTTGAGGTATGGATCAGTCCTGATCCAATAGAATGGCGGAACAGGCTCGAGGGGCTGAATGGCCTACTCCTGTTCCTATGGCATGGGTGTATTGCAAGAAAATAATTTCCTGCCGTGTGCTCTTTCCCGACAGAATACGGGGAGTCCGACTTCCAGGAGCTTTTGTACCCAGCCCACATGGAGCTTCAATACTCGGCCTCGGATCCCAACCCCGGGTCCCCTTCCGAGCCTCGGGTCAAGTCCTGCCTGAGGAAGGGGCTGTCGGTCGAGGACTTCGGCAGATGCAGCGACGTGGCTCTGTTGCAGCAGCACGTGCAGAGCCTGAAGGCGCAGCTGAGCAAGTCGGACAAGATCATCCACAACCTGCAGTGCCGGGTTCGCTCCATCTCCACCACCAGCGACTACGCCTCCAGCGTGGAGCGCCCCCACGGGGAACACCCCCACTTTGCGGCCACCCAGCCCAACGACGAGGATCTCTGGCAGACAGACTCAGCCGAGCACTTCCAGGTCACGGCCCAGCCCAGCACTGAGATCAAGCAGCTGATTCAGAGAGTCACCTCACTGGAGGCTCAGCTGAAGAGCGCCAAACTCATGGGTCCTTCAGCTAAAAACACCACTTGGCCAGGGTAAATACTCAGGACATTTTCTTTTATTCCCCTCCACCCCTTCCCTTTAGGTTGCTAGCATTCTGGCATCTGATTAAGAAGGTTTGCTCTGCTGACTCCCTGCTTGTCGGGTCTTCTCAACTCTTCCCTCCACAAGCTGAAGATCATTCAGAACTCTGTAGCTCATGCCCTTTTCCCACAACAGGCTCCATGACCCCATCACACCCATCCTCAACCGACCACTGGCTTCCCCCATACCCCAGAGGATAGAGTTCAAAATCCTTGTCCTCGCCTTCAAAGCCTTCGGCGGTCGGGCCTTTAACTTTTACGCCCCCACCCTATGGAATTCTGTTCCACGTTCCCTTTCTCTTGTCCCCTTCCTTGCCTCCTTCAAAGCCTATCTCAAGATTCTTCTCTTCAACCGCGCTTTCTGTCACCCTCCTACCCACACTACTACTTATCCTCCACCCCTCCTGATCCCAACCCCCAACTCTGGTCCAAACTCTTGACTATACAGGACCTTGGGATGTCCTCCCAATGTGAAAGGCGCTATACAAATGTAATTTTGTTATTATTGTTGTTGCTAGCATTCTGGCCTTTGATTAAGAAGGTTGTGTGTTCAAACTCCATGCCGGGACTTTGGACTCACAAAGTCTAGGCTGACACTGCAGTGCAGAGCCTCAGGAGAGCTGCGTTTGTTGGAAGTGCACTTCCTTAGGTTGAGACGTTAAATCAAGGTCCCCCTTTCTGTTCAGGTGGACATTAAAGATCCCATGACGCTACTCAAAAAGGGATAAGAGTTTCTTCCGCTGTTTCTTCTGGGGCCAACAATTCCCCAGATAAAATTGGTCATTCATGTTTTGGTTGTCTGTGGAACGTTGTTGTTCACATATGGCAGTCACTGAAATTGCCAGTGAATATTATGTTTTGAGGTGTTTTTATGTTCTAGACTCTTCCCCCCTCCATCCTCCCCTCCCCCTTAAGATTTAAGACCATCCCCTTTAAATTTAAAACCATGCAGGATTTTGAAAATTCTTTAGCTCATTTCCAATTGAGAGGTTGAGTTACACAAAGTGATACAGCATAGAAACAGGCTATTCAGCCCAACTAGACAGTACGTGCTGGTGTTTTCACCCCACAAGAACCTCCATCCTGTATTCCGCTCTCCTATACTCGGCTATCATTTCTCCCTTCCATTTGGGAGGTGGGAGTGAGGGGAGGGCAGGGAGAAAAAATGCCAATGAGTAATCTCTCTCACTTGAAGGAGACACGTCAGATTTCAGTGAAAAAAAAGTGGCCACTCTATCCACGACAGTTTGTGGGAGACTGCTGTGTTTTACCCACAACATACACAGTATGTTCATAGTATATTCTGTACAGTGCTTTGACATGTCTCAAAGTTTTGTATTAAAATGCAAGGATTATTATTATTATTATCTTATAGTTATGCTCTTCTTTCTCGCCCCCTTCAGGGTTTTCTTTCCACTGAATTTATCTTGTTTTTCGCCTTCCAGGAAGTACGACAGCCTGATCCAGGCGCAGGCCCGGGAGCTTTCCCACCTCCGCCAGAAGATGCGTGAAGGTAAGAGCATCGGTCAGATCCTCAAGCAACACCTGAGCGACACCACCAAGTCGTTCGAAGAGCTGCTCCGAGCCAACGACATTGATTACTACATGGGACAGAGTTTCCGCGACCAGCTCTCCCAGGGCTGCCAAATGGCAGAGAAAGTTGTGCACAAACTAACAGGCCGTAAGTTTGTCCTCTTTATTTTCCCGAAGTGCAGGAAATATGGGATGGAGACTTTGTGGCTCATTATTATTATTATTAATGCTCAATTTTTCAGCATTTTCGCCAAACAAACACTTACCAGTAATTTCTTCCTTCATTTGTAGGAGACATCTCAAATCTCAGTAACAAAGGAGATCAAGAGGTGCTGGTGGTCAGGTAAGAGAATTACATAAGACTGTAAAGTACAGAAACTTTGCTTTTGGCTCGACTACTTTTCCTAGAGGGGCTGACTTAGATCTAGCTCCATGGGCACCGGGCTCAGGCGTTCCATCATTCATGCATGAATGTCGGCAGCTATTCAACCAGCAACTTTCAGTGTGCATGGCTTTACCAGACTGAGCCATCGAGGATGGGCTGCGAGCCATATATTAAACTCCTGTGGGCTAATATTGCAGTCGGCGTTAAGGCAGCATTTGGTGATGTTGGCAGCTAACGGAATTTAATAGGGAGATTTCCTTTCTGCTCTCCCCTCTTATGATGGTATATCACCATAGGACACTCTGTTAGTAATTTCAATCCATTGGTACATATGCTGGTCAGCCCTCTGCCAACATTCATGCATGAATGATAACCACATGGGTAAGGTATCGAGGGCAACCAGTATCCATGGAGTTAGATCTCAGTCAAGTCAGCCCCATCGGGAGGAGAGTAGAATAAGTTTTGAAGCCAGAAATGTCAGCTTGGCTTATTCAAAGAAAAAGTGAGATAGATAAGATAGGTAGGCGGAGTGAGGGAAAGAGGATAATATGATGAGATGTTTTGTGATTCCCTCACCACCTGGTGTATCAGTGCTGTTGTTAAACATTAAATCTTAGAAGGGATTTACTCTCTACATTGTTCTTTTTTTGTCAGTGTTTGCCCTGATGCTGAAATCAGTTACAAACACTGTGAAATGTTCCTGACAGTTGCCCAGAGGTGAAAGAAAACTATTTGTTAAATCAGGCCAGAGAGCAGGTGCTGTGCTAGAGACAGTTTCCCCCTGACTGCCTACAAGCCTTGTACCTCATCCTGTTAATCTCTGTAATCCAATCGACAAGACACATGGCTAGTAGTGGAGACAGAGAATGAGAGAAAAGGCAGTGTTAGATAGAGAGAAGGCAGAGTGAGAGAGTCAGAGAGAAAGAGAGGAGGCAGGGAGAATAGGCAGATTCAGAGAGGGCAGAGTACGAGAGAGATCAAGAGAGGATGACTTGAGAGACGAGATAGACAGAGAAGAGGCAAATGGGGAGAGAAGAGGCAGGCAGTTTGAGGGAGAGAGGAGGCAGACAGAGAGGAGGCAAATAGACAGAGGGAAGAGAGAGAGGACGCATAGACTTAATGAAGAGAACTGAGATGTTCTGGACTCACCTGGTCGTCACACTGAACTTTACTGTATTTAAAAATGGGGCCTGTGAAATTAGAAAAGAAAGAGCTTGCATTTTTCAGCGTCTTATCACATCGAAAGGTCCGAACCACATAATTGCTGTTGTGCAGGGTGTTGACAAAGTCCTCTTACTCACTGTTGCAAAACAGCAATACGAGACTACCGAGGAGCTGAAACTAGCTGTCAGAGATGCATTTTGCCTCCTCGCTCCATCCATGTCACATAAGATGTCGCACTGAACAAGGTGACAGATTCTCTGAACATCTAAATACAGAGATAGATTGTCGTAATGGAATGGCACACTCTCTCCCTGGAGGGGCCCATCCTGCTTACCTAATTCCGGAAAGTATGTAGTGAACTACCTGTATATGGTGAGTATTTGTTTTGTGTGTGAACAACCATAGCACCCAATTTGCACTAGCAAGGCCCTAGAAACAGCCATGGAGTGAACAACTGATTGATCTGGAGGATTGCTGGGCTCTGAAGAGAGAGCTCACGACAGCAGGTGACCAGCAAGCTGATCGGCAGCACAGTGGAATACAGCTTTGAAGTTTGATTCCTGCAGACAGAACATCCTGTAGCAGAGCACTGTGCCAGCCTGTAATTGGTGTTTGGAGCTTGCTGAACCCGCAGGTTTATGTCAACGCACCTCATCCTATAGATAAACTGTCAAGTCAAAATGACTTGCAGCACTTCTTTCATAGTTAATCGCTCTCCAGTGTGGTGACCGTGTATTTTGTAAGCGACACAGGGCAGTCAATTTGTGCACAGTGAATGTCCCGTAAACAGCCATTAAGTGACTGACCGATTTTATCTGGCGGATTGTTGGCTTAGACACCGGAAGAAACTCCTTCCCTTTGTGAATGGTGCCAATGGTAATGTCAATCTGAACAGGCAGATGGGACCATGGTCTCGCCTCAAGGATGGCACCTCCGTTAAGGCAGTGCTCCCCACTGCACTGCACTAGAGTATCAGCCTACACTGAGGTAAAAGACTTTATCAAAAGCGCAGTACGAGGGCAAGTACAATACATTTATAGAGCATCTTTCATGTCAGGAGGACGTCCCAAGGTGCTGGACAGTCAGGGGTCAGGATCCAAGCATGTAAAGTGAATGGCAGGCTTGCACGGAATCAAATGTGGAGTCCTGTAGCGAATTGGTTAGAGCACTCACTTAGCAAGCGAGAGGATCCGAGTTCGATTCCAGGGCAAGGCAAAACCCTACTCCACGCGCTTCTGTTTATCCAGCAGTAAGTAGAAACCCGGTTGTTAGTCGATTGGCAGATCACTTTCCAGGGGTAATAATCCCTTCAAAAATATATACAGGCATTGGGAAACTTGAAGTTGTTTCTCTTTGGATTTTAAGTCAAAGTATCTGGAAGTCAGAGACCCCAAAGTCCCCAATTGTTTGAGTCAGAGTGAGGTGTCTGGCATACTTCCTGTTACAGTAAGTAGCCCTTCCAAGGGTTTTGTAATTAAGAAATCTTAAAGTGTTTAAAAAAGAAAAATGGCTTCAAAATTAAGACTGTGTTTAAGAATTTGGCAAAATTGTGGACCCTCGGAACAGCTATATCGTAGAGTAAATCTGGTGCTGGGTGGAATTTCTTTGCCTTTAGACTCTGCAGTCATCAGTTGGGGAGAAAGTGATGGCATTGGGAGCTGGATGGTTGAGGGGCTGGATTAACAGTTGGACTAAGAGTAGATGAAATTCTTTAAACGCAAATACCCTAAGGCAGTCGCAGTGGCTGAACAGACAAAACAACTCATTTCCTTGGGGGCTCAGAGAAAGCTTTGGGGAAAGGAAGAGAAATGATTGAATTAGCTTGTAAACAGCATTGGATGAATCTTGGGCCTCTGCTCCATCTGTTGGGACTTATGTTGCACATGTCATGCTCTAGCACTGTGAAATCTGGCACGGGGAGGGAATAGGGGGTTGGGGGATACATACACACAGCGCGCGCGCACACACACACGCACAGCAGCTGTGTGCTGAAGGGGACCTAAAATGGCAGCTTCAGTGCTTGTAGGTAGTCCAGGTGAGGATCGATTCCTCCATGTGCTGCTTTAACCCTTACACTAACTGATTTCAATTGCTGCTGCTTTCTGAAGTGAGAACATTATGTTTAAAAATAAGCAGAACCATCTCTGATCATTCCTCCACCACTTAAAAAAATATGATTTGGTCATTCCACATCTGTTTGTGGGACATTGCTTAATACTATTATTATTTCAATTGCTATTATTATTGTTATCATTGTTGCTGTATGAAAATTGTCTGCCCCGTTTGCCTACAAAATACAAAGTCAGTGCACTGGACAAAAAATAACTGTGAAGCTCTGTGAGACATTGTTGGTTAGGGAGGGGTTTGGGGGGGCAAGGGGAGTAGATCAGAGAGGGGCAAGACAGTAGTGTGGGGGTGGGTAAGGGAAGTAACCTGATTTTGAAGAAATTTAAATACTGGCAAGCGTGTGAAAACACAATCTCTATTTTTAACTGGACAAGTAATGGTTGTTGTGAGGCACAGTTCCTTCTGTACAACTTGCTTATCATAGGGTGGTGAGAGCAGCGGTGCAGTGGGACAACACTAACCACAGGGACCAGATTTAGACAACCACAAGGAGTACTGCCCTATAGTGAGCTCAGAGATTGGGTCGTGCCTTGAACTCATTAGAAATTATGAGGTCAAATATGAGATCTGTGTGATATTTATTGCACTCCAGGACACTACCTTGTGTGAAGGTCGCTATATAAATGCAAGTTGTTGTTGTATTTATCAAGTTGGATGGGCTGGATGGAGTTGGAGCCCTTAGCCCTGTTCTCAATAATGTGCTCAGGGAAGTGCGTGGGCAGAGTTTCCTATGACTGCTGGTTAGAGAGACATCACCAGCTTCTTTATTGGAAAACCGTTACCCCGAAGTCAAAGTCAAAATCCATGAGTCTGAATTTCGATGCCACGGTCTTGGCTTGTCCAAGGCATTGTTGATGGCAGCCTGGCTCATTGGCAAGACTTGGAGGAGCAGACCAGTTTCTGGAGGCTAGGATGCTCCCCACCTTGTTCCTGATAACCCTGCAAGCACAGGTAACAGGTTGGTTGGTCATGGCTGGATAAACTGCAAGAAGCTTAACAGTACTCTGCAATGACAAGCTATACATGTTTTTTTTTTGCTGGTTAAACTCCAGCAGTACCCTGACGCACACTCTGGGGTCTCCAAGCCTTGACGATCGCCAACATTCATGCTGTGGGCAGTCGGAAACCCTCGGTAGTTTGGCTTGGATACTCTTAAGCATGGAACCTTTTTTTTTGCGTGTGTTTGACACAACTGGCTGACCTGAAACAAAATACGCTGGTTCCTCCAGCTCCATAAGAAAATAAAACTGGTGAAAACACAATAAATCTGGAAAGGGAACGTTACGCTGTTGCAGTAATCAGGGAACAGCAGAGTGCCTCCTCCCTCCTCATTCAGGGCTTATAATTAAAGCAATGACTGTAGTGAGGCGTGTGCTGTTTTCCCCTCCGCGATGAGAGGGGCTCACTTCCTGTCAACATGCTCAGAGCAAAAGCTGGCGCCAGTTAGCAGACCAGACTGTCTGTTTTGTCGGCTGTGCATTCAACGACTGAGGTAATAACTTCGGAACTCTGACCACAACGGCCTTTCAGTCAGCTGTTTTCCTCTAGTGCTTCTTTTGGCATTATTATCATTATTAATGATAATTATATTAGGATAATAAGATCATTAATCATGATAATAATTATTCTTCCATCCTGGCCAGCACTGGTTCGAGCCTGATAAAAAAAAATTGCTTTTATTATTATCGTCATCGCTGCCTGTAGGGAAACGACACGATTGGGATTATTCCCAATTCCAGATTCATGTGGGTTATCCTGGGGGGAGTCGAGGTGGATGGGGGGGGGGGGTGTTGTTTGTCAAGGGAAGATTTCACTCCCCGACCCATCTGGCCTCTGTTGAAGTGTCAGCAGTTGCAGACACTGAGCAGTTTTAACTTTGATTCTTGCCGGCTCAGTTGCTCCCTTTCTCTGCTCAGGGAATATTTGCAGGTTAACACTGCCACTGTTTGGGCGAATGTTCTGGAATTTGCTAATGGGCAAACAGCTGACCTTTAACTATTTTTTTGGCAGTGTGCAGTGTGCGGTGTGCGGAGCTGTGCTTTGATGTATGTGTTGAAGCTGCTGGCGGGGGTGGTGGAGGGAGGAGGAAGGGGAGGACGAAAAGCAGGGAGGGAGGGAGGGGCATGCATACGTGAGTGCGTGGGGGAGGGAAGTGGGGATGCTCCCAACCAATATTCTGGATGAGGCAGGGAAAGAACCAAAGCAGGAAAGCAGAGCTGTCACGGGAAGGAATTACGAGCTGGACTCAAGAGACTGACTTCACCGCTAAGAGCAGCCAGAGAATTGTTGGCATCGATTGCTATCTGTCTCTGTTAAACTCACTATTAACTGGAATTTCGTGCCAGCGTAGTGTCAGGAAGGTGAATTCCGGAGACTTGTCGACCACTTCTTGGGATCTCTCTATTTACACGGGACTTTTGCAGAGTATTCCTGATTGATATATAGATTTTTTCGGCTCTCCCCTTTTCAATGATGACTCGCGGCAACCAATTCTAGACCCACCGAACTGGGGGATGGCCCCACTTTGGCTGGCAATGTTGTCAAAGAGCAGCCCCATCTACAGAGACTCCCTCTTCTCCTTCTCCCTCTGTGGTGCCCGTAGCCTGGAGCGAGAGTTGATTTTCCTTCGCAAACAGATGGAGAAGGAGCGAAGCTTACTACACAGGCAGCTGAGAGACCTCACACAGCAGCAGCAAACTCTCGCTGCAAGCACCAAAGAAGAACTTGACAAGTAAGACGTTTAGGATCTGTACAAGCTTTTCAGATCCCTCATCCACCACCTACTTGATAATGATCATAATCATAAAAATGAATAATAATCTTTACAGTGTTCAAAATTATGAGAGATTTTGGCAGAGTAAATAAGGAGAAACTGTTTCCACTGGCGGGTAGGTCGGTAACCAGAAGACACAGATTTAAGATAATTGTCAAAATAACCAGAGTGGAGACAAGGAGAAAATGTTTTACGCAGCGAGTTGTTACGATCTGGAAATCACTGCCTGAAAGGGTGGTGGAAGCAGATTCAACAATAACTTTCAAAAAGGATTGGATATAATTAGATATAGGGCGAAATGTTGGGCAAGTTTCCTTACTCCACATACCTCTGTTTACCTAGAGTAAATAGGAACGATTGGCAGATTGCTTTTCCAGGGATAATAATCTTTCAAAAAACAATAATAATTTGGTTACTCGATCCACAACTGTTTGTGGGACACTACTGTGTGCAATTGGCTGCCGTGTTTCGCCCAGAAAATATAAAGTCAATTCACTTTACAGTATATCCTGTGAAACGCTTTGAGATATTTAGAAAATGTGAAAAGTGCTATATCAAATGCAAGGATTATTATTATTATAGCCTTGAAAAGAAAAAATTGAGAAAGAGCGGGTGAGTGGGACTAATTTGATAGCTCTTTCAAAGAGCTGGCAAAGACACAATGGTCTGACTGACCTCCCTCTGTGCTGTAGGATTTTATGAGTCTATGATTCTTGTTTTGATACAGTGCCTTTCATGCAGGAGGACATCTCAAAGTGGTTCACAGGATAGGATTTACTGTAAACTGTGATGTATATTTTGTAAGCGGATGCAGCTCCCGATTTTGCACACAGCATTGTTCCACAAATAGCTATGAAATGTGGATCAATTTTATTTTGGGGATTAACTATTGGGAGTAACTACTGTACCCTTGCTTTTCAAGTAGTGCCAGGGGATCTTTAACATCCACCTGACCAGGCACACAGGACCTTGGTTTCAAGTTTTATCCGAAGGACAGCACCTCCAACGTTGTAGGGCATCCCCAGCACTGCATGGAGTGTTAAGCTACAATACAACATTTGTATGGAAAACCTTCATGTAGAATAACTTGGAGCACTTCTCAAAAATGGTGTCAGGTGCCATGCAAGAGAGAAGGGGAAGGGAAGGCCACAGTAGGCATGGTCAAAGAGGTAGATTTTAGGTGGAATTTCTAAAGACGCTCTTTTATTTGAAGGGGAGTCAGCAAGCCATATAACCAACATCAATAATACGAATAATACTCCTTGCATTTGATATAGCGCCTTATCACGTCGTTGAGATGTCTCAAAGCGCTTCACAGAATATACTGTAAAGTGCAAAAAAATACAAGTTGTTGTTCAGTGATTGACTGTATATTTTGCGGCTGAAACGCGACAGCCAATTGCGCACAGCAGTGTCCCACAAACAGTTGTCGATTGAGTCACCAAATTATATAATCAACAACAAGCTTCTGATTCTTCCGATAGTTGCACGTGTTCTGAGGATTTGTAAACAAGGAAGGTTAGAGTGGAGGGAACTGGAGGGAACTGGCGATCAGAGCTCAAATGTATTTAAGCGTCTATGATATGTGGACACCCTGTTCTGTTCTGTAATAAACCTGATTTTCAAAAAAAAATTGGAGGCAATGATGAATGTTTCCATGGGTGTCTGTTTTCTTAGTAACCAGCACAGGTTCAGATGTGAGGTTCGGATCATTAGTGATGCTGTAATGGGTTTGTGCTGGGCCATCCATGTAAGTGAGCAGGAGGCTGGAGATCCTGGGTCTTAGGGAAGCTGCTGTGCTTAGACAGGGTCTCTGGGGAGTGGATGAATTAGGAACGACACTTAGTGATACAGAAACCCCCACCTAAGTCGTATCAATTGGGCCATGCATTTAATATGACTTATGTAAACTGTGAATTATGTCAAACTTGCATAGAATATAAACTCTTGAACGGGACTTGGGCAGATGTGCGACTCAGGCGATTGTACAATTAAAAACCTGTGTCTAAAAGACCCTCTAACGTGAGCCCATGACCTCACAGAAGCCCAACACTGTGAATGACACACCCCTCCCCCTCTGCCTCTTCTCTCCACAGATTGAGCAAAGAGCTTCAACACAAGAACAAGACTATCGAGTCGCTGCACGCCAAGCTCCAGACCCGCTCTGAGACACCCTGCAGCAGCCGGACCCTCTCGGAATCGGAGCCCTCTGACAGAGCCTCCTTCGTCTCAGATGACCAGGTCTCCACCAACGATGAACTGGATGCATACCGGGAAGAGCTGGAGTCGGCCAGTGACTACTCCCAGGACGAGCAGCGGAGCGCAGAGCATGAGGCCAAGGTTATGACAGGTACGCACTTACCTCCTTCCTAATCTTCAGGTCATGCCTGAAGACCTTCCTCTTCAACCATTCCTACGGTCACCTCCTCCTCCCCCCGGCTCAGCATCGTGCTCCGCCGCTCTCAAGCGCTTTTGGGACACTACCCTGCATGGGATGGGAGGTTGCTATATAAATGCCAGATGTTGTTGTGGTTGCCTGACCGAGAGAGAGAGAGAGAAGAAAGTTACAAAGTGGGGTCCAGTGTACAAGTTGACATCATTCATCATTGCTGGAAAATCTCAGGGCCCCAAACTTCTGTCTAGTTCTCGCAGATATAAAACCTGATTCCCTATAAATATGAGTTTGTGTAAAATTGCAAGAATTTTTTAAAATTAATTTTGAGGTTTGGGGTGGATGCCCTGACTAAGTGGCTTCTTAGGCGAATTTACACGATGTCGAGTCGACCACATTGCGCAGACTGGATTCACGTGTCTGCCAGACCAGGTAAGGATGGATGGCGGATTTCTTTCCCTGCAAAACAAAGCTAGTTCCTTTTTAAGAACAGTGGAAAACCAGCTTCCAAATCAAGACTCAATTAAAGAATTTTCCACAATTGTGCACAATCTTACATTTTAAGACGAAATGGTCTTCCACTAAGTTGAATTTCGGGCCTGCCTTGTTCAGGAAACCAAAACAAAAAGTGACCCAGTTAATAGCAGTGGGCGCCCGGTGAGTTATCTTATCTGCTCTTTTCATCTCTGGATCAATCCAGACCATTCGGAAGTGATGGAATGGGCACTTCCTGGATCAGTTGAATGAAGGTCCTAAGTAAAAATGGGTTTGTCTCAGTTCTTTGAACATGTAAAAGGACCCTCTTGGAGTCAGAGCCAAGTTCTGTATCTGGTGAGAATACTTCCATGGAACACTCAGTAATTTGGTCTGGGACTTAAGCATGATGGAAGGATTTCCACATGTGTTAGACACCAGACTGACCAAAAATGGATTCAGCCACAAAGCAACCACTCCCAGAGTCCAACCCCATTCTGAACCAATCCCCTTCAAGAACAACACATTTACATTTATATAGCATCTTTCATGTTGAGTGGAAACCTCAGAGAGCTGGACAGTCCAGTGTTTGCAGCTAGGGGTGGGGGGGCGAGGAAGATGGGGGGGGGACGGGGGGTGTGGAAAGGGGAGGGAAGATGGCCAAAAATACGGTCAAAAAGGAAGATCTTGAATCAAATCTTGAAGGGAGGGTGAGGCAAGGAGCAAGTTGAAGGGACTTTAATCCTGTCTCCCAGCCCAATTCCAGACTCCAACCCCATACTGATCCAGCCTTGAACTCCATCCTAATCTAGACTCCCAACCCCATCCTGAGAATGGGAGAGTGGATATTCCAGAAGACTGATATCAAGTGGGCTTCTTCATCTGAACTGAGCTTGTGATCTTGAGATGACCTTGTAAAGTGTAACTTTTGTGTGTGTTTCTGTGCATGCGTCAGTGTTCATGTATATCGTGTGCATGGTATGCATATTTTCTTGAGTGTGCGTGCACACCTGTGTCATTTGAGACCTCTCACTACAGCAAAGCTTTGCTCTTCCCAGATAATCAAAGTCATAGTGAAAATCCATCCCAACATTCACCTTTCCCATCTGTCAATACTTCACCATGTGGCGCCCATCCAAACAGCAAACCCAGCATGCCATCTTCACAGCAACCTGCCACAGATACAGCTCCAGCACAAAAAGGTACAGTTGGTGTGAGTACACAGACTAATGAATAATCAGGAGATTTTAGCTGTTTTATTTCTTCGCATATATATATATATGTAGTGACTGAGGAGCTGAAGGTGTCACATTTCTTTGGTCTCTGATGCTCCCCATTCCTCTTCATTACAATATTGTCCCAAAGCTGCATCTCCGCCCACAAAGTGCCACTTATGTGCTAGGGATACCTAGTGACGGGACACCAGAATTGAAACAGTGTAAAGTTCAGATGATGATATATAAGGAACAGTCTGCCCATGTAGTTTGAAATAGTTTGGGCAGGTTCAAGAGGGAATCGGATAGATTTTAAGCCGGTTGTTAATCGATTGGCGGATCACTTTCCGGGAATATTAATTCCTCCCTTCACTCAATCCATGACTGTCTTTGGGACACTGTTACGCGCAATTGGCTGCCGGGTTTCGCCCATAAAATACACAGCTACACTTTATTGTGTATTTTGTAAAGCGCTTTGAGACATCTCAACGATGTGGTAAGGCCCTATATCAAATGCAAGGAATACTATTATTAATTTTACAGTGAAAGGAGGTTAGGAGTGTCTGAAATAGGTTATTTAGATACTTGGAAAATTAGACTATAAAAACACAAGAAGAAAATGCAGTTAAATGGGTTTAAAAGATCAGACAAACCATAAGAAAATAGAGGAAGAACCTCGATGCATGAATGCCTTCTTCTGTTCCTGCTTGAAAGTAGGATCAGCCGGATAGACAGATGGGATGTATTCTGGTCTTCCACATTTGTTTGATCTTGTGATGGTCGGAGATGAGGTGTCACGTGAATTCGGACATGTGAATCTAACTGTCCTAAGCCAGAGGTCACAGGAGAACAAAGCCCGTTGTTGTTTTCAAGCTAGATGAAACTTTAGTCTCGTTGCATAGTGGTTAATGCACTCGTCTCACACGTGAGTGGCCCCAAGAGGGAGGGATCGAGGTGAAGGGACTGGGATGAAAACGGAGGGAAGAGCAATGAGCACACGCATTGAACATCTATTGACATTGAACACTGATCAATAGTCTGTGGATGTCCCAAGCTTTCTCCTCCTCAGTGCTTCAAAAGCCAGATCATTTCTGTCCATCAGCTGTAAAACAGGTCCACAGCTGGGCTCACAGGTTCCAAACCATCAAGCCATGATCAAACCAAGCCATGAGTCTGCAAAAGTTTTTTTTAAATCCTATTTGCTTCCGAAAATGTTCCAGCATTTACTGTGTTTTTATTTTGAAGTTATGCTATTATTATTTGTGCAATTCTTTATGTCGCTTCTACTTTGGTTTCCTCCTGTCCGTCTCTAGGCCTCTTCTCCAGCAGTGCGCTACCAGGCCTTGATGCCTTTCAGGCCTCGTATTGTGCTAACTGGTATGGTCAAGTCAGAGGCCTGCCCATTGACTCCCAGCCTCCACTCTTTGATCCTGCTTACGCTGGAGCACCGAGATTCTCCCTGGCTGAGGTCCAGCAAGAACTTCACATGTTGCAAAGACAATTGGGAACAAGTGAGAGTTTTTCCCGGCTATCCTACCCGGAGTTGGGCTGCATTACTGAGCATGTGTGGAGACAGCATGACACAAAATGGTGCGGTGGTGGTGGTGGAGACTGTATCGGGACATTAATTCATATTTCTCTGCTTTAATTGTCCATTCAAATAACACCCACTGTACGTACGCAGACAGCTCTCAAATATATTCTGTTACGAATGACGTTTCAATGACTGGAACGGATATCAGTGTGTGGTGGAGGGAATGCAGGGGCAGGCACATTGAAAAGGGATTTCAGACAATGTGACATTTCCTAGATCCATCTCCTGTTTGCTGATTGTATTGTTAGTTTATATTCCCATCTGCCTTGTGCTTCAGGTGGAAGTTAAGGATCTAAATGCCCTGTCATTGCCATTTCAAAGAAATGTGAAGTCTCTTGATTTTCCTAATATATAATAATAATAATTATTATTTAATAATAATATTTCCATCTCATAATTTTACTCCCAAATTCAATTGAATTAGCTGCTCATCTCATTGTTATTGATAGACATTCTGGCATAGATTAGCGAACCTGTTTGCCTATAGAACAATGTTCACTTTCATTTCTAATCAATTTTATTTTGTAAAGCACATCCAGATCTTTATTTTACATGAAATAAATTCACAGAAATTTAAGTTATTATTATAATGAATCAGTTTGAAGAGAGAAGGTGTAAACTGTAGCGCAATTGGCATCAGCCTACAGCACTGTCTAACAATAATACATAACAGTCGATTAAATCACTGTCCAGATTCATAATTTTTCATCTTCAGGATTGTGCCTCACATCTGTCTTTACATTTGGGTCTTTTTGCGGTATTTCTTGGCTAAAATTGCCATTTACCCGCTGGAACTACTCCTTCGTAACTCCCCCCCACCCGCCAGCAATTCTCATTCCTCATTAAGGAATCCTATTTCAGAAATATCAGGCTTTGCTGTTTGGTGTGGTGTGCTATAACTGGTGTTTGTAAACATATGATAGAAAATTCTACCCGATCATGTCTGACCATGTGTGTGAGCACCCAACTCCACCCTCACACCCATGTCTCCATAATAGCTGGTCCCAAAGCTTGTAATCACCCTTGGATTTGGTCTCCGCAGAGTTTCAGTGTTGATTCCCAGGGCGCTGGCTAAACTCAATTGAAAAACAGGTTAACTGGCAACTCCAGTGCTGGCTGTGTGAGGATTCAAGGCCAACCGTTTTGAGTAAAGAGGGGAAGAGGATAGACAGACCCATGTCCAGACATTGACTAGGAAATGCTCTGTGATACAATATTGATTATATCACAGGATGGGATTCTTATAATCTTGGCTTCCAATTTTCCGGGTGCACCTTAAATCTTTCTGGCTCAGCATGGCATGAAGCTTAAGCAGTTAGCACAAGGCTGCCTGTATGTGATGTTTGCTTTCACTGCCTTTGAGACATCTCAACTACCTTTAATGCAAACTTCCAGCTTACCGACTGTGTACTTAGGTCAGTAAAAGCCTAAGGGTCTGCTCCTTCGGGCCATGGTTGACTCTGCACTGCTTGGGTATTGTGCTGCATGAAGCATGGAAGCTTTCACTGTGTGAATCACATTGAACGATGGAGGCCTCTTCTCGGCAGAAAGTTCTTTGCTAGACTCCGTTGCAGTTCCTTGGAGCAGGAAGAGGCAATGAGCGGTTTGTGTAATGGCTCGGGAGTGGACTAAGCTGTTACCGCCACCAATGGTGACACCCAACATTTTTGCTTGAAGAGATAAAACGCCATCATTGCTGTTGTACAGGGCCACTGAGGGCAAATTATAGAACCAGCTGAGGTCAGCTCAATCTACCATCCAGGGAATTGAATCTGTGACCGTCTGATCTTGGTAACCTGCACTGTGCAATTCAGGGGAAACATGCTCATGTTAGGGCACAGGGTGAGAACAGGATATGGTAACCTGTTGAATTGAATGGTCTGCTGACCAGAAGCTGTACTAACCATTGTGTTAGTGTCCATGCTCTGTTGTCCATCGCATTTTTGCTTTAATATCACCCACGTGGTAAACCTAACATTCCTGACTGCTGGAAAAATAATGCTCATTGTCTGCTTTAGCTGTTAGAAGTTCAGGTTAGTGGGCAAAACACTGTAAGCACAAAGACATACATCTTTGTGGTACATCTGTTAGTGCAGCCTCTGCTATTGCCAATCACAAATGAAGAATGGACTCTTGCGAGATGTATCAGAGAGCAGCTAGCAACCCTAGATCGGGAAGCAGTAAATAATGGGAAAAGGGAAGAAAATTGGCACAAAATACATGTTTTATTAGGAAACAGCTGACCCAGCGAATGGAGATATAAGCAGGATGGGTTTTTTGATGCTGTAATATTGACCTCACTTTTCTAACGTTCAGTACTAACCGGTGAATGTTCACCTTGTCCTCCTAGCGGCACCTAAAAACTGAATATCCGCTGTTTCTCTTTGTTCCTCTCTGCTTCTTCCTCCTTTTCAGGGGTTGGACTCTCCGAGCACTCGGTGAAGGCTGTGCCCACGGACCTGAGCTTTTCCGGTGCAAGCACCAGCTCGTCCCTGCAGTTAGACGCAGCCGGCTATGTCTCGCAGTGCCACAGCGCCCCTCGCCAGGAGCTGGCCGGCAGCGGGGAGCTGAAGGACATCCTGAGAGCGGCCAACAGTTACTTGGACAGCAGTGCTATGTGGGAAACGGCTCGCCGACCCACCATGTTGGGAGACATTTCCTCTGGTTCGTCTGGGTACCAGTCAGGAAGCAACCTGACAGGTACATGAGCAGGAATAATAGGTATTTTTTGTTTTGCCGGTCCAATTGAGTTTACACTTCACAAGATCACAAGAGAGGTTCAGGTGAAGACTGAGCCCTTCAGCCTATTTAATCTCATCCTTCTAGAAAACGCCTTTCATTCATTCATTACAGCATCGAGCTGCTTGATAAATGTCATGATCGTCGATTGTCATGACCTCACTCAACCTGATAACCCTATTTTGGTCATTATTTACCTCTGGATAAAGAAATACTTCCTGGTTGCTGCCTTGACATGGACCTTTACAGCCCTGAACTTGCTTCAATGAAGCACTAGAGGCTTTGCACATCAGCTCGAAGGTTTGAATCTCAGGCCATGCTATGTTCAGCTGATCTCAACTAGGACAGCAGTTAGAGCACTACATTTGGTCTCTGGGTTAGAGACGAGGGAGGAAAAGTGCTGTTTTTGATCGCTGGGTTGAAACAAAATAATAATTGAAATGTGTATATGTGCTTGAAGTTTGGGGAATATTGGCTTAACTCAAGATGTGACCAGTCAAAACTATCAAACCAGTATATGTTGCCCCTTCTTGTTGCATGTGGTTCTGACAATTCCACAGGGGGCATTGATGCTTTGGCAAGTGTAGTATGTTTGGAAGAATTAGGCAACTTTGATGGTAGACTAATCCATACAAAATGAATTACTATCAACATGTCCATTATTGTAGTATGTGATACCTGAATGGTAGAAGTGGACTAGATGGACCTTGATCTTTTTTCGTCTAACAATTCATATGTTCGTATGAAAGCTCGAAAGCAGAGTAGAGAGGACGACTTCAAATTCCATATTATGAGGAGTTGCTCTTTCTTTTGTTTGCTCTTCATAGGAGAGAGATTTTCATTCATTCTTTCATTCAGCTCTTTAAAGCAACAAGAGGGATGGGCAATGGAAAAACAAGCAGTGTAAGTGACTAAACAAAGACAGAGATCTGGTGGAAATCAGTACAGACTTCAACCACTGTCAAGAAAAGAGATTGGAGCAGGTTTACCCGTAGAGTATTGGGTGTGTGAAATAAACTCCCAAGTAAAAGCAGCAGGAGAAATATTAGAAAATAGGACTGGCTCTGTGATGGTCAATATTGATTTCTCAATATTGATTTCAACAAATTCAGACCATAATAATAATCCTTACATTTGATATAGCGCTTTTCATGTCTTCTTGACGTCTCAAAGCGCTTCACAGAATAGACTGTAAAGTGCATTGACTGTATACTTGTGGGCGAAACGCGGCAGCCACAAACAGTCGTGGATTGAAAATGACCAATTTATTATTGTTTTGTTTTGGAGGGATTATTATTAGGTGTGTGGAGTAAGGAAACTTGCCCAAGAGTCTTGCTACGCCTGGAATTGAACCCAGGTCTCTCTGTTGCAAGGCGAGTGCTCTACCCACTGAGCTACAGCTCACCTTCTCCTTCCCCCTCCTCTGTGACCATTGCCACATCATCTTGGTCCCAGACACACCTTTTCTCGCTCTGGTCCGCCTATTTTGTTGAAATCTTTCTCTCCCTTTGTTCTGCAGTATTAACACCTCTACTCCCCTACTTTGTTGCAACCCCCCACCCCCCACACACACAGATGTTTTGCATCACTAACACCTCCTTAACCCATCATCCCCTGTCTTTTCAGATTTCAAGCATCTGCAATGTTTTGCGTTCAGATTATTATTATTTATCTGCAATGCAGGCTGGTCCCAGTTAGTCCGGGTACAGAGCTCCCTGCTGTAAAATGATTGTCAAGGGCTAGATGAAGGGCGACTCTCTTGGTCAGGGTGAGATACAAGTCAAGAGTCGCCTTGGCCCTGGGGTTCCAGGCCTGGGCTCCACTCAGGTGTTGACAATTCTAGCTGCAGGAATGAATTGAATTATTAAGACTCATGTAACCTTTAAAAATACATTGAGGGCTTTGACCTGCTGGTGTTGAGTTCTTAAGTAAAACAGCGTTACAGTGTTTTGCAGTCACCCTTCGCTCTTACAGCAGCTAACTCTCTGATTACTGTTGACTTTAGGTACAGATTTGCTGGAGGAACACCTTCGGGAGATCCGGAGCTTACGTCAGCGTTTGGAGGAATCCATCTGCACCAACGATCGTCTGAGACAGCAGCTGGAAGTCCGTTTGGCTGCGGCAGCCAAAGAGAGCGGTAATGAACTCACTCTCCCCCACAGACATCTGTTTCTGGTCTGACAACCAGGCTTAGAAATACTGATGGACATTTTGGGGATAGAAAATCCATCCGGGTCTAGATTTCACTATTTTAAATTCTTTTATTTATTATATTTAAATTAAACTATTTCATATTATATTATTTAAAATCATGCACACCTCTATAAGGTCCTCTCAGATGTCTCCTTTCAAGACTGAAGAGCCCTAACTTGTCTATGGTTTTGCCCACAAAATACACAGTGAATTCACTTTACAATATATTCGGTGAAGCAGGATTCAGAGGATTTACTGTAAAATTCAATGACTGTATTTTAAACATTTCAGATGTTAAACTGAGGTCCCATCTGCCTGTTCAGGTGGACATTAAAGATGCCATGACACTATCAGTAGAGAGAAGGACATTTGTCCTGGTGTCATGGTTGACGATCGCCCAGACAAATGGTCGTGCATTTCATGACTGTTTGTTGGACTTTGCAATATGCAAATGACAGCTGCATTTGCCTCCAAATACACAGCCATCGTACTTGCCACTGTGAAGTACCTCGGGATGTTTTGAAGTTATAGGCACAAGGAATATTTTAATATCCCTGGTCTCTGAAGTGGTCACTGTCCCTTTTCTTCCAGCTGGTGCCCCAACCAGTATCTACATCCAAGGGCTGGAGACGATGACCCAGCTGACGGAGGAGAACCGGAAGCTGAGGGATGAGAACCTGACAATCGAGGCCCGACTGGCTCTCATCCCCAGAGGTACCACACGACACAACTGCAGCTCTTCTTTATGTCATGCACAACAGAAGTGGGACACCCAGAAATGACCAGATGATAGAACGATAACCAGATGTCTCAGGTGTCAACTTGGTTTGGGTGATAGCACTCGCTTCAGGGTCAGAAGGTTGTGGGTTCAAGGCCCATGTCATGGCTTGAGGTCTCATTCCAGGCTGACGGTCCAGGACCTGTTGACATAAAATATCCCATGACACTGTTGGGAAAACGAAGGGAGTTTTTCCTGGTGCCCCTCATTCATTTCATGACTGTTGGTAGCTGCCATGTTTGCTCACAAATGTGGAACATTCTCACACTCTGGGGTCCCCAAGCCTTGACTACTGCCAAAGTGCACCTAATACTTTCCAGAATTAGGTAAACAAGATGCGTCCCTCCGGGGAGAGGGTGTGCATTCCATTCCAACAATCTGTCTCTGGCATCTCCATGCGTAGGTGGGATGCATGGAATTCTCAGTTTGGGTCTTGAGTCGTGCCTTGAAGGACAGCTTGATAGGGGGTTAGCAGGTCAGATATGTAGGAGGGGGCAAGGTCGTGGAGGGCCTTGAATGTGAGATGAGAATTTTGAATTCTACCCTCTGAGGGATGGGGAGCCAGTGGAACCAGGCGGTGGGAGTGATGGGGTCACGGAGCTTGGTGTGGGAGAGGACATGAGCTGCAGAGTTCTGGATGATCTGCAACCTGTGGAGGGAAGGGGCACAGTGATTTCCTACAAAAATAATCATTGCACACAATAGTAATTTAAGTATGAGTGCTCCTTGACCTTTTGACATCAGCATTAAACTATAAAAATGCAAGTTCTCAGTGGTTCATAAAATACATTTGTCCGTTGGCTTCGCAGAGCACAAGAAGGAGCTGGAACAGCTGAAGGAGGTGCTGCTCACGACCAGGGCCAGGTTGAAACTGACAGAAGCGGAAATGGAACAGTGGAGTGAAGAGAATAAAAGACTCCAGGCTGAGGTCAGGGACCGGCAGCAGGACCTCGTGCAGCTGAGAGAGGAGCAGCGCTGCACCCAAAGCCACAACAACAGGTGCCTGTCTACAGACTGTGGTCTATCAGATGTGTACAGTAAGCCACTGGGATTTCTAGATCCAATGCATACAGTACAAAGGAGCCCCCATCAGTATTGCAAGGAGCTGGATTCACTTTATGCAGCTCCTTTTAAGATGCTCATTGATACTATTCACCAACACCTGATCTGCTTTTAAACGTCAACTAGGTTTCAATGCTGCTATTTCCAGAGATTAAGTGGTGGAGTTGGGTTAGAACAGGGTTTCTGGGTGGGCATTGGGTACAAATGTATTACTTTTGAGTTTTGTTCAAATGGCTCCCCTTTATTTGACAGTGATAGGTTTTTTGTGGCAGACACTGGCTGCTCTACGTTTCCCCTGTCGTGACATGTTCACTTAAACCTCCCTCCCCAGACTCCTGCAGGAAGTCAACATGCTACACCAGCAGCTGAACGAAAACTGCCAGCTCATCCATTCACTCCAGTCGGAGGTTCAGTTGTATGAGAGCCTGTATGGCCAGGGCAAGAGGAAATCATTCACAGGTAACAACAACTTGCATTTATATAATGCCCTTCACCCGGGGCAGCGTCTCGGAGCGCTTAACAGTAGCGGAGCCTGATGCAGAGCTGAGGGGAGGGAGGAGGTCACTGTAAGCACGGTCGAAGAGGAAGGTCCTCAGCTGTGATCTAAAAGAGAAGGAGGGGTCAATATGTATGAGTAAGGCATGTGTGTGTGCAAGCATGTATGTGCATCCCATACATAACTATTCTAGTTACTGACATTCTTTGGTGGGTTTTTAAGAGGGGAAAGTTGTTTGGTTTTCTGATTCATTCGGATTCAGACTCCAAAAGGCTGTGGATGTTGGATCCATTCACATCTTCATGACTAAGGTGGATAGCTATTTGTTAGGTCAGGGTATTAAGGGATACAGGGTAAGGGTGGGTAATTGGACTTAAGGTATAGATTAGCCATGATCTCAAAGAATCGAGTAACAGGCTAGAGAGGCTGAATGGCCTACTCCTGTTTCTGTGTAGATCATAAACCAAATCTGGTCTCATCCCTAACGCTTACTGGCGGGAAGCTCTGAATTTACGGAAATGGGAAGCTCAACGTGGTTGGTTATCCTGCCCAGAGCACGTATCCCATCCATTAATCCTGCAACAAGATTAACATCAGCCACGGTGGATCGTGTGGGTTTAGCTGCCGAGTACTGAGAGTGCCAAACATGTAGAAATAAATGCTGATCGAGTTGGGGCACAGATATTGCCTTTGACATAAACAACTATTTTTTTTGTCCTGAAGATGTTCAGAATCAGTTTGGCAATCCCTGCGCTTTTGATATCAGTGAGTTCCTGGTAGGAATCCGAAGCCTTCGTATTCAGCTGGAGCAGAGTATCCATGCCAACAGTTCCTTGCGGAAACAGCTGGAGCAGCAACTGGATGAACAGCGTCAGTGCAGCATCAATATCAGTCATTTGATCTCGTCTCAAAGGGAAGACGGCAGGAGAAAACAGGCCTTCCAAGGTGAGGCCATGAAAAAACTTGGTGGATTAAGTGGAGGGATTCAGAATATTTCATAATAATCCTTGCCTTTGATATGTTCAGTTCTGACGAAAGGTCACAGACCTGAAATGTTAGACTCATTTTCCTCTCTCCATGGATGCCGCCTGACCTGCTGCGTGTTCCCAACGACTTCTGTGTTTATACTTGTATTTGATATAAAGCTCTTCACAGAATGTATTGTAAAATGGATTAAGTGTATATTTTCTGGGTGAAATGCAGCAGCCAATTGTACACAGCAGTGTCCCACAAACAGTCATGGATTGAACAACCACATTTTTGCTGGAGGATCATTACCCGCAGAAAGCAATCCGCCAGTCAACTAACAATTTGGTTTCCTATTATTGCGAGGTAAACTAAGGCGTGTGGACTAAGGAAACTTGCCTATGGTTTCGCCCCGTCCAGTACTCAAACCGGGTATAAAATATTCAGGAATCCCACTCCATCCAGCAGACCCAATCAGACTCCCAAGGTTTTGTCAGGTTTAGTTTTGAGTACTGCAAAAGTGAGCCTATTGCCTATCCCCTGCCCGTTCATCTCTGTATGTTTCTTCGAATCTGGCTGTTGATTTTAAACTCCCTGTTCCCTTAACTCCCCCAATCCTCGAGCTCCTTAACACCCATTCCCCTCAAGCATTACTGACCCCTCAAATCGCTGTGCTCCCTCTAATCTGTCTGTCCTTCAGTTCTGGGTCAAAAAAAACTTTCCTTTTCGCGCCTTTCTTGTAATTTACCTCCTGTGTCAAGTGTCTGATCTAGAATTCAGATTTTACGTCCCATTTTTAAATTGTTTTGCAGACTGCGTGCCTTCACCGCCTGTCCGAGATATTGGGATGTTATCCCCATTCAAGTTGCACTCCAGGTCCTCCTCCTCTGTGACCGACTTCAGTACTGAGGAAGGAACGTATCAGAAGCACAATGGTGAGTTTGAACCCTCAGAGCCTTAATTACATTTCCTGGTGATTCTTTGTACAAGTCCATCTATCTTTGCAGCAACCCCAGTAGGGGCAGTATTGATCAAAAAAAAATAATACTTGCATTTAATACAGTGCCTTATCACGTTATTGAGATGCTTCAAAGCGTTTCACAGAATATACTGTAAAGCGAATTGACTGTAAAATGGTTGTGAGTGAAGGCCAGGTGCTGATGCACAGGGAGGGAGGGATGGATGGATGGAGAGCTTCATGATCTTACCAAAATATAACCTTTCTCCATTGTGGGACAGATGGAAAGGGAAACACTGGCTACCACATTGAGCTTTTGAGCTGATCTTTGTGTTTTCTCTGGATTTAGATGGTTATCTCAGTGATGTGAAGAACCAGAGCTGCCCGCCTGCGATGGACGAAGTGCCCCCAGATGGCTCCTTTGCCAAGAAGAACGGACGTCACATGATTGGACACGTTGATGACTACAATGCGCTCCAGCAGCAGATTCTGGAGGGAAGAATGTTGGTTCAGAGCATGGAGTCCATTGTGCAATCCTGTGTCAATGCTGCCTTTCTGGAAATCAATGGGTCAAAGGTAATAGCAGCAGGATATTGTACAGTGGCAGCTCTAATTGCAGGAGGACACCTTACCCATGAGACTATCACTCCCCAAGTTATTGTTAGTTTTTCCCAGCATGGTCATTGCTATAATATTATTTATACAGCCATAGATATATTATAAAATATGTTTCAGGATAAAATTGAACGAATGTCTTGTTTTACCCTGATAGAATTTGGATCATCAGACTGTGAAGCAGCTCTTCTCCAGCACTAACAGCCTGCGGCAGATTCTGGACGAGGCCTGCTCACTGCTAAAGATGTTCTGGAGGGCAGCGCTGCCAAATCCAAACGTGGCAGCTCAGAGCAGCAAAAAGGTTTGTGGGAAGGAAGACCTCAGTGTTCCAATCTCAATGCTCAGGGACAACTGAATACAAGTATTGCATTGCACAGTCACTTATGTTACAATATGGCACAGGAGTCCTGTAGCATATTGATTAGAGCACTCGTCTTGCAAGCGAGAGGACCTGGGTTCGATCCCCCAGCAGGGCGAAACGTTGTATTGCATTGCACAGTCACTTATGTTACAATATGACACAGGAGTCCTGTAGCATATTGATTAGAGCACTCGTCTTGCAAGCGAGAGGACCTGGGTTCGATCCCCCAGCAGGGCGAAACGTTAGCCAACTTTCCTTAGCGATAAGTAGGTACCCAATTGTTAGTTGATTGGCAGATTGCAATCTGGGGGTATTAATCCCTTAAAAAAGAGACATTCCAATGATATGATAAGGATTATTATTATGCTATACTGCATGTGACTGACTGGCTTTTATCTCAGTTTATCGTTTTCTCCCAGCCTGGCTCAGTTTGTAACACTCGCCTCTGGGTCAGAAGGTTGTGAGTTCAAACCTAACATTGGGACCTTGAGCTCACTGGCTGATACTTCTGTGCGTGATGGAAGGTGATGGAGAGAAAGTCCTTTGTACAATGTGCATTATTAAACCCTGGGTAGTTGTATTGACACATATGAAACCTGTGGTCCCAGCAGCAGAGGTAGCTGTACTCCATGGATTAGCTGGTGACAGTGGCTCCACTCCATTGACCCAGTGCTCACTTGTTCATGGGACATCATCGTGTGCAATTGGCTGCCATGTTTCGCTTACAAAATATACAGTCAATCCACTTTACAGTATATTCTGTGAAGCGTTTTGAGACTTCTCGATAATGTGATAAAGCGCTATATCAAATACAAGGATTATTTTTGTTATTATTGTTACTGTACTGAGACCCCAAATTAGAGTATGATCACAAGATCTCATCCTTACAGGATACCCACCATTACGGCATCAAGCTGTTTCTTGAATGAATTCTAGCCTCAACTACTGTTCCTGGTTACAGTTGTTAATTATCTTCTATGTGGATCATGGTTTTCCCTCCATTACCCTGTCTGACACGTTTCTGTAATTATCACAGGAGCAGTCGATGAAAGAGGAAATCTTCAGGCTGAGAAGTAAGATAGCGGAGCAGGAGGACCTGCTTCACAACGCCATCAGTCGTCTGAAGGCCACCAACCAAGTGAAGGATGGAATGGAGCAGTTCATTGTCAACCAGTGTACGTGGCAGCAGTGTATTGTGTATATATAGAGAGAGCGAATCCAGAAACGGGTGTCTGATAGATGGAGGTTTTACTCCCCCTTGCTGTCTGCTTGCTATGTCCCTGTCCTGAGAGGATCTGCTCTCGGGCTTCTGGAGCCAGCTGGTGTGGGAGCACCTTTTAGTATCATTGGATGAGGAGGAGGGATGCATATTGAAGCCAAACTCAGAGATCCATGCCTCAGTGCATTTGTTGGCACAACATGTTGAAGAGCTAGTGCAGTGCCCAGTCTCAGTGCCCAGTCTCAGTGCCCGGTCTCAGTCAATGCCCAGTCCCAGTGCACTGCCCGGGATCTCAAATTTGTGCTGCTCCACATCTCTGCTCATGTGGATTCCATGCACTGGTTGTGGATTTTGGCAGCAGGTTCCTGTACATGGTGTCAGTCATTGACTGTTCAGGTGGAATCTTTGAAAGTGCCCAGTGTCATTCCACCCGTTTGTTGTTTTTGTTTCAGTGACCAGAACACATGATGTGCTGAAGAAAGCAAGAAGTAATCTGGAGGTAAGTTTCTCACAATCGATTGCGAGTTGGGAGCTGTCTCCGTACATGGGAACGATCATTAGCCCATTACAAAGATGCGTCCTTGAAACTATGCTCCAGAGGTACAAAATTCCACCCAGTCACGGCCTATAAGACTATTTTGTCTTAAAATATAAGATGGCAAGGAAACGTGGAAAATTCTTAAACTCAATAATAGCTTGCTCACCTTACAGACGAGAGAACTCGGGTTCGATTCCCGGGCAGGGCAATTTTTTAAAAAAAACCTTAGGCAAGAACCTGGGTCCTCCCACCTGTGAGGCGAGAGTATTACGCTCCTGGACTCTGGGACATATAAGCGAACTTTGTAATTTCAGTATTGCTTTCAAAATAATGCTGTTTTACTGTATGGTTAGTTTTCAGTATCGCCTCTTGCCATTGTACAGAAGGGCTGAGAAAATGAGCCACCTTTCCCCAAGCAAGAGGAAGGGGTAGAAGTTAATCTTGCTGTTAGATCCATGTGGAGTGCAATATGAGGCTAATAATCACTATTTCACTTGAGAGAAACCATTGATTCAATGGAGTCCTGATTGTGGGCTGGTTTGAATCCCCAGTTACATTCTTTCATATCATCACTGTTATTTCTACTTTCTGACTCCCTTTCCTGTCTACCCTCTGTCTTTTATGAGTCTGTGCAGATGAACGATTGTAGCACCGCTGGTGTAAATATCTGCCCGAGCCCCAGCAAAGGTTGGTAAATGGTGCCCGGGTCTCAGCATGTGTCATTGAAGGGCAGCCCTCCTTCTGCTTGTGTCTCTGCACTGACCACTAACACTGTGTGACATAGCCACTGCATGAGACACCACTGCTGCCTGCCATCGTCTGAATCAGACAACATTGCTCATGTTAATCTGCCCAAAATTCACACCTTAATGGTGTGATGAAGAACTCCACTTGTATGTTCATAGTGCCTTGTCACTTCAAAATCTCTCAAAACACTTCATTAGTAATTACTGCCAAGTTTAGTAGATTTTTTTAATAGGCAAATGCTGCAGCAATTTGCATGAATAAGATCCCACACATGAGGTGAAAGGCCCGTTAATCTGGAAGATTGTCAGATTGGATACATGCAAAAGCTTGCTTCTCTTTTAGAATAAGATTATTGCATCTTTATATTTACCCAAAGAACAGGCAGAGAGTTTATTCTCATTTATATCTGTCGATGCTTCATATATCGAAGCTGTTTATTTATAGGCAAATGTGCAAATAGTGACAAAGAACTCAATTTGTATGCTCGGTGTGGTATTTCTCTTAAACATGTTTTTAAAGAGATTAATATTTCAAATCCTACTTTGTAATTAAACAACACCAACTCTGTGTGATTAGAAACCAATATTTGAACCAATTGATAAAAGCGTGGCTCAAAATGATTCTAAATATCACTGGAACTGAAAATATTAAGTTACACTTATGAGATCCTGTTATTTGTTACATAGATTTTTTAAAACATTTTATTATCCTCTTTCCCTTCTCCCTTTTCCCCATGCACTTTGTATTATATTATAGTATTGTCACCTGATTTTCCGGCAATACATTGTTGAGGGCAAACTCTAAGGATTATCTCATCACCTTGCCTATTCCTGAATGTAGCAACGCACAGAGAAAGCCAGGGAGGTATCTCCACATTAAGGAATAATGTATTGGATATAAAACAGTAAAAGAATAAGCCCTAGCAGTTACAAGAATTACTGTTGAATGTTGAAAATAGAGTGTTATATCCCCAATTCCTTAATATGAAGCAAGTGTTGGTTTTCCTGCACAAAGTGAAGGAGCAAGAGACATGGTAACAAGCCACCAGCAAGGAAAAATTAGATGCTTCGAGACACAATGACGCCAAGTGAGAATTGTTGGGTAATATTTATTGTTTGTGTATTAAAGCTCTTTCAAGTTGAATTTGGAATGGAGTTGCCTCTTGATCATGGCTTGGATGGAAACGTTCTGGTTTGCAAAGTTGGGTTTGAAATGAATAAACCCTGCGCATTGCCTGTATTTTGTAAGGGAATGCTGCTAGTAAAATTTAGAGAGCCTGCTCATTAAGCCAACGTTAGAAACTTGTGGCTGCCGGAAAACTTTGTTTCACGACCATTACATGCAAATCGTATTCACAAGTTGCTCTGTCTTAATTTTCTTTCCATACTAATTTCTAACTTCTTCCCGGTTTTCAGCAGAAATCCCATTCGGTTGCAGTCCTGGAGCCTGGGGCTTCGTGATTCCCAAGTACCCGGAAGTTGCAGCGAGGAGTTTGGGTCAAAATTCACTGTCTGGGAAGGATCAAAGATATAGCCCAAAACCGTTTCAAGTAGGAAACATAGCGACCTACTAAAGTCTCTCTTTCTTCCAAAACAAAACTCTATGGAAAGATATTTGAAATCCTATCCTTACAAGAATACATTAGCAGAATTGCCTTTAAAAGCAAACGTAGATAGCACCCTCCTTTGTTTGTTGCAGAAAGAATACTGTTCTGCACGCTCTGAACATAAGATAGTGACTTCTGATGATCCTATTAAAAAAAAGAATGATTGAATCTTGTGTGTTCTGCATACAAATAGGAATGAGGGTCTGGCATTTGTAGTGGAGACCCATTGCTAAACATTCTGAAATCTTCATATTCTGCATGCCGCTAAGTGCATTTTATCAGCCTCCGTATTAAATCTCTGTCCAAGTGTCTAGGACTCTTAACAAGCGTCCTGAACTTTGCAGTCTCTTTTAAGATGCAGTGTGATAAAGTTTAAATAAGTTGTATTTTGGCTATTACCAGACCCAACGAGAACCCATTAATATCGATGAGAAGCATGTGTTTTGTGTGAACAAAAGACTTGTGGCAGGACTAGAAAATAAATGAGCCTAATAAGATTTTATCGGATTTCCTGTTAGTACTGATGTCCAATGTATAATTTTAATATAGACATTGTGTCCTGGAAGTAACTGGAAGAATATGTCCCAAGAATATAAACTACTGAGAAGTAAAGAAAATAATCACCAAACAGTCAAAAAAAGGGTACGTGCAATAAGTCTGTTTCCGCAGCATTAGCTTCATCACACGCTGGAAGTAAGATGTGATGTATTTGACATATTTAAGAACTTCACTGGAAATATCAAGCATAATATATGGACCGTTCTCTTTCACTGATGCTGGGCAATGGTATAGTACCGTTAAGGCAGAGGTTGGGTGACTGTCTTTTATCTATTGTAGGCTGTTGAAAGCAGCAAACTTTAGCACTGCCTTTGTTTTTGTCTCAGCTGTACAAGGCAGTAACTTTATTTGTGTGTGCATGTGTATATATATTTGTACCGGGCTATAAAACACTGCAATTCATTGTATGTAGCCAATGCACAAACAGGTACATTTACTGCTGTGCATCTGTACTGTATATTTGTATACATATAAAAGGACACAAGAGTCCTTTAATATATATACCATTCAGGATATACATTGTGGAATTTAATGTGCCCCATTTTCTAATTACTGTAAATATGGTCAGAATCTGGTTATAATTGTTTAATTTAAACAGGAAAAAAATCTCAAACATAATTGAAAATAATGTATTCGGTCATAGACTCTGAAATGAGCACACAGAAAAACCTAGAGAATTATGACTCTGGGAAGAAATACAAACCCTATACAGTAATCAGATGTTATTTGTGGTGCCAAAGCTTTTGACTTTTATTTAATTTTTGCTGAGCATGGTTATGTGCAATGAAAAAAAAGGAAGCCAGGGATCAAATAAATAGGAGGATATTCCCAGGAACTCTTAATATAAGAAATGGAATTGGGGGGTAGGCAATTCTCATTTTTGGTTTGATGAAATGATCAGTAGTCACTGCTATTTGGCATAAGCTGCAGGGTGCCTGTGTTGAAACTTGTTTCAGTGATCTGTAGGCCACTTTAAAATTAACGTTTAAAGAAATTCAGGTTCCAGATTATTGAAAGCAATATGAAGCAATAAGTATCCCTATGGGAGTGCTGTATACTGTATAAAGTGTACATACTGATCAATACTTAGTGTTTATTCTCCAGGCTGTACATATTTTCCAGTGTGTGTGAGTATATCTTTGTTTGTACGATGGACAGGGTAATGTGCTCAGAGTGCAGTCTTATGTGGCACAATTTTGTTGTGTTCCCTGTATTTTAGGAAAGTCATTCTGTTAAAACAAATGTTGTGGATTAAGTATGTCACACAAAATGTTTTTCTCTTTCCTTGGTCCACAAAAATAAAGATGGTAATCGTTCACTGTGTGTTTGATTTCTGCTGTAGCTGTTCAGAACAGGATAGCATTAAGTACTAGCATTAGTCCTGTAATTTCTTTCCACGAAGCAGCTACAGCTCCCTGATGGCTCAACAAGGTTTTCCATAGTTGAATCAATACAATGCAATCTCAGGTTGGAACTGTTAGTTGGTGTACGGACACTGGGGGGTGCTACAGTTTAGGGAGGGAAATCGAATAATGTTTTTGAGCCAGTCGATGAGGTATTGGTTTCCAGTAAACCAAATAACCTCTAGAGGGACTCAAATATTCCACGGTTAGCAGTTTCATAGGGAATAATAGATGATGATTTACATTAGAAAATAATTGCACAATTATTCAAAGGTCCTGGAGCAACAAACCACCAGGTAGTTAACCATCCTTGAGGCCAACAGTAGTAGAAAATACATTGATACTAAATCATTGGACTCAAAATATTAAATTTTTTTATACCTGCATAAAATACACTTCAACTCCATCCACCATTACTTTGTCAGAGAGAATGATAATTAAATGAGAGATCTATTTTAATTTTGAAATATAATGTGGGGGGAGAGGAGAGCGAGGAAGTCAGAAGTAGGTTTTAATACTAGAATTGAGATCCATATTTTTTGTCAGTTGAGACATTTATTTGTGTTACAATCTTAAGTACACACATCTCTTTGTACATTAAAACACTCCAGACACTATAAAGGCTTAAATATTCATGCAAACACTTGGGAGCAAACATGTCATGAATTCTCCAATGGAAACATATCAGGAGGGAATGTTTGCATCCCATTACAAAGAAGTGCCAGTCAAGCTTCCTGAAACCATTCACATAGCCCTAAGAAAGTTTTGAATCATTTGTTATTCTGCTCCCTGAAAGACAACTTTGATGCAACAAATACTAGCACACGCAAATTGACACAAATCAGCTATTTTTTAAAAAAGGTAACAAGTCCATGTCAATTGTTTTGTGGATGTACTGTGACAAGCTAGTGTCAAATACAGAAATCAGCTTAATATTGCACAATTATACTCAATCTTCTGCTGCTAGTACCTGCTAGCAGGCTAAACAATTGGTCTACAATTCCATCTTCACAAGTTGGTAACCCAAGTCTAGAATGTAATAATTCCCAATCCCAAACCAGTGCTGGATTGAACCATGGGAACTCTTTTAAACGTTTGTTCATTTAGAATTTGGGCTATTGGATCATTTTGCTGTATAAATTAAGACATCAAAACTTAAATGGCACTATCATAGGGTAAAATGGCTGCTTTGCTTTCAATTGAACTTTCAATTGAATTGAATGATAAATATTAGTTTATTAGTTCTGTGGTTATTTTCCAAAAGTTTTGTTTACTAATGGCAGAAACAAATGTAATTTGGCCAGAACAGCTTGGCAACCCCTAGGAAAATTACTTGTTGACCCTCAAACATTCCACTGGCATGATACACTTCAAATGGTCTTTCACAAACCTGAAAAGACTATCAGAATTTGAAGCAGAATTGAAACCTTATTCAAAAGTGATATTTTAACATGGTGTATTCATAAGCCAAATCCTCTACCCAAGCTTTGTGTCAATGGCTTATAGCAATAGCTAACCTACAATTCATTTTCATTTAAAACATGTACCAGCAACATTTTGCTCTCTTCCTGTTTGCTCATTAAAAGCATTTTCAACACATTTGCCTGCAAAACTGATCACAGGTCATACCTATTATTTGAAATGCTGCAGTTCTGTAGTCTTGAAACATTTTGTTCCTTGTGAGCTGAGTCACAGCAATAAACTAAAAGAAAACTGCCTGTATCGTTAAAACACCTCGTGTAACAAGCCGCATGCAAAAACAATACAAGGATTGAGTTTGCAAACAGTGTGTCTTTTTCAAAAAAAATTGAGCGCCCTGTAAAGTGTATTTTACATATCAAACACTCAGCAAGCTACATTTAGGTGTTTAACTGTATAAAAACCCTTTAAACTCTCAAATGTAAACATTTCTTTGCAAAACAGCTCTGTTATGGAGAAAATCCCTTGATTTTACATTTCAAGTGTTCCAAAAAATGCGCCTACACAGTGAGCAATCTGCATAGTTCTAGCTGGTATTATAACATTCAGTGTCAGCCGTGCACCTCAGTTCTGGTAAAGTGCTTGTAGCGATATGTAGAAGGCAACCAATATAGCTACTAAAATTCTAGTGAAGCTCCATCACTGAACTGCCAACCATTGGAGCATTCATCATTTGAGCATGCTGAATAGACAGAGGTTGATAGATCAGATTGGCTTGTAGAGTAATGTAGTGACATATTTCCTCTTGTAACGATGGGTGGCACTAAGAACCATCACACCATCCTAGGGCAGAAAAGCATAGGCACGTTAAAACAATGAATCTAACAAGGATTCTGCAGCTAACTATCATCAATCAACCAAGAAGAGATTTTTACTATGCAGTTTATTTTTATTCACAAATAAAAATTGGAGCTTGGGAAATTTATCTGAAAAGCAAGTTGCATAGAATTTGATACAAATGAAAAACTAACCTTTATGGAGAGTGCGTATAGATGGTTTAGCATTACATGGTTGGGTTCAGGTAACAAGGCCGGATCACACTGGATAAAAGACAACAAGAGTGCGTATTTAGTAGTTTCACATTTATTGCTTACAATAGATAAACACCTGCCATAATTGGACACACAATTGATCCACAACAAAATTCTACAAACTACTCATTAAAATAACAAATAATGAATACCAAATTTGTAATTCTTGTACTTCAGCTCATAGGCCAGTTTAGCTAAAATTGAACCCCAAGTTCAATTCAGTGTAGAATTCCTATTAGAACCCTGTTATAATACAAGTTTGATTATAAGGCAGATGTCCTGTGTAGCAATGCCTGGTCCTGTGCTAAAACCTTCCAGGTCACATCAGTTTATTGCTGATGTTCCTTTGCTTTGCACATGTACAAGAAATGACAATACACAATCTAACCTATTCTTGTAGGATTGGTTATGGATACCTAACCTACGCTTACCAATAGGTTTGTATTTGCATCTTGACTGCACTAAAACCTAATAAGACGAATAGATTAGCTTATGTATTATGAGGCCAGCAGCTTTCTGTACACATGCGCAGCCCATAGAAAGTGATGTCAGTTACAGCCTGATGTCCTGTAAGTTGGCCATTTTTTAAACACACAAAGCCAATTCATAAGTCACCAAAGTTTCTTTCTGAATCTCAGTTGTGAGCTGTAACTCATGTTGCAATTAATGCAGGAAATTCAATTTGTGAATATTCGTATTTTGGACCAAATAAAGAGCAAATTAAAAATGAAAGCACCTATAGTTACTCAAATGCGACTAGGAATGTATCTTGATTTTATATTGACACAGAATATATGATTTGATGGAAAAATAAAGATACGTCCACCTATTTTCTCCCTTTTTAAACACCTGATGAATGTCTTTTTAAATACAGTCAAAATTGATCCAGGAATGGCAGAATTGAGATTCTGGTCATGTCAGCATGACATCTTGTCGTCGATGAACTTACTGAAATGTGTGTGTCCTTATTGAGGATGACCTGGAGCAGATGAGGAGGTAAAATGGGAGGTGCTTTGAAACGCTCTTCAGGTCTCAACACATACAACTCCTGATGGTACAGTCCTGGAGGGGAGCTCGATAAGTCTAAAAACCCAAAACATTATCAGTACAATTAATGAGTGTTCATTAGAACAAAATAGAAGAGAAAATCCATATAAATTAGATGCAGGACATGTTTCTGTGCTGCTGTTCCTAGCTATTTTCTGTCCTACATATTTGTGTCCATCCTTACCAATAGCTAGGTTCCTATTTATCATTGTCAGGATGTGTCTTGATTTCCAGTCTGTATGACTCAGTTCTTAGGAACTAAGAAATGCCTGAAGCTGGACAACTTCATGTCGTATTTTAATAAATCAAATTTGTCCTAAGTTTTTTGTATGTGTCAAAACTTTGATTATTGTTTCCCCATCCCATCATAATTATCAAAAGCACCCAAACATTGCTTGTTAAATGCACAAGAACTTAATGATATCATGATTTATTCAGGGCACAGTAAGGTTAAATAGAATTTCACCCACCTGCACCCAAATATATATTTCTCTTGGTGACTTTTCATTATTAATAATAAAACATCACTTCTCACGCTAAAAGATCATACCATCCACAGCTCCATATCCCTCACCTGATGTATCTGAACACTCCAGCGAGTCCAACTTAAGGGCATCAAACACTTCAAAGTCAGATTTCTTTACTTGAATGACATTGTTGATTGTCCCAAGCTGGCTGGTAGTCACTGGCTGAGATAAAGACATTCAACAAAAGATGACACCTCATTTAAATTAAATTTATCCTAGATTCATCTACCCCTTCCCATTTCCCAGCAGTAACTGCTTATCATCACTGAAGTGGCCAATATGCTCAAACCTTCCACCTCAGTGAAAAACATATACCCCCATTCCGTGTTTATTACTAACATATTACTATTACTGATGAGCACAAGTAAAGAGCATAGAAGTCATTCTATTCTTCCAAAAGTATGAACTAAATTAAAATGTGACTTTTTCTACTTTGCCAGAAATTCTTGGAATTTATTTTTCAGGAAATTTCAGGAAACACCAGGAAATATTCCTTTACCCAGAGGGTAATTCATGGCGGGAACAAGTTAGCAGGAAGCAGGATGGTGGGGGGGTGTGTGTAAGAGGCAAGAGTGCAACCGACTGAGCTAGGCTGACCCCACCATTTAGAGACATATTAAAACAAACAAGACGAAGGAGAATACAGTGGTTACCTCTGATACATCATGTGCCCACTGCCCGTCTACAAAGAACTTGTACTGATGTTCTCCCTCTGGCAGATCCAGGATAGCCACAAAGTCATTATGACTATAAGAGATAGAATTTTCAAGTTATCCCATCTATGTTAAGAGTTGTTTGTCATCAAACTGACAGAATACACAACAACAAATTACATTTGTATCGCGCCTTTCACATCAGGAGGACGTCTCAGGGCTCTGAACAGTTAGGTATTTGGACCCGAGCAGGTGTTCGGGATCAGGAGGGGTGGAAGGCAGGGAGGGTAACCAAAGGTGCATTTGAAGAGGAGAATCTTGAGACGTGCCTCGAGGGAGCAAGGCGAAGAGACTGTGGGATGGAATTCCAAAGGATGGAGGCAACGAGACTAAAGGCCTGCCCGCCGATGGTGGGATGGGACGAGCAGGGGACGTTAAGCAGGCTGGAGCTTGCTAAGCAGATGAAGTGAACATATTGATATAAATAATTGTAATAAAATATACATAGTTATCCTAAAAGTTTATTTTAAGTTTGAAGCACAGGATGACTCAATTTTGTATTTGGGAAATTGTTGGCCACGACACCAGGAAGGATTCCTTTCTTTTTTGAATAATGGCATGGGATGTTTAGTGTCCACTTGAATAGGCAGAAGAGATCTTGTTTTAACATCTTATCTGAAGAACAGGCACACTCTGACAATGACGCACTCCCCTGCTAAGTTTCACTGCAAATGAAAAACATCCAGATACAGTAGTATTTTAAGTTAGCCTTTGTACCATCTTTAAAGACTTGTTGATTTTCTATCTCAAAATCAAACTAGTAGTTTACGAGTCTACATATGTAAACACTTTAGTCATGTAAGCCAAAGCCCTAATGGGTAGGTAGTCCTAGCAGGATAAACGGCCGCAAGTTTGAAACAGTGACAGTAAGCACTTTTCATTATTGAGACCATAGGTCACACCCTCTCAATTGAACGAGTTGCATCAAAATCTGACAATGTCACTAGATACAGTGATACAGCAGATTGGGGTTGTGATGAGGTAGGAGGAATCATTAAACATGCTTCTCCATGAAAATATAATGCAGAAGCTTCCCACCTAAACATTCCCTTCTGGAGCTGTGGGGTATGTGGTCACAAGCACTCCACAAAGGACAGCAAATGTATTTATTTCATATAAATAAAGTACATAAACCTAAATTATTTTCTGAGTAATGTAAAATTAGCACTAAATTTCAATTCTGTCAAGTTACATTTCTCCTGCTTTGGAAAGCTTATTATATTGACTATGGATTGACTCTCAGCCATGCTTCTTATTACCCATTCTCCCCAATAGTGTCAGCTAATAATAGGTCTAAATCAACAAAAGCCAACAATCCTTTAGTACAGAGCCCAACAGATATTTTTAATGTGTCAGTGGATTCCATCTCCGAGGGGTAAGGAAGAGAAAACACAACGCAGCAAGTCTGATCCTATTGTCATTCACGCACACACACTCGTGCACAAAATCCAAATATAAAATACTGAGTAGATACTGTAAACATTCAAACTGTCACCACCCTTTTTTTTGCCAAGTTTCTACCTACATACTCGAACTGTGAAGACATTGACTCTTGCTGGGGAACAGTTCCAACAGTGCCAGAATCCCCTCACGCAGGCAGCCAATCTTCATCTGCCTACCTCAGTGGTGGGCATCAATAAATTATTCAACTGTGGAAGGCTTCACATTGGTGCCCCACCTTATTCTCACCAGTTGTCTACTAGTAAGACATGACTACATGAATATATATGTTGATCCTAAACCAGATTCTACGTGTAATGTGAGAAAGCTTCAATAATGTAAATCTCTCTTGAACAACATTCTAAAGATGTGGTCTGTACTTGATTTTAAGTGAATTATCAGACTAAACTGCACATTTTTACCTTTTAATAAGTGGAATCTTGTTATGCCAATTATTGAAGGATCCAGATATGGAAACTTCTTTTCCTCCACCTGTCCAGCGGATAACAGTGGGACGAGCTTGCTTTGATGATTTTACACTCTCATCCGTGTCAGGCTGCCAGGACACAAATTATTATCAGTAATAAGCTAAAATATCAAAATGCAGATAAAATGACCCAAGAGGGACAAAAATATTTGAAATATAGAGAGTAAAACAAAATATTTTGTTTACGTATTCTCGGCTACAATTAAGAAGCAGAAGTGTTTGTACCTTTGACTCTTGCATGTGAAATATGTTGGGATCATCCGTGCTGTCCACCAAGATTTTAGGCTGTTCATTCTCTTTAGATGATTGCGAGTTTGCTACACTTTCGGAACGGTGTGATTTATGACTTCCATGGCGATCTGCTCCCAAGCGGTCACTGGCAGTATTCCCCATTGTCGTATTAGTACTGTACTGTTTCAAGTACCGCAAACAAACTTGAATATCGTTCACCTCCACAACAACCTTCCTATCTGAGAATGAGAGAAGGCACACAGGTTATATATATTGTAAATCTAAAAAGTGTTAGCTCTTCCAATGGCTCAGCAGGTTTATTCAGTGAGTAGAGGAATCATACCGGCCAGGAAAGGTCCAGGTATGGTAGGTACTACACTGTGCTGAGTTAACTGATCTCAGCCACAATGGTACTAAGGCCACTGTACTTGATTTATATAATAATAATCCTTGCATTTGATATAGCGCTTTTCACGTCTTCTCGACGTCTCAAAGCGCTTCACAGAATATGCTGTAAAGTGAATTGACTGTATATTTGTGGGCGAAACGCGGCAGCCAATTGTGCACAGCAGTGTCCCACAAACAGTCATAGATGAAAATGACCAATTTATTATTGTTTTGTTTTGGAGGAATTATTATTAGGCGTGTGGAGTAAGGAAACTTGCCGAAGGTTTCGCCCTGCTTGGAATTGAACCCAATTGTGTCTCGCTTGCAAGGCGAGTGCTCTAACCACTGAGCTACATAATGCCCAGGTTAAGAACAGGATAATCAGAAAGATTCCTATTTCTGATCACTATTTTAAAAAATCCCTTTGGAAGCTCTCATGTGTCAGGGAGGGTAAAGTGGTTCTCAGCTGTGGCTCCTTCAGGGGTAAGAACACTTGACAGTTAAAAAACAAAATATCCAATTGCACAAGTCAAATACAAAGTGATGTTTGATTGGTCAGCTGGGTGTCTGACACATGAAGAAACCTATCACCGCGATTAAGAGTATCCAACCAGACTTGAGAATTCCACATCACTATCTACGCATGGAAATTTCTGTGTGTCTGGAATGGAATGCACCCTCTCGCCCCCAGAGGGATGCACCCTGTTTATCTAATTCCGGAGAGTACTAGATGCAGGGCAGCGAGAGCCAAGTCTTTGGGAACCCAGAGAGCGTATTAGGATAACTGCTTGAGCTTAACCAGCTTAAACACGCAGCTTGCCATTTAAGAGTACAGAGTGGCATTGCTTCTTGCTGCAAATCGACTAAATAGAGCCATATTTTTTCACCCTGGATGTTGTTCGGTTTGCAATTAATCAAAATAAATGGCTTCCTTTTAAGAAATAAAAGACAAAGGGTCTGACAAGTCCAGATAACAAAAGACTTGGTATTGCTTTTTTAAAAAAAAGGCACCTCACAATAATTCCTAGTGCTGGGCCACAACTGTGTGGCTCATAATCATGCAAATACATCTGCATATGAATGAGGTGAAGGGAGAAATAAACTGCTCTGATCGCCATGGGAACCCCCCCACCACCCCTGGAGAATATCAATATTGTCAGATTCTGTGGGTTTACGCCAAATTAGGGTGCGTTTGTATTCCACAGTGCGTGCTTTGGGTGGGTGCCTAATTTTTAAAATTTTAAAAAGTTAAACATGCAAAACGTGTTTCTCTCGCCCCCCCCCCCCCCCCCAATCCCCAAGATCTTTTCTTACCGCTTCAAAAGAACTAACCTAAATTGGCCAGTCTGCTAGCCAAGCAGGGAATACATTTGTATAGCGCCTTTCATGTTGAGAGGAATGCATATTATTGGGCCTCTTTTGGGGTCCTACTTGGTGAACTTTGGGCTTCAAACATATTTTAATTTCTGGCAAACCCTGGGTACAACCTGACGAGAAAACACCACCGACAGACAGGCAGAAAGAGACAGAGCCACTCGCTGGATGCAACCCGCTCCTTTCCCCCCTCCCTTCTTTTCCCCCTCCTCCATGCCAGCAAGACATTCAAGCTGCAGCGAATCGCATCATCTTCTGACATTTTAAAGAGGAAAAGAGAAGAGCGAGGGCAAGGGAAGGCAGGCACCCGGGAGCAAGTGCAGACCGCAAAATGCGCCGTCTGCAACCAAATACAGGCCGACGAAAACCAGCCTCCTTACCCTGGAAAGAAAACACACAAACAATTTAGTTCCGACCTCTTCCTCCTCCTAAGAATAATGATGATAAATAGAAGCACGTGGGCGCAGTGACAGCTCGCGTTGACAGCGGGGTATCTGTCACACACACTCCTCCCCCCTCCACCCCACCACCAACACCACCAACACCACCGAGGTATTGACTGAAATGAATAATAATAATAATAATCCTTGCACTTGACATAGCCCCTCACCGCGTCAAGTCGTTGAGACGTCTCAAAGCGCTTCGTGCAATGCATCGCAAGGTGAGTTGACTGTGCATTCTGTGGTTAAATTAAAAATTAAAAATTAAAAATTACGTGTGTCGCCCAAAGTCCCCTCAACAACCAGCCCCAGAAGTAGCCCAATATTACGCGTCGCCTCCTGGCGCCCAAGCAGCCGAGTGGCCGATTTCGGCTCGTGCCTCTCCTTCGGAAACTGTTGTCAGAGAAAAAGGTCTTCTGCTTTTTTTTTGGAAAAAAAACACACACGTCTCGCAGGTCTCAAGTCAATGTTTAATTAATGCCTCCTCGCTCAAAAGCCTCGCACCACCGAAAACAATAAAACCCGCCCGAATCGGGCGTGAAACCCGCACAATATTGACGGTGGGGGAGAAAGCTGTGCGTGTGTGTGTGTGTTACCCCACCATTCCCCCGCTCTCACCTGCTCTCCCAGTGCCGTGACCTGTTGCTGTGAGACCGGGTTCCCCTCCCTCTCCCTCTCTCTCTTTCTATCTATCTATCTCCTTCCTTTTCTCTCTCTCTCTCTTTCTTTCTTTCTTTCTTTCTCTCTCTCTCTCTCTCTGCCTCTCGCAGTCTGTCTCTCTTAATGCGCCTCTTTCCAAAAAGCCGGAGAAACAAACGGCTGCTGCTCGCGCACTGACAGTTGAGCTCGAGCCCCGACGGTTGGGCTCGCGCCAGGGGCCGGCCACTGCGCACGCGCGCCTGCCCGCCCCTCTGGCTGGCTGTGCTCTGCGCGCATGCGTGTTCAGACCCCCCCCCAAACACACACACATTCTCTCTCTCTCTCTCCCCCCCCCCCCCCCCCAGTCATGCGCACAGAGCCCGCGGAGTCCCCCCCCCCCCCATTCCCCCCTCCCGAGTGCGGGCGCTCGACATGTCAACCACCGCAACGGCGACGAAGAAGACAAGTCACACTTGCCTAACGCCCTTCACCTCGGAAAGACGTCCCAGGGCGCTGGACAAGTCAAAGGGGTTTTGGACCCCCCCCCCACAACTGGGAGTTGGGCTCAGACGGGGTGGAGGGCAGCGGGGGGGGGGGGGGGTGGGGGGTGTGTGGGAGGTTGTCCCGAAGGCACGGTTGAAAAGGTCTTTAGAACGGGACTTGAAGGAGGCAAGAGAGGGGGTGACTGCCCGACCAACAATGGTGGAGCGAGAAGCGCGGGGGAGCTGAAGCCGGAGGAAACTGACCCATTGGAGGAAACGGACGGGTCGATGTGGGGTTAGGAGGTCCGAGAGATCCTGATGGAGCGGTGACAAACCCGGTTGCATCCAAAGCGTGGCCCTGGGTCTTTCCCCGCCTGTTGACGGTGTTTTCTCATCAGGTTGTACCCAGGGTTTGCCTTTCACGTCCGGAGGACGTCCCAAGGCACTGGACCTTGGGACCATTCCATTCCACCCTCCCCTCTTCCTCCCCACCAACACCACAGCATCGCTCTTTGCAGTCTCATCCCTTCAGCAATGCACCTATAGCAGCTTCCCTGATCCCTGATTCCCACCATGTCTCTACCAACCTCAATTCTTTTTTATATATGTTTTCAGTGCTGTCAAGGTCAGTCCATTTGGAACTCAGACAATTTTTACAATTTTTTTTGCACACACAGAGCACTGGCATAACTGGAATCCGCTGAAATAGATAGTCATGGGGAGGGAGTTATTGGAAATATTGTATGTGATGTCTGTACCGCATACAGGTCTGGAATGACTCATTTTGTTTTGTAAGGAATGGGATAATCCCAATCCCCTAGTTTGCCAAGCAACCAGGAACTGTCAGGCTGCTGGCTAGAGCCGTTTGTCTGTCCGTAGAAGAGATTGCTCCTACAGCAAAAGGTCACCCACAAAATACAACAACTTGCATTTATATAGCGCCCTTCATGTGTCAGAGCGAGTTGTCACTGTGCCACATACTTTTATTATACACAGCCACTCCACTTAACAGTTGTGTCCTGTGAAGCCCTTTGAAACATTTTGACGATGTGATAAGGTGCTGTTTCAAATCAAGGTGATTGTGTTATTATAATCAAATATTAGCTTCACTGTGTGTCTACATTAATATATAGAAAGGCTTCATTTTACTGTTAAATTGATAACCATTTCATTACATTTGTAAGTATGTCACTGCTTTTATCACATCTCAGTACATGGTTTGATCCTTTGTAAGTGTGTACCTTGAAAGCCAGAAGTGTCTGAGTAGATTTTTTTAATATACAGTAATAGCTGATGTAGTTTCACAGAGTGATATTACATAGGCTAAGAGACTGTGTAATGTAGATTGTGATCATTAGAAAATTAATTGTAACTGGACAATAGGTGAAAGAGGCAAGAAGGCAAGATCATGCTTGTATTGAATTCTCCTTTTGGCAAGTCAATGCTGCATACCAGCATGCATGGCTGCTGTAGAAAAATAGATCTGAGAAAGGTCATGCAATACATACAATATTGAACTAAATATGGTTTCAGTCACATGGTTTTTGCGGCTATAAGTAAAAGATACACGCACTGGACTGCAAACTTTTGATAAAGTAACATTTTTAAAGCACTTAAAACATAAACAACAACAACATTTCATTTATAGAGCATCTTTCATGTCAGGAGGATGTCCCAAGGCGCTGTACAGTTGGGTCTGGACCCGAGCATTGGGGGGAAATGGTCAGGATGAGGGGAGGGAAGGGAGGAAACGAGGAGGGGGTAGAGAGTCGAGAGGGGAGCTGAAGGCACGGTCAAAGAGAAAGGTCTTGAGACCGGCCTTGAAGGAGGAAAGGGAGGAGGCGGCGAAGGCACTGGGGGATAGAGTTCCAGAGCCTTGGGGCTGAGAGGCTGAAGGCCCGGCCACCGATGGTAGGGCGGTTGGGGCGGGGGATGTGGAGCAGACCGGAGCCAGAGGAATGGAGGGTACGGGCAGGTAAGTAGGGGGATAGTAGGTCGGAGAGGTAGGAGGGAGCAAGGCTGTGAATGGCCTTGTAGGTGAGGATGAGGATCTTGAATTCGACAAAGAAAAGTGGTCTAACCTTACAATTAGAGCTATGCTGGTTAGAAGTGATGTCAGAAAACATTTCCTTACCCGGGGTTGTAAAAATCTGCAATACACTGATAGAGGCAGAATCAATTTATAATAATACTTTAATCCTGGCATTTGATAAAAGTTCCTTATCATGTTGTTGAGACATCTTAAAGCGCTTCACGGAAATATACTGTAAAGTGGTGCAATTGTGAATTTGGGGGCAAACGCAGCGGCCAAATTTGTGCACAGCAGAATCCTACAAACATCCATAGAGTAAAAGGCAGGGCGGGGAAAATGGAACAGGCCAGTGTCCACCGAGCAGAGAGTGTGGACAGGTTAGTAAGGTGTTAGCGGGTCACAGAGGTAGGGAGGAGCAAGAGTGGGGAGTGCGCCCTGATCTAGTAAACTGCTGGAACGAGCTAGACAGCTTCCAATGTGACTGTTGAACATCAGTGTCAAGATGAATGATCTTGACACTGATGTGAGAGCGGCTGAGGGCTAGGGTGAAGATGGAGGGAAGGGAGGTTGTCCTAAGATAGCTGTCGTAAGGCTTTGGTTCAACAATACCACCACCACCAACACGTCCTGTTGCGGAGTCCTGTAGCTCACTGGTTAGGGAATTCACCTCTCCAGCGAGAGTACCCGAGTTTGATTCCCGGGCGGATCAGGGCGAAACCTTAGGCAAGTTTCCTTACTCCACACACACACACACACACACAATCCTTGTTGTTCGATCGGCAGATCCTTTTTGCGGGTGTAATAATCCCTTAAAAAAAGAATAATTTGGTCACTCAATCCACGACGGCTTTGTGGGACACTGCGGTGCACAAAATGTTAATACGGTTAATTCAGTTTTACAGTGTATCCCGTGAAGCTCTTTGAGACGTTTCGAAAACGTGATAACCGCACTCCCATCAAACGCAAGGATTAGTATTATTATTATCATCATTATTATTATTATGATGGTGCGGCGCATGCGCGGCAAGCGGGCTGTGATTGGCGGATAGGGTTAGGATGACGTATTTCCGGATCACAGGCTCGGAGTCGCTGGTTCCGGTGTCAGGGACACTTGGTGTCGGGCTTCTCTCTCTCTCTCTCTCTCTGACCGTTCGTCCGTCCGTCCGTCCGTCCGGGAGGCCATGGGGTCGGAGAGCAGCGCGGTGAGAAGCTGTCGGCTGGAGGAGCCGCCGCTCACCCTGCCCGCCGGCCTCAGCGTGTACCCCGCCGTGCTGGAGGGCGAGAAGCGGGCCTCCGTGTTCGTGTATCAGCGGGGAAACGAGGACGCCGTCAACAAGGCCGCCAAGGTGATTGGATGGGGGAGAATGAGTGCCCCCCACACACACACACACACACACAAACTAACACTACACCCCACACACACACACACAAACTAACACTACACCACACACACACACATGAACTAACACTACAACCCACACACACACACACACATGAACTAACACTACACCCCACACACACACACACATGAACTAACAATACACCCCACACACACACACACATGAACTAACACTACACCCCACACACACACACAAACTAACACTACACCACACACACACACACATATGAACTAACACTACACCCCCCACACACACACACATGAACTAACACTACACCCCACACACACACACACATGAACTAACACTACACCCCACACACACACACACATGAACTAACACTACACCCCACACACACACACATGAACTAACACTACACCCCACACACACATGAACTAACACTACACCCCACACACACACATGAACTAACACTACACCCCACACACACACACATGAACTAACACTACACCCCACACACACACACATGAACTAACACTACACCCCACACACACACACACACACATGAACTAACACTACAACCCACACACACACATGAACTAACACTACACCACACACACACATGAACTAACACTACAACCCCCCCCCCCCACACACAAACACACACACTTAAACCCCCCACACACACACACACAAATTATCACTACAAACCCCCCACCACAAACACACACACTTAAACCCCCCCCCCACACACACACACGTAACCCCCCCCCACACACACAAACTAACACTACAAACCCCCCGACCACAAGCACACTTAAACTACCCACCCCCCACACACACACGCAATCCCCTATCACACCCATCCTACACCCCATACCACCAAACCCATACCCCTAACCTCCCCTCCTACCACACGCACACATACACGTCCCGGGGCGCTGGACAGTCAGGGTTTTGGGGACTTGAGCAGGTATGGCGGGTGGGAGGCCGGCCGAAGGCACAGTTGAAGAGGGAACTCTTCAGACGGGACTTGAAGGAGGCCACAGAGGGGGTGAGGTGTAGGGATTGCGGGATAGAGTTCCAGAGCGTAGGGCAGAGATGCTGACTGCACGACCACCACACACACCCTTAACCCCAAAACCCCCTCAACCCACATACCTCAGTGCCCCAACCTCTTCCCTCCCACAAACTCCCCCAAATTCACATGCCCCCAGTGACCTCCACATCCCCTGAGCCACACGTTCCCCTTCCCCCATAATTTCCACTCTACACATCTCTGTTACTGACAGGCTGCAATTGTAAATTTTGCTTGGTAAGAGTAGTTTAAATTGAAAACCCACTCAGGCTCGCTTGATTGGTTAACTAATGCTCTGGTATGACATGGTGTTGTTATTACAAGGAGCATGTTTCTGCTTTTAAAATAGAGCACTTCCCTAAACTTCTCAATACAATACAGGCTGTGGCATCACAGGGAACTGTTCAATTTTAAACTGACCTAGATTATGGGTACCAAAGACCAGCCATAAAACTGGCACCTAGCTTTGTTTGAACTTGAACATAATTTAAACACAATGCTGCTCGTAAAACCAGTCCAACAGGATGTTCTTGGAGTTTGTTTATTTTGCTGAACTGAGAAGTCTTAATATTTGTCTTTATTCTACTCCCTTCCTGGAAAAAAGAGAATAAAAGTATTCTTAAAAAGCGATAATCAAGTTTTAAAAGTTACAGTCTAAAATATGAGCATATTGCATTGCTGACCGATTTGGAACAAAACACTTAAAAAGCAATGAAGTTGAATTGTTTTAATAAAGTCATGGGATCCATTTTAAATTGGAATCATGTAGCTCTGTAGCTGACAGGCTTATCTCGCGAACCAAATCACCTGGGTTTGATTCCAGAGTGAAGCAAAACCGTAGGCAAGTTTCCTTACTCCACACGCCTTTCATTACCAAGCAGCAAATAGGAAACCGATTGTTAGTTGATTGTTGGATTGTTTCCTGGGGGTAATAATCCCTCCAAAAATTCAATCCACGACTGTTTGTGGGACACTGCTGTGTGCAATTGGCTGCTGTGCTTTGCCCACAAAATCTACAGTCAATCCATTTTACAATATATTCTATGAAGCGCTTTGAGACATCTCAACTGCATGATAAGGCGCTATATCAAATGCAAGGAATATTATCGAGCAGTTTGTTTATGCTTAATGCAATAGTGCAAGTTTTAGCAGAGTTGGAGCAGAATACAGGCTGACTAATCGTGTCCCAAAATGCTATGAAATGATTTTTTATTTATTTGAAGTTACTTTTTGTTTGATGGGGCTTCCATCATTTATGTTAGTCTCCGCCCCACCCCCTGTCAATTGAATCATAGACACTTGTAATATATCTAGAGCAAAATATTGTTTATCAGTACAGCTGCATCCATTTGTGTGTCAGAAGATTTTAGGATAGTAATTATATTGTTTTGAGAGTGACGGACCTAAAGATTACATTCCATCAGCTCCCACTCAATTTATTTTCAGAATGCAATAGGAGGCACCCAGTTCATAACACAAATATTTGGGCTGCTTTGAGCAGCATCACCCAATTGCATTGACTTATACAAGATCCATCGTGTCTAACTACTATAAACTCAAAAGCGCAACATGGAATTGTGGAAAGTATATGACTATTGTGCTGTGTTTGTTCAAAAAAAGTGGTACTTTTGGTTAACAGCTAGGCAGGATGCTCTGCGCAGAAATGCCATTGTGACTAGTTTGGAATCAGAAAGATTACTGCTTAAAATATTATTGTAGTTCAAGTGGGTGCCGTGAAGAGTTAAATTAGCTCAGAAGTGGGGAGTGTGTTTATTGCAGCTGCAGCTGTTTTGTTGGTGGTTGATGTGAAAGTCCTACATGGTTTTAGTATGAATCAGTTTATGGGTACCATGCTCAATAATGGTCTCAGCTTGTTTAAACCAGCCTTAAAGTAACCATTAGATGGGTGAGGATGTGCAGTTTTGTTCTTTTTTTTAATAAAAGGATAATTCTAAAAGAGGTTTTTCTAATTTATAATTTGCTCAGATATGGTGTTCAGACTGTGAACCAAACCATTGACCAAACCAAACTCGTGGAGTCCTGTAGCTCAGTGGTTAGAGCACTCACTTTGCAAGTGAGAGACCTGAGTTCAATTCCAGGCAGAGGGCGAAACCTTGGGCAAGTTTCGTTACTCCACACGCCTAATAATAATCCCTCCAAAAACCCCAAACAATAATAAATTGGTCAATTTCCAATCTACGACTGTTTGTGGGACACTGCTGTGCGCAATTGGCTGCCGCGTTCGCCCACAAATATACAGTCAATTCACTTTACAGTATATTCTGTGAAGCGCTTTGGGACGTCCTCCCGACGTGAAAAGCGCTATATCAAATGCAAGGATTATTATTATTATTATAATATTAGAATAAACAAAAAGAGAAGAAAAACAACAAATATTTTCCATCACAATTGGTCAGTCACGATGAACCAAGCCATTGTTTCTGCTAATATTAGAATGTAAAAGAGAGGAAAAAAAATTGAAAAAACAATATGTTATCGATACAAGAAACCCAATGGCTAAAGACGTCTTTTGATTCCTTAATTTGATGCCTGTGATTATCAGGGTGCCAATTCCAGAGACAACACTTGCTTTTAGTTTAGTTTGAATCAAGTAGATTGTTTGTCTACTGCTTATGAAGCTTATGAATTTATGAACTTTGACATTGTCATTACAGTAACATAATAGTAAAAATAATCCTTCCATTTGATATAGCGTCTTATCACATCTTTGAGACTTCTCAAAGTACTTCACAAAATATATTGTAAAGTGAATTGACTGTATATTTGGTGGTCAGCCAAATTGCACACAGCAGTGATCCACAAACTGTTGTGGATTGAGTGACCAATTTCTTTTAAAAGGGCTTATTACCCCAAGAAAGCAATCCACCAATCGAATAACATCCAGGTTCCTACTTACTCCTAGGTAAACAGGCATGAGGGGTAAGGAACGTATTGCCCCTCCCTGGAATCAAACCCAGCTGCTCTCACTTGCAAGGCGAGTGCTCTAACCACTGAACTACAAGACTCCACTCCAACATTACTATGGACATGAGTGTAACAGTCAATATTGTTGGTAGTATTGTAACTATTTATTGATCTAATGCAACTTTCCTGTCTTATTAAGTAAACAAGCATTGACTATAAAGTACAAGGTTCACAGGTCCTAATATATAAATTAGGCAACAGAATAAGCTGGTTTCAACAGAATGGTAACTGCATTATTAACAATACTTTCAAACTCAACACTATGTAGTCTGCTGTGTCTACAAGTTTGCTTTCTGTCAAATGTAGTCCAGCAGCTCTGATAGTGTCAGTGAGTGGGTCAAACGATCTGCAGAAGAGACAGGTATTGACTAAATTTGAATCTGGCTGTTAAACTGGGCAAGTATGAAGGCTAGTTTGGCAGTGAGCTAAAACCTATCATATTTCAGCACCTGAAAACCTTGCGCCACCCATGCCTGTTGAGGTTCCTATCCTGCACGGTGGAAGTTGATGGAATCCATCTAGTGACTGAGCGGGTGCAGCCCCTGGAGATGGTGCTCGATGATGTCTCGGCAGATGAAATGTGTGCGGGAATCTTCGATATTCTTCAGGCACTCCTCTTCCTCCATGATCGAGTAAGTGCAAAAGACAACCAAGTTGCAATTCAACTAGCCACAGGAAAGCTGTTGAAAAGTGTCACTTGACTTTGTTAGTGAAAGACCAGTTTGCTGAAGCAGCTACAAGATATTTTGCAATACGACTTCCTTCTCTGTACTTACACTTAATTTTAATGGATTGGTGTGTCATCTCGCTGGCAGTATTTCAGAAATCTATCTCCCTTCCCCCTTCCCAAAGTCTGAAGCTCTACAATAATGTAGCTGGGTGGGTTAGACACAAACCATCATTTGTGTAAGTAGTGGAAATCATTTTACTGTAGATGGGTAACGCTTGGAGAGAACCATCTAGCAGTGCATTTTTCAGCATGAAATACTATTAAGAACACATTTTGGTGTGTTTTGTGTCACAGGGAAAGCTGAGCCACAATAATGTGTGCATCTCCTCTGTGTTTGTGAGTGAGGATGGCCACTGGAAGCTGGGAGGAATGGAGACGATGTGCCAGTTCTCTCAGGCCACACCTGAGGTAAGACCAGTATGTGTACCGTAAGACTTACCTTGAAATTTGCTTTTTGTCATCCCTCCAGAAGTATACCACCACCTTCCCAATTATCTCATTAGCATTTGTATTCAGCACTTAACACCCCTCCTTATTCCTTTGTTTTTGTTACATAAATAAGCTATATATGACTGTCATTTCTGATGGATATTTGTCTATTGTTCTTCATTGCATTACTGGCACTTAATAGGTTTCAACTTTAGTTTTACAGTTCAGTCATAGAAGAAATCTGTGTTAGTCTTTATCTGTTGTTTTGCTGACCAAATGAGAATTCATCGTTTAAAGTATGTGTTTACTTTAAGAGGGGTTATTGATGAGATTCCTTTCTTTTAAAGGATTGCCAATGTGAAAACTATCTCCAAGTTTTACCTAACTGGTTAATGGCAATCTCAGTACCTACAGCTACCACAGCAGCTATTACTTCACTGATGGATTCAACCCTTCTGCAAATAAGCATGTCTTCCTGACATGAAATGCAGTATATAACTTGTGTTAATTTAGGGGAAAAATAGATTATTTCCTCTTATGTAGTCAAACAGTAGGATGTCCTGTTACGTCAGGTATAGGTGCAGACTTTTTTGATTTGACAGCCCCTAAATATTTTGAAGCATTTTATTGACTAAGGGAGTGGGGAGATAATTGACTTACTCTTTATATGAACTTTAAATACCGGTGAACTCAACGAAGGGGATTGAGAAATGGAGTTACTAACCCAAACTGAGCACAAATGACAAAACTGAAGAAACATTCTGGTGATATCTGCTGCTGCACCGATTACTATTTTTGCAATGAACCAAAATATGGTTTGTTTTAATGAGAATGCTGGTTGCTAAACAGTCCTCCAGTTTCTGTTTAATTGCTGCACATTGTGGACAGACTTTTTTAATACTTGCTGCTTGTTTTTGCAGTTCCTCTCCAGCATTAAGTTATTGAGAGAACAAAGTGGCATTTCACCTGAAGAACAGGTATGTTCGCACTTCCTGAGTAACAATATTTGTTTAAAACTTCTTTTAAAGGGGAGGTTTGCATTCATTCTAGAAACTTTATTTGTATGGGAGCCTTGCATCTTTAATTTAATTGAAGCCCATTAATAACTTTTTTTTAAAAAAAGTGAGTAAAATATGGGATTTGTTTTGCAGTTTCTTCCCATGCCAGTTTTTTACCTCCTTTCTTCCCTATTCTCCTCGGGGCAACTTAATTACTTTTCCTTACTTTCTACTGGTATTTCACAAGCCCAAGTGGCATCTGACTCAAGATATAAGTTGCACCTGAGCCAAGTCCTACTCTCGTCACATTCATTCATATGGACTTAGGACAGCGGTCACCAGGTAGAATGGAAGCAAAAACGCCACTAGTGCTGTCATAGAATCATAGAATTTTACAGCACAGAAGGAGGTAATTCTGCTCATCGTGCCTGTGCTGGCTCTTTGAAAGAGCTACCAACTAGTACCACTGCAAATTCTTCCTTTTTAAGTACCTATCAAATTCCCTTTTGAAAGCTATTATAGAATCTGCTTCCACCATCCTTTCAGGCAGTACATTGCAGAATAACAACTCCAGACTGTCCTAGGATTTTTCTTCAAAATGTGTTCTAATAATGTCATATAATGTAGAATGTTGCAACAAATTAATTTACAAGTGTTCTGTTTACAGTCCTGTTCTTTGCTAACAAATTGGCTCACTGGGTAAGATTTGTCAGCTATTCACTATGGTGCTGTACTTGGACTAAACAGACAGTATGGCAGCACATGTGTGGATGCTGGCTTCGTGCCTGCATTTTCCACACAGAACCAGATGTGAAGTGTCGGGAAGCACAGTGTCGAGGAGAAATAATAATAATCCTTGCATTTGGTATAGTGCTTTATCACGTCGGAAGGACAACTCAAAACACTTCACAGGATTTACTGTGAAATACAGTGATTATATTTGTAGGCAAACATGGCAGCATAATTACACCCAACAGTATCCCACAAACAGCCATGAAACGAGAGACCAGTTTATTTAGGGGATTGTTGACTGGGACACCGGGAGAAACTCCCTTCTCTTTTCATCTAGTGCCTTGGGATCCTTAACATCCACCTGAACAGGCAGACTGGACCTCGGTTTAACATGTGAAAGATGATTAGGCACATGTTATTACAGGGTGCTCTCTGGTGCAGTGCCCAAGTGATCCAGTTTAGTGTTGCTATAGCTGTCTAATTTGGGTCTGACTTTTCTGTCAGGAAATTAAGTATGGGAAGGAGGAAGGGGGATGATGTCAAATGGGGGAAGGGGAAATATTTATATTAAAAAGGAGTGAATGCCAAGTTCAGTAAATTGCTATGTTCAATTTAGTCTGCAGGTTTTCAGATTCTGCCAGAGGAGCATGGGCATGCACGTGATGCTTACTCATTCGGAATCATGGTGGGGAAGCTCCTTCCATTGCTAAATGATGTGGGTAAGGGTTTTCATGTTGCATGTTTCAGCGACAACACGTGAAATGTTTATATTCTATATCCTCCCTCCGTGAAAGGTGCTATCTGAATGTAAATTGTCTTGTTTTAACGTAGCCAATGAGTGACCATTGTCTACCAGGGTAGATATATCTATATTAAATATTACAATTAAAAATGACAGTCAATTCACTTTACAATATATCCTGTGAAGCGCTTTGAGACGTCTGGAAGACGTGATAAGGTTCTATATCAAATACAAGTCTTATTATTATATATTAATTGCTTCACAAAGACATTTGTGCTTCAGAATCTATTAAATAATTGTGTGGTGACTTTATCAACCGTGGTAAATTTGGTTGAGGGAGGAAATTTGGTTGAAGTGGTCAACTCGAGCTTGTGTCATATGATTGATAGCATAGCTTCCTTTCCCTTGCTAACATGTGGTAAAAGGTACTCTACACCGTATATTGCAAATGCCTTATTGAACTACATTCTCCAAAATGGATCTGAATGTTCTTGTTTGTAAGCCAAAGCAGCACTATTCGCACCAGTGGATGGAGTCCTGGTCCAGTTAGAGGTACTTCAACTTTGAAAGTTTACAGGAAGAATTCATTGCAGTATATGTGGCAATGTGATGTCCTCTTTGCTGACAATCCATTGACATTGTTTGGATGTTGAAGAGTGTCTTTAGTGTCTGTATTGCATGCGAGCGTAGCCAGGGTCGATTGTAGCAGGATAGAGATTTGTGGTTGAAGTCTCTGCCCTCTGTAGTTGCAGAACATCTGTTGGCGGATTTCCAAGAAACCCTGAACGTGACCCTGCTGAACCCAAATCCTACTGAACGGCCGTCTTTGCAGAGTTTGCTGCCCCATATGTTTTTTAGGTCAGTAAAGATCGCACCCAAGTCCTTCCATTTATTTCACAAAATCCTAGAATGTTACAGCACAGAAGTGGGGTAATAATCCACCTCTGTTAATCCATTCCTAACTCAGCCTCTCAGACCCCCAAAAATGTGGTCACTAAATTCATTGCTGTTTGTCGGACACTGCTGTGCGCAATTGCCTGCTGCGTTTTGTGCACAAAATACACAGTCAATCCACATTACAATATATTCTGTCGAGTGCTTTGAGACATCTCAACAATGTGAAAAGGAGCTATTTCACCTGTATGGAGTCCTGTAGCTCAGTGGTTAGAGCACTCGCCTCATAAGCGAGAGACCTGGGTTTGATTCCCGGCAGGGTGAAACCTTGGGCAAGTTTCCTTACTCCACACGCCTGATAATAATCCCTCAAGAAAAAACAATAATAAATTGGTCATTTTCAATCCACGACTGTTTGTGGGACACTGCAGTGCGCAATTGGCTGCTGCGTTTCGCCCACAAATATACAGTCAATTCACTTTACAGTATATTCTGTGAAGCGCTTTGGGACTTCCAGTAGCCATGAAAAGCACTATATCAAATGCAAGGATTATTATTGCTATGGTTGATTATTACTGTCTCCCCCATTACAGCATTGAGCTGTTTCTTAAATGAGCCAACATGGCCTCAACCACTGTCATGTTAACCTATTATGTTAATTACTTTCTTAAAGAAATACTTCATGGTGTCTGTCCTAAACTTGCCCTTCACCAACTGAACTTTAGTCCTCTTGTCCTCCTGCTTAAAATATTGCTCCAAGTTTACTTTCTGTATATTCCATTAAATGTCTCGTCCAGCTGTATGAAGACCTCCATTTATTAGTGCTCATAGTTAATTGATGCACAGATAATATACGAGACATGTTCTTGAATTATTTTTTTCTTTTAAAATCAGCTAATTATTTGTAGAACTTCTTTCCCAATGTTCAAATTCATTTATGCAATTGGAGCATAAAGGTCCTCAGGAACCCTAGAATATTCTCAAAAGATCAGTTTGATATTTGATCTGTTATTAAATCTGTTTTGATGTTCAGATTAGGGTTGAATTACTGCACTTAAAATAGTGATGATAAATAGCTTCCAAAATAAAGGCGTTTTAATAAGAATAAGACTTTCAAACGTGATGATTTACTGCATGTATCAGACTGTCAATATTATTGTTTTTATCCCCAGGAATGATTTCTTAGAAGTGGTGAATTTCTTGAAAAGTTTGACTTTAAAGACTGAAGAAGAAAAGAATGAGTTTTTCAAGTAGGTATTCTGTTACTGTCTCCTGTCATTATATGGATTCCTGTATAAACCTCAAGGTTTAAGATTCCTGCAAAGGAAACATCAGGACATTATGTTATATATAATTGTTAAGTGACTGTCAGCAGTCTTTTTTGTGTACATGAAAGAAGTTCCAGGAATATAGAAACTTTTGGAGTCTGGCTACTTGTTTCATGCCTCTGATTTACAGGTGTAAGCTGGCTCAGTTGGTTATACTCTTGCCTCTGAATCAGAGTTCATCCTCCATGTCTGGATTTTGAAATCAGTCGTGGCTGACACTCCAATATAGTGCTAGGGGAGCCCTGTGCCATCCTTCAGTTGAGACATCAAACCAAGTTCTTGTCTGATGAACATTAAAGATCCTATGGTAATATTTGAAAAAAGGAGTTTCTTCCATGTCCTGGCCAACAATCCTCGAGTTAAAATTGGTCCTCCACTTTGTGGAACATTAATGGCAAATCGACTGCCATGTTCGCCTACATAATATTCTGCACACTTTACAGTATAATCTATGAAGAGCTTTGGGACATTCTCCCTATAGAAGAGTAGCTGAACCACACCTGTGCAATCATGTTGTACATTGGAAAATAGAGAGCAGTGTCTTTCAGTCAGTCCACTAACCAGGTGGTGGGGAAATAACTTTAGGAAAATGTGAGCAGTTGTACTCTTGCTGACGATCTGCTTTTTTTTAATAGGTTCCTGCTAGATCGGCTTCAGACGCTGCCTGAAGATCTCATGGCCTCTCGTCTCGTACCACAGCTCCTAAATCCACTGGTGTTTGCTGAACCAGTGGCCGTTAAAAGCTTCCTTCCTCACCTTCTCCAGCCAAAGAAAGGTATTTAGTAACAGTATGTGTCTCCTCATAGGTGCCACACCAACACACGCAAGCACTTGGAAGGGACCCTTATTTAAACCCTTATTAAATTCACTTTTGGGATATAGTAGATGGAACCATATTTTGTCTGACTGCTTTAACTCATTTTGGAATGCTTGATGTTGTTGCTGCATGCCCAAAATAGAAAGGGGTTTCACTCCGTCACCTCTTACCTTGACGAGTGCAAATTCATAAAGAAATCCACTCAAGATTCTCCTCGTTCGGGAAGAAAGAATTATTTGATAATAAAAAGCATGTTGAAAGCTGAAAAGTCCGCTTGTTCAAGACCATCTGCTTCAACCGCGCCTTCGGTCACCCTACTACCCCCACTCTCCCTGCCCACCACACTTCAGATTCCCAACCCCCAGCTCGGGTGCACATCCTTGACTGTCCAGTGCTTTGGGATGTCCTCCCGACCCAGATGGTGCCTTACAAATGTAAATTGTTGTTGTTTGTTGTTGTTACCTTGATGAATAAAGTGCCTGAATTGTGCTCCTCTGCAGATTCATCTGGTGATTGCCAATTCAGTTGCCTCCTGTCACCGGATGTCTTTCGAGAACATGTGAGTCCTGTTTTGTTGAAGCTGTACAGTGTGCGGGAAGAACATGTGCGCATGGTCCTGTTGTCTCACCTGAACACGTATGTGGACCTCTTCACGTTGGAGGATCTTCAGGACATCATCCTTCCACAGGTTAGGAAAAGATCTGGATAACTGGTACTCCTTTGAAACCCAGGTTGATAATGGCAAGGCTCCAATGAGGTCAGTTGAGGCAGTGTCTTCTCATCCCGATTTATGTCATTTAGCTTCTGCCACTTTCTGCTGACGTGAAGATATGCCAAATATCGTATTGATTTCATCTTGCACTACTTGTCCTTGAAAGGGCTGTGAAAGTTCTCAAAGTCCTCTGGGCAAATGTGTGATCATGAATTGAAACCGTGACTTTGGTTAGGTTCAGAATATGTTATTTCGGTTCGGCCATATGGTGCATAGGGTAACATGATCTTCTACAATCTCCATACCACCCCCCCACCACCTCACACACACATATACGTGCGTAAAGTGTTACCAGCTATTGTAGAGGAGTATGCTGTCCATGAACTGTTTCTGTAACAGAACAGCACCTGTAAAGTTATTCAGACTGCTGTGAAATTGACCTGCATTATAAATGGGCAGATTCCACTACACCCAGACCTTCAGGCCATATTACAATATGCATCTTGAGCATGCATTTTGTTGTTTCAGAATGTTACCAGCTGGTAAACATTTCTCTGTAATGTACTCCAGTTTCTTTCAATGAAAATGGGCCAATTTGCTAACAGATGTAATACAGCTACATTTTGGGTTTCTTTAGGTGTTACTGGGGCTGAGAGATACCAACAAGGCACTGGTGTCTGCAACGCTCTGTGGCCTTGCAGTGTTGGTGCCGCTTCTTGGAGCAGATGTAGTGGTCGGAGGTGAACGGGCAAAGATCTTCAAACGTACAACACCCAACTTCACCAAATCCACTGAGATCACCCCAGAAGGTAGGAAACAATCCTGATTAGTGATATCTAGTTGGCAGCAATTTAGACTTATCTTTTTTATGGGCCAAGACAACACTAGTATTACAAAATGTCAATCAAACCTACAACAACAACAAATTGAATTTATATAGCGCCTTTCACGTTGGGAGGACATCTACCTGTATCTGATGAAGAACGTGTTAGCAATGATACAAATGCATTAAGTAGAGATTTATAATTTTTTGCATTGAACCAGCACTTGAAAGGTTTTTATCGTTGGTTAAAAATTCATATTGACTGAAACCCAACTTCAGAAAAGCTGAAATTGTAACCTTTCTCTTTCTCCTGTGGTGTTTTCCTGAAGGTTCCCCTGTTCATGTCGGCAGCGGTCACGAATCACATAGTTCTCTCTCCCCAAATAAACACTTGCTGAAGCTGTTCCCCAAGAACTCGCTACCTGGGAAGAAGCCTTCAGATACAAGGGAGAAATATGGAGCAAAATACATTCAAAACCAGCAACCTGTGGGGTTTGAGACACTCACAAAAACAGGTAACAATTATAACATAATAATAAGGTAACACTTTCAAAGATCATATCAACACTTAGTGCTGAGGAATCTCCTGAAGGTGGTTTAGCTACAACAACAACTTGCACTTATGTAGCGCCCCTCACACAGGGTAGCCTCCCTGAGAGCTTGACAGTGGCAGAGCACGATGCCGAGCCGGAGGGAGCTGGGAGGTGACCATAAGAACAGTTGAAGAGTAAGGTTTTCAGGTGTGACCTGAAAATGGGGATTAACACCACAGAATCCATTATTGCTGTGTATAATTGGCTGCCATGTTTTACTCACAAAATATAAAGTCAGTTCATTTTACAGTATATTCTGCGAAGCGTTTGGAGATGTCTAACAATGTGATAAGGTGCTATATCAAATGCAAGTATTATCCTTTAGAGCGTGTTCTTTTTACATAAATATACATGTATTTTAAAGCAAATCTTCGTGAGGGTTAGATGTGTATTTTAAGATCCCAGATCCAATACCTGGCTGTAATTCATGCTTTTCCATTTACTACCTTTGTACTTGCATGTGATGAAAGTTTCAGTACTTCAAAGGGTGACCTCTGAAATGAATCCTAAATCACAATCCTGGAATAATAATAATAAAACTCGGATTTGATATAGCTCTTATCATGTTGAAACGTCTCAAAACGCTTCACAGAATGTATAGTGTGCAACTGAGTTGTTGCGGATAATAGCGTGTGCTTTTTATTTGAACCCCAGTGGTCCAATGTGCGGAAGCCATGACCTCGGTGTCCATGAATGGCTTTGCGGGTGGAGTCAGTGTACAGAGCTCAGCCATGACCTCAGTCGCTGGCGAGGAATGGCCAGACTGGTCCGAGTCCGAGCAGAACGAAATAAACACAGGACTCCAGCCCGAGCACGAAGGAGGTCGTATCATTGCGCATGTGCAATCTGAGGAGGCAATCGCAAATGATGAACCTTGGGATGACATTGAAGCCAAGTCGGACCCAAAGAAAATTAAAGCGGAACAGACCATCAGCCCTCAGAATCCTGATTTATCCATTCCCAGGAATAAAGTTCAGTCCAAAGGCATGAAACTGACGTGGGCACCGAAAAGCTGTTCTGAAGTATCGTACAACAGCTTGCGGAAGGATGCCTGGCAGCAACAAAACTCGACTGTAGGGGATAGTGAGAGAACTTCCCCAATCGCACAGAAACGCGCCATTAAAAAAGTACCCCTGAGCCAGGGACTGGGTGAGGAGTTCACCATAAGCGTGAAGAAAAAGCCAGAGAGGGACCCAGAACTCGACTTGTTTGCTGACATGATGCCAGACATCAAACTTTCCTCCGTGGGTTTTTTACTCCCAACTCAGAGGACAGAACCAGTTGATTCTGCCAAAGTAACTGAATCTGCAAACCCTCCCCTAGCGGACGCAGGTGGCTCACAACAATTCGTGCTCACGTCAAAGTTTGCTGCTGCAGCTGACACCACTGAGGTAAGCTCACAGTGAGAATTCATCTCGTCACACATGAGGACACCACTTATCCTTGGTCATTTGCAGCATTTCTTAATGGCATTCCTTAATAAGGAATCAGAGTTGCGCGATTGCAGAATTCCCCTTCTCGTAGCAGGACTCTCATCACTCCAACCCTTGGGAACTCTGCCCTGATGCAATCTGGTTCTGGAGCAGCGTTCCAGTCAACTGGAATTCTATCGGGAATCATCATTGAACACTCCAGTTAAGAACTGCTGCAAATGAAACTAGTGTTGTGTAAAACTGGGAGACTCGAATTAGAAGCGTGGTTCCTGAGCTATACACAAAACAAAGGGTTGAACAGCCCAAGCGAAATGCACAACTCATCTGCTGTGCTCTTCACTAGTTATCAGTAGTATTTCAGTTAGCACTTGTGTGCTGAAACTCAGTTGATGCTTGACTTGTTTGTTTGGCTCGACAGCTAGACTTGGATTCAGAGTTCCTGTGAGCCAAATTTCAAACTAATATAAAAACAGATGTCACTGGGAACACTCAGCAGGTCAAGCAGCATCTACGGAGAGAGGAAAGTGGGTTAACGTTTCAGGTCGATGACCTTTCGTCAGGTTTCCAGCATCTCCTGTATTTTGCCTTTTTTTTTTAACTCTCCAGCTGGACAAATAGTGTTAACCTATCCAGTGCTTCATTCAAGCATACTACAGTTTATTCCTAAATAGGCCAAGCTGTGAAATATTCAGCTAACTTTGCATAGAGCAGCAAGGATTACTGCAGAGGGAGGGAAAATTGCTTACTAGCTTTGCTTTGCTTTCACAGGCAGAAACCGAAGGTTGGGGAGATGATCTGAACTGGGAAGACAATACCTGGTAGAATCAAAAGAAGAATGGGTCCCAAAAAACTGAACAAATGCCCATTTGAACATCTTATGATCTGGGTACTTTGGAGCACATGGACTAACCAGCCTGCTGCTGGTTGGTAGTCTGATGCAAGGGTCAAAATGACCCATTTTAAAAAAAAAAGAAAAAAAAAATCCTAGAAGTCCTGAAATTCCTTGATCACAGCTATCGAGGTCATTGCCAAGCAGCTTGGCTTTTATGTGCAGTGAGGACAATGAGCACAACTGGATCAAACAAACGAAACCTATTTGAAGGTAGTGGTTTTGCAATACTTTACATTTTTTTTTAAAAGCACAGATTTTAAAGCGACCGAGAAAGAATCTATGCTGGTGGATTTACCGATTTTACATTTACTGGATATTGTTTACTGTCATAACCAAGATTTCACTTCGTCGCTGTTACCAAGTACCAAAAAGTGCCAGACAATGTAACTTAAATGCCAAGTCTCAATGTAAGAATTCTCTTGAATTCTTCATATAAAGCTTCCCCACCTGGTGTGAAACTGAGCCATATCAGACCCAGAAAGTCGCAGGATCCGCACCCTGATCTGTGCTAAGTTAGCTGGTCTCAGTGAGGGCTGCCGTCATTGGCATCAGAGCTACTGGGCTAAGGAGGGGGGAGATATCAGGATTCGCGTTCTTGAACAGTTTCCAGCAACTCACTACCAGAGTGCTGGTGTGGTTATCAGGCAATGGCAAGGCCAAGTTTAGCCGTCATACCCCAATGGCCAATAGCCTTTTGACACCACCAACTACGCTGAACCATGCAGGTTAAACACTTGGATGAGATGTGTGGAATCCTACTCCAGCATCTTCAGGAAATTGTTGAGGGGGTTGAGAGAGATAGAAAAATGTCTAAATCCATCTGGGAAGATGGAATCAAAACCCATTGTCCTGAAAAGATAGCTAACGGAAATATGTTTGGGCTGTCTTACTGAATTAATTTACAGCGTAGAAGTGCCCTCCTTATTGCTAATTTATTTAAAATTTGGAATAGTCTTCCAATACCTTGCCATTATCCTAGTTAGTGTGGGAAGAATGTAATAAGAGTTTATTAACTTGGGGGATAATCCTGCATTGAGATCATAGTTTCTAAAGGTTGGAAGTTAGTACATTTTAGCATCTTAACAAACCATTATTAAAGGCAGTCAGGTGAATTTGCTCTTCCTGGCAAATGATTTGTGCCTTCTGAGGTGCAACATGTGTGAATCGGACCTGTCGGTACCCAATATTAATGCTGCATTTACTGCATAATGTTGGTGTCCATCACAGCTTCAACAGGAACAGATCTGTAAAAGCAGAGGCAGCAATCGAGACCACTTTGAAGAGATGGTCAGCACCAGTTTCCCGGCCGCAGCACAAACCCTGTTTTGCAGGATGTGCAGCTCAGGCCAATGAAGTGTTTTTTTGGCCTATATTTCACCTTCTCCATCCCCGAGGGAAGGCAGGTTGGCCCAAAATTGTGAATTGCTGCTTAGTAACCAGTACAGGTGCATAATTCTTTCATGTCCTAGCTGCTGTGGAATTTGCCTTGTCCCATAAGAAGGTAGAGGCTCAAAGGCAGTATTAGAGTGGGGAATGTTGCCTTCAGAACTTGGTTGATCATATAGGACCAAAACCTGTCTCTCCCCTCACCCCCCCCCCGTTCCCCAAAGCAGGTTCTACAACATTTTACATAGCATTGTAACCGCTCTAGTAGCACAGAACTGAGATGGAAAGAGCAGCATTGAACTGCAGGAATCTTAAAGGAAATCAATATACTGGTTTGAAGATTTTTTTAATATATCTATAAAAAATGTTTCTTTTGAGCCGTCTTGGCAGGGACTCAAAAGCCAAATGAAGCAAATACTTAATTAAATCTAGGCACTTACTACATTTTTCATGACTGGGTGTTTAAAGCATTGCTAAAGATTTTAAAGTGATTCTATACTTTGTTTTGTAATTGCCATTATTTAATTCCTGTGCTGATTGAGAAGTGTAATGAGTGAATAAATGGTTCTAACGTGAGCGCTTGGTTGCACGTCTCTTGAGTCAGGATGCAGAATGAAGTGAAAAACGTGATGCAGAATCAGCCTAATTGAATGAGAAAGCTGCTCTGAAGTTCAAGTGGGTGTTAGACAATCCTGCGACACTATTGAAAAAGAGGGCATTTTTCTCCATGTCTGAACAATCCTCCAGATCCATTTGTTGTTTATCTAATGGTAAATAATTTTCTGTTATAAAAGCTCCCAATCGTTGGAAGACATGGCCTGGAACTACGTGATCGTGCCTTCTTTGTTAGTGTTTATACTCTTAAACCGCTACTCCACACTAAGGTTTTGCTGTGCTCTACTCTGATGTAATGCATACCATATAAAAGATGGAAAAACGCAGAATGGGACTAAATGCTCTTTTGGAGAGCCAGTCCATGTACAATGGACTGAATGATCACTTCTGTAAATTTCTATGGCTCTAACCTATGATTTTAATGTGGAAATTCTGATTCTTTTGAAAACTGTTTACCCTTCGTGTGCAAAATAATTCTTTTTATATTTCTTTTGCTTCTTCACGCAATATCCTTATGCATAGTAAGGTAGCAATATATTGGTCGTGGAATTGTCACTACTCTTGTCAAATTGCAGATTTTCTGGGGTTTGGCGAGATGCTGTGTTTGCTCTTCCCTGGCAGCATTGTAATGATCTGGCTGAGAGCCAGCCAAACTTGTCCTTGAATAACTTTGACTGTTAGTTACAGCTGGGACTTGACTTTCAGTCTTCAGTATTTGACACAGTAATTGTTTTTGTTTCTAAATATGCTTCTCAGTGAAATCTGGAAATCAAAGTTGCAGGAAGGGAAGCAATTGATCACAAAGGTAAGACTGACTGATCTGTCAATTTCTATTCCAAATGCATGCTGCAGCACAACTCTAGCTACCTGCCTTTATTCCAAATAGTTTTACTATAGATATACTTTATTTTTGCTTTTTGCAACAATATAATGTGTTATTTCTTTGTTTAGTTTTTGTCAATAAAGTGAAAAAATATGGGTTGGTAGTAAAATGTACCTCTCAATAGCATGAATCAATTCCCTGCAAATGTCAAATTTCCCTCCAATGTTTAGCAAATATTTCTGCAATTTTCTGTTGGCCATGCCAATAACTATGCATTCAACTCAATTTTTCCTCAAAACATTGCAAGCACTGAACTAATAGCTCTGGAAACCTATTTGTTTTTTTAACACAGCCAGTATGAGATCAATGCGTTATTTACCTGCTCGCACTCCATTCCCTAAAAGTAACTCACAAATGTCTTTTTGTTCAAAAAAAGTAATAATTAATAACTGTTGTAATTCAGTTTAGAATTCTAAAATGTAGAAAGTTAAATGAACCGCTGTTAGCCTGTACAGATTGGATAGAAAAGGGTTACAGATACACAACCTGTATTCCAATGTTATAACATGCCCTATTGTCACTCTCCTGGGACAAAAAGTGCTTGTTTGTTTTGAAGGCTTCATTCGAAAGCCTCGTCATCAAGAATTTCTGACTGGTTTACAAAAGGCAGAAACAAAAGCCGTGTAAGCCAGGTGTTGGGAGAACAAGTGAGTCCACTTCACGTGTCGTGTGTGTACATACATAACACTAAATAAAGGCAGGCTAATCCAGCCCAGGTCTCCAGACGAGGTTTGATTTCAGTAAATTTCATCCGTCTTTCATATACTATTTCCGCTCTCGACAGTGGTACTAATTTAAAGTATCAATTATAGTTATTAAACCCAAGTTCGATTGATTGTATTTAATCCTCCCCAAAAGCTGCTTAATCATGTATATTTAAAGTATCACTATTTCATTCACTGCAATCTTACAAAAATTGCATATATATAGATATAAAATTGTGCCTTTCACATCAACAGCACCCAAGCTTTACAAAAACTGATTGGGAGCTTACCTTAAACTTTAAGACTAATTGGATACTCAACCAACCAATTTAGTATTTAATCACAAGTTTAGAAACTGCTATTTTGGTAAATTGTTCTAAAATATAATTTGTAAAATTTTACATCAGTTAATTATTCAAGTCCCATCTTTGAAAAAAATAACATTGAAATATTAGAGTATTTCTGCCCTTCATTGTTACAGAAGCATATACAGAAAAACATTCATTTCAGCCGATCTACAAATTAGTCTTTCTGTATCCTTGTTTATGTGACTCTCCCTTGTCAAATGGAGAAGCTTGGTGCACCCCGAGTATCCCCACAGATAGGGTGAGTTTATATTCCTTTATTGCCCCATCAAGGGGGCATTGCTCAGCAGACAAGCTCCAAATCTGCTCCCATGGTGCATCCTCAGTGCAAACGTGACTCTTTGACTGTTGTTGACATCTCAGTTCTGTATTGGAGGTATCCAGGTGCCTCAAACCACTTCAATAACTTCTTCAATAAGTTTCATTGGTTCTCTGGTCAGGGACACTAGCTTTCAGGATAAGCTCCAATTCTGAGTTAATCTGCTCAAATTGTTGCACTAACCATGAAGGAGTTCCATCAAGGCACTCTCCTAATTAAAGTTTTAGAAGTGAGGTTCTCAGAAAAGCTTTGGAACAATCTGAAAAACTAGATGCATTTGCTGGTGAACCATATCTTCTTATTTGGTTAATTTGATGCAAACAATTAACTTCTGGTGAATCAGTAACATGTGGTGCTAATTTTGTATAATTGTTTGGTTTGGATGGTAAATACATGTCGAATTTGCACACTTGCCATTTTTGTCACATACCAACTGCATGGATTCTTTCTCTTCAGTGAGAAACGTGTTTCAGTTTGATAAGAGCCTATTGCCTGCCACTGTTCAAAGACGTGATAGTTGTCTGTAAACCCTGTAAACGGGCTGTCACCCACTCAGGGGCTGGTCCTTGCTGTAAGAGTGTCTGCAGTGTGTTTAAGGCGTGCTCAGCTGTCTGCAAGACTGTCTGGTAATGTTCTTCCTCACAAGGTTCCTGGCGGGCACGTTTAGCAGATGGCTGAAAAATGAAAGTCAGATAAGTTTATATGAAACACATCCACATTAATAAGTCGGCTTTACAATTGTAAAGATTTTCTAGGAACATAGGAATTAGGAGCAGGAGTAGGCCATTCGGCCCCTCAAGCCTGTCCTGCCATTCAATAAGATCATGGCTGATCTAATCTAACTCCATCTGCCTGCCATATCCCTTAATTCTGCTTCTCTTTATACACCATGGTGATGATTTACAAGCCAATTCCTCTGAAAATACTTCTTATAAATTGTAATACTGTCAAGATCTAAATCTCATTCCATCTGTACTGCCTGGTTTTGGTACTAAAGCATCACAATGAATACATGTGTGTATCACACAAGACCATAGGCAAGGAAAACCTCTTTCCTCAGAGAGTTTGGCCATTCCCTAACAACAAACGACTTGCATTCCTTATAGCTCCCTTAATAAATAATAATCCTTGCATTTGATATAGCGCCTTATCACGTCTTCTAGATGTCTCAAAGAGCTTCACAGAATATACTGTAAAGTGAATTGACTATGTTTTGTGGGCAAAACATGGCAGCCAATTGTGTACAGTGTCCTATAAACAGTCATAGATTGAGTGACCAAATTATTTTTTTTTAAGGGATCATTACCCCTGGAAAAGTGATCTGTTAATCGACTAACAACCAGGTTTCTATTTACTGCTAGGTAAACAGAGGTGTGTGGAGTAAGGAAACTTGCCCAACGTTTCACTTAACAAATAGCAAAATACTATTTACACATAGAATGACAGGGACAAGTGTTGTACAAACACTACATTTGGTACACACAACCTTCAAGTCTTTTATTTATATTTGCAGATGTTCACATTTTCATAATGAAGCAATGGTCACCATTCAGTACATAGTCATTTCTCTCCCTCTGGGCTTAGCTTAGTTAGTTAGCTATTTATATGAACGAGCAAGTGAATATAAATAGAAATCTCACTCCAATCCCTCTGCATGTGCTCTTGACCAAAGATATCTTGTGCTAAGCAATGGATATTTTTACATTTCTAATCTGTCTCCACTGAAATTGACATACTCCATGTAGGAATCAAACCCTTACACTAGGACTTGCAACATCTCTAACCCATTGAAGTTGCGGGAGATATGTGGGGGATGAAAAATATTCACTGAATTTAACACTAGGAGATTAACAATATTTTTGAAAACTGTAGTCAAATTGATTTAAAACGGGCAGGTTTTAAATATTCTAGTAGTTTTGTTTTGCTCACCCATTTTAACTCTCTTCATGCTTTTCCCTGTGTCTCACACTATTCCTTGGGTGACTTACTCCAAGGGCTCTGGCCAATTTATTACATACATTTACTGTAGTTTTAGTTCTGAAACAAACACTGAATTTATACTCTTGGGGTTGATGGTGTATTGCAATTTTCTAGTGCAAAATCAAGCTCAACTTAAGGTACTTCTCAGAACTAATTATTCTTCTAAAAACATATCATGAAGGATCAACAGGCATCAATTTGTGCTAAAAATCATACCTGCACCACAGCACAATCATTCACTGTAGAAAAAGTCAGTTGAGAGAAATGGGTATCCAACACAGCCTTTTCTCTTTTCAACCTCTCCACCCTCAGCTCATCATTCTCAATTGTACTAACCACCTGAAAGAAAACCAAAAGTTGTCAGTACTGTGAGACAGTTCCCAAACATTAAAGATCCAAAAATAATCCACATTTGGCAATAGTCAAAAAGGAGTTAAGCATCTTGGATGGACATCCCACAGAGCTTCACAGGATGTACTGTAAAGTGCACCCGTGTGTTTTGTGAGCAAATTGTATGTTCACAGTCTGAATGAACAGTTAGTAAACACACACACAAGCCTCAAATTTGAAAAACAATAAGTAATGTCTGACAATGTCAGTCATAGTCTCACTAGAAACAGCCTTTGATCAGCTCAATTTACTGTACCTTGTTCAAGAAGTTCACAACTTTGGCCTTCGTCTCTGCTGATTCCAGACCCCTTGGGACCACTTCCTCATGGCTGGTCTCCTGATACAAGCAAATTAATTATTTGCACCAATTCTACGGGTTCAAAACCCGTGCAATAATATAAATATAAAACAAACCAGTGATCTCATTTTATAACGCAGCCAAGACATAATATTTAAACTGATGATCGCTGAAATATTATAACACTTATCCCCAAATGACTATCTTCAAAAGCAAATTACCTCAAAAAAGCTTCAAAAGCAATTTAAAAAAATGCCATTTTCCCCGATGAGGTATGTAGGTCTGACTGAGACTGGTGACTGGTCACAAGGAGAAGCTCAAGTGCAACTAATGTTACATGGCATTTTAATACAACAACAGGCTGTACCATGGAACTGCCATAATATACAATAAATATCAATGAGTATTAAGACAGTAACACGAGGAGACCAACAAAAAGCACATTTTGTGTACAATGTTTTCAAGCAATTTTTTTAAAAAAACGATTCCTCTGCAAATTCTTATTTTCTCAAAACTCTCAGATTTTCAGTAGGTATTAATACTGCAGCTTTACTCCAAGCGTTCAGCAGATTGAGAAAGTCGTAGTGTAAGTTTCATTTCACAAATCATCGCAAAAAAGTAGCAAATGCAAATGTAGTCTTCCCAAAGTACAAGTCATTTTTCACCTCAGCAAACTGTGTGAATCCCTGCAGTGCCTGCTGGTGAATCAGCCAGCACTTATCAACCAGAAGGGAAGCAAAGAGGCCTGGGAGCTTGGGAAGCACAAAGCCCTAGAAAGGAATTGAAGTGTCAACAACTCTGAGCAAATGTACTTGAAGCATTAAATTACATTAAATTCAGACTCTTGCAGCATTCAAACACCATATCATTTGGTTAACTACAGACTGCTTCAGTGAGCACATCTATAAAAGGGCCAGACACAGTAAGCTGCCTCCCAGGTCAACTCTAAACTGAGAAATGACACAAATATATTTTAATCAATCACACATGGTAAAATCTAGTTACTTTTAGCTCTTTCAATCATTAAAAAACACTTGTTTATTACGCAAGGCACCTTTCAATTTAAAATGGCCACTAAGGTCACAAAATATCTCCCAAACTAGAATGAAGAATGATAATTTGGAAAGGTTTATTGTTTATGCTTCTCTCAGTTTCACTTACTTTGCTATAAACATTGATCTGGATCATTTGGTGCACTGGAAGAATATTACAGAATTAAAGCCACTGCACCAACATTTTAGGCATTATATACAGAGTGACAAAAGTGGAAGAGTGTTGTATTTCCCAGCACTCAACATGAATAGCACAAATTGCCAACAAAGTATATTAAATAACAAAAACAACATTTTACATTGCTATAGCCCCTTTCATGTCAGGAGGACATTTTTTTAAAAAGCAAATTCCAGTCTAGATCACAAGATTGGTTTGGGTGAAGAAGGCCCTTTGGTCCTTGTGATCTCACCCTTTCAGAATACCCACCCTATCATGCCCCCATAGCGGCCTTGTTTTTTTTCCAATCGAGTCCAGTATCCTGGCCTCAGCCACCCTCCCTGACAACCTGTTCCAGTCTTTGGGTAAAGAAAAACTTCCTTTCCTGGTGTCTTTTCTGAAATTAACCTTTGCAACTCTAAACCTTAATTTTCTTGTTCTACTGTTTTGGTGCATCCTAAAGTATTGTTCTGGACTTGCTTTTTCAATCCCATTTAACATTTTATACAGCCAAGTCAACAAAGAAACAGCAGATGGTTTGAAGTACCTGAACATCTGACGGTATGAATATCTTTCCTAGTGAACCCAGAAAGTCCAGTGTGGCAAGACGAATATGATCAGGAGGATGCAGTGGAAGAATAGAGCTGAGAGATGAAACCATCTATTCCACAGACAAACAAGAACAAACAGATCAGAATATTATCAAAATTAGAGATGTGTTTGCATTTCAAATAGAAAATATAGAAAACCAACAGACCAACAGCAGGCCCTTCTGGGACCCAAAGGCAATATCTCGCCCACAAAATACAGTCAATTCACTTCACTTTATATTCTGCAAAGCGATTTGAGACATCCCAACGACCTGATAAGGTGCTATATCAAATGCAAGGATTATTATTATTATCTTCCTCGCCAATGTAGCAAACTTTCCTTATTTTTTTGTTAAATGAGGTAAAAATGATTGCATTACCCGGGCAACTTGTGCAGTTTCTAATGTTTGAATCAGCAATGACGCAAGGGAAAGAAGCAATGAGAATGTTCTCTGAACACACCGATGGCTTAGCACCTGTAAAAGAAAGGGACAGCTGTATTCACAATCCAACAAACTACTGTACCAGCAACATGTTCAACAGGAACACAGGGTCCAATATTCCATAATCCTATGTAGTATTCTCTTTCAAAGATCAACACTTTAAGCCAGTGCAGAATTATTTCACAACATACAACGTCAAACTTCTTTTAAAAAACAGAGATAGAAGAAACATACACACAAACATGGGCAGGATTTGTATACAGCAGAATGTACCAACAGTTTCAGATCACATTAGTGATTTATTAGGACCAGCATGATATTTGACAAAGATTTTAGCTGATACTAAAGGTCAGCCAGGGTTTGTATTACAGACCTAGATTCATGTAAGTGTACAGTTGGAGGAACTAAGAATACTACCTCAGACATGTACTGTACAAATAGATACCAACAGTACACCAGAGGGGTACCTGACAGAGACCAGCAATGAACCAATGGGTAGATAACAGAGGGACAGGTAGTAGTGCAGAATCGTTCTCCAGGCAACGGGTATTTGAGAAAGCGTACTACAGAAGAACTGTAATTAAGAGAAAAATTACTAATGAGTTTAATGTGCAAAGGAGGAAATGCAGTCGTGTAGCTTAAGAAAGTTAAACTGAGTGAGGCTGGTTTGACTAGAAAATCAGTCTCATTGAATGTTGAGGGAGTTTCAAATCTGGATAATGAAAGTTTAGAAATTGTTAGGAGTCAAATCTTTATCAAATATGAGAGAAATACCAGGTCCTGTATAGTCAAAATACTTGGCAGAATGGAACCTTGGAGGTATGTGTTGCATTCTCACCTGCGCCACAGTAAGGACTGCCCACATCTGACTGAGAGATCTTGTGATTGACATCTGCAGCTCTAATTCCATGGCCTCCCCATGGATGTGGCACACAACTACCATGGCAGCAAGAGCAACATTCTGATAAAAGAGATGACAAAGGCTCACCCCATTTGCATTTTAGTAGCACAATCAATCCCTTTGAAATAGCAACTGAAACATTCACTGCGTTCTCTCCAGATTAAATTAGAAATATCTCTTAATGTTTAAATGCCAGTAGTGAGAAAAAATAAACTGAACAAATTGTGGCTGCTTAAATGTTCCACCACAAAAATGGCCTGTCCATTGGGAGTCCGAGGTTGGAATCCCACGCTCCATGCTCCCCCTATTGGCAGCTATGTTTCAGCAGTCCCAGCTGAGTGACTTCAGGGAAGGAACCAGAAAGATTCCTCCTTGCATTTCATCAGAGATGGAGATGGTTCCAAGGTAGATTGCTCTTCTCTCCAGAAGGGCAATCTACCTTGGAAGAGAGGGGGCATAATGTCTCTCTCTGCAGAAGGGAATGTATATTTTTACAATCAACAGTGGGACTTAGATTAAATTTTCATATATTCAGAACCTATTTTATTCCCTGTTTTATATCCCAGCAATTTCAACCATTTAGATCTTATCAATCCAGTTCTGCCTGACTTCAGTAGGATGTGTGCAAACAAGAAAGATAATTGCACTGCTAAAAGGTGAGAAGATTAATTGTTTCAAAATCATTCAAATTATAGCCCAAGCCCATGGAATCAATGCTGTTGCTGGCTTCTGCATTGGAGCTAATTACTCTACTCTTAACTTCCTGCTCTTTCCTAGTAAACATTTAATTCTATTTAGGAAAACAAGTAAAAAGTGGTTGATTGTTTTCTGCAGTATTACATTTTTAACAAAGCCATCAAAAAGATCATACATTTCTCTGTGATCTTACCCATGTGCCAATACCACAGACCTTCTCGATCAAGCATGGTGTAGCACACCAGCTATCACAGAGTGGGTGCTAATTCTTACCACTTGTTCCAGTTCTCCCAAGACATGCTTGCCTCTCTGCCATCTCACACACTGATCAACTGCTGTCCTGGCAATGTCGGATGCAACTTGTTTCTGGAGGTCAGGAGGCAGGGCCTTAATGCTAATTTGCTGCCATACGAGTAAATTGTCTGCCTCTTTAGGACAGAATCTTTTCACAAATACAATCTGGAAATAAAAAGGACTATCACTTGAATGAAAATACAAACTGAAAACAACAAATTGTTTTCAATACAGATAATATCCTTATAGACAACCACAGACTAATCTTTCTATCACTAAGTCTGAGAATCCACATACAACTTACTATTTATGAAAGTGTGTTTTATCTATTTGAATTGTGCTATAATAGCATACATTGACATTTTGATTGAACTGAACAGAATTGCTGTAATTGGTGCATATTTTGTAAATTATATCACAGATTTGATGACAGAAATTACAGCATAATTTATTTCCAGATATGACAAGGCATCAGGTCAAGAGCGAAAATGTTCAGATTTGTGAAAGGTAATTCTACTACATACCAGGAAGTATGTCTTTACAAGGAGGACAACTAATAGCTGGAATGTGTTACCAGCAAGGATGGATAAACCCAGGACCCTGGACTAATTTACGAAATATGATACTGTAATAGGAAAATGATGTTGCTATTCTGAAAGGATGAGATCAAATGGGCTGAAGGTCTCTTTATCCAAACTGCTCTTGTTACACACCTGATGATCCGCTGCCATAAGGAAAAGCAAGCGTCTCAGAAGCACAGACAGATGGGATAACTGGTAACATTCTCCATGACAGGACTTAACCTGAAAATTAAAATGAGATGCACTAATGTCAGTATGTATGCGGTACAGAACCAGAATACGTTGCTTCTAAATCAATTCTAATTCCTGTGAAGTACTTGGAGACTTCAGTATTATAGGCACTGTAAAAATACAAGGTCTTCTACATATTTCCTATTTGTATCATTAAATGATAATAGACTTATCTGACCTAGGTGAATACCAGAGCCACCCTAAAGACTTCTGAAAATACAGTGATGAATACAAAGCACAAAGAAACTGGCTAATAGTTGTAACACTACCCTTCAACCTTTATGTTATGTGAGTTGAAATATCTGTGTATGATATAATTTTTTTTGTTCAGTCTTTTTTAATGACATTCTTTTTAGGGAATGCACATTCCTGTTAAAAGATTTTCCTGAGGTCATGCTGCTAGTTTTGTTCTGTCAAATCACTTAAGTTAACCTGTACTTTTGTAAGTAAATGAATAAATCCTCTGCTGAACTACAGAGCATTTTACTGGAATTTCAATTACTTACCAACTGAGCTATAAGAGAGACATGATGAGCACAGAGTTCAGCAGTTCCATATCTGCCAATTGAATGAGAAAGATAATACATCAAGTACAGAATAGAATATCTCTGTCAAATTGCCCTATAATTCTAAGTCTTCAATAAATATTTCTATGTATCAAAGAACTCACAGAAATACAGTACAAACAATACAGTAATATGTATGTAATACTGAGCACTCAGCTTTCAAATTTAAGGCACTTGAGACCTAAAATTCTAACCCTATCTTAGGCTGAAAGAACATCCATTTTAAAATATAATACAGCGAAGATTTGTGCAAAATTCGTAAACTTAGAAGCCAGTTTCTTTTTAAAAATTCCAGAAAAGCAGCTTCCAAATTAAGGTTGGATTCAAGAATTTTCCATAGTTCTGCACAACTTGAAATTCTTATACCAAATATCTTAAAGATTTAAGATTAGGTGGATTTTCAGTTCTGTGAACTGGTGCCATGCTTAAGTTTTTTTTTACCTGCCACCAAAGGGAACAGATTAAGTGAAGGATTGCAGTAGATTTCATTATATTATACCATTATGTTTAGTATCTATTCCAGGACATACCGTGCAAGAAAGCACCATGTATCTGTGGCTAGGAGAGCAGTTAACATATGAGGACCGAGTACAGCATCCAACAAGGAACACTCCTGAAACAAATCAGCACACATTCACTGTATAATCGTACAGATATAGAAAACATCCTTAGTATGTCAAGTTAACTGAAAAGCGGTTTAAAGTTTTATTGGTGTAATAACGTGCTATCCCATGTCCTGCTAGTGCATAGATTAATTCAAATCAATGTCCTGTGCAGAGAGATGATATCTTGGCTCTGTCACTGAGGTTTCAGGTCGAGCTGCGTCAATTTGATGAGGTAGGGCAAAGATATACAAATAGCAAATCACCCTGTTGAACGGTGTACAATGGCTGTATGAATCTTTAAATATGGCTTCAAGCTCCATGTGAGGGATCCTGAACTGTTAATAACAAGATCAATTTTTTAAAACTTATCAGGAACATTGAAAATACAACCATGTTAATGAGGACAGTGCCTTTAACTATCACTATACGTCTCTAGCATGCTTTATAAATAGCGGTAGCAGCATCCAATATTGGCCCCATCAGTATGCATTACAGAATTCGATGCCTTGCAACCAGTTTTTTACTGGGAGGGAAGGAGAAAGAGAAACTCAAAAATTCTCAATTAGTGGTAGACTCCTGCCCCTGCAATTTACGTTATTTCAAAGTTTGTACTCACCAAGTCAGGGAAAATGGAGGCTGGAAGGAACGTGACAAACGAACACAGGTGAACGCACACATATTCATACAGACTGATGTTATGTTGAGCTTGTCCTTTAATCATCACTCCAGGCAACTGAACTGGCAATGACAGCTCTGCATAGCAGTGCTGGATGTTGAAAAACAGCGCTTGAAACAAAGATAACCTGAGCACAGACAAAAAAGATGAACAAGATTAGATGCTGCATTATTTTCTCCTATATATTATATTATGTGCTTTGTGCTTCCTTTTGCTATTCTCAGGCCTCAGCAGTGCCACATCTCAATGGAAATGATTAAGGACCTCTTAAAATTAGTTTCCCCTCTTAAAATTAGTTTCCCCTCTAGGTATACATCACCTCCTGTCTTCGTACTACACCTTTCTACCCAAACAATATATCTATCAACTCAATGTAACTGAAGAATTTATCAAATCCTGTCGCTACAACCTTGGCAGACTGGGAAAGCAGTTCTTATTAGGGAATTAAATTGTATTTAGCGTGGAGTTTTAGGTGATGGTGAGAAATCATGCATTAAAGGTTTGTAAAGACAGCATTCAATACAACAACAGGCTTTGGTTGTATTCTCAAACTTTGGTGCATCATCCTACACCAAGCATTATTCATAGATTGTGAAGCGAGACCATCCAGCAAGTATTGGGTCATCATTCTAAAACTGTTTGAAGTAAATACAAAGCCTATGTTATACTGCGAATGGCTTTTATTTCTGCCACGAAAGGACATGTTAGAGAGAGGACATTTTACATGCTTCTTCTACTGGCGAAGAACTGTAAAAAATGCACATATCAGAGTTTAAGAAAAGGGAAGGGCAGTCTTCTGTACTTATGACTGTGCCTAAGGTGCCAAGCCTATACCCGTTTCTATCTCTATGAACAGCAGTGATGCTTACCTTGGCGTTTCCTCAGAGAACTGGCTACCAGCACACCACATGCTCTCCACCTCCTGGGGCTGTGATGGGAGCTTGTCCATGACATTAACCAGCAACAAGCACTGTGGGAAAGCCAGCTCCAAACTGGGATCTTAACACAAATGAAGAATTTAATAAAATTCCATCAGCATAAATTATGGGTAACCGATTTAAATTTTTCTAGTATTATGGGGCTCGCAAACATAATGTTCAGCTGAAATGTCATTAAAAAACTCAAAAAATTAAGTTCCTCAGGTTTAAGCACTCAGAGATGCTGGCCCGAGTGAAGGGCAAATTGTTGTTGGCCAAGTGAGTAAAGACTATCAACCTATTCAACGCTAGGCTATACATATCAGAAGGCCATAGGTTCAAGACCTGGTTTGTGTTGATGTCAGCTAAAGCAGCATTGCAGAATATAGTTAGCATGTGAGAAATAAGCCTGGGTTCCGGCTTTGAATCACTATCCACTATATCTGGAAGTTGCATGTGTGGATGAGATCAGAATTGGGTTCAGTTGTAATGCCATGCAATCGAATAAGACCCCTCACCTGTACATCTGAAGGTAAAGCTCATGCAGTTGGTGATAGGACTTATGTTGAGGAGAGTTGAGGATTTAGTGGAGAAAAGGAAAATTAAACCTTTCAAAAAATGTCAGAGAGGAAGTGACAGGAGCAAAGATAATTTGTATTTGTATTCCTAGTTTAAATTATATTTTCAACATTTTAGTTCTAGTTACAGTAATGGCCATCCTGGCTTTCCATCCAAACAAGATCACAGGGATCGGTTTGAATGAAGAAAGCCCTTCAGCCCATCTGATCTCATCCCTTCAGAACAAGCACACTACTGTCCTCCCATCATAGCATCAAGCTACTTTTTGAATGCATCTTGCCATTTTAAGGGATAAGATATTGAAATTGCAATTAAACCTGTAGGTTTATAATTTAAAAAGCTGTCTGATATTGAACTCACCCGGTTTATCTGCTAAAACTGTTTCCACAAAGGCCCGGAAAGGCAGAAGCTGTGAAATGAGAGGATCCAAAGCCACAAGGACAGTGCAAGCAATTTCATTCCAGTGCCCTTCAGACATAACTGGTGCATACAGGCTAGAAGGGAATTTGCTGTAAAAAGTTTAAAAACAAGCGTCAAGAGTTCTATATCTGCATGAGATCACATTTTAAAATTTATATTTAGTATCGCCTGCTCATTTAAAAAAAAAAAATTATTTCCTCTGTCCTTAACCAGACACAGAGGAGGGAAAGCTATCCCTCTCAGGTACTGTAGCCTACTGCAAGATTTGTGTAAGAACAGCCTGGGCAGACTAGTCCACCAATTGACCTTTAATTTCTCTCACTCCTATCCAAGTTCCTTCTCTGTCTCTCTGTGGAACAATTTGCTTTAATAATCTGCAACTTCTTATAGTCTGTTCAAGATCCACAACTTATGTTGAGAGTAATAGATGTGTATATCTATTCCAACCTCCTGTGGTAGAGGAGCCAGGCAACCTCTAACCGAGGAAAGGGAATGTTCAGCAATATGAAAGACAAAACAACTATATTGCAGGCTCATGCAATGTTTTATAACCCTGCATTTTGAAAATAAAAGACCTGATTTTCTAGGACAGACTGTCAAGACAGTACGCAGATTCAAACCAATGTCCCGTAGTGAAGTGAAACAAGGGCTAATCTGTGACCAAATACATTGTATTTCCTCCTAAACGTAATGCAAACACCCTGGCCTGCAAAAAGTGCCACCCCAAAAAAAGCAATCTGTAATCCTCACCTGTACATCTGAAGGTAAAGCTTGTGTAATTGGTGACAGGATTTTGAGAGAAAATCAATGAATTCCTGGAATTGTAACAATACATATTTTAAGTATTGCAAGTATTTTTAGATGATAGGCTCAGAGTTTGATTTGAGACCTTTATCTTACCTTTAAATAGTGCACGAGTGTGTTGGCAAAGAATCGGCACAACTTCATGGTTTTCTGGAATAGCTTGTACTCTGTGGAGATTGTGTTCCCCTGGATGATGCACAGAAATTTGGCAAGCTATAAGCTGTAATTTTTTTTAAACCAATCATTAAATCGCAGCAATGAAACATCATGTTAAAAGAGGTAATTGTAATTACGAGTTTGTCTCAAGCCTTAAATCTTAAAACAGATTCAAGGATATTGGCTCACGTTAAAATTCATTAGTCCTGTAATTTATTTGCACAACAGGGACTCAAGTGCCGATATTTAATAATCTTAAAGGTTTGTGGACATGCATCCGGGTTGTATAGTTTCAGGCAATCAGAAAATTTGGGGAGACAACATAGTGAGTTCTCTATCTGAATGATTATAAATAATTCTAGCAAAAATCAAATTATGTCCATCTTCAAACCTGCATAACAACCATTTCAACAGAATCAATTAAAAGAGGTAACAGTATATTTAAGTGGAGACTACAAACTGATTTTTGATATTATGGGGAAAATGGTTTAAAACAGAAGGATGATCTTCAAACATCAAACAGTGTTGGAGAACAAACTAAATGCTGCTAATGTTCAACCCTCCAATTATGAAAATAACTGATAATTATGTTTATGCTGCTTCCTCTATAGGTAAGACAAATTGCATGGTACTGAGATTTCACCACTCAAATGCTTCCTATCAATATTTATAGTTAAGAAAACAGCCATGTTTACCTGTGCTCCTGACTGATGCATTTGTTCAGCAAACTGCAGGCAAGAGTTGAAGGAAAAAAGAATGTCCTCACAAAGACCAGCAACAATATCATCATGCCGCAGTTTAATGTCGAGCAATGCCCTGTGCTTCACACTTATTCTGGAACACAGATACAACATCTTATTGACGGCCTGTAAAGCAGGGGGATAAAATACCTTGGACAAACAGTAGATGGATCCACTCTTTATTTTTACAGTACCAGTGACATATGATGGTCACTCTACTTAGCGTCTTGCAATCCCAGTGCTATGGTTATTGCTCTACAACTCTCTCCACCCGGAAGGATTCAGTATTCCACTGCAATGAAGGTGACAATGACTTGGAGAGCTTCACATCACCTTCTCTTTCCTCTGGTGGAAAGTAAGGTAAAGGATTTTTATGATCATCCATGATACTTTTCTTTATATTTCTTGCTTTATGAACTGCATGTCAGTTTTTAATTTAAAATTAAATAGGTGAGAAAGAGGATGAATTACCTTTCAAGCCTGATACCTTGCTCATCCAGTCACTACACTTTACAGTAATAATAAATAATTTTTTGCATTTGATATAGCGCTTTTTACGTCTTCTAGACATCTCAAAGCGCTTCATAGAATATGCTGTAAAGTGAATTGACTGTATATTTGTGGGCGAAACGTGGCAGCCAATTGCACACAGCAGTGTCCCACAAACAGTCGTGGATTGAAAATGACTAATTTGTTATCGTGTTTGTTTTTTTGGAGGGATTAGTATTAGGCGTGCGGAGTAAGGAAACTTGCCCATGGTTTCGCCCTGCCTTGAATATCCCATACAGTATATCCCATGAAGGTCTTTGACTCATCTCAAAGACATGATAACGCACTATATCAAATGCAAGCATGATAGTATTACAAATTGATCTGCTAAGCATAGATAATTGAGAGTATCAACTTACTTAATTAGGAACTTCCATGTGTTGGCATGTAGGGCATGGTCCATCTTAGAAACCACTGAACAAATTTCCAGCACGCTGTGAATCACTGAAGAGTAGACGACATTTAGAAGTAAACACTCAAACTTTAAACATCCAATTTTTGCTTAATGGCAGTAAAGATAAACTCGCTCATTGTTGCTGAAGCAGCCAAGGCAACTTTCAGAAAAATACAGACAATGCCAAACAAACACAAAATGTCCTCCATACACACCCATCGTCATATGGGCAACATCCTCGTCATTAGCAGTAGTCGATTCCAACACAACACGATCCAGCATTTCCATGAACTGCTTCTGAAGAGAATACGTCTCCTTAAATAAAGACTGTAGCACATCTGAAACCAAGTGCATACGACTACTATATAATGTCTCACTCTCCTAGATGAAAGAGAAAAACAGTACTTGCTAAACAGTAAAGGACCAATTCTAGTCACAGACAGTTTAACACATTGACACTTTGATTTCACTGCAACAATTTTAGCTTTAGATCAGATATGTACCCTAATATGACCAGGACATCGTTTTAGTTACAAATAGACTTTAAAATAGTGTAAAAAGCAAGAAATTGATTATGTAATCTAAATTAACAGGAAATGTAGGAAAAATTTGATTCATCAAAGAAAACTGAGTATAAATATAGCACAGGAACAGAAACTTGCTAATTTCCAGAGTACCTTGCAGTGTCCAAAGGCATTCTTCAGGACGTGCAGGATAGCAGAGGACAGTGAATGGATATTATTCAAGGGTAGAGCCTCCTTAAATGTACAGACATAACGCCCACAGTTCATCAGAATTTCCAACAACTGAATCTGTGTCTAAGTACAGAACACAATGGGAATTAGGTTAGAAGTCTGCAGAACTAATAATAATACTTGCATTTCATATAGCTTTCCCCAGAGGATCGAATTCAAGATCCTCATCCTCACCTACAAGGCCATTCACAGCCTTGCTCTCTCCTACCTCTCCGACTTACTATCCCCCTACTTACCTGCCCGTACCCTCCGTTCCTCTGGCTCCGGTCTGCTCCACATGCCCCGCCCTACCATCGGTGGCCGGGCTTTCAGCCTCTCAGCCCCTAGGCTCTGGAACTCCATCCCCCAGTGCCTTCGCCTTGCTTCCTCCCTTTCCTCCTTCAAGGCCAGTCTCAAGACCTTTCTCTTCAACCGTGCCTTCACCTCCCCGCTGGACTCTCTACACCCTCATCGCTCCCTCCCTTTCCTCCCCTCACCCTGACCAGTACCCCCATGCTTGGGTCCCAACCCAACTGTCCAGCGCCTTGGGACGTCCTCCCGACGTGAAAAGCGCTCTATAAATGCAATCGTATTGTTGTTGAGATGTCCCAGAGATCGATTCTCCAAACGACTATCAACTGGATTCCTACTTACTGCTAGGAAACAGAGGTGTGTGGAGTAAGAAAACTTCCCTAAGATTTTCGCCATGCCTGGGAATTAAACCCAGGTCTTCTCACTTGTGAGGCGAGTGCTCTCACCAAAATGCTACAGGACTTCACAATTATATTCAACTATGCTGAGCAAGGACAGGAACACATCAAAACATATGAACCCGATCGTGGTATTCTGAAGGCACTCTGGAACATGTTGCATACTACAATATATAAGAAAATAAATCATTTAAATTGAAAAGTCATACCTGCATAGTTGTTTTCAATGCTGCCTGCAAGTCAGTGTTCTGACTGGATAACCCTCTGGCCTGACTAGACAGTTTGTTCATCAGCTCATCGAACATTGTAATGGCCTGACCGGAAGAAAAGTATCCCAATCTTAAATATATTTATCATCTATTTCACTGAATGGAAAACTGTAGTTGAGCTTTCCAGTCATTGGTACCTTAATCTTCACCAGAGAAAGGCGACTAAGTGACATAGGTATCAAATTAGTATTTCAGGCAGATGACAATGTGCTGGTTAATGCACTGTATTTGCAGGAGTTATGCCATACAAGTTTCCATCTCATATATAGCGGATATCCCGAAGTCTTGTGCCACTGTGAAGAAACACCCTGCGGGAGTCAGACCCCATAGGGCAGAATATCAGGGGGAAAAGTCATTTCAATCATTCTTATGCAGACAGCAAGTGAGCACAGCATCGGGAAGGCTAAAATGTAGATCAATTCTACCACACAGCTTTCAGGTGCTTCCCACAGATACATTCAAGAACATTTGTGCATGTCACCCATTCATTTCTCATCTAAGGAACAGAATGCGCCACTTGAAACAAAGGAATCAAGAGGGGAAATAAAGTGTGAAATAAATAAATACTATATGTAAATCTACAGCAACACTTTTTAACTCATCAACATGATTTACACTTAGTGTTGCAAATTGTTTTGTGATCTTTCTACTGATCACATCCAGAGCAGTATGCAAAGGCATACAATAGTTGAAATCTGTCACAACACTGCAGTAATAAAAACTTAACGTTGGATGCAGTACTGCGTATTACTGGGAGAAAGGACTATTGGTCCTGTAATCTGGGAGTATAAAATACTACCGAACAAAAATTTATGGCTCACAAGACTTGTGGATAAACTATAAAAGTGCAATTGAGGATATTCAGAAAACGACCTACCTTGGGCAATACTTGAGAGAACAAGGTTTGTTCCAAATCAGCATGATCGATGAGGGGCAGAAACATATCTGTGAGAATCTTCAACACCCCTTAAACATACACAACATATGATTTTAATACTCTGGGTTTAAATAATCAAAGATAGATGGATACTCTACAATTTCATGCAACTTATAACAATAACAAGATTACATCGTATTAATAGAACATAGAAAGCATGAGGCAACATTCTCAATGAAAAGCATTCTTCCCAGGTGGTTAGAATTTTTTTGAAGACATACAATATAAGTTTTCTCATTCCTTGTACAACTGTAATTCCAGGGATCAAAGGAACCCACCTGACCCCAGTTTCCATCACTAAACTGTTTCATGAGAATATGAGCATTTTCCTGTCACAAGAGATCCTCCTGATGTGAAATGTAAGAACTGTTATCATTATTTTTCCAAACTAAATGGCTCAATATTGTGCAGAAATTTACAAAATGTTAAAGGGGAGGGACAAAGGTACCTATTTCTATAAATTACAGTGAAATTCAGTGGCTAAAAGGTAATAGAAAATTTACCGGGACGAGTTGTTGAGGGAGATTCCAGTGAATTTCCCGTTTACTTTTTAACTCAATGTTTATTAAATGCCCCGTGCTTTGTTCAGTTCAGCAACTTTTTAATAACACAATGCTTCCTGGCTCTTATTTTCTCTTAAGGAAGAAAAATAAATTCCAGAACAGACAAAGTGATGTGGAAAAACACATGACTAACTGGTATAAGGAAAAAGTCCCAAATTAACTAAGAGGAAATGAACAACACTGTCAAACAATGACTGGAGATGAGACAAGACTGATAATGGAAAAATTCCACTTAATGTGCACGGCAATTCCAGCTATAATATTTAGTATTTGTGCAAGTGATTCATCTATTAATCATTTCTCATTTTGTAATATTGTCAATCAATCAATTGAACAATGGGGAAAAAGTGGTAACTTTTGTGTTGCGTACAAGGCAAGTGAGACACTTTTCATAACACCCAACAATGAGCCGACTAAAACAAAAACAGAGAGAACTGGGAACACCCAGCAGGTCAAACAGCATCTATGGAGAAAGGAAAGTTGATCAACGTTTCGGGTCCATGACCCTTTATCAGAACCGAATGAGCCGACTCATTTCTTTGCTTGAACTATTGTTAGCCATTTGCAAACAATGGCTTCTGTCTGTTGAAATCGGTTGGAGTTTTCTGCGCCAAACAATATGAATAATATAATGATGTAATAAAGTTTGCATTTGATATAATACCTAATAGCATCATCGAGACATCTCAAAGCGCTTCACAAAATATACTGTAAAGTGAATTGACTGTATATTTTGTGCACGAAATGCGGGAGCCAGATGGTGGACCTCTAGCTCAGGACCCACTCGTGAGGCGTTCCTCAGGGCTCTGTCCTTGGTCCCCTCCTCTTCAACATCTATGTGCTCCCTCTTGGTGATTCATCTGCAGACGTGGGTTCAACTTCCACATGTATGCGGATGACATCCAACTCTACCTCTCTGCCTCCACCCTTGACTCTAGGACCACTGCTGTGCTGACAGAATGTCTGTTAGATATCAAGTCCTGGATGAGCTAACTTTCTTCAGTTGAACGTCAACAAGACCGAGGCTCTCCTGATTGGCTCAATCTCAGGCGCTGACAGTATCACCATCCTTGGTTGCACACCCCACCTTGCTAAGCCAGTCCGGAATCTTGGGGTCTTGTTCGACCCTCAACCATCCTTTCTACCTCACATTCACGCCATGACCTGCTCTGCTTTCTCCCACCTCTACAACGTCACCCGGCTCTGATACTGTCTCACACCGCAGGCTGCCGAAACCATCATACATGCCTTCAATACATCGAGGCTCGACTATGCAAACTTACCGCTTGTCGGCTTCCCCAACTCCTCCCTCCACAGGCTGCAGATAATCCAGAACTCTGCAGCCTGTGTCCTCTCCCACACCAGGCTCCATGACCCGATCACCCCCCATCCTTGCCCAATGCCACTGGCTTCCCATCACACAGAGGATACAGTTCAAGATCCTGGTCCTCACCTTCAAAGCCCTCCACAGTCTTGCTCCCCCCTACCTCTCCTACTTACTAATCCCTACCATCCCGTTCGCTCCCTCCGCTCAGCGGGCTCTGGCCTGCTTCAGGACCCCGCCTTCCTCGCCCCACTATCGGCGGGCAGGCCTTCCGCCACTGCACCCACCCTCTGGAACTCCATCCCGCAGTCCCTCCGTCTCACCCCCTCCCTCTCCACCTTCAAGACCCACCTCAAGACCCTCCTCTTCGACCGTACTTTCGATCTCCCTGCTTCCCCCCCTGCCCTCCATCCTCCCCCACCCCGACCCTCATCTCAGGTCCGAAACTCCATCTGTCCTCCCAAGTGAAAGGCTCCATATAAATGTAATTTTATTGTTGTTGTTGTAGACAATTGCGCACAGCAGTGTCCCACAAACAACCATGGA